>NC_139011.1:65128943-65728943 GCF_964374135.1 Grampus griseus
TAATAACTGACTTAACTGCAGCTGTGACCTTCCCCAGAAATGTAATCTTAATCAATGAGTCTGGAATTTTCTGGTCAAACACCAGTAAGGTAATCTATCAGATAGGCTGTCTTCATCCCCCTCAGGAAGATGCATCTGCATGAAAAAACCCTTGCAGTTCCCTTCCCCCCAAAAAGAAGGTGTCCTGGCCTAAAAGTAATCCTTTCTTTGCTTTTGCTAATAGCTCCCTTACCCACCCTTCTTCCTGTAAAAGCCTTCCATTTTGTACAACTCCTTGGAGCACCTTTCCAGTTGCTAGACGGGATGCTGCCTGATTCACAAATCTAAGGACAATTAGATCTTTCTATTCTTTCTATTGGCTGAATTTTGTTTTGTTCTGCTTTTTACATATTTGGTAGCAGTGATGGGATTGAAGTGAGTTTCCAGTGGCACTTGGGGGCAACCAGACACATAGGCATGGAGCCCAGAGAAACCTTTTTGAGTTCACTCTTTTTCCCACCATTTCCTAGGGCCATGTTAAGTTCCTCTTGGTTGAGCTCCACTCTTTTTTTTTTAACTTTTAATTTTTTTTAAATTTTTATTTATTTTTGGCTGCTTTGGGTCTTCATTGCTGCATGCAGGCTTTTCTCTAGTTGCGGTGAGCGGGGGCTACTCTTTGTTGCGGTGCGCGGGCTTCTCATTGTGGTGGCTTCTCTTGCTGTGGAACAGGATCCAGGCACTCAGGCTTCAGGAGTTGTGGCACGCAGGCTCAGTAGTTGTGGCTCACAGGCTCTAGAGCGCAGGCTCAGTAGTTGTGGTGCACGGGCTTAGTTGCTCCGCGGCATGTGGGATCTTCCCGAACCAGGGCTCGAACCCGTGTCCCCTGCATTGGCAGGCAGGTTCTTAACCACTGCACCACCAGGGAAGTCCCGAGCTCCACTCTTTTTGTATTCAAGCTCCCAACCTAATTGGCTTTCCTTTACACGGCAGGTCAGCTTAATCTAGTAGTGGATTCTGTCTGGAGCTCAGCTGAGCTGGCAGCCAGCTCTGCCCAGAGCCAAGTCCCTAGCCTTTCAGACCACAATTCCCAGGATTCAGTAATATCTTTTGGTTATTGCCAGTAGTGGAAAACCCCAGCCCTTGATTCTGTTCCCAGATTCCATGATGGGAACTGCTGATGGTTTAGGCTGCAATTCCCCATTTGTTTGGAATCCTTCCCCAAATTCCACGTAGGGAACTGCCAAAAGACAGGATGCAGTAACATCTCTAGGTTACTGCTGACATATTAAGGTGCACATGTTTGCCTTATTTTGTGTAGAAGCTTGTTTTATGTCCTGAGAGCTTGGTTTTATAGCCGTCATGTTGGGGGCTCCAATATATGATCAAATAGAAATGTGATTTGCACCCCATTTGCAGCTAGACATGGCTGCAATATGGGCTAAACTCTATTGGTGGCCAAGATCCTACCAAACTGCTACCAGCACTCAGGGGAATTACAATGGTCCTATGGGGAACATTCCAAACCGATAAGATCATTTAAAAAGCACACTTTAAAGCCAAGGCTATGCAAAAGCCTACAAAAGATTTCAAAATTCCAAAATATCAATAGCTTCATTGAAAGATTCTGTGCAAAAAGCTACTACAAAATTAAAGATACAAGAGGTACCAGTACCAAATGTAAAATAGATAGCTAGTGGGAAGCAGCCGCATAGCACAGGGAGATCAGCTCGGTGCTTTGTGACCACCTAGAGGGGTGGGATAGGGAGGGTGGGGGGGAGACGCAAGAGGGAGGAGATATGGGGATATATGTATACGTATAGCTGATTCACTTTGTTATACAGCAGAAACTAACACACCACTGTAAAGCAATTATACTCCAATAAAAATGTTAAAAATTAATTAATTAATTAAAAAAAAACCAAAAACTCCTCATCAAATCCTCCTGGCTTGGGACACACAGTTTTCGAGGGCAGGAGCCTGCTGTGTCCCCCTTTGCCTGGCAAAGTGATAAAGCCATTCTTTTCTACATCACCTAAAACTCTGTCTCTGAGATTTGATTCGGCAACGATGCACAGAGGCCAAGCTTTCGGCATCAGTAGGACCTGGGAAAGCCCAAAATTAGATGCAGGAAGCAAGAGGGCAAAACCCCAAGGATGATATTCCAGATCCACAACGATAAAGGGCTCACAAAATAGCAACTGATCTTTCACAAGCCATTATAAAAAGGCAGAATATAAGATGGGGTGCCACAAGCCTGACTGAAGTTGTGACTACAGCTGAGCATTTTCTTTTTTTTTTTTCTTTTTTTTTTTTGCGGTACGCGGGCCTCTCACTGTTGTGGCCTCTCCTGTTGCGGAGCACAGGCTCCGGACGCGCAGGATCAGCAGCCATGGCTCACGGGCCCAGCCGCTCCACGGCACGTGGGATCTTCCCGGACCGGGCACGAACCCGCGTCCCCTGCATCGGCAGGCGGACTCTCAACCACTGCGCCGCCAGGGAAGCCCGAGCTGCGCATTTTGAAAGGATCCTGGAGCAGGATCACAAACAGAAATCTGCCAAGTTAATAGCTTTACAGCTACAACAGCTCCAGAGCCAGAGACCCAAAACCATACCTAGGCCTCCCCCACTACACACTCGAGAGGTCCATTATCAAAACACTGGCTCAGAAATTGATGTCTCAATTATAATCAGCCGGGGCACTGGAAAAGAGATTATCCTCAAAGGTCCCGTGCAAGTTCTTCAATATCAACTTAAGTGTCCCTGTCTGGGCCCCTTCCAAAGTTTACAGGATTCTGAGGGATTTCCTGGTAAACTGCTATGTTATTCCCTCAAACGGCCAAGGGGAAACTAAAATTAGAATTGATGGGGTCATTCAATATTGCTACAAATATTTATTGTTTGTTCTGGCTAAAACCTGACAAGATATTTGAAAGGATTTAATAAATTTATGATCCGAAAATTGGCCAAATTGGAAGCTGACATTCAGAGCCTGATTTTTTAGGCCTTCTCCCCTAAGCTAAATGTACTCAGAAGGAAAGAAACATTCCAACACTAGGTGGATGGGTGTGTCAGTCCTTAGGTATCATTTAAGTGGCAACCCAATTCTTTGAGGTATTAAAAACAGCTGTTCTTGTTTTACAAATCTAGTCTTTATAGGACCAGAGATGTGGCTTCAGAAACAATTCTAAGTCCACCAATCTCTTCTGCCAGTCCTCAAACCTCCCCTGTTTATCTCAAAAGCTTGTCCCTGTGCCTTTGATATATAAATGTGAACTCCTATCTAGGTAATCTCATTAAAGTGCAAACTGCAGGGAGATAATTATTATCAGAAGGAAAACAAAAAGTGGGAAAAAGATCATTTGAAATTTAGGGAATTAAACTGTCTTCTAAGATCACCTGTTTGCATCTATGTGTTTCCAAATATATGTGTTGTAGAATTATGGTATTTTTCTACCTCTGGATGGCATTGACAAAATTAATTTGTAAAAAAGCTCTATGTAGTTAGTTTGAAGACAAGCGTGTAAGGATTGGGCATTGCAAAGTTCTCAAAAATATAACAGAAAGTAACCCTAATGTTTGCAAGTTCACAAGATCTAAGATAAGTAGTATATAAAAGCTAGTTTCAATTTGTTGGTTTAATTAAAACAGACATGTGTTTAGAATTATCAGCATTAAATATAATACTTTTATTCTACCTAGGCTTACAAGTTTGTTAGCAAGAAAAATAACGTGGTATCATAAAATTTTCATAAGTAATCTAAACATAATTGTGAAAAGCAAGTAAATTAAGTAAATAGAAGTAGGATAAAAAATTTTAGGTGAACTTTTCAAATAAGTTTCCCAAATCTTTTCAGTAACCTAAAATCTTAAAGTTTTGCTAAGACTAAGTTAAATGATAAAAATTCATTGACTATTTAGGTCATTCTCAAATAAGAAAAAAGTACTGAAACAATTACTGAACATAGGTTTATCGATTTTGGGCTTCTTATTACAGAGAAACTAAAGATAAATTTGGATCTATTAGTAAACATGTTTGACGCCACACTGAGAAACTGTCTATGAAAAAGATGTTTCTAGAAATTATAAAAAGTATTTATAAAGCCACAGAATGCTAATATAAAAGACCATTTATAATTGTTTACTTCTTAGTTTTCACTAGAAATTAAACTTTCTAAAGGTGAAGAATTCTAATTAATATATGCAATGAAAACTACTGGAAATAATAAGAGAAGCAACTCTGTGTGATGTGTTTTTTGGTTAAGAAAAGGTATAAGGAATGAAGATGCATTTTTGTTAAGGGAAATGAGAGTAATGTTGTCTAAAATGGAACTTCTGGTAATGAAGGACAAACTAAAGGTATTCAAAAGGCTGAAGAGAGAAAGAGGATTTTACCCTGTGTAATCAAGCTGGCTAAAATTGAATTATTGTTATGAGGTTTTTGAAAATTAACCTTTAGGGCTTCCTTGGTGGCGCAGTGGTTGAGGGTCCGCCTGCCGGTGCGGGGGACACGGGTTCGTGCCCCGGTCCGGGAGGATCCCACATGCCGCGGAGCGGCTGGGCCCGTGAGCCATGGCCGCTGATCCTGCGCGTCCGGAGCCTGTGCTCCGCAAGGGGAGAGGCCACAACAGTGAGAGGCCCGCGTACCGCAAAAAAAAAAAAAAAAGAGAAGAAAATTAACCTTTAATATCAACACTGTACTTATGTAAAACTAGAACTTAATTTTCTTTCATCTGCTAAACAGACAATTAAGTATCGTTTCATATTGTTCTGTGATCCTAGTTAGTTAAGTGTCCAAAACTTTGACATTTTGGACAAACTTCCCAAAATTAAATTATAAAAATGAAGTCTTTTTGACCTGGGAGAAACTTTGAGATTTTTCCAGAGGGTCTCTGGAATATTCCAAAAGATTTTTAAAACTAATTAGGTTTACTTGATGTGTTAAATTACCTGGGAAACACTGTCAAATAAGAAGTAACATTAAGCCTTCTTTATGTTGTTTCTGCATAGGTGGATTTTATAAGTGTTTCAGAAATTATGTAAAATTCCTAGAAGTCTGATATGCCCTGGTATAAAATGTTGTCTGTAATCAAAACTGAGGCTCACATTATAAGGTCTGAACCTGAGTATCAGAGGAACGCCCTGCCTGACTTTCGTGCAAGAGCAGCAGCAATAGAATCTATAAAGATTGTGGCACGTGTGGATGAAGTCTACTCCGCTTCTGCAAAAAATGACCCCTCATGGCCGGGATTTCGCCATCTTGATGTCTTTGAAACATGACAACAGTCTGCTCCTGAGTCAGAGAAATTAAGATGGGTAAACAATGGCTGTTGAGAAACCTAAGATGGCCTCTTGGTTCTTCCTGGCTCCCTGGCAAACCCTATTTTTCTTTTTCTGTTTGAATTCCTTTAGTTACCTAGCTCATTTAAAAACAAAAAACAATTTTTGTCCCTAGAGAGAGGCCTCAGACCTCCTCCCTCTGGACACTTGAACACCTGCAGCTGGACTTTATTCAACTGCCACTTAGCATGGGCTCTCAGTATGCTCCTGGTATTTTAAGTTTGTTTTCCAGATGAGCTGAAGCATTCCCTTGCTGCAAGGCTGATGCCCTTACAGTGGCAAAGAAACTGTTAGAGAATGTGTTCCTCATATGGAGAATACCTTCCACAATCTCCAATGATCAAGCCACCCACTTCACTGGGAAAACCATATGAGCCTTAACAAAAACCTTGCAAACTTCTGGCAATTCTCACTGTCCCTATCACCCTCGATCATAAAGCAAGGCTGAGAGAAATAATGGACAAACTGGATTCAAGCAGAACAAGAATTCATAACATGAGACTAAATGAACTAATGAGGGTGATTATAATTTTTATGACTGTTTAAAATATTGCTCATTCTTAAAATGTTTTTTCCAGATGTAAAGAAATCTTTTCTTTTAACCTATTGACAATTTGGTAAGATATACCTTTGTGAGCAACGATGAAACATTTACTTTTTCTCCCTACCTGATCTTTCCAGAATTCAGAACCTCTCAGTGAGCATTCTTATTTTCGTACTTACTATTGAACAAATTAATTTTACTGTGATTTTCCTTGGTTAAAAAAAAAAAAAAGTGGGAGTATTTTAAAGAGAAAAATTATGTTTGCACTTTTGTAGAAATTAGATTCTAGTCCTACTAATTATCTTTGAGGTCTTGTTATATCAGTGAACTGGACTGGATCCTGAATTCTTCTAGTTTCCTCAAATATTTGGCCATGACTCTGCAACTAACATTTCCAATTTTCTCCCACCCTTTGGATTTGGAATCACTTAGAACAAAGACTGCCCTTAAGTCTCCCTGGAAGGAACTGTACCAGGTCCTCCTCACTGTGCAGACAGCAATCAAACTTCAGAGATTTGAGTCTTGGGTACACATGTCACAGCTGACCAAGACACCACCTGACACTTGGTCCTGTACAAATGCTGGAGATCTCCTAATCAAACTGACAAAGAGAAGTAGCTGACATCAACGCAGAATATTTCCACCCAAGACAATGGCTCAAGACTTCATTCTTTAACTAAGAGTGCTATTTTTTCCTTCACTCTGGCATTGACCTGGAAAGATAACACAAGTATCCGTATCTCTCAGGCCCCTGCCAAGGCCAGGGGTGGACAAGGGGTTACCTCTAGAATTTAGGATGACTCTATTTCAGGCTAGGAGAAAATCTATAACTGACCCCTGGCTTAAATGAATAAACACAGCAATCCCTGTGAATAAATTCATTCCCTGATTAGGAATAGATACAAATGGGAATACGATCAGAAACCCCTCCTTATTTCTGAAGACATTGCAGATTCTGTTGTTAAGGTATTAGTTGCCCAGCAAAGATCCTTAGACTCTCTGGCCAAGGTTGTTCTTGATAATAGGATAGACCTTAATTATGTTTTAGATGAGGACTTGCATGATAAACCCTTGGTGTCTCTCCCTGCCTCCCCAAAAGAAGATATCCTGGTCTAAAAATAATCCTTTCTTTCCTTTTGCTAATAGCTCCCTCCGTTCTTTCTATAAAAACTTTCCATTTTGTACAGCCCCTCATGCTGCCCGATTCATGAATTGTTGAACAAAGCCAATTAGATCTTCAAATTTAATTGGTTGAATTTTATATTTTTTATACCCTCATGACATCATCTAAACATAATTACCTTCTGAAGGCCCCACTTCCAAACACCATCCCATTGGGGGTTAGGGCTTCAACCCATGAATTTTGTGGGGACACAAACATCGTCCATAACACCTGCCAACTATTAGCTCCACAGGTCTTAAGCTTCAAAAACCTAGCAAGATCGGTTTCTGATTTCAACAAACTCTCTGATTGTTGGTTGCTGAACATTTAAGGTTCCTACTTGCACTAAATTTTCTCTTAATTCTTGCTCCCTTTTCTAATTTATAAGTTTACCCCTTCTTAATTAACTGCCTTATTGTGGTCTCTTCATCCATGAGAACTGTCATTTATCGCAACCATCTACTACTGCTGGCATGCAAAGTTAAGAACCATTCCCTTTTAACAAATGAAAACCCATTATTGGGCTATACTTACACTTCCTGTATGTATGGAAATACAACACAAAACATCATTTTAAGACAAATTACAACATATTTAACAAAACGTGGATTTCTCAACATAAGCCCATCAGAGTAGAACTGCCCTCTTAAGGTTTCAAGTGCTGCCCAGGAGGAGTCCTCAACCTTTTCTTGGTGATGAAGTGCTCCCAACTGATCCACTGTCTTGTGGATCAGAGTAGTGGAGGAGGCTGTGGAGGTGTGACAGGCCAGGGGTGGTGGGTGCAGAGTCTTGCCTGCCAACTTGAAAGTCTCTCAGGTAAAGCTTGGGGACTGCTGCCTGTTTATTGGGGTCCCACAGCTATAGATTGAATGTCTGTGTTCCCCTCAAGTTCATATGCTGAACTCCTAGTCCCCAATGTGATGGTATTTGGAGGTGGGACCTTTTGAGAGGTGATTAGGTTGTGAGGGTGGAGCCTTCGGAAATGGGATTAGTGCCCTTATAAAAGAGACCCCAGAGATCACATGTGAGGACACAGTGAGAAGCTAGACCTCTGTGAACAGGAAGAGGGCTCACCACAGACATCACATCTGCCAGGTGCTTTGATCTTGGACTTTCCAGCCTCCAAAACCATGAGAAATAATGTTTATTGTTTATGACTCACCAGTTTATGGTAATTTTTTTTTTTTTTGTGGTACATGGGCCTCTCACTGTTGTGGCCTCTCCCGTTGTGGAGCACAGGCTCCGGACGCACAGGCTCAGCGGCCATGGCTCATGGGCCCAGCCGTTCTGCGGCATGCAGGATCCTCCCGGACTGGGGCACGAACCCGCGTCCCCTGCATCGGCAGGCAGACTCTCAACCACTGCGCCACCAGGGAAGCCCCAGTTTATGGTATTTTGTTATAGCAGCCTGAATGGACTAAGACATGAAATTGGTACTGGGATGTGGAGGTGCTGATGTAACAAATACCTACAAATGTGGAACCGGCTTTAGACCTGGGTAATGAGTAGAGGCTGGAAGCATTTTGAGGTGCATGCTAGAAAAAGCCTACATTGCCATGAATGAACCACTGAGGGCAATTCTGGTGAAAGCTCAGAAAGAAAAGAGGTGAGGTGTAGAGAAAGCCTCAATTTTCTTAGCGCAAACCCAGTCCTGAACAGATTTTTGATAGGCATATGGACAGTGAAGGCCACCGTGATGAGGCCCAGGTGGAAATGAGGGTCATGTTACTGGACAATGGAGGGAAGGCCATCCTTGTTTTAAAGTGGCAAAGAACTTGGCTGGATTACGTGTTCTCGTGTTTTGTAGAAGCCAGAACTTGTGAGCGATGAAATTGCACATTTGGCTGAGGAAATTTCCAGGCGCAGTGTGAAGGTGTGGCTTGGCTTCTCGTGACTGTTTTCAGTAAAATGAGAGAAGAGAGAAGTGACTTAAAGATGGAATTGTTTAATGGAAAGGGAAGCGGACTTAAAAAATTTGAAAAATTCTCAGTCTGTCCAGGTCTTAAAAATGAGAAAGCCTATTCAGGAGAGAATATGAAATGTGTGGTCACATTTGCCAGGGGGAGTAGAAGGACAGGCTAGTTCAGAAGTCCAGCGCTGTTCACCAAGAGAATGAGGAGGTCAGTCAGTCACCTAAACAAAAGGCAGGACCTATTAAGGCAATGGGAGAATGACACCGAGGGCATTTCAGAGGCCGTCAGGCCACTGCTCCCATCCAAGGCCAGAGTGCCAGGGCCTGTGAAGCAGAACAGTTTCAAAGGAGCCACTGCTGCCCAGTGTGCCTCACAGCCTCACACTGTGGTCTCTGCTCCCCACATGTCCCTGTGCTCCTAGGCAGCCCCAGATGCATGTGGTGGGCCCCCACGCAGCACACATATACCCCCAAAGCTGTGAGGATGTGGCTCTCTCAACCTAGATTTCCAAGGATGGACCTTCCGAGCCACCAAGACCCAGGCAGAGGGTGACTTGGGGGTGGGACCTAGTGGACCTAGGCAGGCGGAGCTGCCCCCAAAACTCCAGACTGGCAGAGCCATCAGCTTGCTGCTCCAGTCCTGGAGAGCCGCAGCGTGGACTGTGCCCAGCAAAGCCAAGGGGGCCTAACGCCTTCCAGTGTCTGGAAAGTGGGAACTCAGTCCCAGGGCCTTGGAGGGAAGAGATTATTCTTGAGCCTTAAGGTTCTGGACTTGCTGGGGACCTGTTACTCTTTACTTCTTTCCTGTTTTTCCCTTTTTGGGTGGGCTGTCTATCCTACGCCTGTCACACCATTGTATTTTGGAAGCACATAACTTATTTGATTTCACAGGTTCACACAGCTGGAGGGGAATCTGCCTCAGGATGAATCATACCTGGAGCCTCACCCATATCTGATTCAGATGATATTTAGATGGGATTTTGGACTTAGATGTTTGAGTTGACATGTGAGAAGAACATGAATTTTGGGGAGCCAGGGGTAGAATACTATATATATATATATATATTTTTTTTTTTTTTTTTTTTTTTTTTGCGGTTTGCAGGCCTCTCACTATTGTGGCCTCTCCCGTTGTGGAGCACAGGCTCCAGACGCGCAGGCTCAGCGGCCATGGCTCACGGGCCCAGCCGCTCCACGGCATGTGGGATCTTCCCGGACCGGGGCACGAACCCGTGTTCCCTGCATCGGCAGGCGGACTCTCAACCACTGCGCCACCAGGGAAGCCCTGGAATACTATAGATTGAATGTTTCTGTTCCCCATCCTCAATTCATATGTTGAAATCCTAATCCCCCATGTGACAGTATTAGGAGATGGGGCCTTTGGGAGACAATTAAGTCATAAGGGGGAAGCCCTCATGAGTGGGATTAGGGCCTTTATAAAAGAAACCCCAGAAAGATCCCTTTTGCCTCTTCCATCTTGTATCGTTACAACAAGAAGGTCCTGTATGAGGAAATGGGTTCACACCAGCCAGAATCTTCTGGCACCGTGATCTTGGACTTCGAGCCTCCAAACTGTGAGAAACAAATAAACGTCTGCTGTTTATAAGGCACCCAGTCTATGGTAGTTTGTTGTGGCAGCCTGAAAAGACTAAGACAGCACCTGATTAACACGCTAGGCTTTTATGTATTTTCAGGATTCCAAGAGAAAAATCCACAGCATTTGTCCACAGAATAATTAAGTATAGGAGGGGAACGAAAAAGTGTGTTATGTAGGGGAAACCTAAAACGATTCAACCCTGATCTCTTCAGTAATTTTGAATTTTTCCACTCTTTCTTATGCATTAACAGTCTCATACTCTTTAAGGACACATCTGTTTTTCATGTGAAGTTCAATTCACATGTACAAAAAGACATTTGTGTATACAGATGAGATAAGGGCCACGAAATCTCCAACATCCACATGTACCCAGGTGTCAAGGTTTTAATGGAGAGTCACTGAAGAGCACACTTAAAATGTCACATTTCATAAAACTTGCCCCTATCCAAAGACATAAAAGCTTGGCTGGATTTATTGGTAAAACTGAATTACTCTCAAAGAGACTTAGCTCACTTTCCCATGGCAACCACAACAAATTTGGAATTTAAAGGATATGAAACTGCAGATCGCCTTTAAAAAATATCCTATTAACGCTGAAGGAGGGATCAGAAACCAGGACATTCTCATAAATGTCAGTTTTGCCGAAGATGCCTCCAAATTCAGTTTGGTATCAAACCCTTCTGAATGTGGGCTCAGAGCAGAATGAGTTTTTCATGCAGCTACTAGCAATGCCTCTTTCCCACCAAGCGGGAAAAGCTGTCAGGAGTCCCACGGCAGGGTATTTCACATCCAATGTTTACTATAAATCAGGTAGTAGAGAGAGGGTGGGGGACCTTATTCAGAGGATTTGCTTCTCCTAGACCCTCACTCACAAGACAATACTATCATCCTTGTCACATCTCATTTGGAAAATCTCTTCACAGAGACGGGTAAGTTCACAATCGCCTATGAAACAAAATGGTCGTGTAGTAACTCCGCCAATGCCCTTCATATGTCAGTGCGGCTGCTCAGACGTCATTAACACAACCAAATCCGTGCCTACATCTTAGGTCGTTTCTTGGGTTTCCCTGCTAATGCATTCCTGCAGTGCCTGCCTTTCATGTTGACTTTGCTCAGAATAAAAATGACGGGGTGTCCCCACTCTGTATATTCTGAAATGAAAAAGAATCAATTAGACCAACCATATTTCCTTCGGGGGGCTACTGCTGTTCCCCAAACAGCCTAAGCTGTCTTCTCATAGTTTATGATGTCAGCAGGATCTCCCGACTGAAATACAGCCTTGAAATCTCACCCCGCCCCCTCTCTGGCCCTCTGTCTGCAGTATATATTATTCTTGTAGTTTTCAGAGACAGCTGTGTGAATTAATGAACTGATGTGAGAATCAGAGTTGGCTCGGAGCCCCATTTAAAAGTCATGTCGATGACCTCATAAAAATAGCAAAGAATGCTTCCAGCTTGCTTGTAAAATAAATCCATTTCTTAATAACTTGGAATGCCCACCTAATTCAGCACATATTTTAACCCCAAATGATTATTTCATAAGAGAATGAAAATTTCCCATGAAAAAGACATTTAGCCAACCCAGGCAACTATAAACTTTAATTGATATTTCACAGTATGTACTGGTTTGCCCTCCAGGGAGTGTAGAATATCATTCTTGCACCTGCATTTTAACGCCAGAGTTATAGTATTTCAACCATTAAACATTTTTCATTAAAGCACTTCATATAGAATTAGTCCAATCTGATTTTAACAAAAGTATTCTATATTTAGTTTTTCACACTGCATTAGTCCAAACCGTTAGAAGTAGAAAGGCTAGGCTTTTGTTCACTGGCGGAAGCAAAAGGGTGGTCTGCACCCACTCACTTCAAAGATGGCCCTTTCCATGTCTGCTGTCCTTTGAAACAAACACAGCATTTCTCAACTGAGTCACTCCCGGGCCAATTGTAGGCCCGAGAAATCGAGACACAGGGTCTCAGAACATAACTGGTCTGCGGGATCTTCTCCTTTCCCTGGCAACAGTCATAAAACCCCACCGAGCCGCTCTTGAGAAGCAGGGAAGGATGCAGAATATTTTTGCTAGGCACATTTGCATCTTACGGTTTGAGTTTTATAGCTGTTATCCTGCTGGCAATCTTGGGCAAACAGCTGCAGGATTTTAGGATGTGTGACTTCAACAAGGAAAGGGGCCTTTCTAAATGCTGCAAGTTAGAATCGGAGAGAAGCAGCATAGGGGGTCGCTTGGAATCAGAGGCTAAGCAACGTTTCATGAGAATTAGCTACTCCAGAGAACTTTTTTTTTCTCCCCTGAAAGGCTAAACTCTATTCTCTCTCACTCAGAACATGAATTTCTCAGGATTGAGAACTCCTGAAGTAAACAGGAGTAGCTCTTTTTGAACAATGGTTCTACTTTTTTTCAAATGAACAAGTCCATGAGTGTTTTTCTGACTTAGTTTCTCTGGGTTTGCTTCATATTATTTCTTTTACTGATGTTTCAATGTGACACGCAGTCACATTTAACACGATATATGACCGTTTATAGGTAACTGCCAGACAGACACTGACGTGCTTGAGCAGAAAACGACACAAGTGTGCTAAAACGAACATGGGCTACAGCCACGTGCTCGTCTCATAAAAGGAAACTTGAAGTGATAAAAAATATTCTCATGAGCTTTATTCAAACAGTATATCTTCTGACTCAGTTCTGGTAAAATGTACATACAACATAAAACCCCAGGACACTCTCCTCGGTTTGGTGTGAGGTACGAGGTTAAAGCATATGCAAACGTGCCCCTATTTGACCTACAAACATGGCGAGCTCATACTGTCCAGTCTAGCACAGCACAGGCTGGAGGAGCCCAGAGAGGAGGTGGGATGGGACTCCTCCATCTTCTCCTTTGCAGCTGAGTGGGGAGGAGGGAGAAGGTGGACCAAATTGTCAGCCTGCTCCAAGACCCCTGAATGCTGTCTTTTTCTGTCCTCTGTCATGGCTTCTCTGCGCAGCCCTGAGTGGCTCCTGGTTCCACCTGTGAATCAAGTGTCTGAATACTGACTAGCTCAGGGCCTGGAGGTACAGAGCTGCTTCCTCAGCATCGCCGATGATCCAGGGCCAGTCCTAACACCCTGGGTTTCTGAGAGAAGTTGCCTGAGTTCTGCGTACTCCACCTCCACTAAAACTCCACTCGCCTTGGCATAAGGCAAGTGGACTGGTGACTGAACTGGTTGCCCTCAGCCTGGCTGGTCGACGTAGTCAAATATCTGCAAAGACACTGCAGTCTCCATAAACCAGTGGATGGATGGCACATGAGATCAACACCTCTGGGGAAAAATATAGTGAAAAAGTCCTGTACTAAATTGAGTTGTTCCAGAGGCATGGTCCTTAAAAAGAACCCTCTAGAATTGCTGCCCTGTGTTGTTTCACCACTGTAATAAAGAAAACCATAGAGGGAGGGAAGAAGGGATGAACAGAGAGAGAGAGAGAAGGGGTGGGTGGGTGGGTGAAACTGGATCATGGAAAATTGAAAAATAATACAGTGACTTCTTTGACAAGGAATATATTATTGATAAATTTCCTCACTAATGACTAAAAGGAAAAGCAAAGGAAAAAATCCCAGGGAAAGCATATCAATGAGTTGAGTCAACCCAGCAGAGTCCTTGTAATCTCTATACATCTGGACTTCAAAGAGTTTAAGATCTTGTTGTCTAAGAAGACAATGTAAAAGAGTGGGGAGGACACCCTGAGAATGAACACGATTGCACTTGTTTTGCAGGGAGGAGACATTTCTTACATCCTGGGTCTCTCTTTTCTACTCCACAATTACTTTGGACACTACTTGTTAGATTCACACATATAGCTTTTTCCTTGTAGTAACAGTGAATTGGACAGCTATTGCTACAGGGATGCTGCGTAACAATCAAACCCCAAAAATCTCAGCTGCAGACAAAGACATGCAGCGGGGCAGGGGTCAGTGGGGCTCCACGTATGCTTCATTGTCCTCCTGGGACCAGCAGGCTAGCTGAGGCCAGCCTTCCCGTGGAGATAGCAGAGGCGCAAGAGGGCAAACAAAACCACCATTCAGGCCTTCGCTCCTGGCCTGCTTGTTAACGTTCTGTTGACCAGAGCAAGTCACAGGGTGAATCCAAATATAAAGGGTGGTGAAAAAATGCCTTTTTATTAGGAGAGCTACAAAATCACATGGTGAAGTGCAAGAATATAGACATGGGTGAATAATTAAGGACGTTAATGCAATCTGGCAAAAATAGTAGATGAAATTTTGAAAAAGACAGGTGAGGGTAAATAGGAAATTAAAATGTATCCCCTATTCTAGCATCCACAAATAACTACAATTAAGAATAGTGTTATGGTTCTAGGATTTTTTTTCCAGGGGTATAAAAAATTTTTTAAATTTTTTTCAAACTTGAGATCAAACTAAAAACAGTTATGAAGGTAAAAAATCTCATCAAGATATATTAGGAGCATTTTTCTATATCAACAAATATTCTTAGACAATTTGTTTTTACCATCCATATGTTAGGACAGCATAGAGATAAGCTGTATTTTATTAATTATTTCACCTTGTTGGACATTTAGTTTGTGGATACTATTTTCTTAACAAGCAGTAGGATAAAATAAAAATGAAAAAAATGACACTTCCCTAGCCCTAGAAGCATGTGGGAACATGCCACATGGGCAGGTTGCACAGCAGATAGGGAACAAAAATTCAGGTCTGAAAAAAAAAATTGTAATATACTTCTCTAGATGTACTCTCAGGAAGTCTGTTTCTTCTTCGTAAGAGGAATTAGTCATCTTTCAGCTTTTAGTAAGCTTTAGTTTGGATATAAAGCAACAACAAAAAATTGTGGTGTTGCATAAGAAAAAACACATAGTATCACATAATGCTAACATATATCAACCTAATTTTGTAGCATTTTGCTTTACATGTACTGCCCTCCTAAGCAATAGAAAAGTACTAAAGGTCACTAATTTTAATGTCTGGGTGATGTCTCCAAGTGGTTTTCTAATGGCCACACCTTCCAATCAAGGGAAATTTCATGCTATTAATGGTTGGTCAGTTAAATGATTGAGGAGTTTTTCTTTCTCAAAAATAGCTACAGACTTATGAACCCACAAAATTCCTCTTTTAAAAAACTGAGATGTAGTCAACATATAACATTATATTGGTTTCAAGTGTACAACATAATGATTTGATATATATGTGTGTATGCATATACATATATGTATATTATAGTGACATTATCACCACAATAACCTAGGTAACATCCAAGATCCCTCTATTGTTAGTAGAATGCTGTCTTTCAAAATTTGAATACATCCTAGGAGGAGAACAGTTTAGGTCAATTATCAGTCATTTACAACTTAATGTGATTATCAGGTCATTTCGAAACCTAGCCAATATTGAAAAGGGAAAAGTGCATAAAAAAACCTAAGAATTTACTGAAAGGAGATGAAGGTAGGGCTTGAAACTAATTACTGACAAATTATTCTTCATCTTCATTTGATAATAACACTGAGGCTGGCTGAAGAGTGAGTGCATGGAAGCCAGTTCCTGTATCTGGTGCTTTAACGGGTTCTGCTTTTTAATCTTACGGATTGTGTGCACGCAGTTACTCACTCTGGTCACTAGATGGTGCTTTTGTGCACAATAGCTCTTGGCTTTGCAACCTTTGCTCCTCCCCTCCCAAGAAGTGGTTTATTAGAAATTCAAGATACACCTCCACCTTAACTAATTAGCCTTTCATTAACAAACATTTTAACTTTAATTACGTATGAAAAAAATGATAAAATACTTTTGTATCAAATATGTCAAAACAATCAGAAAAAAAATTCAAATACGCAGTCTGCCCAGACCTTCTCTGTAATAATATAGGATGAAAATTCTTTCCAAATAAAAAGGTAATTTGCATTCACCTTCTGCTTCTCTAAACCAACAAATCTGCTAAAAACGGTGCAATCTGTCTGGAAGAACAACTTAGGAAGAGTCTTGGCTGAAATTAAGTATCAAAAGTTTAGTTCTTTATATGTAAATAAAGAGTTGTAGGTTACAACCTCACAACATAACTTCTTAACTGAAAATTTGACTGATTTACTTTTCCTTTTTGCACCCAAGTTTTTGGGTCCAATTCTTTTAAGAAAATTTGGGCTAGTGTTAAACATCCCCTAAACGAGGATCTTGCTGCTCTCATAAACTCCACCTCCCCTAAGCCTTCTTTTCAAGAACACCAACACACAATGCTTTAATTGGAAACTGAAACCACCGCTGTTAGGCAGTCAGTAGAATGAATGGGAAGCACAGTCATTTCCTAGCAGTGTTAATATTCAACTGTAATAGTATCATGAGCACCCATGTAGGTTTCTTCACATGGGAGCTTTCCAAGAATATATAAATTAGATGATCTTAGTGACAAAAATGACACGCCAAACACCTTGAAGCTCTGTAAAATTTTTGATCATTCACTAGTTAATTAATAAAACACCTCTTCAGTAGAAAGATAACTGAAATAGTAACTCAAATTAGCAAAAATCCATAGGACAAAGAGACAGGGCTAGCTCTGTGGGTCTCCTAAAAACCTCTGCTTCTATCCTTTGCCTCTGTGCTGAAAAATAAATCTCTGTGGTATCTCTGTTGAGTTTATCCTCAAGTTGTTAGATTTTTCAATCTGATTCCAGTCATGCATTGTCATGATGTCTGTTAATTCATGATGGTTCTTTTTACTCAGAGACCCATGAAACAGGAAAAACTATATAACACCAACACCAACCAGAAGAAATTCGTTGAGAATGGAAGGGTTTGGTGAGTGAAAGTCGAAAGTAATCATCGGTAATATGATACAGTTAATAAGATTTAGCACAAATAAGCCACTAGATGAATGAATTCTTGATTATTTAAAAAGCTTTATTAAGTGTAAGTATAGCTGATCGGTCGGAGTGTGCAGAGGTTGGGCAAGGTCTGACACCACGTCTACCTGCAGACATCAGATCCCCAGGAGCAAAGCTTTATCACTAACCTTGCTTCGATACAACCATGATTTACACTCCCTCTTTACTCTGCAAAGAGCAGAGTAAAACCAGTGGCCACGTCCCTACTTGTGATCCAGCCAATAAGGGGAAAATAAGGAAATTTTAGAAAGACTTCCTGATTCCCCAATGGCGTAACCTCTATACATCTTTATAGCAACATATACGTCCACAAACAAGTAACTGTTGTGTATGAGTATAAAACTAGTTGTGCTCTACCTTGGGTATTGGGTATTTGTGTGTCTTACTGGATTTCTGGGGGCTTTTCTGCCTTATTGGACTGGAAGCTCCTGGTCGGTAAAGGAGGTGACCCTTTCCTATATAACTTTGCACTTATTTGATAAACACATGCTCAGTCACTATTGGCTGAATGAATTAAAAAAATGTTCACTGCTGTTCTTAGCGTATTCATCAGTGGGCGGTCAGTCATACATGGCTGCCTCGCCTAGAGAAGGAAGAAAACGTTGCTGGCTCCTTATTCTCTCACTGGGGTCCTTATGTCCCTCCAGGTTTTCATTCCAATCCTATGGATGGAAGCTGAAATAGATGAGTAGAAGCCATCTAATATTTCTTCCAATCCTTGAATTCTATGATCTATGAAAATTAAGTTATTATAAGAGGTACTGACATTAGGAGCTCCATTAGTATTCTTTTTTTTTTTTTTTTTTGCGGTACGCAGGCCTCTCACAGTTGTGGCCCCTCCCATTGCGGAGCACAGGCTCCGGACGCACAGGCTCAGCGGCCATGGCTCACGGGCCCAGCTGCTCTGTGGCATGTGGGATCCTCCCGGACCGGGGCATGAACCCGTGTCCCCTGCATCGGCAGGCAGACTCTCAACCACTGCGCCACCAGGGAAGCCCCTCCATTAGTATTCTTGAATGAATAAAATCAATAGGCAGCATTTTACAGGTATGTTTGCATTATTTAAGAGGAAGGTGTCATGAACAAAATGCTAAAATATCCATCAATCCAGTTAATTAGGTGAAATACAAGATTAATTCAGCAGGGTAGGGATGGGAGAGGGGGGCACAGATCATTTAAGGGTTTTGCCACAATCTAATCATTCTTTGAAGTATTTCAGGTGCTTAGGACAGGGCAGAACATATTACTTTGATGTAATTTCCTACATGATCTATCAGTGTAAAGTAAACCTAACCTCTATGCTCTAAGGGCATATGCTTCATTTAAAACCATATCTCTATCTACATTACTTGGTAATTTGTTTTTCTTTCGAATATTCATTGTACCTGCAGAAACCAAAATTGATCTCATTGCCAGAAGGATAATATTTTTACTACTTTTGGTCATTTTTTATAATGATAAGAAAAATAGTTGCACAGTTATCTATGTACATGAAAGTACATATTTTAAAATACTTATTCTACATAAGTGGCAATATTCAGTAAAGGCAGAACTGGAATATGCATTTTGATTTTAAAAACTGAAGCTGTTGATCGGAACTTCCTCAAAATCATTCCATCTCTCTCTCCCAAAAACCCAGAGTTTCTGCTTACTCCCCTCAACTTCCACTCCCTAGGGAGGGCCCCAGCTTCTCGCCGTAGAGTCTATTCCTTCCTTCTTTCTCCCGACCCTAGATCAGCTATCTCCTCTCTCAGATGTATCTTCAACCTCTTCCCTTTCATTATATTTTACCTATTTCAGATAAACAATATTAAGGTTTTCTACTCACAGAAATAATCACCATCTTCCTTAAACCTATACCCCTCTCCAGGTTCTAGTCCATCTATTTCCTCCCTTTAATGGTCAAAAGTTCTGAAAACAGATGGAATTTGCAGTCACATCTTCATCTTCAACTCATTCTCTCCATCAGCTGCCCTAGGCTTCCACTCACATCACTGTGCTGAAATCATCCGCATCAAGGCCACCAACGATCTGCTAAATCACAAATTAATTCAGCTCTTTTCAGTTCTCATCTTGACCTTGTTGACAATTCTTCTTCAACTTTCATATCCCTTGGTTTCACAGTCATCAGACTCTCTGGTACTCAGACTTCTCAGGCCACTGCTCACAAAGACACACACACACACATATACTTTTTTTTTTTTTTTTTTTGCGGTACGCGGGCCTCTCACTGTTGTGGCCTCTCCCGTTGCGGAGCACAGGCTCCGGACGTGCAGGCTCAGCGGCCATGGCTCACGGGCCCAGCTGCGGAGCTTCCCGGACCGGGGCACAAACCCGTGTCCCCTGCATCGGCAGGCGGACTCTCAACCACTGCACCACGAGGGAAGCCCCTACTTTTTTACTTAAAAGGAGAGAATTGTTTTTTCAAGTATAGAACAATGTAAAGTATAATTTAACAAACTCACATCCCAGAATTAATACCTATTAACATTGTGTGATATTTGCTATCAGACTCCTTTATCCCCCCTAATTATACCCTTAGGAAAATTATTGATATAAAAGTAATAATAATCCTATATTATCATTCAAAAACAAAAAGGAAATATTGCATTTCAGGTAAAGCTAAAGCTTCTTTAATTTACCACCCTTATTCGGCCATATTTCCTTCCCTGCCCTTCTCCTCGACCAATATTATGAGATCAGTGTATAGCCTTCACGTTCATTTTAAACTTTTTACTTACACACCCATGTCATATGTTATTTGGTTCTATGTGTGCTTTCTAAATTTACAGAAAGGATACCATGCTAAATTTTTCACGTTTATTGCTTTTTTGGGGGTTCAACATTATTAGTTTAAGGTCAGTCTGTGTTGCTACATAAAAATCAAATTCATATAATTTAATTACATTAATACATTTATTCATGTGACTCTACATCATTTGATATATTCAATCGCTTAAAAATTAGTTGATTGTTTCTGATTCTTTGCTATTGCAAAGAAGGCTGTAATGAATCTCTGCATGTGTCTCTTACCCACACTCTTGGGTAAGGTCATATAGCATTCACTCTTGGGTCTTCCCAAGTCTTGCTTCAATTAGATGCATGCCCCACTCTTCTTCCAAAGTTATCTTTGTATAAGAAAAACCTAAGAATGTGACATTCCTGCTTAAAATTTTCAACTGGCTCCTCCTTTACTACAAAATAAACTGCATAGTCCTCGGGGACTTATACAAGGTCCTTCCTTATGTGGCTTCTGCCCGCGTCTCCAGGTTCATCTCCCACCCCCTTATCCTACCCTCAAGTCCTACTGAACTACTTTCAGTGTTTCAGAATTTCAGAACGACTTTTCTCAGTGGGACACCTTGGTCTCTCATTTCTCTGCATTTGCACGTGCTGTGTCCTATGTTTAGAATACCTGTCCCCCCATCCCCTTTGCCTGCTAACTCCTCCTCATGCTTCAAAGTCCAACTCAGATGCCATCCCCTTTAGCAAGCCCACTGTTTCTCTCCTTTTAAGATGATTTGGATATTCAAAACAAAACCTGCATCTTCTAAAAATTAACTGCCAAGATTACCAGTCAACATTGCCTTCCTGTGTCCACAGATTAAAGAACTTACAAAGTTTTCTGCCCATGACAGGTAGCATGTCAGGCCTGAATGCCCTGGAATAAACCCTATGGTCATCATCCCTCTTTCACTGAGAACACTGGGATTGGAAGCAACTGCTATTCAAGGCCAATTTGAAGAGGGGAAGATGCAACCCACTATTTCAAGAGAACAGTTTTACCTTCTGCTCTGTGAAGTGACTGTTCTCTGTTCTGCCCTCTCTTTTTTCTCAGATATACAAGAATGATTTTTCAAGATAATCTCCATGAGCAAAGGACCCCAAACACTCACTTGGGCTAAAATGATTTCACAGCTTATGGACCTCATTGGATCTTCCTTAGGAAAGTGTTTCCTCCTGCAGATGTGAGCTGCAGTCATACCAATTGATTCCTCCACAGACAAGCGCATTTCACACATAATCCAGAAAAATTATCATTTGAAATATGGGAATAGGAGTAGAGCCTTGATCCTCTGTGAAGGTAATCAAGGATTTCCAAAGTCTACAGTGAGGGGGTTCTGACATGGGGGGGAAGGGAAGAAAGGAAAAAAGTTTGGTTCATAATCACAGGGAGAGAAACTTACATGTTATGTGAGAAAATAAGCTTCCCTTTTTCTTACTTGTTACTACTCTCAATAAGAAACTTCAGTGAGCGCTGAGTACGTGCTGAGCACTGTTCTAGGCACAACCCAGACAGAAATCAGGGCCTGGGAGGAGGACAGGGGATCACAGCCCAGGGGAGGAGACAAGTAATCAAACAGATAATTAAATCAAGTGTGATACATGCTGGGATACTGGCACTCAAATGCTAGGAAGCTAGAAAGTATAACGAAAAGCTTCCAAACTGAGACTCGAGGGCCTGAGGCACAGGCAGCAAAGGGAGGAAAATGCACCAGTTAACGTGCAAGGTGGCACAGGGGACACCAAACAGCCTGATAAAGTAGATTTGTCCTCAGTAGCTGGCTTGCGTATGCAGGTGCCTGTGAGAGACAGAGTGACCTGGGCGGGGGTGGGGGAAGGGCTTTGGAACCAGTGCCCACCCTCGTCCACCAGTCCCCCGAGGGACGCATCTTCTTGGCCAGAGAGCACAGCACTGCACAACACGCTGTCCTGGTGGCAGCTGCCGCCAGTGCCCGTCTGGGGTCAGAGTGCAGAGCAGCATCTTCGGTGAACAGAGCTGCTTCTGGGTCCGAGTGAGCTGGTAGCTCAGGCCTTGGGGCGCCTTCATGACTCCCTGAAGCTCAGCAGCCACTTTCACAGGCCAGTTGAGTGTAACCTTCCAGAGACACAACCGCAATCGGACACCCCCTGACCCCGGGTCTGATGGGGACAGATTTGCTAGTTTGCAGCAATGAGAGGCTCCTGAACATGCAGGCGCCCTTCCCCAAGCACCTCCTGCTGGCCCTTCCAGCTTCATCTCCTCCCCACTCTGCAGCTCGCTGTGCCCCCCGGCTCCCACCCCGAATCCCACTGCCCCTGGAGCTCACCCTGCTTTTCCGATGCCACACTTGAGCATTTTGTTCCCTATGCCTGTAATGGCCTTTCCTTTCCTTTGCAACTGGAGAAAATCTCTGTGTCCTTCAAAGTCCAGCTGACTTATCTGGCCATCTTCAAGCAGAAAGGATCACCTCTTCTCTGTGTGTTCCTAACTCTCAATATATCACGTGTTGCACTGTCCAATGTTACTAGCATTGCGTGCTGAACCCCACCCCACGCTGAAAGCTCCCTCGCCACCCCAAACCCAGTATCATCTCCTAGTCCTTGTTTTTGCAGTCAACACCTCCACGGGCCCAAGGCGACGTGAAACCGTCCCCTTTACCTGACCGCCAATGCATTACCAAACATAATCAATTGTATCTCCTAAATATCTCTTAGAGTTTCTCTGTATTTGTCTTATTATCACTGGCCTAGATTATTATTCTTTTTCCTATAATGTTGCTTTTGCTTTAGCTTTTTGAGGCGGTGCTGTAGCCCAGTGGTTAAACACACAGACTTCCCTGCCTGCTGGCCTTGGTTCAGGTTTCAGCTTTGCTACTTACTGTTTACGTGACTTAATAAACAAAGAAACGCTACTACCCACCGCTAGGCTGCTGTAAAAATGAAATGTGGTGACATACGTACAGTGCCTACCATAGATCCTGCCATGGAATAAGGACTCCTCAAGTGTCAGTACTTATCACTGTTACTCTTCCAGCATCAGTGACACTTCTGGAGTTATTTTCAAGTCTGCTTTTTTCCAAGTCTGATAACAACCCTTCCCTGGAAAGAAAGCTTCTGAGACTGTCTATGGTCTTTGGAATTTAGTGGGGTTTGTAAGACCCTCCATGATCTGCTTCCGACTCCCCTTCCAGCCTTCTCTCTTCTACTTCCACAAACATCCTGTGCTTCAGACAAGGACTCCCCGCCCACCCCTAGCCTTGCAGCATTCTCCTCAGCTTCCTTTCCTGGTGAGTTGGTTCACTAGAGGGCACTTCCCCTTCATCCATCTAGCCACTCCCAACTTATTCTTCAAAATCAGTTCACAGGCCAAGTTCACTATCCGAGGAGCCCAAGAAAACAAACAAAAATAAACAAAACAGTTTGCAAACATGCTAACAAACACTTTATGTTTGTATTTATAATTATATATAGCATTATATATAGGTTATATTATGTGATAGGTATTTAGGACTTTTTATTCCCCATTGTTGTCAATGTCCTGTTCAGGGTTCTTTTGAACTGACGACCAAATAGCTATATGACCTTTGCATTCCCCAACTAAAAACGTCTTTTGCCTTTGAGTATTTAGAATAAGATCTTTGTTGAATGATAGATATCCAAAGCCATTCACTAAGATTATACATATTTCAAAAGCATTTTATAATTTCAGTAGATTTGCAGTAAGAAAGGATTGGAGAAATTTGGGGCTGTGAGACTTTCAACAATTAATCTTAATTCAACACACATTTAACACCCCTTCTGTCGTATCCCTGAGAGCATACAAATGTACTAGAGAAAAAAATCTCTGTCCTTAAATTGCCCAGGCTGATGAAGAAACAGGCACATTAATCAACAGATTCAAAGGAATGATAAATACTTCAATAGAAGTATTGAATGATACTTCAATATTGAATGATAGTTCAGAAGTATTATTGAATGATAATACTTCAATAGAATCCAGGGTAATATGGGAAGAAAGACAGTGAAGAATTTAGCTCCGACTAGAAGTGAAGGTGAAACCAAGGTAGGCTGAGGAAGGATACATGGGACTTTCCATGTGCGTCTGTTGAAGGGAAGACTCAAGTGCAGAGCGTAAGAGTGAGGCATGGAAACCATGGGCCTCACAGCACAAGAGGATGGAAATGCTTGGAGGTGGGAATTGACATGGGAGAGAGACATTTTGGAAAAGCATGTGGAAGCCAGAGTGTGAAGGGTTTTGCATGCCATGTTCAAAAATCTGAACTTTATCCTATAGACAATCATATTCCATTGAAGAGTTTTAAGATATGCAAACATGGCTGTATTTATATTTTTAAAGAAACAAATTGATGCTGATAGGGTTAGGTGCTCCTAGTGTCATTGTTTGAAGGCAAGGGTATCAGCAGGTATTGTTATAGTCCAAGCAGGAAGGGAGTTGATGAGGCTACCACACATTAGAATGAGCTTAATAAGGAGTAATCCAGTAATTTCACAATAGGAAAGACTTCTCTCTTTGTAGAATGGTGTATGACCATATCTGTAGATCTAAGGGAAATGGTACTATGAAGTCTAATGTGTATTTCTAGAATGTTCTATGTATTTTTAGTATGTTCTATGTATTTCTACAATTACTTATTTCTGGGGCATATTAATTCTGAAATTAGATTGAAATATTAGGTATCCTTATTTTCTGCTTTGATGTTGTGTTACAAGTATAGCGCTCAGGTTTTTGGATCAGACACAGACAGGTCACTGGAATAAATGGACAACCTCAAATTCTAAGGTTCTGGTAATGGAAGAGAAATTCTAGAGAGGCAGCTAGCTTCTTTGGCATTTGCTTGCAGTAGCTGGAGGCAAAGTAGTGGCATGAGAAGGGAAGGACTCTGAAATGCTTTCTTGGGTGGAATAGACCAGGGAGGAGTTATGACTGTTGCACTGGAACTCGTGCATGACTATGGGCTTACCAGGAGGTTCTTTGAATCTGTTAGGTTGAGTTGATCTTTAACTGAAAGGCAATGCCAAGCTGAAGGAAGACATTTTGCCTTCTCTTAAGAACTGACCTTGCTCCCCATATTTTCAGGTGATGTCAACCAAGAGGCTGCCTCTGGCCTAACAAAATATTGCTGCTTCCTGGACAACTCCCACCCACCCTGTGGCAGCCCAGACAGGACAGACATTAGCCGTGCCCTCCTGAAGGCTCTAGATTGGCTTACTGACTTCCTGGGGGCCAACACTACCTTCATGTTAGTTCATATTAGCCATACACCCATCTAATCCCAATGTACTCCTGCTAAATGCACCACTGGGCCCACTACTGAGGGTTATGACTGCTAAACAGAAAGGCAAAAACTAATCAGAATCTAGATTAATTTAAGATCATATAAATTAACACGAAAGGGGAAAAGTGTTAGGTTGTACTGGGTGTTTATTTCTTTAAAAGCTCAAAATGTTAATCTGCTTTATGATTCCAGAACTGTTTTGATTTAGACAAATCTATGGTTGGTGAACTCGATCAGAACAGCAGTTTATAACCATTGATAAATCACAATCATTTATGAGTTGTGTTGCAAATGATTTATTGGTAATAACACTGTTCTGGAGTTTAGAAATTGCATTTTGTAATTAATTTGAGGAGCTTCAAGTTGATCTCTACAATAAGACCCTTTCCCTTGGACTCTGAAATGCTTATTTGGATGGAATAGAAAGGGGAGGAGTTATAATGATGGCATTAGAGCTTGTGCATGGTGTGGACAGGCTGAATGTGAAAGTCAGCGTTACACACGGCACAAGGGAAAATGCTGAGGACTAACAGTTTGGAACATGCTGGCAGAGGAGCTCCACTGGTTGTGATGCTTTGGTGAATGCCACTGGAGCAACAACAAAGATTCACCTACTATGAACTTCCTTTCATGTAGGCAAACATCAAGAGTGTTAATTATCATGATGCTGTGGCGGATACCATGAATCAATTATTAGGAGAAACTGTGATTTGAAAATTCTACCACCATGTGTAAGAAGAGCCAAAAAGTAGTCACAATATTCCTATCATGGTACTCCCTGCAAAAGCTTTATTAAATACTATTCTTTGTTTACTATCAAATTCCATTTGAGCTCTCTGGAGCATACCTTCCCAATTTTGTCACAGAATAGTTCTTTCCAACTCTGAAACAGTTAGCTCGTTGATTTTAAGCATTAGCTACAGTTTATTTTGTAATGTGTCAAACCCTGTGTGCATAATCTCATTTAATCTTCACAAAGCTCTATGACCTAAACACTTATATTGTGCCCATTATGAAGATGAGAAAACTGAGACTTAGAGAGGTTAAGTAACTTGTTGAGGGTTATTCTGCTGGTAAGTGATGGTGAAACTAAACACTGAAACAGTTCTGTCTGATTCTAAAGCCTGAACCTGTAACCAGGGCACTTAAGCACCTTCCCTATGGCCCTACGACTTCCGGTGATGGTGGGAGGTACTTTGCCTGCAGAAGCTGCTCTCCTCCTGGGAGGAAGGGCTCACCCTTATGCCAGCTCCAACTCAACCTTGTAACTCTGCATGCACTGTGACAATTTCCTGGAAGGAAGAACATTTGCCAGTGTGACGACTCCTGCTTGCTTAAAGGGGTGCTGAATGACTGTAGCAGTCCGGGCATTACTTCATAGGAGCCCCCATGGGGCCAAACATTTCTTAGATGGAGATTATTTTGGTGGCTACATTGCAACCCCTAAGAAAATCTGGGTGCACCAGAAACCTGTCACTCAATCACACCTCTATTTGCTTATTGTCTGTCTCCCTCACTAGAACGAGACCTCCATGAACACAGAGGTTTTGATTCATTCACGGCTGCATCCCAGACACTGAGAACAGTGTTTTCCAATAAGTAAGACGCTCAGTCAATATTTTCAAAATGTGAATTCCTGGCTTCACCTGAGGGAAGGGGAACTTGATTCAAGTTAGAATTAAAGAGTCCTCAGCCACCGGAAAGTTACACCACCCAGGGGAGAGTGGGCGATGGATACCAGTAGGAGTGTGAGTGAAAGCCAGGAGAGGGGATGGGACGGGGCAGTGGCAACACGCAGCAGAGCCCAGGTGACAGTCAGAGCTGGGCTGGGCAGGCGGGGCAGGGGGGAGACCTGAGGTCCCGGAAGGCCCAACACCCATGATAGTGCCACGTTCTGAGCACTGGAGGAAAAGAAATGTTCGCAGATTCCCTTCGGAGTTCACCTCATTCCCTGGGTATGAACAGAAGGACAGAGGTATCAGAGAACTCAGAAATATAATGGAATATAATATAACACAGCATAACATAGTATGATGGTTAATATGTACAGGTAGTACATGTCAGCCACTGCTCCCAAGCACTTCACATGGGTTGACTAATTTAATCCTCACCTCAACAACTGATTTAGAGAGAGGCTAAGTCATCAAGGTTAGCCAGGGACAAGCAGAGCTCAGATGTGAACCTGGGCCACCTGGCCCCCCGGCTGCTGCTTGTCGTGACAAAGTCTCAGGGTGGTGATGGCAGCTCTCCACAGAGTCCTAGGAGGGTGCCTGAATCCGCTAAGATGTTGATGGTAATTTAGATCGACGCGGTCTCAACAATGGGTGGTGGTTGAGAAAAGAAGGATTTTACACACACGATCAAGATAAAATTTCCCTAAAGTTCTCAAACAAAGTCTCAGGGCTGTGACTGCCCTTGTACGATTTTTGTCCGTTTTGGAACAAGACCCACAGAAGCAAGGACATCTGGTGTTTGGGACGCCTGCCTGGGTTATGGGCGTGCCTTCGTTGAATACATGAGCACCCATAGTGCAACAGGTGCAGGGGACACCCAGGTGAATAAGATGGCCCAGCCCTCAAGGTGCTTTCGGGCCAGTGGTCTACAGTCCTGTGTCCTCCGCACATTGACTCAGGGCAACAGAAAAGCAGCACATTCACATAGACATCACCTCATTCCTAGGATTTTCCTATAGCAGAAAAAATAGGAAAAAAGTTAAATCAGAAACAAAAGAGTCTAGCAAAACCTCCCTGAAGGGTTTTCTTTTACCTCAAATATACAGGAGACCACACACACACACACACACACACACACACACACCACCTACATGCACAAAAACCACTTCGCCTGAAATCCATTTTTTCCTGAGAAAAAAGTAGATTTATAAATCAGGTTACCTAGTGACAAATACAAAGATTTTTCTTTTTCTGGAAAAAAACAAAGTTAAACTTTAAACCCTCTAATATCAACTCAAAGTCAAAACCTCTTAGAGCCACTATTTTTACTATAAGCCACTGCTCCGAATCCCCCACCAGCTGGCTGGGGTGTGTGTGTGTGAAAACCCATAGTATTTCGGGAGTTGTCGTTGCACCAGACATTTCTCTCAGCATTGCGGTCTGCTCACCCCACGCGGCCCGGGCACCTGCAGGATCAGTCAGTTTGCATAAGCAGCTTCCCAAGCAAATGACGTAGCTCCGCTTCTGTTATTCTTAAAGGCCAATATCTGTCCGAGATCAGCATGTGCATCCGCGTATTAAAGCGCTCAGTGTTCTAAGGCCCTGCACTTAATTTTCCCCTGGGTAAACAGAGCCAATAATGGATAAATACTGAAGGATCAAATATCCTTAAACTATTGGAGAGAGCTGGGAGTGCAAACTTTCATCCACATCAGAAGTGAGAAAAAACAGAGAGCAGAAAAAATATGACAGAGGCTCTCCAAATCAGGAGTGTGGAGCCTGGAATGGAGTTCAGGCCACTGGCCATGGAATGTCTGGGGAAACATCTTGATGAATGGTTGCGGGGGGAGGGCGTTTAGGAGTTCTAGGGTTAAGTGTCGTTAAACGTGAAATATGGCACGATCCAAGCAAAAAAGAGATCTTTGCTGTCCTCAGAAAAGAACAGCAGAGGGTCTCCTGGCTGCCATCCTCCAGGCTGAGTGGAGCCTACACTCCCTGTAACTGTACACTGAAAAGATGTCTACAAATGTCCTACTAATTGCATTTTGAGGCCAGTCCCTGTAGGAAGGTGAACTTTGGACAGGCTGACACTCTTGGCCTTTGAGCTCCTCAGGGAAAACACACAGCTCAAGTGTATCTTTCAAGTATAAACTTCTAAGGAGGAACATTTCAGCCCCTCAGGAATTCTTGTCTAATACAGGGGCATGATATATTTCATAATTTCTACACAATCCTTTCTGTTAAGGAAAATGCTCTAACCTTTGAAATGTTTGCTGCAAAAGATTATCCTATCCAAACTTTATCACCAGATGCGGCCACACTATTATTTTCTGATTTGCTTTCAAAAAAAAAAGCCTTCAACATTTCAGTTTAGAGAGTTCCTTTTTGTTACTTCAAAACATTAGGGATGTTTTCTTGTTATTTAAAAAAAAAAAAGTATATAAATCAATCTTGCCACAGACTGACACTCATCATAGCCCTATTATCTACCTTACCTAAACCATTGGTACTACTACTTTTAAATTATCCATATTCAGAAACCTCAAAAGATGTTAAATTTAAAAAGAGAAAATTTAAAAAAAAGGAGATTAAATATATGGTTGATGGCTATGGTGGTAAGTTGTCAAAAGAAAGCAGAAAGAGACATTCCTGGTGAAATGCTCCTTGGAAACCAGGCTGATGCTACCCACAGAAGAGCTACCCACAGTTCTCCACTGGATCTTTCTCTGCTTCCCAAACTGCTGCCGTATATAATAGGCAGTCCCCCCCCACCCCGTCCCAGCCTGTGCCCTTTGCAGTAGCTGCTGAGGTCTCTGCTCTGATTCACCCTGGCCAGAAAAGCACCTGGATAACCCTCAAAGTGGGAAAAGCTAAATATCACCTGTATTTGAGTAACAGAAGTAGGGCAGCAATCAAAGGTTTCAGCCTAACACAGACTTGGGTTCCCAGCTATCTCCTCTCTAAGAGTGAGGTGTCAGTACAGTCCAAAAGAAAATGGGAGACACGGAGAGCAGCACCTAAGAACTACATCATATTTATCTTCCAATGGTTTAAAGAATGTTTAAGCCATGAGAAATCAGTGAGGGAATAACAACACATAGATCCTATACATGATAAATGAGCTGGATATATAATCAACGGAGTTAAAACCGCATTAATAAAATTACCAATAACTGAGAAGGCAGAGACAGCAAAAAACAAATAAAATCTCTGTCACTCGTAAAAGTTCTTTATACTTATTGCTTGTGTTTCCACAAATGGGTCCTTTCCACTGATGTAGTGAAGAAAAACAAACAGACGTGCGTGCGTGTTTAAGAGGCAGTAGTAATCTGACTGCCATGTTTAAAGCTCACTTGACAGAATTCCTCCTTCTTTAATTGCATGGCTCCAGGTATTTTCTGATTTCCTTCCTGGAAATTTTTTTTCTGTGCTTCCATCTTCTTCAGAACCAGAGATCTTCTAATCTATTTTTGTAAATATTATCTCATGTAATATTCACAATCAGTCTACAAGTTGAGTATTATTTTAGAATGAGCAAAGCTCATTAGCAGGGCAAGGAAAAATGTCCGTGGACAGTGCGTAAAGAGCTAGACTTCTAACCTAGAGGTGTCTGAACACTAAATCTAGTTTCTTAACACATCCTGCTTTCCCTTCTAAAGAGATGGACTCCTGCCTTTTCACCACCAAGGACCTCTTTTTTTTATTTCCCTCCCCTTGGACCCAAGTTTTGATAGAATTTTCACCAGCAAACTAATTATAAAAATTAAATAACAGCTAATACTCCATTTGTAGTCATAAGAGACATTTATTAAAATAAGAACATCTGACCAACGTGAAATAATACTAAGTTGATATAATTTCAATCAAAACGATTTCAAAAAGATATTCTTACTTGTCTATTCAACTCTTTGCTTTTAAATGTTTAATCTCTATTATTAGGGTTTTTGAAATATTTAAAAGAGCCATCCTGTGGGCCTCTGGGACTCCGGGGACCACTGGTCTCTACCCTGCTTTAGAAGACACAAGATTCTGTGCGCTTTTAAATAACAGAAGCAGGAGATGTGACTGTGCTGTTCGTGAGAAAGCATTACCTTGAGCCCGAAATCCTTTCATAGACCAACCTAAATCCCTCCTGCTCCGGTGTAAACCCATTTCCTCTCCAGCCTCAGGAGAGATGGGAACAGCTGCTGGTTGTCTTTTAACTCTCCCTTTGTGACCAGGGCTGGTCCGTCTTTATTGTCCGTGTACCACATTGTAAACCACGTTGGACAAATTCCTGACAAACTGCTGGTTTGTACCCCAGCTCTCACTTCCCACCATATTTTCCAGGTTCTCTTTCTGTTATGCAAGTAGGGATTTAGATTCTGGGGATTCGGACACAAAAGCTCCGGGCTTGAGAAGTATCTCATAGGATGGCCTGTATTCTTCCTGTAGCACCAGGCTGGAGGAAAAAAGAAAAATCTGATAACATGATAACTGAGACTAATATCTGTTGCTGCTATTCCAATTGCATTTAGTACTTCTGGAAATTCTTGCCTCGGGTCACAGTCCTGTTACCAGCTGGGGTCAAAACACACCAGATGAAGGATTCATATTTCCATTTAATTCATTACACTGATGGCTTTTATGAAGCATCTGGAATTGGGCATATTAGGAGGATTCATAGAGAATTCATTTGGAAGGGTGACAAAACTATTTTCTGTTGATCATTCAAATCCTGCCCAATCATTAAATGACATTTTCCGTTCTCATCAATTCCATTTTTAATGTCCCACTAACAAATAAAAAAATATATATATATTAAAATGACATTTAATCTAACTCTTACACAATACTAGGGATTTGATCCATTTCCCCAATAACCCCAAATCCATGTTTTCCAGACAAAATATCTCACTGTGTGACTCTGGATCTCCAAGTCTGAGGCATCAAATAATGGCTACAACAATACTGAGAATAAATTTCAACCTTTTATCCAGTTGCTTAACGGAATCAACTTCACAACCCTATTTGCTATGTCACTAAGGAAAGCAGAAGAGAACAAAACAAGTACACCCAAAATGCCTAGATTCTAATTTCAGAGGCATTATCTTTAGGCAGCCCAGTTTCTCTTAAATTCAAGTTTTCAATAAGAGCTGTGTGCATTCAAGGGCAGCTGATAAGCCAGTTGTTCTTTAAAAAGCTTTTATAACAAAGCTGCCCTTCCTCTGCAACCTTACATTTCTGACATTTTTCAAATCCTTTTTTTTTTGCCACTTATTATTTCCCTTTGGCTTCTGAGCTCCCCCTCCAGAAAGCTTTCAATTACTAGAATATTGACCGGAAAAGATCTACTGAACACAGAAGCTAAACGTTGGCTTTCCTACTGAAAAAAATGTCTTCCTAAGGACCAGGATTCAGAATGAAAATCCAGTGAATTCAACTTGCTGAATTTTCTAAACCACCTACAAACTTCCGCAGACATTTTAAGGGGACAAATCACAAGTCTATTTACATTTCTAATTCCACCTACTCACAAAAGTAAAGTTTATGTTGTCAGTGTTTGTACTGAAAATTAACCACCTCATTTCTGCTGCCAAGTGAAATAAAACAAGGATACTACCTTGGTGCATATATAATTTTAAGATGCTACCATGAGATAAGTCTCAGGGACTGGTGTTCTCGAAGTAGGAAATCTTTCTCCTTTCATGGCTGTAGTGGACTGAATGGTGGCCTCCCGAAGATATATCTGCGTCACATCCCTGGAACCCGTGAATGTTAACTTATTTGTAAAAAGTGTCTTTGCAGATGTAATTAAGTTAAGAGGAAGTCATCCTGCATTATCTGGGTAGGTCCTAAATTCAATGACAGGTATCCTTATAGGAGACACACAAAGGAAAGACACACACATGGACAGAAGAGGAGGAGGGTGTGTGAAGACAGAGGCAGAGGCTGGAGTCACGCGGCCACAAGCCAAGAAGCACTTGGAGCTGCCAGAAGTTGGCGGGAGGAGACAAGAAACCGAATCTCCCCAGAGCCTTTAGAGGAAACTCATCCCTGCTAACACTTGATTTTGGACTTCTGGCCTCCAGAACTGTGAGGGAATACATTTCTGTTGTTTTAAGTCACCCAGTTTGTGGTAGCCACAGGATACTAATAAAATGATTTTTAAGAACTGACCATCCTAATAACCAAATTTCACCAGGCAGACAAATCTACACAAATCTATTGTCCGTAAATCAATAATGAGAATAGCTGAAAATAAAAGATTCAACTGAGTTCAGGCGTTCATCAAACAAGTATTTACTCAACTCCTATGTGCCAGGTTCAGGGATAAAGTTGTGAGTGAAAATAGACATAGTCTCTGCCCTCAAGGACTTTACAGGCCAGTGGGGAGACAGACATCGAGTAAGTAATCACGTAATCAGACTGGAGAGTATTTCTAAGGAAACACCCCATTGCTGGCTTTGTCGTTACTGTGCTGCTTATTACCTCCTTGCTGGGTGACTACATACCCTTTACTACCATTTGTGCACCATTTCAGCTGGTAAGTGTCTTTATCAGTTTTGAGCAACTGTCTTACATGTAGTAAGTGCTCAAGTTTCCTGAAAACATAGTCTCCACCCACTGTCTCCAAACTGTCCCCACCATCCTGCAGGCTGCTGCCAGCACTACTGTCTCTGTCACTCTGCAGAAACTGCTCTGGGGTGACGTGAAAGGCACTTGTCCAGAGACAACACAATGTCATGAAGGGAGTGCAAGCTTTGATTTGGGCTCACACCCAAGCTCCACCAATGACAAAATTCTTCGTGATACTGGGCATAGCACTTAACTTCATGGATCTGTTTTCTCCTCAGTGATCTTTTTTCAGGTTGTGTGAATTTAGGGATATCACACATACAAGGTACGGTTCCCAACCCTTAGCAGTAACATAGTGAATAGTAATGCTTATCTCACTTGACACATCTGTACCAACGGTACAGACCAAAGTGGATCTCTCTTTCCTTCAAGGTTCAAGGGAACCCTTCCCTTGGCCTCCTCTACTCTTTTCCGTCTGCCTCCTGCTTAGTCTTTCTCAGTCACTTTTAGGGGAATCTTTTTCTTCTCCCCACACTTCCAACATTCGGTTCTCCGGGACTGCAGTCATGTGCTCACCTTTTCCTCCTTTATACATTCCCCTAGATTATTCAATCAATTCTGTGGTTTTAAATTCGTTAAATATGTGATAGTTTGTATATACATACATATATACATTTATAGATATGCATATACACATACATACATATGCTTATATATTATACATTGATGATATGTAATATATATGAGCCACATAAATATAAATACTGTATAACATAAATGAAAATGAATATATACATATACCCCACATCTCTATCCTGAATGTGAATCCATATATATCCCTTTGTCTCCTAGATATTTCCATTGAGATAGCTCACTAGCAGTTCAAACTCAACATGTCCAAAAGCTAAACTCTTGGCCTTCTCCAAAACCTGCTTCTCCTTTTCTTGCCTATGTAAGGGAATGTGTCACCTTCAGCCTTCCATCTAGTGACTCAAGCCAGAAGCCCGGGGACCATTCTATTCTTCTTTCTTTCTTCACATCACATCTAGTCACCAAGTCCTATTCCTTCTACTTCTAAGTTTTTCTGAAATGCATCTTACCTCCTTCTCCCTGCCCCGTCTTTGTTCAAACTCCCATTATTTTCTCCCATGGATCCCTGGAATGGCCTCCTAAGGCACCTCCCTGCTCCCAGCCTCTCCCTATAATCCCCACCTCAAATCTATCACCCTTCCAGTCATCTCCAATACGGCCAACCAGAGTAATCTTTCACAAATGCAAATATAATCACATTATTCACCCTCTTCCTCAGCTGAAATTCTCCTGGGGTTACTTGTAGCCTTCATCACAAAAGCTAACCCTTTTATCAAAGCGTACCAGGCACTTGTCACCTTCTTTTTCTCATCTCTCAATGTTCCTCTAATGTCTCCATGCTCTTCAGCTCTACCGAACTGATTTCAGCTCCTGGATATGCCTGTTTTCCCAGGCATCCATGTCTCTGCTCACACCATTGCCTTCTGCTAGGATTCCTTTCTCCCTCCCCTTCTCTCCCAGGTCAGCCCTTCTCTCCCACCAAGGTCCACACCCCCATCTCATGCCTGACCTTTTCCAAACAGTCTCCATATTCTCTCTGCCCCTCCTTTGGTCAAGTCTGAATTACATTTCCCTCCTTTGTCTTCCGCAGCTTCCTGTGCTGTCCTTATCTTCTGGCTTTCTTACCACATAGAAAATACCATGAGGTCAACAACTGGCTGGATATCAGCCCAGCAGCCAGAGGAGCAGGTGAGGCAGACTCCTGAGGGGTACCTGTGGTCTCTGAGGAGTGGCCTCCTCAGTATCTTCCAGCCTGGGGAGAGCTAGCTTGTTTCAGGCCACCGCCACCAACTCTGCAATTTCAGAGTGGTTCAGCAAAGCCAAAATCCTCAGGGGCAACCACCTAGATGTCCGCAAACCATGTACCAGGTTTTCTTAACCAAAGCTCCCTGCTCAGTAAAGCATTCAAACAGCTCTGGTTCTCCGTGACTCTATCAGATCATCATCATTCTGCTGCTCGGCGGCCTCTGCTCTTCAAGTACAGGAAAGAAGGACCTTTATGTAAGGCTAAAATTGCTTGTCAACAGTCCATAATTTCTCATCCTCCCTCTGTGGGACACCTATACAACTCAGCAGTAACTAGCCAACTCTGCTATCTTTGTAGATGTTCTCCTAAACACCCAAGCATCACACCTGTAAACACTCTATTTCATCTGGACATCTGTCCAGCTCTCCATCTGTGAAATTCGAAGCAAGGGACAATCTGTACCCTGCATACATACCACTCATGATGGCATTCTCTTCACCTGCCATGTGGCGACGGACCCAAATCTCCATGTGACCCTTGTTTCTCTGGACCACTCTCAGGATTACTTGTATTAGTTTTGGACCTCTGAGAAGCAGATGCCAAGATGCGATTAGATGTGCAAGAGATTTATTGAGGGAAACGTCTGCAAGGAAAAGAGCTAGGGGAGGTGGGGAAAGCCTTTGGACGACAATGCGGGTGTGGCCCCTGCGAAGGAGAGAGGGAAGGAAGGAGGCTTGGATGGCAAGAGCCACAGACTTGCAGGGCAGTTCTAAAAAGGTTCAGCTAGGCCAATGGGGAGTCCTTGACCAAAGTCGTCCATCTGGACTGGACGTTTTTATCTGAGCAGCTCATGGGAAGCACAGCACCGGTGGGAACGCCGTGGTAGGTTCAGAGCTTAGCACTTGGAGCCATCCATCAAGCACTTCCCCTAGCAGAGATGTGAGTGGCATATTTTTATGGTCACCACACTCACCCAGTTGTCAAATGACTGGCTTTATTATAAAACACAGACAGGCAGTCCTCACGGTGCACTGTTCCAAAATGCGTGAATTTCAGTTACCATGATTTAACTAATTGAAAACAGTCCTCCAACAATATAGCTCAAACTTCAGTTACCATGTTATATTAACTGTGAGTAAATTGCATACAGTACAAACTTTGCTGCTAGCTCTTTAGTCCACAAACTACTACTTAAGTAACAGATGCACAGTGATCACTGTTCAATCATGTCACTTCCTTCAAAGTCTTTTGGTGATCTGTCTCTGTGCATCGGTTATAAAGTTCATGCACAGATAGCAAAGCATGCATTTGTATTGTCTCCTTGTCTCCTAGTGACAATCCCATATGACACTACAGAAATGGATAATCAGAAGAGGGAACTGGCTAACAAATATGAAAGTGAAACAAACAAACAAAAAATCAAGAAGTGACAAAGCTAGAAGTGAAGTTTGAACTGAATATAAACAGAGTCAGAGAAGAAATAGCTGATCATGGGAATGGTGATACTGTCACTGTTTGCTACTCTAGACACGCAGCCAGAAGAACATAGTGAAGACGGAGGTACTAACATAAATGAGGAAAGTTGTGATGAAAAGGATGAAGATATTCCAGGAGAACTGATGCCATTAAAAACCTTCACATTAAATGGACTCCCAGAGGTATTTCACAACACTGAAAGTGCAAAGATAAAATGCTGGAAGATGATCCAGATGTAGAAAGGAGTGTGATGGTTCACCAAAGCACAGGGAAAGTGCTTACTCAATACTGTAAGTTAATATATGACAGAAGGAGGCAAGCATTGTTCAAAACACTATTGACAAGTATTTGCAAAGATACAACTTTCTCCGTGTTTCTAATCCTTTAAATTATAGTATGCTAAAGACATTTTAGTTTTACTCAATTTTTATTTCCCTACATATTTATAACTAACTATGATTTATAACTGAAAGAGAGTTTTCAATGTTTGACAAAAAAGTTTAAAGGTCACAGAAAAAGCATAATTTCTTCCCACTGATTGTTAACACTGCTTTGTGTAGTTTCAGACCACACAGTCATTTTTACAGTCTTGGACAAAGCAGGGATTGCTTAGATACATCAACGATTTGAGCATGCTTGCTTTTTCTTGCTAATTAAGTAATAGTCACAAATGATTTGAATAATTAGGCAACACAAAATGTGTAATAATATAGAAAATTAATATAATTTTCAACAGTCTAATCACATGCTATTTATCCAAATGTCAAATTACAGCATATGAAAAATTTCCTAACATTTTTAAATGTTAGAAAACCAAGATTATTATCTAGCTACTGTGGAATTCTGAAGGTTCAATAAGAACACTGAGGGCATTCCTAATATTTTTCTCAGCAACTAAATGTAAAGGTACTTTCTCAATGAGAAAATAAGATCAGGCAGCACGTAAGAAGAGACCTTCCTCAGAAGTACAAGTTAGAAATCCTTTCACATCTTCTTGTTACTGTCAAGATGGTAAAGACACTGCTAGCTCCCTCCCAAAATCAAACCTGGAGAAATTACATCAGCTAAAGAGAAACATGGATTCTAGGACTAGAAATAACAGAAACAACCGCAAGAAAAGACCATGGTAACCTCCTGCTGAAACTGCAGGCTGTCTTAAGCCGATGTGTGTGGGAGCCTGCAACGGCAGCCTAGGGCAGAAGGGAGCTTGAAGTGGCGGCAGTAAACGTTCAAGCTGGAGGAAAGCATTTCATTTGTTCATTCTTCATCCCATATTGGCCTGGTACAATCATTGCCATCCATCCCCTAGAAATGGGCAACACAGCCTAAAGCTTACCAGTACTGGCGTCCTTTGATACCAGGTTAGTTGAAAAGCCCTGTGTGTGCAAACTGTTAATGAAGGTGGTAGTGGCTGCTGATTGAGGAGCTGCCCTTGGACACTCAGTTATCCAACCCCTTTCTATCCAAATTTGCATGGCTCTCAGAAACTAATAGATCAAGTGAACAAAAATTAAGCAGAGATACCAAAGATATGAACATTATACTTAAGAAACTCAAGCTTTAGACATGTATAAAACAATACCAAATGGGGAATGCACATGGAATGTTTACAAAAGCAAACCATGTATTAGCTGTAAAATGAACTCTAAATTTAGGCCTAAATAAATCCTAAATGATAAGTAATATAATTTTCTTTCTTTCTTTCTTATAATATAATAAAATTATATTAGGAATAAAATAATACGTTAAAATGTTTTTAATTTAGAAAACAAACATATTTCTAAATAACCATTGCAACAAAATGGAAATCACGTAGGAAATTAAGACTACAAAGAGAGAGGACTCCATCGCTATTGATTATCTTTTTACATAATCTAAGACTTATAAAAATGGGGAATAAGTTCCAAAGCTGACCCCAGATGAATTCCTAATTCCTTGGATATATCAGTCCCCTAAATACTTTATGGAATGGGTTAAAAATGCTAAAGACCATGGCAACAGTCTCCTTTTAGTATGGATGGTGCCTGAAGGTTGCATCCTCCTACCAACCTACTTTGAAAAAGGTTAGACCATTGTAAATAAATACATTGTAATCTAGGTTCCCACAAGAACTTTTAGGGCCTTTCCCTTTCTTTGGGATTTTTCACAGAAATTCCTAGTTCTTGACGGTTCAATATAATATTACAAATAAGCTATAGTCCTCCCTTTTTTTTTTTTTTGCGGTACACGGGCCTCTCACTGCTGTGGCCTCTCCCGTTGCAGAGCACAGGCTCCGGACGCGCAGGCTCAGCGGCCATGGCTCACGGGCACAGTAGCTCCGCGGCATGTGGGATCTTCCCGGATCGGGGCACGAACCCGCGTCCCCTGCATCGGCAGGCGGACTCTCAACCACTGCAACCCCAGGGAAGCCCCTGCCATTTTTATATTAAACTAATAGCATGTGAAAACCAATTTTATAAAAATCTACAACAAAAATGCATGCAATACCTAAGAATTTGGTCACGTGAAATTCATGAGGACAGTTTTACTCTTTGTATAGAGAATGAAGAAGACAGAAAAAGTATGAAAAGAACATTTAGAAAGAAAGTCATAAAAGGAGAATAAAATGAAGAAGAAAGTGAGGGATGGAAGATGAGCTACAGAAAGAATTAATACCTTGAATGTGGAAGAAGCCGTAAGACAAGAAGTACTAAAACAATAGCATGTAGAGCATACTAGGTAAGGAATATCGTGTAATTCCTAAATATTATTTTTTAAACAAATGCTAAAAGAAACCCTAAATAGCACAACCCCCCCCTCCAATAAAACCCATGTTTATTCACTTGTCCTTCTTACCTTCCTTCGTTCTTAACCTCCTATCCTTACCTCTTTCACTCCCTCTCTTTGGACATAGGTTTATCAGGGACATTTACAGCTTCTTATGGGGGAGATTTAGCTTCAAGATCTAGTTTAAAACTATGCACTTGCCTCTGCTGCAAATCCAAAAATAGGGAGTTCACTGTGTCTTTAGTTTTCATTTGAGACTCTGGCCTCCTGAAACTGAGCCTGTGGTACAGCTTACAGGTTACCAAACCAAGAAAATAAAAGGTCTTAGTTCCACTCATATCATTAAAAGCAAAGCAAAGGCTGGTGTTACACATGTATAATTTCTTGAAAGGTAGTCAGTAAGCTAATTTTGTGAGAGTCACGTACAAGTATGAACTAGTACCTACTGTGATTTCCTTCTCCAATAAATACCTGCTGAGAACCATAACTCACCCACATTTTAGTGTGACTGAGTATGTATATTTTTACCAAAGGCTGATAGGAGTAGCAGAAACAGCTCAACTAGTTTCTGAAATGAACAAATTGAACCCAGTGTTTATCTTCTTAATGTATCGTAGTCTGTACATTGGACCCAAACATCACTAGAAGTTATGAGCTTTATTAGATTCACTTCTATTTCCAAATTGTGCAGCCTCTGTGTCTTTAGCTATCGGTGCCATACCATAACTATGACACCTTCCTGGTGGCTTGGAAGAGTTGAATTTTTGTAACGCTTCACAACCAGGAAGTGATTTCAGGACAGAACTGCGAGAAAGAAGTGATTTAATGATATTTTAAAATACATTTAGATAAGTGATTTCTACCATCGCCATCCAACCCATCCAAAAGAGCACTTGGGTAACAGCTATCTACTCCTCCAGGGTTATTTGAACCCTTTAAAAGTGATGTGAGAGAAAAGTCTTTCCCAGGTTAATAGAATTATCTGTTGATGATGGTTATTCAAATTCCAAATGCAAACAACCACTCTCTCCTTTCTGGAAGAGAGAAAGTATATTTCCCCCCACCTGCCCCCCTTTCCTAAAGAAAGCTGACAGAGGGGCAGGTAGATAAGGGATGTGCGTTTAGGATTTTAGTAACCTAAGACAAGGCAGGAGGTCTGCTATGCCTTGAGTTACTTCTCAAAAGACCAAGCCAGTTGGGTCTGTCTCAAACACATCCACCCTGAACACAGGGGAACTGGGATATGGAACCAGTCCTTGTCCTGATGGAAAACAGGGAGCACAGCTAGGCAGAGCCTCTCTTGGTTCTGCCTCATCCACTAGGGCAGCCACGTAAACCAGTACCCCAGAACAGTCCAGAGTGGGGGAAAACTCTGTCCACCTTCCTCTCTGGATGCTACAGTGTAAGTAAAATGAACACACTTAGGAGTCGGTGCTTCTTGCTACCATAAATTAGATACCGCCTGCTCAATGTAAAAGAGCTATTCTCAGAATGTGTTGCACGCTACTTTCAGGTGAGAAATTTCACTGCCCTTTAAAAGAGACTCAGAAAAACATACAAATCCACCCTAGCTAGAGGATACTGAAGGTCCCAGATTACTGAACAAGCCAAGTGCATTTCCTCCCCACATGCATCAGGATGTGGTCAGTCTAACATCGATAGTTGTATAACCAGTGATTGTGAAAACAGTCTTTACATTTTTTCATGGGGGCCCATGGGAGGTCACGTCCTCCTCTAAGTACACAGGATACAATTCCCCGTCTCATTAATTCAACTTTTTTGACGTAATTTAGAAGACACAGGTGAAATTTACGGTGCACCCCTCCATACTACCATTATACTACGGTTCACTTTCAGAATTTTATTCATTCTGCCATGACTTGCCTGAAACTTCTTTCAGTCTACCTTTCTCTGACTCCCTCTTTACACGGGAGTCATAAGTTGCCTTCCCCTTATGATAGTTTATTACTTGTTCCCCATTTTCTCAAACCATTAAAACTGCGTTAATTTCTTAATCGCTCACCAAAGCACTTGAGCCTGAAGTCGTCACATCTGTTTGGCACGTAAGAAAACCCTACCGAATCACCCCTGGAACAAGTTGTGGCGGAGTCTGGTGACGTTTTATATTCCCAGTTTCCAGCACTGCCCCGTGATTTGAAAAAGAAGTCTATAACACGAAGTTCTCAAAGCGAGGTCCTACATGATTAATTAAAGGAAAGACTGTATCAAGGCATTTCTCACCAAGGCCCAATCCAGGAAGAACGGAAGGCTGCTCTAGCTTTGGAAGACCACGGGCAAGTTTGGTAGGAGAAGCCACACCAATTGAGGCAAGCTCCTCCTCCAAGCACAGATCAGGTCCTTTCACTGAAACACAGGAAAGGACAAAGGTTGTAAGCTGAAAATTTTTAATTAAAAAATATCAGCCGAATACTTTAATTGCTCAACACATTTGTAAACTGACTATGAAAACTGTCTCATTTAAATTCCTTCCGTAGAACAAGACAATCTAAAACAGGCTTCTGAATTTAAGGAGCTCGAATTCTCATGAACAAAAGACAAGCAGGCAAAAGAATTTAGGGTTCTTAGCTTTGGGATTTGAAGCCAGCCACTTGCCTTGGTCTATGCACCGTAGTGAAGATGGGGCTAATTTAATGGAACCAGTGAACAGGTTCCGTTTGTGTGGTGTAAAGGGGATGGGTTTTCAGATAAAGTTGCTCACAGTGGAAATCCGTGGAAGGAACACCTGGCCCGACTCCCAGCGTGCATTAGTTAGAAACTGGAGAAAGAACCACTTTTACAACCACTAATGAGCCCCAGGTGAAAACACTGTTAACTAGAAAGCTCCTTTTTTTTCAAAATTTCCAGTGTTTTGATTGATGAGCAAGTTGTTTAGGATTCCTAGTTTTCCATTACATTAAAACAGAACCTTTGTTTTTCCTCCCGACTAAAACACTTTTGTCTCTGGTTACCACATATGCCTATGTTATAGGAAAGGCCGGCTTCCAGTTTTGGAATCACTTGGGGAGATAGACCTTCTTATGAGTTTGCAGAGTATTTATGATTCAAAAAAGTAAAATGGGGAACACTTGGGGGTTGAAAGTGGCGAATTAATAAGCACCTACTCTTGCATTTTCTTACATTTGGAACACACTGTTATATTTGACAAGATTTAGAATCTTCCAATATTTCCAAAGAAGTTGCCTGTTTGCATTTTTAATTAAAATGTGCCAATGTGCAGTTAAGTCTCAGGTGCTGAGAACCACTGGCTCTAAGGAAGAAGAATCAAAGTGAAGTTTACAGTATCATTCATTCAGCAAATATTTATCATGCTTACTGTGATATGATCTACCAAGAAGAAATAAAAGCATATGTGGGAATTCAGTCACACTCCACGTTTTTATTAAGACCAAAGTTTTGTAGATATATGGCAACATTTTAATATATGTTTTTAGTTTGACCATTATCTATTCAAAAAAATTATTTACTGTACACCTATCATGTACACTGGGCAACATGGCAACGAATAAGACAAATATGGTTAGTGCATTCATGGATTCATAGTCTAGTGATGTTGATAAACACTAAACAAAGAAAAATAGAGATAGAAAATACTATAATTATGACTGAATAAGCCATAAAGGAAATGGCTAGGGTACAGTGAAGTAGTGTATATAACAGAGGGACCTAATATTGACCAGAATAACAGGGAGGACCTCCTTGAGGAAGTAACAGCAAGTTAAAACCTGAAAGATAAACAGAAATTAGCCAGGTGAAGAGAGAGGCAAAAAGAACCTTACACAGAGCAGAAAAGGACCTGAGAGGAAGCAAACTCCTGGATTAGAGAAAAAGACAGGGATCTCTGTAATGGTTTGCATTTCCTTACCTTTGTAACTAAATGTGCTGAATATGGTATAAACTTTTTTGGCTTCTTCAAGTCATCATTTTAATCATCAGTGATTAGTTAGACTGTGCTAAGAAATGGTTTCTTTAGGAGTTATAGAGATGTGGGGAGTTGCTGCCCCTGAAATAAACGGTCCCATATAATTGTGCTTCAGGCCTTGTATTTGATGTATCTGTTTTTCTGCATCCTTATTTATTAATTTATTTTTGCCAACAACCATCCTTTCTGACTTACAATGGTGTTTTTAGTAATACTGTTCCTATTGTCAATTTTTACCTTATAATCTTCTATGGAAATTTAGATAATATAAATAATGTTGTGATTATGTCTAAAAAAATAAATGTTAAAACAAATATTATCAGGCTCTGAGTAAGAGCATGAGTCATAAATAAAATAGAGAATCCTTAAGTCATGAACTATATGGTATCTATCCAGATGTTTTAGAGACCTTTCTATGTCTAGATCTGTGTGGGTTCTTAAGTCATGCCAGTCCTGTCAAGTCTAAGCTTCTCATAAAAGAAACACTGGAGGACATGCCCCATGTCTGTAAACTGAGTCCTAGAGCCATCTAACATCACTTAGTCCATACCTCATTCTCCCCTATTCTTTCCATTCCCTTGGCTACTGAACCTAATGGCACTTACCATTACAGCAGGAATAACAACATTAAAGACAACCTGGGCCGGGAAGGTAAAATAATCCTGGAGGACAGATATCCTTCTAAAGGGTAATCATCGCTCCAGCCAACAGCTCCCAAGTTACCAGGGGCTCAGTATAACCACCCAGTGTACAGCCAGGCTGTTTTACTTTTCTAAGAAGGCTGGATATCTGACTTTTTACATGTAGTTCTCCCATTTAGAAGTGCTGCTGATTAATACAAATTATTTTTTAAATGTGGAAGGCAAACACAATACATCTGTGAGCGTGAATGCCTTCATTTCGAAATCTCTGCTCAAATCTCTGCTTCATTTATCATCTCTGCCGTCCTCATTTCCTCTTCCCTGCCTGCCCCAGGAACCAGAGTCTCTCAGACCCAGGCTTCCCTCCAAGCAGTGGTGTGCTGGTAAATGTTTAGCAATCAGCTCTCTCTGGTGTAAATCCCTGGACAATTTCAAGCTACCAAAGTGACATCTTTGAACTTGGAGTTAGTAAGAGACATGCAGTAGTAGCACATCATACAGATACGATACATGTCAACAACTATAAGAGCACAGAGAAAAGTGAAACAACTGGGGACTGAGGACTTTTCAGTTTGTTACCTTTGTTTTTAATATAGTTTATTTACTTGGAAGTTGATATAATTGAATTTTTAATAATGGCTGTGTTTAACAATTGACTTGCAAAACTCCTGAAACTATCAGCTCTCCTGAGCTTCTACAAGCCATCTCCTGCACACAAGTGCTACCAAAGCATGCTCTAGTTTATGCCCACTGGCCATCTCTCCTTCCAATGGCTAACTGTGGGCAGGCAGCCCTTCCTTCCAATGGCTAACTGTGGGCAGGCAGCCGCATCATCCCTTCAGCCCTCTCTATGACTTGCCCTTGGGATCTCACTTGGGCATCATTCAATTAAAAGTGAAAATGACTGATCTCTAGAAAAGAAGATTCTACTAAAGTTAAAATGTAGTATTTCAAACTCCTTTAAGTCATTTTTATGCATACACTTGGGTGGGTATTCACAGTGGTGTGCTAAAGAGATGCAAAACCACAGACTAACTATAGCACTTCCACCTGGAACGTTGGTGTTACTAAGTAGTTTTTTTTTTTTAATTTCACAGTTTTTGTCATATATATATATATGAAAACAAAATTAGGAGAAACTTGCTTTCTCACATCTGCCGACCTTGAGTATTTAGGGGATGGAGGAGTGAAACTGAGTGAGACAAATCAGGAGAGCTTTCATTTCTATGCAAGCTTGTGCCTTAAAACTGATAATTTTGAGCAAAAGACTGGTAAAGCCAAGACCAATATCAGATCTTTGATGCAGATAGAAAAACATAGGAAGATAACAATATACCAAGCTCATTATACAGCGAAGATTAAATGAATTAGGATTTGTAAGGCAGTTAGAACAGTACCTGGCATAGACTCAGCATGCTTGTTACTTCTAGTAGTTTCACATACTTCACCTCTTTCCCATTCTCCCCGATTAATTTGGTGGAAAAAAAACCCAACCTCCTAAAAGGGTCAGTCTAGTAAAGGCTGCAAGGAAGGGAAAGGAAAGGTGGGAAGGAAGGGAAAGGAAACACAGTAGTCAGAGGCTCCTGTAGTAGGCAAAGGTCAAAGATTGGTGATGCTCTTAAGTCTGTGTGTAGGTACCAGACTGCCCATGTTATCAGTGCTCCAGCTGTGTCACGGTGCACACTGCACGGGATCACAGGAGGGACCAAGGATCCCACTCAGCGCTGTAGGTGAATTACAGAGCTCACTGCACACGTTCACAAGTGGTACCAAGGAGCCTGCTATTTCAGTGCCGCCGCTGTGACACAAGAGCCAATCTGAATTGACAGGATGGAATGTGGATACCACAGTCTGATGGGGTTTACTAAAAAGCAAAATCACTTCTCTATGGATCAGTAGTTTAATTTTGTTTCTTTTTGATTTTACACAAAATTGGCTTTTTCCACATCAATTCAGCTTATTGCTACAAGTGTACCTGATGGACTATTCATAAACATCTGGGTTTGGGATTTCAGGGTTACTCTTATTTGATCTATTTAGACACATCATTTTAAAATTACATTTTCATTGGCTAACATGGATTGATGTTTAAAAAGAATGAAGTGTTAACTTCAAAAAACACAATAAGGGGAATTTAAGACATTTACTTATCTTTCTGACTTTTATGGTGTTGTTTCTAAGACTCAATATAACGATCTTGACAGTGAGGAAAATTATAACATCATAAACATAATCAGCGAATCAGAGTCAGGCATAAGCTCTCTTACAAACATTGAGTGTACATAGAATTTTAAAATATGGATTTTATTTTGTAGATATGCAATGAACCTAAGCCTTGGTATTTCTTTTAGGGGGGAAAAAACCCCTGAGCAATAACTTCACAATACTACAATGCATTCCCTGCCATTTAAAAAACTGTCACAACAATTTGAAAGGATAGTCAGGAGCATCATATTAAATACAGCAGAAAGGATTTTTTGGCTAGGAGAATGACAAGGAAAAGCACGATTAAAATTAAAGCAAATTAGAAAATGAATGAGGATGCCACGATGGTATAACTGGGATAATACTTCTCCTCCCACTGTAAACAACAATCTCTTTAAAAAATGGACAAAATATCTGAGACAAATGATTTTAAAATCTGATAACAGCACAAGAATGTCATTTCTGAAAGAAAATAAATAAATGAAGTAATCTCTACTGTTACTCAAGCATTCAGTCTGAGATATGTTTTGGTTCACTCTGCAGGGAGGAGGACTCCCAAGTGATACAGACGAGTCTCACTGAGATTATGAGATAGAGGCTAGAGTTCCTGAGCATCAGAGTTTGGGAGAAAAGGATGCTTCCTAGAAAAAGCTCTAGAATTCTCTGTATCATTCATCTAGCATCACTGGCTGACTACCAACGTACCATGTGTAGGGTGAAATTCCATGAAACCGGATAAAGAACAACAAGAAGCCACAAACTGAACAATTCCCAAAGCTCACACAGGGCTCAGAGATGTTCAAATTTCTTACTTGTCAGACTGAAGAATCCTTGATGAACATTCAGAACACTTCAGAACCATGTCCCAGAGTAAAGGCTACTCTTAACTCCCCCTAATAAAGATTAAAAACAAGCCTTGTAAGAATCGGGTGGATCCATGTAACTTAACTGAATGCTAAAAGGAAGTCCATCTCTCTTTGAGGAAAGACAACAAAATTCAGCATGCAACAATGTACAATAATATCTACAATGTCTGTATTCTGCTTAAAGACAGCTAGACATGCAAAGGGGCAGAAAAAAAGTTAACCATACCCAAAATTAAAATTAGCCAATGGAGACAGACAGGAATGAAAGAAATGATATATTTTGCAACAGGGACGTAACAATAGCTACTATAAATATGCTAAGGGATTTAAAATACAACATGAATATAATAATGATTAAAATTAAATATATAAAAAGAACCAAATGGAATGTCTAGAGATAATATATAGAACAAAAAACTAAATCACTGGATAGGAGGAAGAGCTTATTTAACTCTACAAAGAAAAATTTAGTGAGCTTGAAGACAAGTAATCAAAAATTTTCAAAAGTAGGCACAGAGAAACAAAAAATACTGAAAAGTTTAACAAAACCTCAGAGGTGTGTGGTCTACCATATATATATATATATATTTTTTTTTTTTTTTTGTGGTACGCGGGCCTCTCACTGCTGTGGCCTCTCCCGTTGCGGAGCACAGGCTCCGGATGCGCAGGCTCAGTGGCCATGGCTCACGGGCCCAGCTGCTCCGCGGCACGTGGGATCTTCCCAGACCGGGACACAAACCCGTGTCCCCTGCGTTGGCAGGCAGACTCTCAACCACTGCGCCACCAGAGAAGCCCCTACCATATTTTAAATTACAGTCTTAGAGGAAAGAAGTGAGAAGAGGATACAGAAAAATAACATTTATAGAAATAATAACTAAAAAATTCCAAATTTGATGAAAAATATAAACCTACAAATTCAAGAAAGTCAATGAATCTGAAGGAAGATAAATACAAAGAAAATCACACCAAGGCAGTTAGTTCATAATCAAATTTCTGAAGACTAGTGTAAAAGTTATAAAAGAAAAGTTACAGAACATTATGAAAGCAGATATATAAAAAACAAACATTACACAGAAAAGAATAAAGACAAGACTGCTGACTCCTCATGAAAAAAATCCTCCAACCCACGCCCCCAACCAAATGCAAGTCAGAAGACAAGAAAATTACATCTTTAAATACTGGAAAAAGTCCACCATAGATGTAGAGTAATGGAAAAAGCTTCACTCCTGCACTAACCACAAAAAAATCTGAATAATCTCCAAAATCCTAACTTTTCTTGGACCCATCAGAACTGAAGGCACAGAGAAACCAATTACTCGGACATCTAAGAAAAGGCAAGTACCTCCACACACAGGCTTGAAGAAGGCAGGGCTACAAACAAGGTGGTAAAATTTCAGCTGAAATATCTGACATATTACTAAAGGCCAAGTACGGGCTAGTGTGAAAGTATACTCTGAGTATGCTCTGAGAATCACAGATATAATAGGAGTTTACACCCATTCACAGACCCTTTACTGGTTTCACTGGATGCTCACAAAAATTACTGAGGCAGGATAGGTGACCTAAGAAAGACCCGCCTGTGTGAAGGCTCCTAACAAGAACTTAAACTCTAACACTAAAGACCTAGCAAAAGAAGAGCTGTGTTCATTTTCAGGCACAAATACTAATTATCTCAGTCTCTACTATCCTACACATGATGCCTGAGTTTCAATAAATTATTATGAGATGCAAAATAAGAAAGAAAAAAAAGAAAGCCTGACTGCCCTGGCAATCCCACATCTAAGTATTATCCAGAGGAATTAAAAAGTTATCTTCACACAAAAGTCTGTATACAATATTTATAGTAGCTTTATTCATAACTGTTGAAAACTGGAACCCTAGATGTTCTTCAAATGATGAACAAACAAAATATGGTACATCATATACTAGAATATGACTCAGTAGTAAAAAGGAATGAACTATTGAATCACATAACATGGATGAAACCTCAACATATTTTTCTAAGTGAAATAAGCCAGCTCCCAAATGCTACATATTGTATTATTCCATTTATACGATAACATTAAAAAGGGAAAATTATCAGGATGAAAAACGATTGGTGGTTACCATGGGTACACACTGATTAAAAACACAACAAATAAATAAATAAATAAATGAAGGAGAAGGAACAATTCATCCTTACAGAATAATTCCAATCATTTAATGTAGACAGAATGAAGGAATGGAAAACGGCCATTAGAACACTATAGTATCAACTGCTACCGGAAAATTCTATCACTGAATGCTAAAATTAGTGGACAAAAGTTTAAAGAGAAACAGGATATTTGCACAGCCTCAAGGTATCTCCTCCCCAACTATTTATTAATTATAAAGAGGTAAATAGTAATTTTACACCAGAGAAGTCTGACAGCTACCACCTAAACCAAGCCACCAAAATGAACACCATCATTAATAAGTTATATTGATATTGAGTCCCTGATATAATAAACTGAGGAAAGCCCACCATCTCTGTGATATTCTTCCCCAAAATCAATAATCTCAATCTACTCATGAGAAAAGCACCACAGAAAACAAATTGAGGGACATTCTTCAAAAACCTGAGCAGCACTCTTGACACTGCTGATGTTAAGGTCATAAAAAAAAAGGAGAGATTGAGAAACTGTCGTTAAGTTGGAGAAGACTGACAAGATATGATAACCAAATGCACTGTGGGCCCTGTATGGGATCCTGGAACAGAATAACAACACTAATGGAATAGCTGGTGAAATTCAAATAAAATCTGCAGTTCGGTTAATAGTATTGTGCCAATGTTAATTTCTTAATTTCAATAGTTATACCGTGGTTATGTAAGATGTTAACATTAGGAGAAGCTAGGTTAATCATCTACAGGAACTCTCTACTATCTTTGCAGCTCCTCTCTATGTCTAAAATTATTTCAAAAGAAAAAGTTAAAAATAACTATAATTAATATGTTAAAAGTTCTAGTCAATAGGATAAGCAACATTCATAAACAGACTGGGAATTTTCAGCAGATAGTGGAAACTACAAGAAACAACCAAACAGAATTGTACCAGATATAAAGATTGCATTTGAGGGGTCCACAACTAGACTTGACACAGCTGAAGTAAGAATCAGTGATCTTAAAGACAGATCAGTAGAAATTACCCAAAGGGAAACACAAAGAAAAATACAGTGACAAAAAAAGCATAATAGAGCACCCAAGAGCTCTGAGACAAAGTCAAATAATCTAATATACTGTACCTGGAATTCCAGAAGGAGAAGAGGGAATAAGGCAGCAGAAATATTTTAAGGTAGACTGGATTAAAACATTTCTAAAAATGATTAAAGATACCACATCACAGATCCCAAAAGATAAAGAGAACAACAAGCAAGAGAAAAATTGAAACGCTGGAGAAAAACAATAAAGACCAACACCATAGCATTCTATATCCAGGAAAAATGTCCTTGAAAAATGAACATCAATTTTTTTTCAAATAAACAAAAGCTGAAAGAACTTGTTGATGGCAAAACTTCATCACAAAAAAATATCTAAAGTTCTTCAGTTGGAGGGAAAATGATATCAAGTGTTAACTTGGGTCTATATAAATTAATAAAAAGCAACAGAATTGGTAAATACGTGGGTAAATGTAAAAGCCTTTTTTTCCTCATTTTTAAACTTCTGAGGTAAGAAAATAATTGCTTAAAACAAAAGTAATTACAATGTTTTGTGGGTTTATGTCATATGTAGAGATAAATGCATGAGAATAATAGCAGAAAGTATAGAGGTGAACTAAAATAACTGTGGTAAGGTTTTTCTATTATAAGTAAAATGGTATAAAATTATTTAAGATAGACTAGCAACATTAACTAAAAACTTTAAACACATATAGCAAGTAATAGTGGGGAAAATGAAGTACAAAAATATTTAATCAATGCAAAAGAAGGCAAGAACAAGGAAAGAAGAAAACAAAATGGGAAAACTAGAAAACATTTAAACTCAATCACATAGATAATTATCTTAACGTAAATGGTGCAAACACACCAATTAAAAGTCAGAAATTATCAAATTAGGTTTTAAAAACCCCAACTATATGTTGTTTATCAGTAAGAAACATTAAATATAAAGACACAGACAGTTAAAAGGATTAAAAATGATATGCCATGCAAACGCTAAACGTTGAGAGCTCAAATAGCAATTTTTACATAAAACAAATCAGACTATGAAACAAAAAAATATTATAAGGGGTATATGGATACCTCATAATGTTACATCAAAAAGACAGAACAATACCGATTTAATGAATTCCTATTAAAGTCCCAGGAATTTTTATTGTAGATATAGACAAGATTATTCTAAAGTTTATATGGAAAGGTAAAGGAACTAGAATAGCTAAAATAATTTTGAAAAAGAAAATTAAATGGGAGGAATTAGTCTACTCAAATTCAAGACTTATCATATAGCTACAGTAATCAAGAGAGTGTGGTACCAGTGGAGGGATGGATATACAGATGGCTGGAACAGAATAGGGAGTTCAGAAGTACATGCATACAAATACATCCATTTATTTATTTTTTATCATGGTTAAAAATATGTATATATGAAACATAAAATTTATTATTTTAAGCATTTTTAAGTGTGCAATTCAGTGTCATTAATTATATTCACAATGCTATGCAGCCATCACCACTATCTATTTCTAAAACTTTTCCATCACTATAAATAGAAAAGCTAACCATTAAGCATAACACCCCATTTACCTTCCCCTGATGACCTCTAATCTATTTTTTGTCTCTATGAATTTTCCCATTCTAGATCATTCATATACATGCAATCACAATATTTATCCTTTTGTGTATGGCTTATTTCATGTAGCACAATGTTTTCAAGATTCGTCCACGTTGTAGCATGTATCAGCACTTCATTCCTTTCTATGGCTGAATAATATTTCATTGTATGTATATACAGTTGATCCTTGAACAAAGCAGAGGTTAGGGTTGCCCACGCCCCATACAGTAAAAAAATCCACCTATAATTTATAGTCAGCCTTCCTTATATACCTGGTTCCTCCATATTCGTGGTTCTGTATCTGAGGTTGGATTCAACCAACCTCAGATCATACAGTACTGCAGTATTTACTGCTGAAAAAAATCCACTGATTTGTGGACCCTCACATTCAAACCTGAGTTGTCCAAGGGTCAACTGTACTACATTTTGTTTATCGATTCATCTGCTGATGGACACTTGAGTTGCTTCTACTTTTTATCTATCATTAGTAATGCTGTAAGGAACATTTGCATATGCATATCTGTTTCAGTCCTTGTTTTCAAATATGTATATGCTTGTAAAGTTGTTTTTAAGGTTTAAGTTTACAAAAAAGAAAATTGGTTCAAATACATAAGAATAGCGGCAAATAACCCAACAGAGAACTAGGCAAAGGGGAAAAAATTACACACTTCTTTTCACAAAAGAATACAAATTAATGGCAAATAAATATGGCAAAAGGGCTTAGCATTATTAGTAATCAGAGAAATGAAAAACAAGAAAATAAGAAGACACACACCCACATCTGCACATGCATTCTTCTACTTGGAAGAGTCATTGTGTCACCTACACACAGACATACACTTCTGACTGGCTACATCTTTTTCCTTATTCCCCTCTGTTCTCTGAAATGACCTAAGCGCAATGACACTGTGGTAGCAATGAACACTTCTAGCACAAAGATCTTGTTTTCTAAATCCCATTCTCTACTAAAAGGAACCAGAAATTCTTGGGAAAATGGCTGATTCTAGGGCTGGGGAAGGAAAAGTACAAGATGAGCCTAGCACATCTTGTGCAAAAAATAAGTAAGGAAGTGTTCAAAGAATGATGGGACATGTCAGTGGGTCACAAGAGACAACTTAAGGGCCTCCTCATGGTCAATCTGTGACAATTTGAGCATCAAAATGAATAATAAAAATAATGGATTATTACTGACTTGAACAACAAAAAAGAATCAGAGTCTATATTGGGGTGTGTGTGTGTGTGTGTGTGTGTGTGAAAGAACAAAGAGAGGAAGGAAGAGAGTAAGAAGAAAAGCACATCCTCAGAAAATTCCCTACATGTGTTTTATATGCTAATTAACAAGACTTTTCTGTATTCTGCCCCCCTCTGGATAGCATGTCTTTTCCTTTTTCTAGGTAAGCAATTATAGAGCAATAGGCATGCTCTGGGGAGCTCCCTGACATTCCGTGTGTTTTAGTGTTTCCAGTAAAGAAAATCAAAGGTTCACAAGATGAGCACATGTAGTACCCCACAGTTACAACAATACCTTACCTTTATGCAGGACTTTACAATTTTCAAGGCTATCTTGATTTTTGTAATGAATTTAAGACAGATGCAGGGTGAGTGATTATTCCTATTTTGCAAGCTGTTAACAAAGAGGCTCACAGAGTCAAGTAAATTGCAAAGACGGAATTACAGATGAAGTTTTCAGATGCTTAGTCCATTGTTTCCAGAAATATGTTCCACGGAGCTGTTATCCTTAGGGAAGGTGCACTAACAATAGTCAGGCATGCTTGGTTCATCTTCACCCCACAGCAGCAATAGCAAAGCCAAGTATGTGGCAATCTGGCCTCATGGACCTGAGTAAGTTTAAAATTCAAAGGCCATGTTCCATTTCTGCCACTGATTTACTCTGTGGCCAACTAATAATGTAGTGATATTAGTTTTCTCGCCTCTTACACTCAACAGGATAAAACATGGAGGTCCATAATATAGACAGTTAAAAAGAAATAAAGTTAAATCAGAATCTAAGTGCAGCGAGAGAATTCTTTTGCTTTTGATTTCACTAACACTTCCAGACTTTTTAAACTAGGATTTGCATTCGGCTGTTTGAATCCTGAGCTGGGGTTATTTGCAATATATGAAACACTGTGAGTGAGTAGTGAAGTTTACATTTGCAATGAGACCTTCCTCTGAAAGGACTGAGGCTGAACTACTCTTTAGCTTTCCATGTTTGGAAAAGGAACTGAAATAAGCACTTAAATCCCTGTCCCCCCACTTTTGTAATATGAGTCAAACTTCAGGAAAGCTCTCCTCTTTCCCCACACAAAGAAAATTTTTATGTTCCTATCTAGTGTAGAGCTATCTAATGACCAAAGAAAATCCCAAGATCTTTTTTCCTGGAAAAGCCCCTCGTTTTAATAGAACAGTCAGCCTGTCAGGGAGAACACAGCAAACGTAATTGGCAGCCTTGGAGCAAACTTAATTGGCAGTTCCAGGAGTCTGTTCATGCACCTGATATGGCTAAAACAGTTACTGAAAGGACAACATGTGGTTTTCAAATTGCAGGGAACTGAATATTATGGGAACTCCACCTGTATAACTTGGGATGTCATTTAGCATTTCACAAACTCTTATTTCTCAGATTATTCTGTGAATAAAGACATCCCAGAGAGGAACTGAAGCCATTCTTTATGATATCTGTTCTGGACTCTCAGTTTCTCAATAAATTCTCAAGTGACTCTCAACGTTAAAAAGTTAGGACTTCCCCAGTTTGTGCTGTTCAACGTCAATATTCAAAAAGTATAATGCTTTGTGTCCAGCCAAGTGCTTTCATATTTATTATTCATTCATTTACTCATTTAACAAATACTGTGCATCTCCAAAACATAAGACATGGTGGGGAATCCAAAATTATTGACCTAATCTCTTCCCTTATAGAGTTTAAAATCCAGAATAGGGGTAATAGCACCATTTAATTTATTAGTAAAATACATACTGGTGTAAAAAGTGACAGAAGAGAAGTTCTCAGGGCCCTGGGGATGCAAAGGAGGGAGAGATGCCCTAGGTTTGGAGCAACTGTTGAAAGCTTCATGGGGGAGAGGGCGCTTGCCCTGAGTTTTGAATGATGGGAAGGATTTCATAGGTGAAGGTGTAGGATGGTGAGATGGCAACAGCATAAGCAATGATATGCAGACAGAAGCATGTGTGACAAGTACACTGACAGTCAATCTAATCAAAATGGTAATGTTGATGACCATGGTAATCTACTGCTGCTCAAATTACATTAAATTATTTGGACCCTAGCACTCCAATAAATTTTAATCATTAATGGTTTCACGCCATTCCTATTAGAATCCCTCCAAATGAATAAAACAACGAATGATATAATACTGTACATCAACATTTGATGAATACAAACAACTTTATTTGGAATGTAATAAAAATATGAAAATATTTTTTGTTAAATCTTTTATAGAGTCGAAGTTCAAACAGATAAATGTTGCTTTGATAGAATGTTCCACGACATTAGGACTTCTGTATTTTGAACTGATGGCCACTAAATTTTCCAGGCTTTTGTTTCCTAATCTGCAAAGCAGGGATCACTTGATCGGAATAACTCCTTCCAACCGTATGATTCTCTAAACACACCTTAACTCAATAGCACACAGCTATAGATTATCAGGTGCCATCTAGATATTGTTAAAATGCAATAACTTCTCAAACATCAGTGCCTGACTCTACCACAAAATCTAATAATTTTACAAAAACATTATTTTTTAAGTTAGGAGACAAGAGGGTGGTACCCAGACACAGAAGTGTCGGAAAAATAGCCATCTTGGAGACTGTACTGAGAAAACCCATCAGAACACTTGAGCTCCGGCCTGAGGGACACAAGTGTAAAGGAGTAGAGGAAGCAGATGTGGTGGAGAGGGAAGCGCTCTGACTGGGAAGAGGAAATGTGCTCTGTTCTCAGCTCTGCCATGGACAAGCTGTGCGACTCTGGATAAATCCTCTCAGCTCTCTGGGCCCCAGTCTCCCTGGCTATAAATAAATTGATCCAAGAAACACCTTTGATTCAATTAAGTGCTGTGAAAATCTATGATTCTAAGGGAGACATATGATTCAACGTCTTGGTGCTAAGCGATAGCTATAATGCTCAGATTCATCAGAAGAATGTATATCATTATTTTACGCCGGCACTTTTTACTATTCAGGAAGGCTTTCCTACCACCCCTTCTGTTCCAGCCCAGTTTTCCGCTTTTATTTCTGGGTCTTCTGATTAAAACCAATTGTTCCCAGTCGTGTAAACGTTCCCGCTTATCTCCTAAGCCCTTCCAAGAGTGTTTCTGAGGCTTGTGGGTGACCTGCTTCTGCTGTTCCACTCAGTTATGTGGGAAACAAGACTTTCCTGATGCTTTCCATTGCTAAAAACGGAAGGCGTTCAGCCCAGACCTCCAAGTTACTAGCCCGGAAGATAAGCAGAAAAATAACTGAAACTCAGAACAGCTGCAGTCCCTGCTAGGTCCTTAAATTCTGAGTAATTAAGTACTAAGGGGAACTTAGCAAATGTGAGTTTTTCATTTGTTTGCAAAGGTCATGAAACGAGCACAAAAAAATGAGGGTTATGACAGTTTATAGAACACATATAGTTATGAAACAATTATTAGTAGAAAGATGCTCTACTTGGCATTACGGTAACTTTTATTCCTACTTTACATGAATTATATCCCTGGGTAAAAAGAAAAGGAATCCAAGATGAAATTCCTGTTTGTCAAGAAAGTTTAGCTTCATTTTTAGTTAAAAAAGCTACACAACGAAATTCATGCACTTCAGTATATGGACATTATTTTTGGCTCAGCAGTCTTTGCATATATATTTTTGCTTATCTTATTCATTCATTCATTCATTGATCTAAGGTACCTGGCTTCAGGAGTGCCTGGCTTATGTCTGGTTCAGAGCCTCAGGTGAGAGTATATTCACTAAATAGACACAGTAATAGACACTGAAGGTAAATGACAGTCGTCTTCTACCTGTAAATATACTCGCTAATGATCTAAGATATTCTAATGATCATCCCCTCTTATCTTGCCCGCCCCCCGCCCCCCGGCAAACGTGCGCTTTAAAAGAATTTTACACGTTTTTATTATCCTATCAATTTCTTGTGTGAAACAATTAAACAACTTATATATTCTTTCCCACTTCATTTATTAGTTGGTTAAAATGGCGATAGGACACACTCTGGAATGAATTCTAAGGCAAAGAAAGATATGAAATCTGGTGAATATGTAATAGTTTCAGAGCTAAAGAAGAATCAGAACATAAAAAGCCTGTGAAACGAATAGAAAGGAAGGCATAAGGAATGTTCCAGAAATGCTCTGGATTGGGCAGAGGCTGGTGGAAAGCTGGGCCCAGGCTTTTAAAGGTTAAGGAGAAAGACAATTGCATGACTCCGCAGTAGAGACTGTAGTCAGAGCAGTTAGTTAGCACGTGAAGAGTTCATGCTAGCAGCCAGTGGCATTTCAAAGTCATCCTGGAGAGAAACGGGGACACCGGACACCGAGGTGGGTGGGCGTGAGCGCGGAGGGCAGGCAGAGGTTTGTGGGTCGGCGCCACACGGTAAGAGGAGCCGAGGAGCTGGCATTCCCCGAGCCTTATCCTGCATTAAATCCCGACTGCAATTCTGGGAAGCAGCTACGATGACTGGATTTCTAATCAATAAAAATATCTTAAAACGGAAGCTTATGCAATTAAGTAACTTTCCCAACGTCTCAAAGCTAGTGGACTTGAGGATACGGGGAGGGGGAAGGGTAAGCTGTGACAAAGTGAGAGAGGCATGGACATATATACACTACCAAACGTAGGGTGGATAGCTAGTGGGAAGCAGCCGCATAGCACAGGGAGGTCAGCTCGGTGCTTTGTGACCACCTAGAGGGGTGGGATAGGGAGGGTGGGAGGGAGGGAGACGCAAGAGGGAAGAAATATGGGGATATATGTATATGTATAACTGATTCACTTTGTTGTAAAGAAGAAACTAACACACCATTGTAAAGCAATTATACTCCAATAAAGATGTTAAAAAAAAAAAAAAAAAGCTAGTGGTGCCTGACCCAGTGCTCGCGCTCAGACCTCCTCCAGTTCCAGAGCAGGGACACGGAGCTGCTTCCTCTCTGGTGCACCCTCTCGTACTCTGTTCTTCTGATGCCCTGATTCTACTGGAAACTTCGCACACGAATGGGAATTCTTGGTCACCCATGCACCTCTCCCACAGAGTGCTGTAAACTCCTCCAGGAACTTCACGGCTGATTGAATCATTGCTCAATGCATGTGATAACATAAAGGTCTTTGGTGTCCTGAGAATGCCCCATCTTCCTATTCAGCTTACACTTGCCCTAGATTTTGCCAATGTGGCAGTTAAGTCTTTTCCCTACAGACTGCATTTCAATGTCTAAAGAGAAGGTGCAAGATTTGAATTTAGTTTACGTTCTTTCTTTCCTTCCCCTGCCTTTTCCCTCTCACCCTCTCTCCTTTTTTTCTCCCTCCCTCCCTCCTTTTTCCTTTCTTTCCTCCTTCCTTCCTCTCTCCCTCCTTCTCCCTTCCTCCCTCCCTCCACCCCCCCTTTCTTTCTTTCCTTTTCTAAATGGTTCTATCCCCAGCACTAGCACCTGGAAATAAAATGGCATCTAATCTAAGGAATATAAATATTGTGTGTGTGTGTGTGTGTGTGTGTGTGTGTGTGTGAGAGAGAGAGAGAGAGAGAGAGAGAGAGAGAGAGAGGTGTGAATTAGTATGATGTGAACTTTAAACTTTTTAATTTATTATAAATTATTCCAGATGTATAAACCTGTATGAATAATAATGCAACAAATGCCCATATACTCATTTCTCATCTTAGGAAATAAAATCTTTCAAATACAGTTGAATTCCTCTAAAGTTCCAGGCCTAAATAAATACTTTGTGATGAATTAAATAGAAGGTATAGTACCTGCTTCCATTTCATTTTCAAATTAACATTTTAAATTAATTTTGAAAAATTTACTTTCATTAGTAATGAATGATTCTGTCATCTTCTGTGACTCAATTCTTTGTGTACTTGGATGTCTTTCTGTCACTTCACATTCAAATCACCAAAACCAGAAACGACCAACTTCCCCACCAAACTGTCTTCCCCTCTGGGTTTCCCCATTCTGCAAGAAGCATCACAATTTTCGCAGGTCACCCAGGTTTGATGTGCGGATCACGTAAGATTCTGTCCTTCGCAGCGCCCCCTAAGCCTATCAGTCTCCAGATGCTACTGTTTCATTTCTCTGTGTTGGTTCTGTGTTTCTCATCTCCTTGGCCACACTCTAGCCCGGTGGCCCTCAAACTGTCATCCAGGGACCCGTGGGAGTCCCCAAGACTCTTTCAGGGTGTCAGGGGGTCGAACGATTTTCATGATAAATTTAGGATGTTACTGGCCTTTTTCACTTTCTCTCACAAGCAGAGAGTGGATTTTTCCAGAGCCCACATGTCTTGTGACGTTACAACAAACTGAATGCCTGACAACTGAATATACGACAATTCAGCTGGATTCTATTAAACCAGACAGGAAAGGAATTTGCAAAAGTATAAAATAAGGTCATTTTTCTGTTTTTTGTTTCAAAAACACAGTTATTTTGTCATGAAAATGCTTGTATGCTTTTACATAATGGGTTTATTGTTATTTTAAAATAATTTAATACATATTTTTAAATTTATCTGTATTAATTTCAAATCTGATAAACATTGATAGATAAAACCCACATAAACAAAAGCACTTTGTTGGGGCCTGCCATCATTTTTACGTATATCAATGATCCCAAGACCAAAACTTTGAGAACTGCTACTGTGCTATCCATGTACTCACTGCCTCAGCTCTGCCACTTGTGAAATATCTTCTCAGTGACTTCCCAGCCTCTGGTCCTTCTCTCTTCTGTTCGTCTACGCATGACTGCTGATTTCACCTTCTTAAGAAAATAATATTTTCCATAATATTATTCCCTTGCTCAGAATCCACTGATGGAGTAATCTTTAATTCCAAAAACATTTTCAACTTTATCAATTCTCCAGTTTTATCAACCACAACTTCTCCTCCAAAACCATCCACTTAAGCCATCTACTGGTCAGGCCAGTTGCACCGACTCCAGAAAATACTTTCATTCACCTCCCACCTTTTTTCAGATTGTTCTGTCTCCCATCCCGTCCCTGGACTCGGCACCTCTCCTCGGCCCACACTGAGGCAGAATAGCAAAGTGCAGAGTCAAGAGCCTGTGCTTTAGAGCCCGGTTTGAATTCCAGTCACCTCTCAACTATGTGATATAGGCAATTTACCTTCTGGAATTGTAAAATAGAAAATAAAGCCCAGTAGCACCTACTTCAAATGGCTGTTGTAAAGATCATATGAGGTCATGTTTAATAAATTAGGAATTCAGTGTTAGGCAATATTGTTATCCAACTCCTGCCTAAGATTTCAAATTTTCCATGAAGCCTTCTTAATCTTTTTCATCTAACACTGTTCTCTCCCTCTTCTACTCCAATTACTGGACTGGAAGGTTTTGGCCCACACATCCCAAGTGAGATAAGAAGTGACCATGTGACCTCTCTCTCTCTTTCTGTCCTCTCCTCCCTGACCTTCTTTCATTCTCTCCCCTCTTTTCTTCTCCCTTTCTCTCTCCACATATGTATCTGTTTTCTCAGAACCTACCCAGTGCTGTTACACCTGATTCAATAAATTCAATGTGTGTGTCACTGCTCCTCTGCTTTCCATAAAATGATACACATAAACCCATTCTCAGCTGACAGGGCCACATAAAATGCATTTGATCTATAACCTTTCGTTCATCCTGCCCTTCTCAGAACAGCTAGGCCAAGTCTTCCTCTAGGATAATAAATCCATTCACTTGAAAAAGGAAACTCAAACAGGAAACATTTTATATAGAGAGGAGATCTGATGACAGAATCATCCAAACTACACAAAAATGAGGCCAAAGGCTGGTTGATTCTGGCTGAAAATCAGTCCTACTGTGAAATGACTTTTAGCCATCCCCAACTTCTTAGAAGTGTGCTGGGAATTTACAGGGCTTGAAATCTTCAGTTAGGGCTCTGTCAGTAAGGGATGGATGTGGATTGTGACAGGGTATAGAAAAGCCTCCAACTTAGAGTTCAGACTTGCCCTGATGTGCTCTGAGGTCATGGATGGCTGCTTCATAACTGTGAGTTGGTCCTTTGACCTCTGGAGATCAGCTTTATGGTCTGCTAAATGGACCATGGTTGTTAAGGGATCAAATTATATATATATATATAAATATATTTTGTAAATTGGTGTGTAATGCTGAAATCCACCTAACATTTCATACCTCAGAAGTTAAAATTCTGAGAGATTTGTATGTCAGTCTTTAGAAACTCCAATATATTTTTGTACTAGTTTTACTTTTTTTTTTTTTTTACTATTTTTTTATTGGAGCATAACTGCTTTACAATGCTGTGTTAGTTTCTGCTGTACAATGAAGTGAATCGTCTATATGTATACCTATATCCCCTCCCTCTTGGACCTCTCTCCCACCCCACCCCCATCCCACCCATCTAGGATATACTTTTTAGAAGCCATATTCATAAATGACCTAAAAACATAAAGAGATTTGTCTTAAAAGCATAACTCTGGAATGTAACTACTCATTATGTCTCAAGAGCATTATAATGTTGTAGAAGGCAGGCACCAGAGCTCCTGTAACATACAGGATATTAACAATTAAGAAAAATAGCATTTTCCTACAAGTTCTTTCTTAGAGATCTCCACAAAGACCTTTACTCAAAGAGGAAACAAAGTCCATATCCAGAAAACACTTTGACACAATATTTTGGATCATATCAATCTTTTTGTTACTTTAGAGAGGCTGGCTATGTGACAGAGTAGCCAATAGTGTGAACTCTAGTTTGCCTCACTTTGGTGGGGCTGCTTGCAGATGCATCTAGTTCACAAAGGCAGTGATACCAACAGTTCCAACAGCTGTAGCCCATACCTAGGACTGGTGATTAGCTATCTGTTGCTGTGTAACAAATTACCCCCAAATGTGATGGCTTCAAACAACAAACATTTCTTTCTCTCACAGTGCTGTGGGTCAGGAATTCAGAGCAGCACAGCTGAGTAGCCATGGCTCAGAGTCCCTCAGGGGTTTGCACTCAAGACAGTAGGTGGGGCTGCAATCATCTGAAGGTGTGACTGGGGATGGAGGACCTGCTTTCAAGGTGGCTCACTCATGTAGCTGGTAAGTTGGTGCTGGCCATTAGCAGGGAATGCAGTTCCTCTCCACAGGGCTCCTTGTGTATCCTCAGCCCATAGCATCTGGTTTCCCCTCGAGTGTACAGTCTTAGAGACCAAGGGGAAGCTTCAATGTCCTCTATAACCCAGCCTCATGAGTCAAACACTGTCATCTCTGCCAAACTCTACTGGTCACACAGAGCAGCCCTAACTTCATGTGAAAGGAAATAGCACAGGACATGAATGCCAGGATGGGAGACTCACTGGTACCATCTTGGAGACTGGTTATCGAGGGCAGGCTATGGCATCTGTATCCCGGGGCAGTTCCAAAACATGTTTGAAGGCATCTTGCATGACTGAAATGTTTCCACTGCTGGTTCTCTGACTCTCTGAGAGACTGAGTGGTTATTAAGTATCTTTTTATCAAATTTATTTTCTGCTAAATTAATCAGGATTGGTTACAATTGCTTGCAATTAAAAACTGTCTGATATATTTTGAGGAAAAGACTTAGAAATGCATTTTTACCTGATTATCCTGGAAAGCAACTTAGTACCGTTTGTAACATGGAAAGTTTCTTTATGTAAAATTGGACTATGCAGTCTCTTTCTAAGCTGGATTACTGCCTTGTTTCATAGTGATTCACCTTTCACTGCAGAACTTCCAGCCTGGAATTTAGGTGGAGTTGTTGGTATCATTATGAACATATGTTTTCACGAGTTATGATTTCGGTCACAAAAAAGTTTCCTCAAAATAACGATATTAGCAAAACTACCTTTTTTTCAGATTATTTTTTCAGTTTAAAAATCTCTCATGACAAATGAGATTGGGGAAAAGCATTACAGTTTAACATAGACATGCATAAAAAGAAAGCACATAGAACCACTTTGCAAACAGTTTGCCATTGCCTACTATAAATGAACATATACATACTCTATGACCCACCAACTCTACAGTTTGGTTTATACCTAAAGGAAATACATGTATGTATTCACCAAAAGATGTGTACAACCATTTTCCCATCAGCTCTACTCACTATCCAGAAACAATAAGTACTTACTGAATAATTCCATTTACACAAGGTACAAAAAAAAAAAAAGGCAGAAGAAGTTTATGGTGTCAGAAGTTAGAGTAATGATTACCCTAAAGAATAGGAAATGGTATCGACCAGCAGAGAACAAGAGAAGGGCTCGTGGGATAATGCTCTGGTGATAATCTAGTTCTTGATTTGAGCACTGGTTACAGTGGTATATTCAGTTTGTAAAAAATCTTCAAGCTGCACACTTATGAACTGTGTATTTTTATATGTATATTTTCCTTCAGAGAAAGATTTAAAAAGCATAATGGGGGGACCTTCAAGATGGTGGAGGAGTACGACTTGGAGATCACCTTCCTCCCCACAAATACATCAAAAATGCATCTACATGTGGAACAACTCCTAGAGAACACCTACTGAACGCTGGCAGAAGACCTCAGACCTCCCAAAAGGCAAGAAACTCCCTACGTACCTGGGTAGGGCAAGAGAAAAAAGAAAAAACAGAGACAAAAGAATAGGGATGGGAGCTGCCCCTCTGGGGGGGAGCTGTGAAGGAGGAAAAGTTTCCACACACTAGGAAACCCCTTCACTGGTAGAGACGGGGAGGGGGGGGCGGGGGGGGGAAGCTTCGGAGCCACGGAGGAGAGCGCAGCAACAGGGGTGCAGAGGGCAAAGTGGAGACATTCCCACACAGAGGATCGGTGCTGACCAGCACTCACCAGCCCAAGAGGCTTGTCTGCTCACCTGTCGGGGCGGGTGGGGGCTGGGAGCTGAGGCTCCGGCTTTGGTCTTTGGTCGGATCGCAAGGAGAGGACTGGGGTTGGCGGCGTGAACACAGCCTGCAGGGGGTTAGTGCACCACGGCTAGCCGGGAGGGAGTCTGGGAAAAAGTCTGGAGCTGCTGAAGAGGCAAGGGACCATTGTTTCGTGGTGTGAAAGGGAGGGGATTCAGAGCACTGCCTCAACGAGCTCCAGAGACAGGAACGAGCCAACATTGTTCTCAATGGTGAAAAACTGAAACCATTTCCACTAAAATCAGGAACAAGACAAGGTTGCCCACTCTCACCACTATTACTCAACAAAGCTTCGGAAGTTTTAGCCACAGCAATCAGAGAAGAAAAAGAAATAAAAGGAATCCAAATTGGAAAAGAAGAAGTAAAGCTGTCACTGTTTGCAGATGACATGATACTATACATAGAGAATCCTAAAGATGCTACCAGAGAAGTACTAGAGCTAATCAATGAATTTGGTGAAGTAGCAGGATACAAAATTAATGCACAGAAGTCTCTTGCATTCCTGTACACCAATGATGAACAATCTGAAAGAGAAATTAAGGAAACACTCCCATTTACAATTGCAACAAAAAGAATAAAATACCTATGTATAAACCTACCTAAGGAGACAAAAGACCTGGAGACAAAAAAACTATAAGACACTGATGAAAGAAATTAAAGATGGAGAGAGATAAACAAACATATGGCGAGAGATACCATGTTCTTGGATCGGAAGAATCAACATTGTGAGAGTGACTCTACTACCCAAAGCAATCTACAGATTCAATGCAATCCCTATCAAACTACCACTGGCATTTTCCACAGAACTAGAACAAAAAATTTCACAATTCGTATGGAAACACAGAAGACCCCAAATAGCCAAAGCCATCTTGAGAAAGAAAAACAGAGCTGGAGAAATCAGGCTTCCTGACTTCAGACTATACTACATAGCTTCAGTAATTAAGACAGTATGGTACTGACACAAAAACAGAAATATAGATCAATGGAACAAGATAGAAAGCCCAGAGATAAACCCACACACATATGGTCACCTTATCTTTGATAAAGGAGGCAAGAATATACAATGGAGAAAAGACAGCCCCTTCAATAAGTGGTGCTGGTAAAACTGGACAGCTATATGTAAAAGAATGAAATTAGAACACTCCCTAACACCATACACAAAAATAAACTCAAAATGGATTAAAGACCTACATGTAAGGCCCGACACTATAAAACTCTTAGAGGAAAACATAGGCAGAACACTCTATGACATAAATCACAACAAGATCCTTTCTGACCCACCTCCTAGAGAAATGGAAATAAAAACAAAAATAAACAAATGGGACCTGATGAAACTTAAAAGCTTTTGCACAGCAAAGAAAACCATAAACTAGATGAAACGACAGCCCTCAGAATGGGAGAAAATATTTGCAAACGAAGCAACCAATAAAGGATTAATCTCCAAAATTTACAAGCAGCTCATGCAGCTCAATATTAAAAAAAACAAACAACCCAATCCAAAAATGGGCAGAAGACCTAAATAGACATTTCTCCAAAGAAGATATATAGATTGCCAACAAACACATGAAAAGACGCTCAACATCACTAATCATTAGAGAAACGCAAATCAAAACTACAATGAGGTGTCACCTCACACAAGTCAGAATGGCCATCATCAAAATATCTACAAAGAATAAATGCTGGAGAGGGTGTGGAGAAAAAGGAGCCCTCCTGCACTGTTGGTGGGAATGTAAATTGATACAGCCACTCTGGAGAACAGTATGGAGGTTCCTTAAAAAATTAAAATAGAACTACCATACGACCCAGCAATCCCACTACTGGACATATACCCTGAGAAAACCATAATTCAATAAGAGTCATGTACCACAATGTTCATTGCAGCTCTATTTACAATAGCCAGGACATGGAAGCAATCTAAGTGTCCATCGACAGGTGAATGGATAAAGAAGATGTGGCACATATATACAATGGAATATTACCCAGCCATAAAAAGAAATGAAATTGAGTTACTTGTAGTGAGGTGGATGGACCTAGAGAGTGTCATGCACAGTGAAGTAAGTCAGAAAGAGAAAAACAAAAAGCGTATGCTAACACATATATATGGAATCTAAAAGAAACACAAAATGGTTCTGAAGAACCTAGGGGCAGGACAGGAATAAAGATGCAGACATAGAGAATGGACTTGAGGACACAGGAAGGGGGAAGGGTAAGCTGGACGAAGTGAGAGAGTGTCATGGACTTATATATACTACTAAATGTAAAATAGATAGCTAGTGGGAAGCAGCTGCATAGCACAGGGAGATCACCGCTCCCCCCACAGGAGTGGGATAGGGAGGGTGGGAGGGAGATGCAACAGGGAGGAGATATAATAATATATGTATATGTGTAGCTGATTCACTTTGTTATACAGCAGAAACTAACACACCATTGTAAAGCAATTATACTCCAATAAACATGTTAAAAAAATTATTTAGAATCCAAAAAATTTGAAGAAACATAATAAAAAAATAAAAAGTATTATAGGTACATTAATTTGCTATTTCTTATCTTTCTACCTTCCATGGCTTTTAAAAACCATAAAGTAAATATGCCATTATTTTCTTGTAACTTTTTAATTTATAAAAATTTCATCTACCAAGATAAACGAGTTTATTGCTTTCACTGTTGCATTAACTAAATGCACTTATTTACAAACGTATTTGTATGTGAAAAGCTTCCTTTTCAGGGGAGGGATGGGAAAACTTTTTCCATTTTTCAAAAATGGAGAGGTTGATTTTTCTCTTATAATTTTGAATCCATTACTTTTTTAAACTTGGCAAAGACACAGTCCAAGAGGAATTTTCTGGGACAACCCGAGCAAGTGATGATGGAGTTGGAGTGAATGTTTGGACTTCCAGTCCTATATATAACCATGACCAATGTGTTTAAACCAACCTCAGCAGCACCGAGCGACACCTGCAATGCATGTCCCTTTGGATGAAAGTTGTGGTTAACTTGTTTACTCGACTGAATTTCCTGATCTGTATTTTAACATGAGCCTTGAAGGGAAAAAATGTTCCTTGCAAAAACATTTTATTGGAAATCCTGGAAAAAATTCTAAAGGCTGGTTTGACTCTTTCATGACACTATAACTAGCTTTTAGCACTGAAACTTAGCGCTTCCTCAAAAATCTATGAAGAAACCCAGAGACGTACACTTATCACAAGTAAAATCTTTTGTGACAAAATAGATCTTTGACTTTGGGAAGAATTCAGATGGTAAGAACTTCCTGCCCGTGATTCTATATTTTTATTTTGAGACCATGTGGAAAGCATGCACGGACCTTTCCAAAACAATAGCTACCTATCGTTAGCTGTCAAGACTGCATAACGAGCCATGTTACAATCACACTCTGGGAATCATGGGAGCTAAAACGAATATGACTTTCAAAGCTGTCATACCCCATTGCCTGCTTTTTAGGCTTTGGGCTGGGTATGTCTGATCCAGGATCCTTCTTAGATGGGTGATGAGAAATAGCTCAAGACAATGGCTCTTGGGCTAGCCTGGGTGAAAGGGATCTGGTGTAAAGAAATTGCCTCTCTCCTTGTTCTCTTAGCCCTCAGATGCTTTATTTTTTATTTAAAAAATTTTTAATGTACATCTAGTTTTATTTTGAATTAAATACACAAATTTTGAGTGCACATTTGATAAGTTTTGACAAATGTGTGTATTTGTGTAATGCAAACCTCTATCAAGAGACAGAATACCGTCACCACACAGAAAACTCTCTCACGCTCCCAATCAGTTACTATCCACTCCCCCCACCCCCAGGTAACAGTGTTCAGATTTATTTTCTCCATAGAATAGTTTAGATTGTTCTAAAACTTTCCCAAGTGTTTTATATCAAGTGATACAGAAGTCTAGAATTCGACATCTGAAATGATATGTTCTCATTTAATCAGTAATTCACTGATCTACAAAAATGTTCTGCACAAAAGCATTTTTCTTTGGCATCTTGGTAACAATTCAAGAGGTCCACTCAGTCGTTTTCTAGGTTACTTGTGCATACCTCTGACACAATATTGATCTGACACGATTGTTCTTGTTTTTTCTATCTCTAGAATCCCACCAATTTCCCAGCAAATAATAGGTTCTTAGTAAATGTTTGATGAGCACATGCACAAATGAATAACATACAATCCTCAGTGGTAAGAGGGGTTAGAGTACTTGACAGAGTTATAAGCTGATACTATCGACTAGAGTGGACCTGCTGAAGAAGACAAACCCAGTTCTCGGGAGGGAGCTACTCCACGGCATCACGTGGACTGCGAAGCTCCAACTGTGCAGAGCATCCTCCCGGCCAACTTGATTCCAGTTTCCAAGGCTTCAGAACCACTCCCGAAAACCAGCTCTGAACTCAGCCGGACCAGCCTGAAGGCTGCAGAGCACCCCGGCCGGCTCCACGGCCTACTCGGAAGCTTTATGGCTTTGGGCAACTCGTCTTTACTCACTCTGAGTTTTAAAATATTTACTAAATGTCTAATATTAAATGTGTAGTAAGTGCCAGGTATTGAGTTTGCAACATAAATTAATTACTTGATTCATTTATGTCCATAAAGCAAAGATTAAAATATCATGAAAGATTATTAGAAAGTTAAATGAATTACAGTATGTAAATCCCCTAACATTTTATCTGGTGTACAGAAGTTCAGAAAATGATAGCTATTAATATTGAATATAATGAAATGGAATTTCATCTTAGTCAAAAACAAAACATGATTTGGGAACATTACAGTAGTTAAAAGCCAAACACTGAATTTTTTAAAATTTGCAGTTTGAATATTTTCTGATCCTTTCTTTAGAATAATGTCCTTTATAAAGATAATGGACTTTGTATTTGACCCAACTGCGTACTTGCATAATCACATTGACAATTTGATTTCTATGGTATTCTGTGTTTTATAGACTGAATATATATCTAGAGACTGTTTATCATCGTTTTTCCTGCAAATATAACATCAATGAGCTGATAAGGACTTGTTAGATTAGAAATAACTATATCTTCAAATGCAGATAGTTTATTAACTCATAGAAGATCAATAGAAGTGAGAACCCTAAAATTAGCTACCACACCTCCCTCCTCTCAAAGTCCTGACTTTAGGGTAGGCCACTGGTGTGTCCCTGGGCAGTTCTGAGCCCCATCAAAGGTAGCATGAGCAGTCTCTACATGGTCATGACCCCTGGCCTACACGACACAGGTCAAGAAACCTAAAAAACAGTAAAACCGAGCACCTAAGGATCTAGCTCTTTACCTTCTTCCTGGCCACCCCTGATTCTAAAACCATCCCCTCTAAGCCAAATGCCAAACAGTCCTCAGAGAAGGCAAAATAAGAGTCCATCTTTAGGATAACAGAGGTGAGAGTCACTGGCTTTTGGTGGAACTACTCTCCCACCCTGCTCTCTGCAACACCCAATCCCCCCTCTGCCTTACTCTCAGCCAGCTTTGGGGAGCTAAGTTCGTTACACTCAGTGAGTCTCTTACACAGGGTGTCAGTGACAGGTCAAAATCCCTAGCAAATAGAATATTTTCCAGTTTTCTAGGTAAGGAAGCCAAGGTTAGTTCTTCCCTCCTACACCTAGCTGGAATTGGAGCAATGTTTCTGGAAAGGGTATTGTATGTGAGTATATCATCTTCCAGGCATGTTGCCTAATCCAAGATCTACACACAAAAAGGTCTGTATCGACTCTAAATTAGGAAGCAGCTAAATTTAAAAATGAGATATTACTGGAGGACATACCTTGAAGTGGCAAGATAGCTAAGAAGCTGTGGTGGGGGTATTTTTGTTTGTTTTTTTTTAACTAGGATATGTTTAAACTCTTTAAAAACAAAGTACAGAACGATTAGCCATTGGCCACATGTCACCATTCCAAGAGCTCACAGAGGTGGCCTCTGATAAACCTTCGCCAGTTTTCTTAAGTACCAAACCAGGGTAACAATATGAGCTCCCCCTCAGAGTTCTCAGGAGACATAACTAATAACATCCCTGGGAAGCACTGTACAGACATAAAAGCCACATGCATGGAGCAAGGATACTAGAGAGCTTCAGAAAATCACTTCACGGACGTGAAAAAATATTATGTTTGAAATGTGAAGAGTTCGGATTTATTTGACTTTCAGGGAAAAAGACCAGAAATAATACAGTTTTAGAAGACACTTCCAGTCAGCTTTAACTTTCAAACCTTATTCATGCTCAGCCCCTGCATCGCTGCCCTTCACAATACCCCACAGAAGGGAGAACTCAATTGCTAAGCCACTACCAAATGTGACACAGGAGAGAACCATTACAGTTACGCTGAACTGAAAAACCTTTGCAGATTTCAGGCCTTCATGTGAAGGGCACCTGTCTCATTTTGTTTTCATCACACTTAGGAAAATGTAAATTCAATGGATACCGCCCCTTTTCTAAAGGTTCAGATCATCCAACTTTATCTCCCACACTTCTGCTTGAAAATAGACCCACAAAGCCCATAAGATTAGACATACTTTAGAATGTTTCTTATACTTTTTGAATAAGGGCAGGGGTGGGATGCAAGACAGGAGACGCACATTTCAGAAGAAAAGTTTCCCTCGGGGTAATTAAATTTTGGGCTTTGACCCTAAAATAAACCAAGAATAACAGAGATGCAATTGCTGTTTTGAAATTAATAATGCTATCTCATTTAAAACATTCCAGAAATATTAAGAGAACACACAATAAATAGAGCATATTCTTTGACCCCTGTTCCAACCATCCCACAACTTTTTCTCTCTCATTCATACGGACTTTGTTCTCTATGTTCTTCTCTAAACCACTGACTTCATCTTAAAGGACCTGCCAGCTTCAATAGTACCAGGGGCACAGACTGTACCCAAATGGAAATAGCCTTATAGTGGATGAATTATTATCAAATAACAATTCAAATTTTTGATATTATTTGATGATAATTTATCAAATTATTGGGAAAATAATCCAGAAAAAATTGACAGTGAGCAAGTAAGTTCACTACTGGAGAATGTGCCATTACATTTGTAGCTCATCCATGCAAGTGATGTCTTATTAGTTCTTCAAGGTGGTGTCACAGAATGTAGTCAAGAAGCTCTGCTGTCTTCCCTAGCTGACCCAGAAATCTCTGCAACACAGGACTACAACATTTACTGCATAGTTAGACGAGAAGTTTTAACTGAGAGAAAACTCAGACGATATACATGTCATATAGTAAGGAACGTTTCAATAAGCAAGTTTATCAAAAAAGGTTTACCATGGCCTCAACACACAGGGGTTGATTTCTCTCATATCACAAGAATTCTGCAGGCAGGCAAGTGCTGGTATTAGTTCAGCAGCTCAACAGTGTCAGAGACTGTGATTCTGAAATCCTTTCTCTCCTTTATAAGATAGTTGCCCCAGCTTCTGGCAACATATTCCCACTTAAAGACAGAAAGAATGGTAGAAAGGGGAAGGAGCAAAGAAGCCACACCTGTCTTTTTTATTAGGAAAGCAGAAGTTTTTCCAGAATCCCACTCCCCATTCCCCACCACATTCCCCACCCCGACTCCTTACCCCACAGCAGTTTTCTGCTTCTGCCTCACGTCTGCCCCAGGCTGCGGGGGAGACTGTGAAAATAAGTATTTAGCTCTCCCAGATGCTAGAGCAGAAGAAGGCAATTTGGAATGGACGTTGGGTTAACCAACTCGTGGTCTGTCCACGTATGAACTTTAAGTGAGAAGACAATTGTGGTCTGCATTACCCTTTCACCTTGGCTGTCCTCAGTGGGGCTTATTACTGTTCCCCACTAGGCAGGTGAGACCTTGAGGGCACTGGGTCCTGCGTTCAGCTCTCCCAGTTGCTAAGACCTCACTCTGTGCACTGAATCTTGAGAGCAAACAAGAATTCTTGGAATTCCTTGCATCCTCAGCATCTGATGCCAAGTCCTTGGTTGGTCACTTCCCATCTTCTCTCGAGACGCACACCCCTAAACAGCTAAAACTTATTTAGTCTTTTCTTAACCGGAGGCACACGTGCCGTTAAAACTTCTCTAGAGGGCTATGATTGCCATTACTTGTGTTGTCATGGCCAACTTTTCCCTCTTTTCCCTCCCTGCTTTGCCAGAGTATCTCGCCCATTAGGACCACCAGGGGCATAGAGGGGGAAAGACTTGGCAACTGTTTCCATGCCATCTATGAAGTTACGCAAAATATTATCAAACATGTGCAAGTGGAGGAAAGGCAAAGGCAAAAGCTAGTTAGTCCCCACAATAGGCTGCGGGATTCATTAAGCAGAATTCCTCAGTGGTCATCATTAGCTGATCGATCTGCCTGTGGGTTATTTTCTTAGCTTTTCGGGACTCGGGCATAGCCTCCAGCTGCTCCGGATGCCTCCTGAGTAGACTTAAGAATCACTCCTCCCCATAATTATTTTAAAATGTCTCCAACTTGTTATCTCTTTGGGAAATTTTTTACTCAATGTAGCAGCTAAAAGAGCCACAAAAATATCAGACGTCTTAGAGTGATTGCAAAGGGAAAAAATAACACTAAGGAAGAAGTTTGGTCGATACAAAAATTATCACCTGGATTTTCCCGGCCTGGGGGATAGGTAATCAGCAAAAACGTTCCCTCCACCTAGGTTTCATCACGTGAAGCTCCGCCGTGAGAAAGTTCTGCGAGCTCTTCCTCCTGGCTGTGCTATGGCATTCAGGTGGGTATTCTGGGAGGGGTGGCATCGTAAATCACTAGAGCTCTGTGTCTTTATCTCAACCTTGTCATTCAAAGCATAGGGCCTGGCTCAGTGTAGGATGATGGGAGGAGGGCTAAATTGTGACAAAGGTCCCAATGCCTTCAGACACGTGCTTTGCCTGCCTAGCGACACCCCAGAGCAGACCCTCAGGCTTCAGTCTGGTTCAACAGGCCTCCAGCAGCCAGGGAACATCATGACTCCTGATCTGAGGGGACCCACTAAGATTCAGGGTTCTGCTGGACTTTTGTGAAATGATGCGTAAGAGAACTTTGCAAAATATAAAGCCCTGGATATTTAATTAAAAATAAAATCATTGATGATGACAAAAAAGAAAAAAAATAAATAAAGCCCTTTGTAAATGTCAGATATGTGTCTGGCATGGTGCTTAGTGAATGAATAAATGAATGAATGATAAATGAATGTTATTACTTAAATATTAATCTATATTAGACCTAAGAATGTCTATAAACTAAAATGTACTGGGAGTTTTTTCAGCCTTTGACTCACATTTAAATAAAGCTATTTCTTTAAAACATAAATATGAATACCCAAATAATATTTTAAAAACCATAAGTTTTAAGAACTCAAATTCAACTGATGGAGAATACTCTGCATGGAGGGTCCTCCTATTAGGGATCAGCAGTTGTTAAAATAAGGGATTATAATCGGGGAGTTAAATGGCCAAAGGTGCTGTAAATTGCATTTAATCTGTGAATAGAGATGGAACTTTATGGATCTAAAAACTTCTTGACAAGTTCTAAATGGAAATTGTTTTTCCTTTCTTCAATCACCAAACTGCTAACAGAGCCAGGACCAACAGTTGCCTGTCTTAACTCCTACCAGCCTCACTCCCCCTTTCCTGGATCTTAGGTACTGTTTTGCAAAATGGAATATTGTTACTGAAATGCTATAACATATCATTTTCCAGGCAACAGAAAGCCCCCCTGGCATTAGAATACATCTCTCTTTTTAAGCGGGATTAGGAAATCTTCCCCCAAGTAGCCCTTCTCGAACTCCTGTAGAGGCCGTACCCTTCGGAGGCCCCGGTGATGCTATGGCTCAGGGTCCAGCTTCACCATCTTCCTTTCTCTGCCTCCCCTCCCCAACTAGTTTTGTTTGTGAACATTTTTGATGTTGGCAAGTGGCCAAAGAATTTGCCATAAATAAATCTGCTGTCCGTCTACAAGCGGATAACGGACTGCTTGGTCTCGCTAATTTGCTTCAGCATTGGGAATGGCTGAGGCCTGGGGATGCTGCAAACCTCAGAAGGATTGTCTGCATGGAAATTTAGAAATCCTACTCTCCTGAGCCTTCCACATGCCAGCTAGAGGCACAAGTCATGGAGGACAAGTTCCTGTGCCCCCCAAGCCCCAAATTCACCACTAGTTCACCAGAAATGTATCTCAAGGATCTAGAAGTAAAGTGAAAGAAGCATTCTAATCTCTTCCTATCATTCTTCATTGAAGACAGTGGAAAAATCAAGGGATTACAGTTTTGTCCAAGTTTAAGTAGAAACAGCAGAAACACAACACAAGGAATCCCTTTAATGTGCTGTAACCTTGAGCTCTGAAAGCCCCAAACCCACACATCCCATTTGCTTGCGGGTATTACTAAAATTTCTGTTGACTCAGATTAAAATCCAAAGTAGATTTTTTTACCACTCCAGGTTTGTACTTTTCATAGTTGACTGTTGATCTGGACAATCTGAGTCCCCCAGAGAGTCAATTAGGAATCTGATCTTCTGATTTCAGTTCACTTTTTAGTGTATACAGTTAGCATACAGCAGGTGTTTTGTTTTGTATTGTTTTGTTTTTTTACTAAAAGAACTCATATATGAAAATGCCTAGAAATGGAAACTTCTGATTTCTTCTGAAGGTGTCATTTTTATTGACAGACTGAATAGATTCACTTTAATTGGGATTACCTGTGGGGGCTTTACCATTGGGTTCCTGTTCAATTTTCTTTTATTAAAACCATGGGATACAATAAACCAGAAAATGTAAAAATCTGACAGTACCCAATGTTAACAAGCTGAAGAGCGAAAGGAACGCACTGGCCGCCGCTGTTGAGAGAGTAACAGTACAGATGAATGGAAGCCAATCTGACGCTAATAACGCCGAGAGCGTGCATGTTTTGCCACCCAGCAATTCCATCCCTGGTGCAAGTGCAATACTTTAAAAGCTGCTGGTTGACTGATTATGAACCGTTAGTAGCTCAAGAAATCAATACAGGGGACCATAGGCAGAATTTTTTTAAATAAAATGAAATGGAGTGGAATGGAATGGAACAGAAAATATCAAAAGGCATCCCTTGTAATCAAAGTATTCCTCTGTGAAAGATATAAATTGCAAAACCAATTTATATCCTCTGTAGGTCATGGTCAGAAAAGCTTATAAAATACTATTCTAGAGAAACTCTTGTGTCTGAGCTCAGATTTATAATAGAAAACAGTCTTTATAAATTATTTCATATTCTATGTGCTTACATTCACTAAGAGTAGGCCCTGAAATATATGTTCATTGCAATTAGAATGGATAAAAATATCTGTGGGACATTAATACAAATGAGCACCATAGAGCAGTAAACATGAATAACTTCAGCTCAGGCATCAACATGATGAAATCTTAAACCTAACACTGAGAAAAAAAGGAACACACACAGTAGATTTCATTTATATGAAATGAAACGAAATGGAGCATTTATAAACTTCAGCAGTGTGAAAAATTTCAAGTATTTATGTGTATGGATACATGCATATGTAATAAAATCATTATGAAAGACAGGAGAATGATGAATACAAACTTCAGGCTCACGACCACCTCCAGGAGGGAGGCAGAGAAAGGGGCTCTAGGGGGAGTGCGGAGATTGTAAAGACATTAGAAGCATTCTGTTTCTTAAACTGAGTGCCAGGAATATGGCTATTTACTTTACTATTCTCTGAAGTGTGTATATATAGTTATTTATACTCTTTTATAGAGATTATATATGTCATAATAAAAAAATATGGGTTGTGATATATGTTTCCAGGATTTATCATCTCGTTTTGGGATTCACGTTGCTCATCTCAACAATGTCACAAATCAACTCCTTGATATAAGTTAGAATAATACTTTTATCTATTAACTATACCTCAAATGTTACTTTCACCTCTCATATAACTTATGACTTGAGAATGTGAGAAGATTTCATTGCTTCTAGAGCTAAGTGAAATACAATATTCAGTGAGGTCATAACATTCCACGTAGGAATCCATTCTCTGGCTTCAGTAGTTATAATAAACACGCTAAACTACGTCTATAACACATGACGAAGCTCTTTACAAGGTTACTTTATGCTCCTTTCATTGATATTGCTCCTTACCACCTGTAAGCATGGCATAGGTGGGTAGGTCCCCTTGCAATTCCTGCCAGCCTAATCAAATGTATACTTTAAAACCTCATATCTCCATCTTGTTTTGCAACTGGATAAAACTCAGTATGTTTTTAGGAAAAACTAAAAATAACAATCATCATCATCATCATAAGAGCAAAACAAGACAAAAATCTGAGCGCTGCCTTGTAAAGAAAGAACCTGGTACTGATATATCAGGTTGCACCCTCTTCCCCAGTCCTGATCATTTAGTTCCACCACAATCGCCATCACTCTCTTTCAGGGCAGACAGGGCTACACTTACACCAATCTAAGGTAATCAGACTGCGTTAGAGCACAGGATCTACTTTCTACCTATTTAGAATGGGTGAATATATAAGTAGTGAAAATGCAGAAAAGGTATTCAGTGGGTATTATGTGGCCTATCTGGATGAACATAAAGTCAAAATTTGGCAAATGGCTGTTCAATTTGGATTATAATTTGTCCAAATGCTATTTGCTTTTTAAGACCTAACTCAAATTCTGTATCCTCCATGAACCCCTTCCTGGTTTCCTCTCCCTGTCTCCACTCAGGTAAATATAATAGTTCTCCCTCTCAACCTACATGATTTTTCTTAGCACTATTCCACATTATGTAATGGTTCTATGTGTTTATATCACTAAGTATAGACACTGAAATATATGTTAAATATTCTATGAATAACTAGTGAAAATTATTTACATTTTTAAAAAGCAAATGATTATCAGCCAGGATTCTAAATTGTAAGTAACAGATATCTGGCTAAAGGAAGCAAAGGTTAATTTGTGAAAAACATATTGAAGGTCTCTTGGAAAGATATTTGGAGAAACAAGCTTGGGAATAAAGAGCAACCATGGGTCCTGGAGAGGAGGAGCCATAGCAGGAGAGTGGTCAGCATCCCACTCTACAATAAAAGACCCCTGCTTTTCCCTCCTGAAAATGCCCTCGCAGAAGACTGCACACAGTGAGATAGGGGTAATTCTCAAGATGAAGAAAAGAAAGGAAGGTCAGGGGGAAGAAGGGAAAGAGAGAGGGAGAGAGTGAGTGAAATATCAGAACGGCCAAAATAAAAAAATAATGGAAATACTGAACGCTGACTGGGATTCAGGGAAATTGAACCACTCATGCATTATTGATGGGAATGCAAGATGGTACAGCCACTCTGGTAAACAACTTGGCAAACAATTCTTATAAAACTAAACATGCAACTACCATATGACCCAGCATTTGCACTCTTGGTTATTTACTCCAGAGAAATTGAAATTTATGGTCACCTAAAAATCTGAACAGGAATGTTCATAGCAGCTTTATTCATAATAGCCCCAAAATGGAATCAGCCCAGATGTCCTTCATCAGGTGAATGGTTAAAGAAAGCATGCGCAGACATGCTGTGGAACACTACCAAGCAGTAAAAGGAATGAACTCTTAATATATGCAATAACTTGGATGAATCTTCAGGGACTTATGCTGAGTTAAAATAGCCAGTCCCAAAAGATTACATACTGCATGATTCCACTTATGTAACATTTTTAAAATGACAATTTTTAGAAATGGAGGACAGATAAATCGTTGCCAGAAGTTAAGGACGTGGTGGGAAATGGGCAAAGGATGGAAGGACATGGACGTGGTTATAAAAGGGCACAGGAGGGATCCCTGTGGTATTGGATCTGTTTGGTATTTTTGACTGTGGTGGTGGATCCACAAACATACATGCGTGATCAATTTTAATGTAATCTTAATACACACACAAATGAGTCTAGGTAAAACTGGGCAATTCTAAATAAACTCAGTGAATTGTATCACTATCAGTATCCTGGTTTTGATGTTATACTATAGTTTTACGAAACGTTAGTGTTGGAGGAAAATGCGCAACACACACAAGGGGTCTCTCCATTATTTCTTTCAACCGCATGTGAATGAAAATTCCCTTAATAGAAATTTCAACTCAATGCACACACACACACACACACACACACACACCCCATTATTAAACACCAAGTAGGTGGCGAAAATTCATCTCCCTGCTAGCAGCTGAAGGATAATAGTGTAACAGTATAGTATAAATAATATAGTAATAATATAGTAAATAATATAGTATAGTAAAAGGGACAGGTGAATTACTAATTTCCAAAGAGTATGAAAAGTGCTATAGTTACAAGTTTGTGCCACAGGCTGTGGAAGATGGAGGGCCTGCAACAAGCGAGGAAGGATTCACAGAGGGGTTGACATCTTTGCCAGACTGCAGAACCAAAGGTGAAGCTAACTAGATGGCTGGAAAAAGAACAGGGCTGAAGGACTAGCGCGGAAAGGCAGGAAGCCTGGAAGATACGGAATGTTTAGGGAATGGCTTTGAGAGTGCTGAAGCTTCAGGTGGAGTCACAGGAGTCCCAACCATGAACAGGATTGTACTCTGTCCTGAGAAGTTGTCATTGGGTCCTTGGGCAACCTATGAGCCAACCAAGAGAGTGAACTGGTTGTGTCACCTTAGCTGAGTGTCACGACCTGAGGGAAATCTCATTTAAGTCTTGATGCACATCAGTAAAATAGGGATAACACTGTTGTGAAGATTAAGTAGACATAATTAACTATGTTACTAATGATTAATTAAGTGGACATACATCTAAAGCGTTTAACATTGTATTCAATAAATATGAACTCATAGTAGGAAGAAGAGGAGGAGTAATAGTAGTTACCGTGCTGAGACCTGCAGGAACCTGAAGGACCACAGGTGAGGTAGTGATGCTGGAGTGAATGGAAGGTTGCATAACAGACACGGTGAGGACACAGTGTAGCACCTCTGAGAGGCAGAAGGAGCGAGGGGAATTATCCTGTGGAGAGAAGCATAAGGTGTCACCAAGGAAGGAAAACTAGAATATATTAAGTGCCTACCATGTACTTTATGATATTAGCTCATTTATTCTTCACAACAGCTCTATTAAGACACGTATTATTATTCCCACCATGTAGTAGAGAAAACTGAGACTCAAAGGTAAACTTGCCAAAGATTATATAGGTAGTAAGTGAAAGAACTGAGATTCAAAACCGGGTCTTTGTGTACAATGTCCCTGCTCTTCCCACTACACCAGTTAAATCATTTCCAAGTCTTAGTAAATGGCCCATAAAAAAAGTTCACCATCAGTAATAAGTAATTCTATACAACAACTAATTCTCTATGACTAATAGGGTTTTTATGCCTCTCAGCTCCCCATTCCCCCAAATCACTCTGTTAGAAAAAGAATAGGAAAAAAGTCAACAGGAAAGGAACATATAATTGATTATGATTATAGCTGGCATTCTAGATGTAGAAAAGATAAATGATTATCCAAGTTGAAGCTGAATGTTTGATAGCACCTTATACTGTCATCCAGTAACAATTACCCCTCAGCTCTTACCTTTCTCCAGTTAAAATCCCTTAATGGTTTAAACATGATCTCCCAAGCTACACACCAAATTAAAACACAAATATCCAGGAATTTGAAGGAGGAAATTCATAGGGAGTGAGGAAATAATGGCGGTCAGCTCCTTGGCTTTTACCCTAGCTGGGTTCAAACCTTTCATTCCATGTTAATTTACCATTTAGAGCCCAGGTAACAAATCTACTTAATCTCTAGGTAGTAATATAGACCAGGAAAAAAAAAATCCTAGCAATGATTCTCTTTAACTACTTTCTACTACAACAAACACTAAAATCTGTGATTTGCGATTTATCTATTTTGCTTTCTCTGAACTGCAGAGACACATGTTTAAGATATCTTATTCTCCTTGGTATTTTATATAAAATACTTATATCTGGACATCCCTTCCCTCCTCTGGCTCATCCACCCGCCTTAAAGTGATTCTGATTTAATTGTCTGGGGTGGAGATCAGAAATTAAACTTTGTTGAAAGTTCTCTCCATGTGATTCTAATGTGCATGCAGGCTGAAAACCACTGCACTAGACTAGAATCTCCAAAAAGTGACTATGTCAGCTTTATTTATCACACATCTCCAGTACTGTTCAGACAAGGGATAAAAACTCAGTAAGGGGACTTCCTTGGTGGCGCAGTGGTTAAGAATCCACCTGCCGATGCAGGGGACATGGTTCAAGCCCTCGTCTGGAAGATCCCACATGCCGCGGATCAACTAAGCCTGTGCGCCACAACTACTGAGCCCGTGAGCCACAGCTACTGAAGCCTGCACACCTAGAGCCCGTGCTCTGCAACAAGAGAAGCCACTTCAATGAGAAGCCCATGCACTGCAACAAAGGGTAGCTTCTGCTCGCCACAACTAGAGATAGTCCGCGTGCAGCAACGAAGACCCAACACAGCCAAAAATAAATTAATTAATTAATTAAAAAAAAAAAACTCAGTAAGACAAATTGTTGCTCTCAAGGCGCTTATCATCTAGAGCTTAGCTGTCTAATATGACAGTCACCAGCCACATGTGGCTACTTAAATTTATATTTAAATTAAAGTTAAATTAATTAAATTTCACCTCCTCAGTCATACTAGCCACATTTCAAGTGTTTAATAGCCACATATGGCTAGTGGCTACCATATTGCACAGTACAGATGCAGAACAGTTCCATCACTGTAAAAAGTTTTATTGGGTAGTGTAACCCTAGAGATTGTATTATTAGAAGAAATTAAAAAAAAAATAGATCTTAATTACATAGATGTGGGATGTATAGAGCTACTGGTGTATATAGCATACAGTACACTGCACCAAAATTATTTTACTATCTTTTATGTTATATTTTATATAAAGATAGTATCTTTACACACTACTGCACAAGAATTATTTTATCACGCTATTATCTTTATATAAATTTCTATGGCTATGCCAATCTATGTTTCTTTGCATAGATCAAAGAACTGTCAAGTTGCCTCACTTATCAAAACCTTTTACTACATGCCTTTAAAAATATTTTTTAATAATTTAAGACTTATAGAAGAATTGCACAGATAATACAGAATGTTCCTGCATACTCTTTACCCATCTTTCTCTCAGGCTAATGTCTGCATAACTATAGCTTATCAAAACATTTCACCCGTTTCTCCACTAAAGTCCCTTTTCTCTCCCAGGATCCAATGCAGTGTACCAGGCTGCATCTATTCATCATTTCTCCTAGTCTCCCCCAATCTGGGACTGTTTCCGTTTTTACTTTTTAATTTATTTATTTTTTGTTTTGTTTTTTTTTCATGACATTGACACTTTGGAAGAGTGCTGGTCAGGTATTTTTGTAGGCTGACCTCAGTCTGTGTTTGCTGTTTTCTCACGATTAGATAGGGAATATGGACTGGGAGAAAGAATATCAGAGTCAAGTACCCTTCTCATGTATCGTATCATTATATCAGCCTGACTTACTACTGGTTAATAAGGTTAGTGCAGTTAACTTGATCACTTAGTTTTTTGTTCACTGCATGTTTTTCCTCTGTAAAATTCACTATTTTCCCCCTTTCCATACTTTATTCATTAGAAGCAAGTTACTAAATCTATGCCTGACCCAAGAGGAGGGGGATTGAACTCCACTTCCTGGAAAGGCGAGTATCAGGAAATTGTGGAAATGTGTTAAAACCACAATAGTGATTAATAAATATCATAGGAAAGATACACCGAGGCTGTGTAAATACCATTTCTCTGTAAAGTTCTGCCCACTAATGTTAACATTCATCTGTGGATCACGCCTGTAACCATTATTACTAAGATGTTCTAATGGTCATTTTCTATTTCCCTCATCCTTTCTATATTTATTATTTGGAATTATTCTCTAAGGAAGATAAGTCCCTTTTCCTCCTTTTGTTTATTTATTCAATAATTTAATTGTATCAGTATGAACTCAGAGATATTGATTTTAGTTCTTAGGTTATAATCCAATATCATGTATTTTGTTGCTCAAATTTGTTCCAGGTTTAGCCATTGGAAGCTCTTACAGATTAGCTTCTGTGTTTTATTAACATACCTTTATCTGTCTTGTGGGTTGTTTTTCGCACTTCCTTGCTTTCTGGTGCTACAAGATGCCACAGATTCCTCTTGCATTTTCCTGATATAGCCCTAGAGTTAACTGTTTCTCCAAATTTTTTTTTGGCAGGTTGGTATTTAGAAACTAAGATCTGGGCGTTAGGTGTGCTCATGACTACTAGAGTGTCACTGCTTCTAGGCCCTCTCAGTGAAGTTAGGCTCCCCACCACTGCTTATTTTTAATTTCTTTCTCTGACAGGGAGAAACATGGTTCCCATCATCTACAATTAATTTAAGTATTTGCTCAACCCTCCTACACATGTAAAGTAGTTTCAGAATTGCTAACCAAATGAGAAACTAAATTTACTGACTAGAATACAATTTCTATGTACAGTTCTTTTTTGTCTTTAGCCTGAGAGTATCCAATCAAACACTCTTCCAAAGTAATTTAGGTCTGTTTCCTTTTCCCTACTCCCTCCAGAGAAGTTATGTCATACATTTGTAATACAGTTATAATACCTTTTATCTCAGTCTTCTTCCTGTCCTAGAATCTTCCAATATCCTGATTAATTTTCTAAAAAATTGCACTTTGTAGCCAACCCCTACTCCCTCTACAACATATAACAACCACTCATCTGTTTTCAATTCCAATAGTTTTACCTTTTCCAGAATGCCATGTATTTGTAATCATGATATACGTAACCTTTTGGGTCTGGCCTTTTTCACTTAGTAAAATGCAAGTAAGAGTCACCCATGTTGTTGTGTGAATCAACAGTTGAACAGTTGAATTAACAATTTCCTCCTTTTTTGCTGCTAGGTAGTATTCCATTTTATGTACACAGATTATTTATCTCTTTACGTGTGTTTCCAGTTTTTTTGTGATTTATGAATAAAGCTGTTATAAATATTCATATACAAATTTCTGTGTGAACGTACGTTTTCTATTTACTTGGGTAGATTTCAAGGAGTACGATTGCTGGGTAGTATGAAAAATAGACATATAACAATAAAAAAAACTGACAAACAATTTTCCAAAGTGACTGTATTATTTTGCATCATTTCTCACCAGCAATGAATGAGAATTCCTGGTGCTCCTTGCTAGCATTTGTTATTGTCAGGTTTTTGTGTTCTTGTTGTTTTAACCAATCTGTTAAGTGTGCAGTGGCATTTCATTTTTTTAATTTGTATTTCCCCAATGACTAGTAATGTTAAGTAATGTTAAGGTTTTTGCTGTCCATTTATCTTTGGAGAATATCTGCTCAGATCATACAGAATTTCTTCTATGTTTTCTTCCGGAATTTTTATATTTCTACATTTTACATTTACATCTATGATCTACTTTGAGTTAATTTTTGTGAAAATGTGAGGTTCATGTGTCCAGGTTCATTTTTTGCATATGGATGTCCAATTGTTCCAACACCATTTGTTGAAAAAACTATTCTTTCTCCAGTGAATTGTCTTTGCATCTTTTTCAAAAAATCAGTTGACTACATTTATGTGGGTCTAATTTTGCATTTTCTATTCTGTTCCATTGATCTGTATCTATCCTTTCACTATACTACACTGTCTTGACATTTGTAGTTTTATATTGATTGAGATCAGGTAGTATAGTCTTCCAACTCTGTTCTTCTTTTGTTCAAAATTGTTTTGTCTATTCTATAACTTAGCCTTTTCACATGAATTTTAGAATCAGTTTGTTGACATCTATAGGATATTTGCTGGAATCTTTATTGAGACTGTGTTGACTTGATACACTGGGGATGAACCTGGTATATATCCCCATTTATTTAGATCTTCTTTGATTTCTTTCATCACTAATTCATAGATTTTCATCATACAGATCCTGCACATATTTCTTCTAGCTTTACGCATAAGTACTTCCTTTAGGGGAGGAGGTGCCATTGTAAATGCTATTCTAATTGTTCATTGCTAGTAAATAAGAATACAATCGACTGACCTTATATTTTGATACCATACTAACTTCTGTAGTTAGTTCCAGGAAAGTTAGTGTAGATTCTTGGGTTTTCTACATCAACAGTCATGATGTCTATGAAATGAAAGTTTTATTTCTTCTTTTCTCATTTGTATCCCTGTTTTTATCTTTCCTGCCTTATTGCACTGGTTAGGATTTCCAAATAGTGTTGAATAGGACTGAGGAAAGAAAACATACTTGCCTCATTCTTGATCTTGGAAGAAAAATGTCATCTCTCACCATTCAACATAATATAGGCAATAGGTTTGTTTCTGTTTTGGGGGCTTTTTTTGGGGGGGGGGGCGGTGTTTATCTTTTGGTTTTTTGGTAGATGCCCTTTACTAGGTTAAGGAAATTCCTTTATTCCACTAGTTTACTAAGTGTTTTTATTATGAAAGAATGTAGACATTTATTAAATGCTTTTACAGCATCTATTGAGATGATCATTTGGTGTTTCTCTTATAGCCTGTGAATGCATCAAATTATATTAATTGGTTATGAAATGTGAAACCAGCCTTGTATTTCTGGGATGAAATTCACTTGGTCATGATAGATTATAATTTTTATCCATTGCTGAATGCAATTTGCTCATATTTTATTGGGAAATTTTGGTCTATAGTCATAAGATATTGCTCTGTAGTCTTCTTTCTTTGGTTTTGGTATTAGAGTAATGTTGGCTTGTAGAATGAATTATTAAGTGTGCCCCTTCTATTCTCTGGAAGAAAATTTGAGGAACTGGCATTATTTCCTCCTTGAATATTTGGTAGAACTTGTCAGGGAAACTATCTGGGTCAAAAGTTTTCTTTTTTGAAAGGTTTTTCACTATAACTTCAATTTTGTTCATAGATATGGGATTTTTCAGGTTATTTGTGCTTCTTTGGTGAGTTTTAATAGTTTGTGTCTATCAAGGAATTGATTCATTTCATCTAAACTGTTAAATTGATGAAATTAAAGTTGTCCACGTACAATATCTATCCTTTAATGTCTGTGAAACCAGTAGTGATATCTCCCATTTTCTTCCTGATATTACTCCTCTTCTCTTCTTGATCAGCCTGACTAGAAGTCTATCAATTTTATGATGTCTTCAAAGAATCAGCTTTAGATTCCTTTGATTTTCTCTATCTTTTTCTGTTTCCAATTCATTGATTTCTCCTCTAATCTTTATTATTTCCTTAGTTTTGGGCTTAATTTAATCTTCTTTTTCTAGTTTCTTAAGCCAGAAACTCAGACTGTTGATTGGAGATATTAAGTATTTAATGCTATAAATTTCCCTCTAAGCACTGCTTTAGGGGCATCTCACAACTTTCGATACCTTGTATTTTCATTATCATTCAGTTCCAGATACATTTTAAAAAATAAACTTTTAATTTTACAATTTCAGGTTCACAGAAAATTATGAAAATAATACAAACAGTTCTCATATACCCCACACCCAATTTCCCTTATTATTAACATCTTATATTAATGGTACATTTGTTTGGGGCAACTATGAATAAAGCTGCTACAAACATTCATGTGCAAGCTTTTGTGTGAACACGTTTTAAAATCAACTGGATAAATACCTAGGAGTTTGATCTCGAGGTTGTATAAGATGACTATGTTTAGCTTCGTAAGAAATTGCCAAACTGTCTCTTGAAGTAGCTGTATCATCTTGCATTCCAACAAATAATGAGAGTTCTTGTTGTTACTCATCCTTGCCTGCAATTGGTATTGTCAGGGTTTTAAAAAAAAATTTAACCATTTGAATAGGCATGTAATGGTATCTTGTTTTAATGTGAAATTCCCGAATGACAAATGATGTTGAGCATCTTTTCATATGCTTATTTGCATCTGTATATTTTCTTTGGTGAGGTTTCTGTTAAGATCATTTGCCCTGTTTTAATTGGCTTATTTATTTTCCTATTATTGAGAGTTCAAAATATTTTAAAATTTCCCTTGAGACTTCCTTTTGGATTCATGGTTTATTTAGAAACGTATTGTTTAATTTCCAAATATTTGGAAATATTCCACCTATCTTTTATCTTTTATATTGATTTCTAATATAATTCCATAACGATCTGAGAACATACTTGGTATCATGTCTGTTCTTTTAAATTTGTTAAAGTTCCCTTTGTGACCCAGAATATGGTTCATGTTAGTGAATGTTCCATGTGCACCTAAGAAGAATGTGTATTCTGAAGTTCTTTGGTGGAGTGATAATGTTAACTATGTCAAATTGGTTGACATAGTTGGTAGAAAAAATCAGGTCATTTATATCCCTATTAATTTTTTTTTTTTGCCTAATTGTTATATCAATAACTATAAAGGAGGGTTGGAGTTACCAATGATAATTATAGATTTGTCCATTTGTCCTCTCAGATTCATCAGTTTTTGCCTCATGTATTTTGAAGCTATGCTCTTAGGTGTGTATACCTTTAGGACTGTTAGGTTCATTTGCAGAACTTACCCCTTTATCATCATGTAATGTTCTATTTTATTTCTGATAATATTCTTTTTCTGAAGTCTATTTTGACTGAATTTAATGAAAACCCAGTTTTGGCTTTTTTGGGGGGAGACAGGCCACAGTGTTTGACTGGTACAGGTATCCTCCCGTTTATACCACTTCCCTTTTATGAAAGCCCTACATTAGTACCTGTTTTTGCTGATTAAGAAATCTGAAGAGGATTTTTGCTCTTCTGAAAAAAGGCAAAAGTCAAAAGGGGAGAGGGAAGAGATAAGGGGCAAGATAGGGGTAAGGGATTAAGATACACAAACTACTATGTATAAAATAAATAAGCAACAAGGATATATTGTAGAGCACAGGGAAATACAGCCATTATTTTGTAATAACTTTAAATGGAGTACTGTCTATAAAAATATTGAATAACTACGTTGTACACCCAAAACTAATGTAACATTGCAAACCAACTATACTTTAATAAAAATATAAATAGCGTTCAGCATTATTTTGCAGCATAGAGGCAGTGCACCCCCAGCAGAGAGAGTGGCACTACCAAGCTCCTTCCCGAGGAACTACACTGAGCATCTCAGCCTCAAGCCACCATAGCTTTGAACTGTGTGACCATCTGTGCTTTATCTCGATTTATTTTTTGCATCTGTTAGCAAGATGTGTCCTAAGGTAATTACTTCTTTGCTTTAAGCCATTTTGGCTTACGAAAGGTTTCATAGGAACACTCTACTTTTGGATAGCCGGGGGTGGGGGTGCCTGTATATGCTTTTACTTTTAACCTATCTGTGTCTTTATATTTAAAGTGAGTCTCCTATGGACAACATATAAGTGAGTCTTCTTTCTAAATTCAGTCTAGCAACCTGCCTTTTTACTGATGTATTTAGACATTTAAAGTGATTATTGTTATGGTTGGCTTAAAATCTACTATCTTGCTGGCTGTTTTCTATTTGTTCCATTTGGCCTTTCTTGCTTTTTTGTTCACTTTCTGCCTTTTCTGAATGACTAAGCATTTTACGATCTATTTTATCTCCTACAATTACTTATTATTTATACCTCTTTTAAAAATGATTAATAATCAATTTATTAAAATAGTTGATTTAAGCAACTACAATGATGACCTCAATCTCTAATCCTGGCTCAATGATAGAAGTAATCTGCTTAACACTCTCAGGAGGATTGTCCAAGTCAGTGAGTCACTGTGAATCCTCACCTGGAAATGCTCCCAAGTCTTAGAACCTTCACCACAAAGAGTTTATCTCACAGTGATTCTCAGTCCTGGTAGACATCCGAAACGGTCCTTTCACTTTAAGGTCCTTTTCCTTCGAGCCTGTGATCAAATCAGCACACACCTTCCCCAGGGATTTTACATGGCGGACAGTTAGGGTAATTCTTACTCAGTGAACCACCCCTTCTGGGTCCACTGGTGTAGTTCCAGTAGCTTTAAAAGCCATGGCTGCCACATGGCAGGAGCATAACTTTGTGACTGACTTCTTCCTCAGCAAGAAGGAACTGTGGCGAGTCAGGAGCAGTGGCCACAGTATCTTCCTTACAGAGGCTTGATACATTTTTTAACACTTAACTTTTTAATGGTTAATGAGTTTTCCTTCAAATAGTATTATGTCATTTCATATACAATGTAACAGGACATTCTCAAGTCCTCCCATTCCTTGTGTCACTGTGGTCATACATTTCACTTTTATTTATGGAATAAACACATTATTACAAATTTTGCTTTAAATAGTTAGCTTTTACAACAACGAAAAATTAAAAATATATTCCATTTTAGCTTCATTCTTCATTCTTTGTATAAATCCAAGTATCTGGTATCATATTTCTTCTACCTGAAAAACTTCCTTTAACATTTCTTGCAGAGTAGATCTGTGCTAACGAGTTACCTCAAGTTTTTTTTGTCTGGGAAAGGCTTTGTTTCTGCCTCACCTTTGAAAGATATTTTTCACTGGATATAAGTCAGGTTATTTTCCTTTTCAGAACTTTATAGACATCATTCCATTGCCTTCTTATTTACATGGTTTCTAGTGACAAGTCTGCTGTAATTCTCTTCCTTGTTCATTAATGTAACATTAATTTTTCCTCTGGCTGCCTTCAAGGTTTTCTCTCCGTCTTTGGCTTTTGGGAGTTAGAATATGATGTTCATAGGTGCCGAGTTTTTAAAAAATTCTTACTCATCTTCAAATATTTTTTCTGCCCTCTTCTCTTTTTGTTCCCCTGGAGTTCCATTTATGCATGTTAGGTCATTTGGTATTGGCCTTTAGCCCTTGGATGCTCTCTTTTTTATCATTCTTTTTTTTTCTCTTTGTGTTTCACTTTGTGTAGTTTCTGTTGATCTATCTCCATTTTCAAGCTCAGTGGCTCTTCACCTACCTCAAATCTACTGGTAAAATATTTGAAAGCATTCTTCATCTCTGTTACTGAATTATTCTTTTCTAGGATTTTCATTTTTATAGTTTCCATGTCTCTGCTAAAAGTATCTACTCAACCATGCATGTTGTCTACCTTTTCCATTAGAGCCTTTAACATATTAACCATAACTACTTTAAATTCCCCATTGGATAGGTCCAACATCTAAGTCATATCTGAGTCTGGCTCTGCTGACTCCTTTGTCATTTTAAACTGTGGTGTTTTTTCCCCTCTTTGTATGCCTAAAGTTTTTTGTTTAAAGTTGGATGTACTGTACAAGACAATAGATACTGAGATAAATAATTGTTATACTTGGAGATGGGCACACCTTTCCTTCTGTTGGGCTGTTAATATAGGGGTTCGTGCCCATCAAGTCAGGAGTTGGGCTGGGTTTGAAGCTTGCTTCCTGCTTGGCTCTGGGTCTCCCACTTGGTTTAGGTTTTTTTCCTTTGTGCAACAGACAGAGATTCTCTCTCTTGCAGCTCTCCCAGCTGAATTCCACTCTTAATTTTATTTGGCAATGATAGGGTAATGAAGGTGGAGGAGTGGGGGAAGGAGGTACTGTCTGAGGTTCTTACTAAGCCTCAGATTTAGGCAGGCTTTGCGAACCTGGGTCTTGGGTCTGTGACGTTCTCAGGTACTCCTGTTCCTTCTCCAGGGGTAATACTGGGTCTATAGAGTCCCAGCCATCCCCCAGAGGTCTTAGTCTATACATTTCTTGCCTTTTCCCTGCATATCCAGCCTTTTGCTCCTCCGAGGTGATACAGAAGATGAATCTGGCAGTGTTTTGGCAGTGACTTCTGTTCTCTCCCCTGCTCCAGCCAGTATCACAGGGGAAGTTTTCTTAAGCCTCTCCCCACTCTGCCCTGTGAGTTCCTAGAGGAAAATCATTCATGAGATTGTGACCCCCCTACACACACATATGTCTGCAGCCCCAGGGACTTCACACTCCCACCCAACCTTTAGAAATTCATTAAAAATTTCTAGCTGAATCTTCTCTTTGGCTTACATGGATTTGGCAACATCTTTCTTTGCAAGTACTTGTCTCTCCCCATATTTCAGGGTAGTTGTTTGCCTTGCAAACTCAGTTCTCTCATGGGTTCAAACGTCATTAATTTCCAGCTTCTCAGCTTTTTCTCTTGTTGTTTGTGTAGAAGTGATAGTCTTTTCAGCACTCTTAATTTCCAAATTGAAATAAGAAGTCTTATTCTACAAAGAGGCAATTTGACCCATCCCACATATCGCTAATAAAACAGGTAAAGGGCCTACAAGTTTTTAAAAGGAAAAAAAACCTAGTCTCCGGTTCCTGCCATGTAACTAATTAACCAGGAGTGTGACTTCAAGCAAGAAAAATGGACTGGTAAGACTTAATTAGACCCATCACTCCAAAAGGATCAAATGGTGTAACTATGTGAAAGTGATCTAAAAAGTATTAAAAAAAAAAGATATGGGATGAATGCAAAGTATGAACTTCTATTTTATTCTTTAGTTGAAGACTGTATGATAAAAATAAAATAGGTGTTTTACGTCTGGCCACATAAAGATTCAGATCAGTTCAGCAACATTTAATGAGTACCTACTATATGTTAAACTCTGTCCAATCATTTCTCCACCTGGGGAATGAAAAGGACACAGTCTGTGCCCTTAAAGAGTTTTTAGCCCAGCAGAGAAGACAAATTATGTTTAATTTGACTCAACCATTTAATTATAAATATCTGAAACTAACATCTGTCCACTTCATTTTTAGAAGAAAACTGAGTAACACAATATACACATATGAAAATAAATTTTTAAAATTAAATTAGTCCACATTAGGATCCTATTTTAAATTACAAAAAAATGACAACTAATTTTCTCTCAAAATATTACCCTGATTAAAAATTCATTAAATATGAGAATTCTTCTTAAAACTAAAGGAATATTTTACTCTTTAAGCAATTAATTTCTATCTCAGATATTGTAGTAGCATGCATTAAAGAGTTAAAATCTGTCATCACCAGGGAAATTACATTAATAATACTTAGTTTTAAACAAAAACAACATTTTTTTGTATTACTTAGGTAGTTCCTTAAATGATTTACTCTTTTTTTCCATTAGGTCATTTATAATTGAGGGGTTCCTAAGCCGAACAGTTAGATGCAAAAACATGTGTTCAAAGTTGAGACAGAAATGGCAAATGGCCACATTCTTAAGATCATGTAATTGAATGAAATAGGGAATTCAATACCTCAGCAGATGACAAGTTCAAGGATGACCCTGTTTTAGCAAAAGCTAAGTTGGAACACATGAAACCATCAGATTTTGAGTTTTCATGTGAATCATTTTGGAGCACAAGGATTTAATGAATGTATGAGAATGTGTCCTTGGATTAGAATGCATTCCTACAGAATGAGAATAAGAAATATGAGAAATATTAAACAGAAACAAATGCAGCATTGTTAATTTCTTACGATGTGACTAAAAGACTTGAAGTGAAGGATTCCTGTGACTTCAGAGGTGGGTTACTTTCCCACAATGCACCTGCATGTAAAAGACAACTGTAAACAGTATATGATTCTGTTCAGAGTCTGTTCACAAGCCACCATCAAACTTGGCTCAGTCCTCTTTACACAGTGCTAGGTTTGTCTTCTGGAACTAATTACATTAAAAATTCAAACCTGCTTATGCTTTGGGCTCAACAGTAGAATTACCTAAAAACATATACCTATATCTATACATATATGGATATATAAAAATTATGAATTTGAGGACACAATTTGAGAGCATTTTTGATACTCAAAAATGTTTGAAATTAAATCAATTGTAATTTAAAACTCAGTTGGTTAATGGAAATATTCTATCTTCAGTTCATGTGAGTTATTTCATCAAACATAACAATAGATGATGAGCTAAATAGTTAACATAATTAATTCAGACCTTGCTCTGTTTATAACAAAGGCAAGTCAAACGCCTGCAAGAACTGTGAACTTTTCTATGGTTCAGGGTCAATCTGAACAAGGGTACCAGCTGTTCCATTAGATAATGTCTTGGATAAAGTCACTCTTGAATGAAAATTTTCACTTTGTAATAAGGCCTCACAACTGAAATGACAAAAAAAAAAAAAAAGATGATGACAAATATCTGAGATAATCCAGAAATGAATTCTTTTCCATGACCAAATTTATCTTCTAAGCCAAGAAAGAAATAATTAGCATTTTGCCAGACTCTACACTTTTGCAGTGGTTTAGAAATAATACAGTATTAGTACAATGAGAACATTATATTCAAAGTGAGAAAGCAGTTTACTGTGATCTTACTTCCCACCCTCAAGAGAAATAAAAATGAACAGCTACTTTTAATTTTCAGACCTATTTGACAACTCGAAAAATTAGGACATTCAATGCAAAAATCATACTGGAATTGTTTCTTGTTCCTTCTAAAAGTGTCATTCTTTCATCTTCCAAACACCTATCCATTGGTTATAAGAGGAAAGGAAAAATATACTTGTCCGTAATAGAAACACAGGTGGGAATGTTAATAAACTTATTTTTATTTATTTATTTAATTTTTTATTTTTTGGCCGCACCGCGCAGCTTGTGGAATCTTAGTTCCCCAACTAGGGATCAAACGTGGGCCTGGCAGTGAAAGTGCCGAGTCCTGACGACTGGGCCGCCAGCAAATTCCCTTGACAGATGTATTCTGATAGCAGCTGCTCTTGAGGCGGTAATGAGATTTAAAGAATATACTTTACTTGTACAGCCAAAACTTGCTAAACACTTGAAATGGTTAGCTATATAAATGAGAGGTTATTTTTAGATTTTCTTTTTATATTGCAGGTTTTCTTTTTTATATGGCAGAAAATCACACAATAGTTTGCTAAATTTCCTTCACCCGAGTCATAACGATTGCTGGGAATTGAGTAGCAGTGTTGAAGATTTGCTAATAGTAAATCATGTTCTTTATTGCAACTGTGGCTTTACAATGATTTGAATTATGCTGGGATTCTGTTCTAGACAATCTGAAATCAAACAGGAGAATGTTAATTTCTTGCAACCAAGACATCTCATACCACAATATGATACGCATGGCTGCTATACAGTAATAGCCAAGCAACATTTTTTAAGCAGAGAGCAGTTAGTGTTCTTTTTCAAGGCAGATGTTTCCCAGATTTGCTATTGTCACTCATTAAGAAAGTAAGAAGTCTGTGAGTTATGATACTGTGAGGTATGATATTGTACATGAAATCACATCCATTAAACACCACGGATTTTCTCTAATTCTTCCTTTGCTTGCTTTAATTGGTTCAGTGTGACTGTTCTTCTGTTAGTGTAGAAATACTTATGTTGTCTGTGTGATAAAATGTAACCAAACAGACAAAATAGGTAGGTGGTGGGACTTCTGTTAAAGGAAGTAGGAAGGAGGGTAGATATTTTAGTTAATAGGACTCATATCTTCTAAAAGTGTGTTGTTTTAAAGTAATTATGAAGAAAAATTATTTGGGGTATTTTATGAGACTTAGCACATACTGAATTTGGGGAACAATGTGCATACTTTGGAGGAATTCAAAGCACTGTACAAATACTATCCAATGAACGTTTTCATGTAATAGAACAGAGGAGGTCTTACTGTGGCCATAGTTTACTGGAGCAAACACAGTTCAAACAGCTTGATAGTGACTACAAAGCACTTAATGAGGCAGAACAAAGAGTAGAGCAAAGCCTGGAATTTTTTACCTCCTAGAGACTTAGTTTAATGCCTAAATTATCAGGAAAATAATATGTTGATCTACCAAGGAGTGACTGTAATTTTCAACCTAAAGTATAACTCCTTAAAGCTATCTCCTTGCCTAAGGTGATCTCAAAATTCGAAATTGGATAGATGAGATATGTAATACCTTGGTTAATAATCTACTGTTGACCTGATTGACATTACCATCCATTTAAAAAGTTATGATAATTTATCATCCTTTTTCTCTTTCTTTCATTTCTTCTAAATGTTTGAGTAGAAATATCTTCATTTTAAAAGTTGAGATTTTTAATAGCTTCTATTAAAAATATGTATCTTTTTAGGGACTTCTCTGGTGGTGCAGTGGTTAAGAATCCGCCTGCCAATGCAGGGGACACGGTTCAAGCCCTGGTCCAGGAAGATCCCACGTGCCACGGAGCAACTAAGCCCGTGAGCCACAACTGCTGAGCCTTCGTGCCACAACTACTGAAGCCCACGTGCCTAGAGTCCGTTCTCTGCAAAGAAGAGAAGCCACCACAATGAGAAGCCCGCGCACTGCAATGAAGAGTGGACCCCGCTCGCCTCAACTAGAGAAAGCCCATGCACAGCAATGAAGACCCAGTGCAGCCAAAAATAAATTAATTAATTAATTTAAAATATATATATATATATATACACATCTTTTTAAAAAAGTGATTGACTCTATAGGGGTCATTAGTGGTGAGAGAGGTTTCTATTTTCCCACAGCAGTGGCTCATGGTATCTGTGCAGGGCTACCAGCTGGCCTGCTGCTCAGGACAGAATTTGCAAACCCACATTTCAGATTGCCTCAATGTTGCAATGTGAGATGCCTTACAGAAATAAAAACACAATAGCTTAAGAGACAATCAGTGGAAATACAAGGATGACTCTTTTACAAAACTTTAAATGAGAAGCCTTTAAAAGGTACTATTTTTCTCAAACAAGTGAAGAATGATGGCAAGACCCACATACTGCTCATGATGCACAATTTAATGCAAAGCACTGAACAAAATATTAAGCCTTCTAGTACAGAAGACTCATAATTCAGTAACAACACCTCCTGCACATAACTTTCAGAAGTAGCACTTAGGAATTCATATACCAAATGCAAACCCACAGACTCAGCTATCGGTATAACAATAATGGCTCCAAGTTTAGTAATTCCAAGTATGAGTATTATGCATGTTTCTTCTTTTTTCCCACTATACTAGAACCATAAAATTTATTTCCATCCAGGCAGCCATAATGTAGAGCCAATTTATTATGATTATAATGACACAAAGAAGGGGGGCCTATGGGTCAAGAGGAAGGGACTTCACAAATATAGAATCACCTCTTTGCACTGATGTCAACACCAAGGGGATTCTGAGGCTGACTGGGGATCCCAGATGTCGTGGATGAGATTTCTATACAGATGAACTGCTGAGCTCTTGACTGGATTTTCTAATGCCTTCAATGACACTCCACAGCTAAACCCTACTCAGCTCTGATCTGAGTTGAGTTTGCGGCAAGGGCAATGGTGAACTGAGAAACCCCATGCTGAAAGGGAACTGCAGTCTGCAGAAAGATGCTGGACTTATTACCTTTTGATGACACTGTTCCTCTACAAAATAAGTGATTCTGGCACCAGGTAGATTGATATTATCGGTAACAACCTGTAATTAGGTAAGCTCTGGAACCAAGAAGAGGCAGCTAGAGTTCATGAATTAGCTTCTGACCACCCAGAACGCCTCCACACAGTGAGAGGTAACAGATGGAGACAAAATCTCAGCACATTTAACAATCTGTCACAATTGAGAGAGACTGTACTCCTGGCCAAAAGAGAACTTCTATCAGCAAAAGATAAATCTCTTTAAAGCAATCCAACTACAACTCACTGAGTGACTACTATGTACCGGGCATTATCCTAGGGTACTTCAAACAAATTATTTCACTTGATTCTCAAAAGTCTCTGAGAGAGATTATATTAACCCCTATTTTACAAACTGAGGTAAGTAATTACAGCGAGGAAGTGATGAAGCCCTCTTAGACACGTTTGTCCTAGCCCAAAGCTCAAGCTCTTCCCACCGATATCCCACCCTGTGGTAGATTAAAGGTGGCGGCAAATACCTTGCTACTCTTCTAATTGAAGGATGGAGTCTAATTGTCTTTCCCCCTTGAATCTGGGTTGGCCTTAGGAACTTGCTTGACCATTAGAATCAGGTAAGGCTTTAATAAGTCTTGCAGCTTACACCTGAGACTTCTTGAACGATCACTCATGAAGTCCTGAGCTGCCATGAGAGAACACGTAAAGAGGCCCCAAGACTAAATAGGAAGGGGCCCCAGCTGAACCCAGCCTTCCAGCCATCCCCATCAAGATGCCAGGCATAAGCCATCCTGGACCAGCCAGACCAGGCCAGCCATCAGTTTAACATCTCCAAGTGACCTCAGCTGATGCCATATGGAGAAGAAAAATCATCCACTGATCTCTAGCTAAATACCTGACAGACAACATCATAAGATGATAAAATGACTGCTGCTGTAAGCACAAAGTTTTGGGGTAAATATAATAAATAAATATTTATTTAGCAATAAATAACTGCAAAACATTTTCTTCTGTGATATTACTATACTATGACTCTAAAGTCAGCCTAGGGAAAAAAATAGCTTAATATTGCTGAAAAATAGAACATTCTCCTAACATTTGATAAATGAGATATGATTTTTTTGTTTTATTATTCAAGTTAGGATATACTTTGGTGAATAAAGAGGAGAAAGGAAGATGAGGAGAAAAGAAAAATGCTACTCACAGGTAACATGTTTGAAAGGTGCCAAAGAGAAAGAGAAAGTGTATTAGTCAGGATTCTTTTGATTTTGTGATGGAAACCATAATTAAACTGCTTTAAAAAAAATAAAGGGAAGTATGGAGTGTATTGGTCCACGTAACTGAAAATTGTATTGAGATGTTGACCTTGGACATGCCTGATTAAGCTGTTCAAAAATATCATTAAAAATATGTTTCTCTCCATCTTTCAGTTTCATTTTCCTCTGGGCTGGCTTTATTCTCAAGCCAACTTCCTCCTCCTGGTGACAAGATGCTTTATATTTAGGTTATACCATACCATCTCAGCGGCAGACCCTCCAGCAAAGGGAATTTTCAATTCCAAGAGGTCCAGGAAAGGGTGTCATTTGCCTGGATTGGGGCACATGCCCTTCCCTGAACCAGTTTCTGTGGTCAGGGAAATAAAATGTTCTTAGTGGCCAGGTCTGAGTCAGCAGACCACCCATTAGCCTTGGGAGTAGGTCAGCCCCATCTTGCCCATGTGGTGGGGAGTGGTAGTGCCCAAAGGAACCCCGTGTATTTTTTTCATCATAAGGACTTGGAGGATAAATCCTACAGAGGGGAAAATGTACCTTCGAAGGGGAGTGAGAAGAAAATACCTATTCCTTCTTTACATAATTAAACTCACTTCATCTTGATTATCTAAATCATAGCTATGATTTAATATTTGAAGAAACCTGCTTTAAACAAAACTGTGATCTTCATCTCCTCCACATCCATTTTGCTCTCTCCTCTCCTATTTGAGAACACACCCCCCTGCTCCCCTACTGGTCTCTCTGGTAGCCCAGGGCCCCCCTCCGACCCTCCCTGGTGAGCGTCCTGTTCTCTGGACCTAGTCTTTCTGAGAACTAGACAACTGACATCAACTCGTCGAGCCTGTCACCCACTTGCCCTTGGCCCCTTCTCCCTGTAAAACAAGGGGCCTGTTTAAATAATCTCTAATGTACCTTAATGAACAACTTCCTCAGACTTTTCACTGAGGCAAACTCTATAAAGGCAAATCCTGATCCCTCTGGAGGCCTCACTGCCATGGCTGAGCGACAGGAGGGCACTCTTGCTCTCCCTCACAAATCCACAGAGAGGCAGACTGCCAGTCTCCTCCTCCCTCTGGAGAGTGATGAAGTCAACACTCCCTGTCTCCTTCCTCCTTTCCTTGTTCCTCCCCTCAGGATGGAGGGCTGCTAATATGTTTGGTGGGAGCCTGGCTTCCACGAGAGCCTGTTTCTCTGCTTGATGAGATGACAGGTCACTCCTCGCCTGTGGCAGGGCGGCTAGTTCTCTTTGACCACCCGGGCTCAGGCAAGGACAGCCCCCTCCTCCTCCTGTCTCTGAGCACTGACCTCTTCGGAAGGGCCTGCTCCACCCGCAGGGATACTTGCCATTCTCTCTGTGTTCCAGCTCCTCCCGCCCTGCAGAAGCAGCCCTGGAACTGGCACTGAGTGGACTGGAGGCTGCCCAGCAGATTCGGCTCTCTTTGCAAATACAAAGGTTTTTATTTGGCTTGGGAGGCAGGGGACACAATTTTGGCCTCAGGTCTAAGCCACGTTCTCCAGTGTAGATCTCCCAGAGCCCTGAATTTTGTTCTCTACATCTCTGCCTAACAGGATGATGCTCTGAACCCCCATCTGGCTAGTGAGTCTTCCCTCTATAGGTGAGAACCTGGCAGGGAGGAGAGGTAATCCTGAGCTCTTATCTGCCTCTAACAGCCATTTCCAAACTACTTTCACATGCATTCTTATCATTTCATTCTCAAAACCACCTTGTGAGACTGCCAGGCAGGGATTATTCCTTTCAATTTACAGCCAAGGAAATGGAGATTTAGAAAAGTTAAGTGACTCATCCATGGTCTAGTGAGTTAGTGGTGGAATGGCACTAAGTCCAGGTCATCAGACGATGAGACTAGACTCTTCTAATCAGAGGCACACCAACATTCGACAGCTTCAGAATTCTGCACGAACATTCTACCAGAAGAACAACTCATCCAGCAGTTACTACCTGTCCCGCAGATCACAAAAATAACACACTGAAGATGTTTTATCCATGTAGACTTGAGTGAACATTATGCAACTGGATGCCCTGGTGAAACTGTGTTACTGGGTTGTTTCAGTTGTTTTGAAGGACCTTATTGGCCAGGATATTGGATATCACTAGAGAGAATGCAAGCCTTAAAGCCTGTCAGATGGAGGCAGGCTGTGCACCTGCATCCAGCCGTCCACCACCACAGCCGTGCTGGCAGCTGCCAATGTTCCCACCCTCCTCCACACGACTGGGAGCATCAAGCCCCATGCGGACTATGCCTGCTTACGTACAAAGAGGAAACAAGGTGACACACAGGAAATTGGAAAATCTTGGCAATCTCATTAACTCGAAGACTGAACCAGCAAATTCTGAACTCTACACAGTAAACTGATGAAATATTTTTAAAAATGATACCTTGCACGTGTTGAATGTAGAGGTGGAAACTTTCAAGAGGAGAATTTCCCCCACAACCTCACAATCTCAAATCAGTATCTGAACATATCTCTGGATATTGCGCAAGACCAGTGGAGAAAAAACTAACTGATGACCATACTCTAGTATGCCTTGTCTCATACGAAGAAGTGGTGTGAGCTTAAAACATTATTTGCCCTTAACATTCATTGGTTTTATAGGTGGTTTTTCTATTTCACTTTGTGTGTGTATGTGTGTGTGTGTGTGTGTGTGTGTGTGTGTGTGTGAAAGAGAGAGAGAGAGAGAGAAAGAAAGAGAGAGAGAGAGAGAGAAACAAACAACACTGAATATTTTGTGTGACATCTAGATCATTTGGTTCTGTGTTTATGGATACAGCAAGAGGAAGTAAAGAAGTCAATCTCATAGTCCATAGTTTACAGCCAGGATATGGAAGGAATAGGAGAATGCTGGAAGAATAAGAGCAACAAATTTAATCACATGCCTAGTCCATAGTAGGTGCTCACCATGTCCTTGCTGAAAGAGTGAACTTAAATTAACTGGGTTCATTACAGAATTTATTGACTGAATATCTGCTGAAATGACTATTGCTACTTGTTAGTAACAGAAGACTTGTGTTTGTATGTGAAAGTATTAGGGAAATAAGAATAAAAGAAAGAAACTAAATACATTTTGTTTATTTTTATTAACCTAGGAACTGTTTTACAAAAGTATTAAATAATATTAACTTGACATCATCATAGATACAAATAGTTAAGAGCACCCCTTCTTCTAAGTAGCTTTCCCTCTTGGGTATAGAGGGAAAGTCTTTAGAACACAGTGGCTAGCACACCGGACTCTCTCAAGGGAATGAGTCAGTCCTTGCCATGGAAAGTCTTAACCACAGAAACGTTACTAAGGAAGATGGAGAGGCAAAAACACAAATGCACAAATGCACAGGAGTGTGGTTTACATGGGACAGTGTGGTAGACAAGCAATGTGAGAACAGTCTTGCTGAACCCCAGTGGCTAGCTGCTTCTTGATTCCCCTGATTCTTGCACCAAGGGGAGTTGAAAGAAGACTGAAAGTAAATTCCTCAACACACGTGAGGCCTCTCAACATTCTCCTTCCTACACATGCAAAGCATAACTGGCACTTCATTTATTGCCTTTCTAACTGGATCTCATGATATATATAATATACATCACAATTCAGTGGGAAAGGGGATGGTGTCAGCAGAAATGGCAGATTAAGGACCTCCAAAAATTCTCTCCTCCATATCCTCCATTAAAGCAATAAGAAAACTCCCAAAAAATTGTCAGGATCAATATTGTATGAATGCTAGAAATTAATCAAAAGATCCTGGCAATCTGGGTAGTGGCTTTTCAAGAAAAACAGCTTAATCTTGGTAAGAACAGTGTGCTCTGAGGCATTTTAATTTGCCCTGTGCCCATTCCTCCTCTCCAGCTCCACAGTAGCCTTGAAAACTGATAATCACAGTGAAAATCAGCAGACTGGCAGCCACTGAAGGGAGCAGCATGAGGTGGAGCTCTGTCATTACGTGACCTGTTAGTTCTCTGGAAGACCCCACTTGAAGTGATATCTTTATTTAACCTGACTCAGAACTCACTCAGTGCAAAAAGTCTTTTCTCCAGGTGAATTTATCAAAAATTACAGTCAACTACTTAACTTTGAAGCTGCCTAAGATTTTAAATAATGTTTTGGGAAAATAATAGGCTAACCAAAAATGTTAAAAGGAAAAGCTTGGGAATGAGAATTCTACACAGGCTTTGAAAAGCTCTGACATGCTTCTGGGAATGGAGAAAGCCACAAACACAAGTAGGTCTGTGCACATTCTCAGAGCTGTGTACATGCTTAAGAAAGACCTAAAAGGCCCTAAACTCTCGCTTCTGGATAATCTTGAGGCTCTGTGCAAGCAGGAAGGGAAGGTGAAGGCAGAACTGTAAACTGTCTGCTAAGTGTTGAAGCTGTGCCCCAACACAGACAGAGAGCCACTCAGCAAAGACTGGATTTATTGGTTCCAGGCATTTAAGGAAATCTCTGTCGAATCATCAGCAGACCCCTAAGCTAACCAAGTAGAAAAACAAACAAGAATACAGTAATTAGTGCAGAAAAGTCACTAAACAAACAAAAACAACAACAAACAACAGCAAACCCAGGGGAGGAGGAAGTTCTAATTTCCAGAGTTGCCACATTACATTATTTTAAATGTCTGGTTATCTATAAAAATTATGAGGCATGCGAAGAAACAATAAAGCATGGCCCATACACGAGGGGAAAAAGCCACCAATAGAAAACTATATCTAAGGAAGCCGAGACATTGGACTTAACCAGACAAATTTTTTAAGTTATATATTCTAAATATCAACATATTCAAAGAACTTTTAAAAGAAAATCACGTCTAAAGACTAAAGGTAAGTCTGAGAATGATTTCTCAGTGAATAAAGACTATCAACAGAGACAGAAATTATAAAAAGAAATCAAATAGAAATTCTGGAAATTGAAAGTACATAAATTTAAACGAAAAATTCACCAGAGAGGTTTCAATAGATTTCAGCAGCCAGAAGAAAGAACTAGTGAACTAGAAGAAAGCTGAATTGAAAATATCATCTAAGAAACAGAAATAAAAATGAATAAAAAATATAGAAGAGACTAGAGACCTGTAGAACACAACATACTATATGAATTATGGGAGTCCCAAAGGAAAGGAGAGAGAGAAAAAAGCATAAAAAAAATTTGCGAAATAATGGCTGAAATTTTCACACATTTGATGACAAGCATGAATCTACACATTCCAGAAACTCAACAAATCATGACAGGATAAATTCAGATATCCACAGTGAGACACATCAAAATCAAACTGTGAAAAAAACAAAGACAAAGAGGGAGTCCTGAAACAGCAAGAGAGAAGTGACTCATCACATAAAAGAGATCCCCAATAAGATTAATAGCTGATTTCTTCTCAGAAACCATGGAAACTACATGGCAATGGAATGACAAACTCAAATTGCTGACAGAAAATATTCAATATCCAGCAAAGCTATTTTTCAAAAATTAAAGCAAATTAAGACATTCTCAGATTTAAAAAAACAAACTGAGAAAATGTGTCACTATCTAACTTGCCCTGTAAGATATAGTAAAGGGAGCTCTGCAGTCTGAAAAGAAAGAATACTAGATAGTAACTCAAATTCTTGAATATAGATAAAGAAAAACAGAGCACTGGTAAAGATAACCATGTAGGTACATATAAAAAGGTAAATATAAAAGACAATATAAATGTTTTCTGTTGTTGGTAACTCCTCAATTTGATTTCAAAGACAGCTGCATAGGCAATAGTTATAAATCTGTGGTGATGGACTTTCAATGCACAAAGATGTAATTTGTATGACAATAACAGAAAAAAGAAGGGGAAGAGAACAGAGCTCTATGGGAGCAAAGTTTTTGAATGGTACTGAAATTAAGTTGGTATTAATCTAAAATTGATTGTTATAAATTAAGATATTAATTGTAAACCTCAGGGCAACCAAAAAGAAAATAATTCCAAAAATATATGGTAAAAGAAATGACAAAAGAATTAAAATCATACACCATAAAATATCTATTTAACACACAAAATAGGCAGTAATGGAAGAACAGAGAAGTAAAAAAGACATAAGATATACAAAAAACAAACAGTAAGATGGTAGGCATAAATCCCACCTCACTGGTTATTGCAATATATATAAATGAATTAAACTCTCCAATTAAAAAGCAGAAATTGGCTGAATGGATTAAAAAAACATGGTCTAACCATATGCTATTTGCAAAAGATATTCTCTAGCTTCTAAGACACAAATAGGTTGAAAGTAAAAGGATGGAAAAGATATACCTTGCAAATAGTCACCAAAAGAGCTACAGTGGCCATGCCAATATCAGGCAAAATGGACTTTAATATATTTTATGAGATTAAATAATAATAATAATAAAAGGGTCAATTCACCAAGAAAATACAACAATTATAAACTTATATGCAGAGCTCCAAAATACATAAAGCAAAAACTGTCAGAATTAAAGGAATAATTACAAAAAATCAAAAATAATAGTTGGATCTTCAATATCCCATTTTCAATAATTGGTAGAACTAGAAAGATCAACAAAGAAACAATAGTTGAACAATACTATCAAACATGCAGCCCTCACAGACATCTATAGAACTCTCCACACAACAACAGTAGAATACAAATTCTTCTCAAATGCACATGGAACTTTCTCCATGATAGGCCACATGCTACATCATAAAACAAGTCTCAGTAAATTAAAAGCCTGAAGTAATACAAAGTATTTCTCCAATTATAGAAGGATATTTGTGAATTCACAAATATGTAGAAATTAAACAACACACTCCTTAAAAAGCCAATGGGTCAAAGAAGAAATCACAAAGGAAATTAAAAAATACTTTGATGGAAGAAAATGAAGACACAACAAACCAAAACTTAAGAAATATAACTAAAGCACTGCCTCAGGGAAATTTATATCTTTTATATTAGGGTTCTCCAGAGAAACAAAACCAATAGGATACATGTAAGAGGAGATTTATTACAGGAACTGGCTCACAGGATCATGGAGGCTGAGAAGTCCCACAATTTGCCATCTGCGAGCTGGAGAAGCAGGAAAGTTTGTAGTGTAATTCAGTCTGTCTGAAGGCCCAAGAACCAGGACAGCTGATGTCCATAGGCAGGAGAAGATGGATATCTCAGCTCAAGCAGAGAGTGAACTTTCCCTTCCTCCACCTTTTTTTTTTTTTTTTTTTTTTTTTTTTGCCATACGCGGGCCTCTCACTGTTGTGGCCTCTCCCGTTGCGGAACACAGGCTCCGGACGCGCAGGCTCAGCGGCCATGGCTCACGGGCCCAGCCGCTCCGCGGCATGTGGGATCTTCCCGGGCCGGGGCACGAACCCGTGTCCCCTGCATTGGTAGGCGGACTCTCAACCACTGTGCCACCAGGGAAGCCCCCTTCCACCTTTTTGTTCTATTCAGAACCTTCAGTGGATTGGATAAAGCCCATCCACATTGGTGAGGGTGATCATTTCTATGCAGTTTACTGATTCAAATGTCAATCTCTGCTGGAGACACCCACACAGATGCATCCAGAAACAAGGTTTTCCCAGATATCTGGGCATCCCTTAGCCCAATCTGACACATAAAATTATCCATCACACCTGTAAATGCCTATATTAAAAAAGAAAAGACTTCAAACCAATAACCTAACCTTCTACCTTAAGAAACCAGAAGAAGAAGAGTAAAGTAACCCAAATGCAAGCAGAAGGAAGAAGACACTGCTTACTATGGAAATAAAACAGAGAACATAAAAATAAAAAATAATCAACAAAATCAAAAGTTTGCTCTTTGAAAAGATCAACAAAATCAAACCTTCAGTTAGACTGACCAAAAAGAAGAGACTGGACTCAAGTTACCAAAATCAAGAATTAAAGACGGAACATTCCTACTGACTTTACAAAAAATAAAAAGGATTTTAGGAGATATTATGAACAAGGAGATATTATGAACAATTGTATGCCAAAAAATTAGATAATCTAGATTAAATGTAAAAATTCAGACAAAGACACAAACTACCAAAACTGATTCAAGAAGAAATAAAATTTCTGAATAGACATGTGACAAGAGATTAAATGAGTAATCACAAAATTTCCCGGAGAAAAGCCTACAAATGCACTGGTGAATCCTTCTAAACATTTAAAGAACAATTAACACCAATCCTTCGCAAATTCTTTCAAAAAGCAGACGTGGAGAGAACACTTCCTAAATCGTTCTATGATGCCAGTATTACCCTGATACCAAAAACAGAGAAAGATATAACAAGAAAAGAAAATCAATATCTCTTATAAATATAGACATAAATATCCTTGATAAAATATTAGCAAACCAAACCCAGTAACATATAAAAAGGATTACACATCAGGACCAAGTGGGATTTATTCCAGGAACACAAAGTTGGTTTAACACCCAAAAGCCAATTAATTCAACATATCAATTGAATAAAGTACAAAAAAAAATCACATGATTATCTCAATAGATGTAGAGAAAGCATTTTAAAAAATCCAAACCCCTTCATGATAAACTGGCAATAGAATGATACTTCCTCAATATCACAAAGTACATCTATAAAAAATCTCCAGCTAACATCATACCTATTGGTCAAAGAATGAATGCTTTCCCCTAAGATCAGGAATAAGAGAAGGATTTACACTCTTCCTCTTCTTTTCAACATTCTAGCTAAGACAATTAAACCAAAAAGTAAAAGCAAGAAAGCAAGAGACAGGGAGGGAGGGAGGAAGGAAGGGAGGGAAGAAGAGAGAGAGAGAGAGACTGAGGGAGAAAGAGAGAGGGGGAGGAAAGAAGAAAGGAAGAGGCATCCAAATTGGAAAGAAAGAAGTAAAACTACATTTGAAGATGACATAACCTTATATATAGAAAATCCTAAGGAATCTACTAAAAACCATTGGAACTAATAAAAGAGTACAAAAAGGTTGCAGGGTGCAAGAATAATATGCAAAGAATTAATTGTATTTATATTCACTAGCAATGAACAATCCAAAACCGAAATTAAGAAAACAATTCCGGGCTTCCCCGGTGGCGCAGTGGTTGAGAGTCCGCCTGCCGATTCAGGGGACGCAGGTTCGTGCCCCGGTCCAGGAAGATCCCCCATGCCGCGGAGCGGCTGGGCCCGTGAGCCATGGCCGCTGAGCCTGCACGTCCGGAGCCTGTGCTCCGCAACGGGAGAGGCCACAACCGTGAGAAGCCCGCGTACCGCAAAAAAATTAAAATAAAATAAAATAATATTTAGGACTAAATCTAACAAATGAAGTGTAAAAGCTATACCCTGAAAACTACAAAGCATGTTGAAAGATAGTAACAAACATATAAATGAATCACGATCCCATGTTAATCGATCAGAAGATTTAATATTAAGATGGCAATACTCTCCCCAGTTAATCTACAGATTCAATGCCATTCCTATCAAAATTCTAGCTGGCTGAGAAATTGACAAGCTTATCATAAAACTCACATGGAGGGACTTCCCTGGTGGCGCAGTGGTTGGGAGTCCGCCTGCCGATGCAGGGGACGCGGGTTCTTGCCCCGGTCTGGGGGGGGGGGTCCCGCGTGCCGCGGAGCGGCTGGGCGCGTGGGCCATGGCCGCTGGGCCCGCGCGTCCGGAGCCTGTGCTCCGCAATGGAAGAGGCCGCAGCACTGAGAGGCCAGCGTACCTCAGAAAAAAAAAAAAAACTCACATGGAAATTCAAGGGATGCAGAATAACCAGAACAATCTTGAAAAAGATCCCCAATTTGAAAACTTATTAGAAAGCTACAGTAATTAAGCCTTTATGTTATTGGTATAAGAACAGACATATAGATCAGTGGAATAGAATCGAGAGTCCATAAATATTCCCTTATATTTATGGTCAACTCATTTTGGTCAATATCAAGACAATTCAATGCAGGAAAGAACAACATTTTCAACAAATGGTGCTGGGACAAGTGGATATCCACATGCAAAAAAAAAGAAGGATTTGGATCTCTACCTCATACCATACAGAAAAGTTAACTAAAAATCAACCACAGAGCTAGACAAAATGACACTATAAAACTCTTATAAGAAAACAGAAGTAAATCTTTGTGACCATGGATTATATAATGGTTTTTTAGACATGACACCCAAAACCTAAGCAATCAAAGAAAAAAACAGACTTTGTCAAAATTAAAAATCTTGTTTTTTTTTTTAAACATCTTTATTGGAGTGTAATTGCTTTACAGTGGTGTGCTAGTTTCTGCTGTATAACAAAGTGAATCAGCTATACATATACACACATCCCATATCTCTTCCCTCTTGCGTCTCCCTCCCACCCTCCCTAACCCACCCCTCTAGGTGGACACAAAGCAACAAACTGATCTCCCTGTGCTATGTGGCTGTTTCCCACTAGCTATCTATTTTACGTTTGGTAGTGTATATATGTCCATGCCACTCTCTCACTTTGTCACAGCTTACCCTTCCCCCCTCCGTGTCCTCAAGTACATTCTCTGTGTCTGCGTCTTTATTCCTGTCCTGCCCCTAGGTTCTTCAGAACCTTTTTTTTTTTTAGATTCCATATATATGTTAGCATACAGTATTTGTTTTTCTCTTTCTGCCTTACTTCACTCTGCATGACAGTGCCTAGGCCCATCCACCTCACTACAAATAACTCAATTTCATTTCTTTTTATGGCTGAGTAATATTCCATTGTATATTGTGCCTCATCTTCTTTATCCATTCATCTGTCGATGGACACTTAAGTTGCTTCCATGTCCTGGCTATTGTAATTAGAGCTGCAATGAACATTGTGGCACATGACTCTTCTTGAATTATGGTTTTCTCAGGGTATATGCCAAGTAGTGGGATTGCTGGGTTGTATGGTATTTCTATAAAAATTTTGTGCTTTAAAGGACACTATCAAGTGAAAACACGACCCACAGAATGGGAGAACATATTTGCAAATCATATATTTGATTAAGGTATAGTATTAAGAATAAATAAAGAATCCTTACAATTCAACAACAAAAAGACAAACAATCCAATTTAAAAATGGACAAAAGACTTGAATAGACTTTTCTTTAAAGAAGATACACAAACAGTCAACAAGCACATAAAAAGATGCCGAACATCATTAGTCATTAGGGAAATGCAAATCAAAACCACAATGAGACATCACGTGACACCCACTGGGATGCCTACAATCAGAGCAAAGTACAATAAAGAGTGTTGGTGAGGATGTAGAGAAATTGGAACCTTTCTACGTTGCTTCTGGAAATATAAAATGGTACAGCCACTTTGGAAAACCATCTGATAGATTCTCAAAAAGTTAAACATAGCTACCATATAACTCAGCATTTCCACTCCTACATGTACACCCAAGAGACTTGAAACATATGTTCACACAAACCTTGTATAAAAATATTCATAACATCATTATTTATAATAGCCAAAGAGTGGAAACAACCTAAATGCCCATCAATTGATGAATGGATAAACAAAATTTGGTATATACACACAATGGAATATTATCCATCCATGTAAAAATGAAGTACTAATATATGCTAAAATATGGATAAACCTTGTAAAAACATTATGCTTAGTGAAATAAAATAAGGCACAAAGGTCTGTAGCTTACCATATGGATGGCTTATAAATGGAATTAGATGATTCCATTTATGTAATAATGTCCAGAATAGACAAAGACACAGAGACAGAAAGATTAGTGGTTTCCAGAAACTGCAGAAGAGATCCCAGGAGGTGAGGAGTTAACTGCTAATCATTATGGGGTTTTATTCTGGGATTATAAAAATGTTTGGAAAATACATAATGGTAATGGTTGTACAACCTTGTGAATATACTAAAAAACAATGAATTGCATATTTGTAAAGGGTGAAGTTTATGGTATGAGAATTATATTTCTATTAAAGGAAAAGATTCAGTGGTTATATCCATCCAAACAATGATTGTGAAGAAAAATTTTTAATTAAGGTCAGTATTTTTCAACCAAGTAGCACAGTAATATCAAAAAAATATGAAAAGTCAATGTGTTGATACTTTATAGTTACTTGGGGCATTTTCCTCCCTGGCTAGACTAATTTTTCCATGACTTCTAAAATGAGGACTAAATATCAAGGACTGTGAGATTCACTATCCCTTTATAATTTAAACACTCCCAATTTAGAAATGCCTGATATTATACATGATCCTGATTACAAATTCTCTAGGATTTAACAGTCTTTGTTTAAAAACATTATCTGAAGGGTAGGCCAGCAGGCTGGACACAGAAGAAAGAGATGGAGTTCAAGTCTGAAGGTGGTCTCCTGGCAGAATCTCCTCTTTTTCTTCTAGGGAGGTCAGTCTTTTTCTATTAAGACAGTCAACTGATCAGATAAGGCCTACTCACATTAAGGAGGATAATCTGTTTCACTCTAAGTCTACTGTTTTAAATGTGAATCTGATCCAAAAAAAAAAAAAAGAGAGAGAGAGAGAAAAGAAAAGAAATACCTCCACAAAAACATCTAGAACAACGTCTGACCAAATATCTGGGAACTGTGGCCTATACCAAACCAACACACAAAATTAACCATCATGGGCATGATATGGTAACCAGAGTGCTAGACGCCTAGTCTGGAAATCTGTGTTCCCCCTTCAACTATCTCTCAGCAAGGGACTTCACCTCTCTTAACTTTGGTACCTTTATTGTAAAATGTGGGTAAATATCGAAATTTAGTGTGAAGAGTGACAAGATAAGGGCAGTTGGGGACTAACCTGACCTACTCTACCTTTTTTCCCCATTAAACTGTATATCGCATGCCAGTGAGTGCCCTATGGCTAATATTAAGAAATCAGGGGGCCTAGCATTGATTTAAAATACCCAATATTTGCTGTGTTCTAAATTGCTGTGGGATATATTGAAAGAAATCTGCTAATACCTCCGGGTAGCCTAAATTTTGAAGTATAGTTCGTGTGTCTGTATGCATGTATGCATGCATTTATGTATTTTGGATGTAAGGTCAAGGCACAACTGAAAAATATAAGAAATAATAAAAATAAATAATATATAAATAATAATTAAATATATGGATTCTTCCACTTTGTATTCTTCCACATTGTATTCTATGTCAATGTCTATGTCAAAACTTACACAACACAGTGGTACTGTGTCTGCAAATCCTTTCCACTAACCCCAAAAGAAAAAAAAAATATGCCTTCATTTTTGCTTCCTCCTTCATACCATGGGTCTCCAACTACTGAAGCCTCATCTAAATCTCTAAGAGTATCTCCCCTAAACTCCATTTTCCTAAACTGCCACTCGACCTCGTCAAAACCTGATGAACCCATTAGTGGCTTATCCTTGCAAGTTCTTGTTACCAGAGATGTAAACAGGGAACCTTATCATCAAGGTTCAACTATTTCTAACTAATAACCATTACATGTCAACCACTGTGCTAGAAAACTTCACATTTGTTAATGTGTCAAAGTTATCAGGGCCCTTAACACTGCTTTGAAAGACTTTTCCTTACCTACCCGGTCCTTTCTTCCATTCCCCAAAATGGCTGCTCCTCACATTTCCCACTTCTGTTAACCTGGATACCTCATGCCTATTCACCTATCCTACACTGATAACCTTAAGGTATACTCCACTGAGCAAACAAAGCCCATCAGGGGCTAACCTCTTCCCATAAGAAACCTCTCCTGATCTACGGTGGCATCCTACATTATTGATTTTTGACTCATTTCAGGCAAAGGGGTGTATCTTTTGCTCGTCAAAGCTACCCCCCCATCTCCTTCCACCTCCCGTGGGAACTTGGCCCATCACTATTCCCTTCTGTTTCTCACATTTTTAATACCTTTAATTTCTTCCTCAAAATATAAGCATCCTTAAGCAACTCTAACCCTTAAAAACAAAACCAAAAAAAACTAGTTTCCTACTAAGGTGTAATTCCAAAGACTTCCACTTGTGGCCGAAATTGACTTCCAGAGATAAGACTCACCTCTCTGCCTCAAACAACCACACAACAGGCAAAATGTATGTACGAAACAATGGTTCTCCAAACACGGGGCATGAGGCAGTAAAAGGCAGTGGACCCTAAGAGATGGGAAACAAACAAGAAAAGCCCTGTCATTGCTACAGCTGCCCCAGCTGTTGCCACCGAAGAAGTTTCCAGGCTGAGGAGCAGAAAGGGAGAATCCAGGCAGGCCCCCTGAGTGGAGAAGACAGAGCTGAGAGAGCAGAGAGAACGAGGCAGCTAGAATTCACAGAACAGAGGACCAGAGAGAAGGGAGCTGCACAGAGAGAGAACTCCAGAGATCTGCAGAGGGTCCGTCCGGAGTTTTCAGCTGATCAGCACAAGCATAGAGGAAACTACCTGAGGCTGAAGGAATTCCCACCAAAAAAGATTAAAGTCAGGTGTGAGTCAGGTACTCACACAGGGCCAGGAATAATACCTGCTCCAGCCAGACTGGAAAATCTCATGATTCACAGGGCTTTAGGTTGAGTGCTCAGAAGAGTCTTGCCTCAGTAGAGGGAAAAATTAGCCTCAGAAGGAGCACGGCTGATTCCTTCTACTGATCTTAAAAGCAAGACTGGAAAGGATTACACTATTTCCAAGTAACTTAACTTCATCCCAGAACAAAGATCGATAATATTTATGAGGAAACACAGATATCCAGCACCCAACAGGCAAAATTCACGATGTCTGGCCTCCAAACAAAAGTCACCAGGCATGCAAAGAAGTGGGAAATGGTGACCCACAATTAAGAGAAAAAACAATTGAAAGTGATCCGGTCACAGAGCCAATACGCTGAGTGGGCTTGCTTTCTTTTGTTTCCCCAGTGGCTGCATTCACTAAGGTGTAGCCCTGCTCCAGAATCCTAATTTAGGCAGTGACACAGGCCAGTCTCCCTCCTCGCATGGGCCAGTTATGTCCCCCCTTTCTGCAAAGGAACTCAACTCCTGGACTCTCCTGCCTGGAGGATCCCCCAGGGATTTGCCAGGAGCTTCGACCCCACTCAACCTTCGGCTTCTGTTCTACTCCTAGTCCACAGAGGTATTTTTGTTGCTTCTGAACATGGTTATGTCTTTTTAGTTTCCTACTGTTACACTTTAACTCTTATTGCCATGTGTTTAGAGTACAAGAGAAGCTTCAAAATGTGACCTTACCATACCACCTCAACTGGAAGTCCCCACCCATTATTTCCGGAAACCCCTCCCTTGCTCTCAAAAACACTACTCTTGGTTTCCTCTCACCTCTCTGATGACTGTCTTTCTTTCTCTGAATCCCCCCTCTCTACTCACCCATTAAATGGGTGGGCCTTTTAGGGCTCCATTCTCCCCTTACTCTATGATAAAGGTTTAATCGGAGGCTCTGTAGATCTGTGATCCCCTGAAATTGTATCAAAGTTCTGATTTTCTTCCAATCAGGAAGAGCAGTTACAGTTTTTAAAGCCAGGTTTCATTTTTATAAGAACTCTTATTGCTGGGATGTTTACATTACACGTAATTCTTCAGTTATTTAGGATGAACTCTGGAGTTGTGGCAAGTATAGTGTAAGTACATAGACATCTCTTACATTATGATATAGATCATAGCTATATATTATCCATTCAGTTAATGAGAAATGGAACTGGATCTCTGTAAGGGTTGATAGTGGGGTAGAGCACATTGGACTGAGTTGGTTAAATGAAGGGCAAATAATGGTTTCAGTGTGTGTCTCCCGTTAATTATGGGTGAATACTAGATTGTGCTCACGTGTTTGCAAATGATTTTCGTCACCGAATATTTAGGTAGTACCTTTCACAGGTAGTGCTAGGTATCTGGGAATACCCAGCTGAACAAGGCACAGTCTCCGCCTTTATTGAGTTGACCGTTTAGTCTTTTCATTTTCTTATTGTTTATTTTAATTCCTCGACTGTCTTGCCGAAAGGAAGTTGCCTGAATGTGGCAATCTAAGGAGTAATGGCAGGGTGATGAAACCGGCATGAGGATATCTTACGCAATTCTGTTTCCAACATCCTCAAGGAGTTCTCTTGGAGACTGAAACCTACAGCAAAAACGTAGCAGCCTCCTCTGCAAGCTAATTGCCTCATTATCCTTGCTAATTGGGCAAAGCAGCACAAATAATCCAAAGGAAAAACAAAAAACCATCAAGAAAAAGTGCGCACATTGCCCCCAACACCTCCCTGTTCTCTGATGTTATGAGAGCTCACTTCAGAATTGGAGATTAAAAGGGCTTGGGGCTAGGGAAGCAAAACTTGTATGTAAATAAGCCAGGCCCGCTTTTACAGAAGATTTTAAGGGACCGCTTGACAAAGTGCACAGAATCCCTTCTCTCTGACACCACAAAGTATCTATTACAAGAGAACTTCCTTCTGGCGCCAGGCGGCATTTTGTTTTCACTTGATGTTCTATAGGGGATGAGGCACTGCGGGGAAAGGGGTAGAGGATGGAGGGCTACTAAAACGAGAGTGACACTGCGCAAGGCCGACTGCTGGGTGAGGGGGTAGGAGAAGAATGAGCCCCTAGGAGAGAGAATGAGAACAATAATGTAATAACTGACCTTGTACCATGTTCTACACTTTCCAGGAGAGCCTGCGTGCTGCCGGGCAATCTTGTTGACCCTCGTCACCACTTGAGAGGTGGGCTACAAACAGAGAAACAGCTCCAAGAAGGCCAGCAAGTGGCCCAAGGCCATGGAGCTGATAGGCAGAGATCTCCTAATGTCCACAGCAGAGGGGCCTTTTTCCAGTACGTGCCACATGGCAGAATGTCATTCTCTCCCAGGTTAACTCCACAATTAAATCCAAGGCTTGGGACCACATACTGGAAACCAGAGCTGTGTGCTACATTTCAAGGGCTGTTTTGGTAATGGCGTATTTTCACACTTCCAAAGTACTGCCGATAAAAATCAACACTAAAAGAAAAAACTGCTAAGACAGAGTTTCTTAGCTTTTGCCTAAGAATGAAAGGCTGTCTCGAGGGATTTTTAAAAATAAGATTGCTATCAGACCCATGAGCCACAGCCCAGCCCAGCTCGCCCTTCAGGATCCTCCAAATGAGTGAAGTCCAGGGATTCTGCAGACAAGCCTCTGGAAGCTGTGCCACGGGGCTTTTCTTCTTGAGGGTGGAGCTACTTATCTCTGTTAATGGAGCATTCAAAGTCATTTGCAGAAGCCCCGCAACTTTCTATTCCTTATCTGGGGTTTGCAGAACAGTTACGCCTTGGCATTGGCTCCCACACAAATTGCTTTAAAAAAACAAGTCTTTTTCAAAGTCACCTGCGTTTTAGTTGAGGAGACGATCAATGATGACTTTTTTTCCTTCTGTCCTAAATGGCAAAGAAAATGAGGTCTCTGAGTCTTATCACCTTTCCTCTCTCCTCCTTCATTTTTTTAAAAATTTTAATTTTAGGGCTTCCCTGGTAGCGCAGTGGTTTAGAGTCCGCCTGCCGATGCAGGGGACACTGGTTCGTGCCCCGGTCCTGGAAGATCCCACATGCCGCGGAGCGGCTGGGCCCGTGAGCCATGGCCGCTGGGCCTGCGTGTCCGGAGCCTGTGCTCCACGGCGGGAGAGGCCACAACAGTGAGAGGCCCGCGTACCGCAAAAAAAAAAAAAAAAAAAAATTAATTTTATATTAGAGTATAGTTGATTAACAATGTTGTGTGCTCCCTTTTCATTCTTAACTCGGGCCTTTCTACCTTCAGCCTCTGCAAACCTGATGTGTCCAAGCCCTGGCCTGTCTAAACGCTAAGGCCTCACGGGGCTCCAAGGAGGCAAAAATCTGGCCGCAAATCTTGGATAAACGAGCGGGGGAGGGCCGCTTGTGTCCTGGGTGACAGAGAACTCCTCCCGCGAGCTTCACTGTTCCCTCAGATACCTGACCACGTGGATGGCGGGAAGAGCCAGGAGTTCCTTTCCTTCCAGGTCAGGCAGCCTGGGGACAACCCCGGAACACAAGCCAGCTCCGGCTTCGCGAGACAAAGAAACGTGTCGGGCCTAAACCTACGCCGCCCACGTGACCCCTCCCCGTCCCCGTGAGACGGCGTATCACGTGACCCGTATACCACGTGACGTGCGCGCCGCTTAACCCGGAACTGGGCGTAGTACTCGGTATCCAGGGTTGCTCTGAAAAGGCAGACGAACTGAGCACTGGAGCCCTGGTCGGTGTCCGCGGGGTGGCCATCCTGCCTGGGGAATGGACGCCTCATTGTAAATTTTCCCAGTGCAACGAGCTGCGGAAATCCAAACCAACTGGAAGCGTTTCTCAGCGTGTTCTAGGGTTGGAGGGATTAGACGGGGTCGGGTACACGTGGAGAGATGCAGGCGAGATGACAGGGATTAGTGAGAGCAGACGTGCTGTAATGTGTGCTTCCCGCATTATGGTGCTTTTTCCCACGAGAATGTGCCTTCCGAGTGGGCGGGAGACTGGCTCACCAACACCTGCCACAGCAAACATTAGACACTCAGTGCACAATTGCCTCGTTAATCCCTGAATTATCCAATAGAAATATAATGCGAGCCACATCTGTAATTCCCAATTTCTAGTAGCCACATAGTAAAAATACAAAGCAAGGGTCATTTTTTAAATTTTTAACGGTAAAAATTCATAATTTATTTTTAATGGTAAAATATAGTTCCTTTAACCCAGTATATCAAAACTATCATCATCGTTTGACATATATTTTAAAAAAAATTAGTGAGATATTTTACATTCTTTTCTTCATATTGTCTTCAATATCCGGTGTGTATTTTACAATATTGTACATGACTAGCCACATTCCAAGTGCTCAATCACCTCATGTGGCTGGTGACATCCATATTGGACAGTGCTGGTCTAGACTCTTTGTTTTTCTAGGTCAAAGGTGTGGGCAATTTCTTCAGCCAACTGGACAAACGCAGAACATCAGGAGGCTCTGGGGAGACACCACCAGGAAAGTCATATGGGAAATGCATTCCAACAACAAACATTTCTTAAGCACCTACTTACCACATGCTTTGACTTGGTATCCACCTCCCACCCGCAAACAAACTCTAAACCCACTTGACCTGACCAACTTTACACTTCCTTACCCAGTATTTACTTCGGAGGAAGGGGAAGGTGGCATTAAATGGCCTTCTTTTCTATGGTCTGTAATTATAATCCACCTCATTCTCCCTTTTTAAAAACCAAAGTCTGCATTTTTTTTTTTATTTTAGCAAATTAAGCACCTTTTCTCTGTTACACTTAGTGTGCTGCTTCTCCACAATCTCATTTAATCCTTTTCAGTTACTGATTTAGGAGTTTTATCCCAGTTTTCAAATAGGGGAAGTGAGGCTTGGAGAAGTGCTGTGACTTTATGGTGAGAAAACTTGGAAAAAGAAAGTTTCTGATGCAGTCCCATCCATTTTCCCTCAGTGATGTCTCTTATGAGGCCTGTGGAAAATGTCCAGCAAGGGGACCATGCACTTCACACCCTAGAAGCCTGCAGTTAAAGCAAAGAAACATCTTGTGCTGTCTGAAATCCACATCAAGCCGTGGTGTACAAAACCTGGGTCAGTTCTGGGCCCTGACACTTTATTAGGTGTGTGATGTTGGGCAAGGCAGTTCATAGTAATAAAAATAACTAGGATTTATTGATTTTCTCCAGTGCATCAGGCTGTGGCCTGGGCAATTGCTCATATACTCCCCCTTCCTCACAACAAGTTAGATATTTCATATTATACTGATCAGTAATCTAAGCCTCAGAAAAAGTAAATTGCCAAAGGTCATACAGCTAATAAGCAGGAGAGCCAGGATTATTAATTTATTAATTATTATTAAATGTATTAATGTTTGAGACTGTAACTTTAACCCCACCTCCCACTGCATACTTAAAGAGAACATCTTAAAGAATTTCAAAATCATCAATATATACCATAGACAACTGTATATTTGTGTTACAAGTATAAAAGGTTGTAAAGCATGGGCAGATAGGAATTGCTTTCAACGTGCTTTTTTAAAATACAAAAGTACTAACCTTCCAACACAAACTCCAACATCTGTATTTGCTTCCTGCTAAGGAAGGGACATCCCCACCAGACAACTCCCCACCACTTCTTTATTTAGTAGTTGGAAGGTTAGTAATATGATTTCTGTGTGCTGTAAAACCACAGGGGTGGTAGGGACGTCAACAGTTTTGGTGTGACTTCAAGATGTCAAATCATCAATTACAGACTATCAAGGTTGATTATTACAATGGGATCCTGGAACAGAAAAAGGGCATTAGGTAAAAAAGGAAATAGGAGTAAAGTGTGGAATGTCATTAATCATAATGTAGCAATATTGGTTCATTAATTGTGACAAATATACCTTACTAATGTAAGATATTAATTATAGGGGAAACTGGGTGTGAAATATATGAGAACTCTCTGTACTACTATCTTTATGACTTTTCTGTAAATATAGAACTTTTCAAAAATACGAGTTTATTTTATAAAACTTTGAGAAAAAATACAAAAGTAAAGATTTCATTATTCATTTGCAATGTTCGTTTACAATATTCACTTGGGAACTTGCCAAAACAATTAAAACGACAGGTTTTTCAAAAGAGATAGTTATACTTGCACTGTTCAGCTCACGGGGTTTTTGTAATCAGTGAGAGAGAAGGAAAAGTAAAAGCATTTTGAAAGTCTAAAGAGGTGACGAATGTCAGATGTCATTACAAACCTGTTAAAGCAAACTGTAGTTATATACTAACATGAAATGTACATGAAGATACATTTCTTAATCTTCATTAGGAGTCTGCAACTTGAAAACAAGAGTGAAAGAATAAAAATGTAACTAGAAAGAAATGGAGTGAAAGGGGAAATGAAAACAAGATAAAAGAAAATAGAGAAAATAGCTGTCTTTCTTGAAAGAGATCAGAGGGAGAAAGGGAAGAAGAGAGGGGAGGGAGGAAGGAAGGAAGGAAGGAAGGAAGGAAGGAAGGAAGGAAGGAAGGAAGGGAGGGAGGAAGGAAGGGAGGGAGGAAGTGAAAAGAAAAAAGAAGGAAAAAGGAAAGAGCTATATATATATAAAAAGAATCCTTGGGGTCAGGCAGTTCCTTCGAGGAAAAGAAACTGGCCATGACCCACTTCGCGTTGAGGCTGGGTACAGTTTTTGCGACTGTTTAGAGAAAATCTAGCGCTCTCCCTGCCATTAATCTTTTCTAAAGAAAAGACTTTGTTCTGCACCTGTATAAACAATCCCGATTTTTAAAACCTATATGCCTGCCTCTAATGTGTGAGACTCTGTATTTATGCTGATAGCTTCAAGTCATCAATAGGCGATGCAAAAAGCTGCCTGAGATCTCCTCTTTATATTTATTTGCTCCCCCTTCTCTCTCTCTCTCTCTTTTTTTTTTTTTTTTTTTTGCTTTTCTCCTTCACCTGGCACACCTAGAGTCAAGTTCAAGTTCAAGCGTTTCAGGAACGATGTCTACGCTCTGTCAAGTATTCCCTGCGTTTTCCCAGACCAGAGAGAACTGAGAGCGAGCGATCTTTTTACTCAACTGATCCCAAAGGAGCCCCTCCCCCTACTCTCCACCCCCGCCTCCCAACCAAATGACAAAATATACCGGGAGAAAACCTCTGCAAACGGCGGCGAGCGGGAAGGGTTTGGCGAAACACCCCCACGGGGGAGGCCTGGCCTGGGAGACGAAGGTGGAACGATGATGCCTGAGTGATGAAGTCAGCCCGGGCCAGCCACCTGTTGCGGCCCTTCAGGCATGGAGCCGGGCGCATTTGTTCTGCTGGAGGAGCCGCGGCTTCTGCCCGCTCCGTCCCCAGCTAACTGCCCATCAGTCTCTCCTTAAGCTTCGCTCAGCTTGGGAAGCTGTGGGCTTGTAGGGAAAGGACAGTAAACACCTAATTCGGGTGTGAAGATTCAGTTTCCTCAGAACGGAGTAACTAACGCCAACCCAACCTCATAGGGTTTGAATTATTTTGTTGTTGTTTTAGTTTTGTGTGTTTGTTTCAATTACTCAGTGGGCAGGCACAGGGCGCCTAATGCAGTGCCTGGCACACAGCACGCATTCAATAGCTGGCCATTGGTGTCCACTTCCAAAATGAAGTACACATCCCCAGACCACGTATTGCAAAGGCCCTTCGAGTGAGAAAACGATAAAACCGCAGTTATGGTTTGTCTCCTTTGAGGGGCATACTTCTAGGTGCCGTTTTGTCGGGGTTTTTTTGTTTTTGTATTTTACTTTGGACGATTGTGTTGACTTACATCCTGCATCCAGGAGCGCGCTCTTCAACATACCATCTAAAATAGTCATCGAGTCCCTAGACTATAACTCAACCGCTGGGCAGGATCCTCTATCTTACGCACGGTGGTGTTAAAAACAAAATTAACACATGGAACTCTCAAGACAGCAAAAAATAGCAAATATAAGCATCTGTGCTGTGCGGCGGGGAGGCGTGTAGCGACTGGAATACCGAGGGGCCAGGGATTCTACTCACGGATTTTGAGTCCATATTCTACTTACCAGCCTGTTGATTTGGGGTCCTTTATTTAATATCTATCTCTGCGGCTTAGCTTCAAGTTCTGCAAAGTGGAGATAATAACATTTAAGTCACAGATGTCTGAAAATGAAAGGAACCAATGTAGATGAAAGCGCTCTGGAAATCATACAGCGAAGTTAAAGGAAAGGAGGGGAGGGAGATGAGAGGTAACTCGCGGACTGTTTGGTGTTGCCTGCTTGTTTTGCTTTTACTCTTTTGTCGGGCCAGGCTTGAATAGGCAGTCAGACGTTATGAGTGATGAACTTGGAAAATAGTGTTCTGCTGAAAAGACTCGGTAAAGAAGCAGAGGTCGCGATCCTGGGGTTTCCACGTGTCTGGAAACCTTCGCCATCGCTAAGATCAGTCGCGGGGTGGAAATGGGATGGGTACATGGGTACGAACAAGGTCCCCTCCTTCACTCACCCTGCGCACAGTCATCTCGCACTTGATGGGTCCGTCGGGGACAGGGGCCCAAATCCCGGCTCAACAGAGACGTCCCTTCCCCGCCCCCACCAGCAGATCCTCTGCACTCTGAAAATGGTCCCCACCCCTTCCACGCCCCCGCCCCACCTCTTGCCCCCCTTTCCAACCCCCTCTTCTTTGCCCTGGGTGGTTTCTTCCGAGGAGTACAGATAAATAGTCCTGTCAAAAGGCGCTGCGCGCCGTGGTGCGCGCCGAGCCTGGGCCCGGGCGACGACTTCTCGGCCACGCTCTCCCGGGTCAGCGGCGGGGCTCGTTCTCTGGGCTCCGCGCTTCCCGACCCGGGTCTCTGGTCCTCACCGGAGTTCAGCCTGGCCCCCGCCTCCGCGAGGGAGCGGAAGGCGGAGGCCGCGAGACTGGCCTGGGGGCGGAAGGCGGGGGCGTGGGGGACACGGCGATGTCCACCAGCTCGGGGAGCGACCCCGAGGAGATGGAGCTGCGGGAGCTGCAGCGCGGGTACCCGGTCCCCGTCTCCAAGAGGCCGCCCCTCCGCGGCGCCGAGCGCAGCTACATCTCGCCCAGTGACAACTCGTCCGCGGAGGAGGAAGACCCCGACGGCGAGGAGGAGCGCTGTACGCTGGGAGCGGCCGGCGGCACCGGAGGCTGCAAGAGGAAACGGCCCGGGGTGGCGGGGGGCGGCGGTGGCAAGAAGCCCCTCCCGCCCAAGGGCTCGGCGGCCGAGTGCAAGCAGTCGCAGAGGAACGCGGCCAACGCCCGCGAGCGCGCCCGGATGCGCGTGCTGAGCAAAGCCTTCTCCAGGCTCAAGACCAGCCTGCCCTGGGTGCCCCCCGACACCAAGCTTTCCAAGCTGGACACGCTCCGGCTGGCTTCCAGTTACATCGCGCACCTGCGGCAGCTGCTGCAGGAGGACCGCTACGAGAACGGCTACGTGCACCCGGTGAACCTGGTAGGGGCCCGGCGCGCGAGGCCCGGGGCGGGCGGCCGAGAGATGCTCGGCGCGCTCCCGGGTGCCGGGCAGAGTCTGACCGCTGGGGAAAACCGGGGGTAGGGGGTTTCCGGTATGGGTGGTGAGGAGGCCAGTTTAGTTTCTCCCAGCTCACCGGAGGGGCCAGCCATTTTCCTGGAGGAGAACCATCCACCCTTCTGTGTTTGCATCACCCAGTGACAGCTATTGTCTAATATCCTGCTTCCGGGCTAAATCTAAATTCCATCTGAGTCCTCTGTCCCGTTGTAGATTGATTGGCAAATCTCCCTTCCTAGCTTTTTCCAGCTAAGCGTCAGACAGGTTTGAATCAACAAGCCTTACTTTCTGAAAGGAAGGAGGGAAGGCCGATCTCTTTTCGAAAGCCTTTGGGTTTTTCAATTCTTGAAGAACAGCAGAGGTTTCCCCAAACGGGATTTGTCTGGAAAGTCCCTCTCCGACCTGCCAATTCTCCAGGCTTGAGAAAGATCATATCCCAGTTCCTATTTGGAGCGAATGGCTGATTGGTGTGTGCGTGTGTGTGTGTGTGTGTGTGTGTGTGTGTGTGTGTGTTGGGGGGAAGGGAACTAAGCAACAGAATTCCAAATTCATGCAAATTTCGCGGAATCATCGTGAGGACAGCATGGACGGACACCTCCCGTCTCACGTGATCAAAATACAGTAAAGTTAAAGTCTTAGTTTAGAGAGAAGACACGCAGATTCCCAGAATACTGATAAAATCTGAGCTACTCAAAGCCGGGGATATTCCAGGGTTCCGTCTGGAGAGCGGTTTCGGTTTGAAACGGTCGTTTCTCCTCCAGTATCTGATGCTTTTTTTGATTTTACAGACATGGCCATTTGTGGTCTCGGGACGACCCGACTCTGACACCAAAGAAGTTTCCGCAGCCAACAGATTATGTGGAACCACCGCTTAGATCGAACTCGAACTCACTTGAAGGGATTATTGGTTAAGCGAGTGTGTTTGGGAGTCAGGGAGAGAAGGGAGAGAGCGTGAGAACCCCCAAGAATGGGAGGACAGTTCCATTGGATTCTCCTAGACTTCCACCCCGGGACTGTGAACTCGACAGGTGGCGGGCGTTGGGTGCAGAGCCCCAGGGTTCCGCGGCGCGGCCGTCATCGCAGGTGCGAACGGCTAGGCTGCCGCGGGTTTGGGCGACGACACTTTACACGCGGACCCAGCTCCAACCTCGGGCTTTAGCAGTGTAGACTAACGCCGGCGCTGCAGTCTGAGCCCAGCGCGCAGCCGCCTGGGCGTTCGTTCCCAGGCTGAGCCAGATCTACTTGGGTGATGGCACGAGTCCGCGCAGCCCAGGCCTTTCGCGGTTAGGTAATTGTTAGAGCGCGCTCTCGACAATCGGCTTCAAAGACGGAGGTCTTCACGTGAGACCTACCTGGGGCGCGTCTTTAAGTTGCAAAGAGAGTGTGGCACACCTGGGCCAGGTTTGTATCCCACGGGGCAGCGCCCTCCTGGCGGGCACACGATGCAGTCTCCGCTCGGGGAGAGGTGGAGGCGCGCTTTCTGAGACCAACTCAGCTGGGTTTGCCAGGAGTGGCCCTGGCGGTTCGGCTTTCAGGTGCGGTCACGCCTCTCACTCCCCCCAGGCGCCCATCTCTCCGTCACCTGGCTTCCGTCTCCCCCCTCCCCTTCTAGGCTTGAGCCTCCCATCCGGCTCTCCCCACTGAAGCCGGCTCGGGTCTCCTTCGGCTCCTCCCTCTGCTCCCTCCTCCCACACCTACTTGCAGCTCCCCTCCCCCCCACTCCTGACTGTCCCCAGCTGGCCTCGCCGCTTGGGGTGGCCCCCGCCTCCAACATTGCCTCTCGGCGTCCACGTTCTTCCTCCGGCGGGGCGGGCCGCCGAGGCTGTTCCGTACCTAGTGACCCTGCTCCGGGGGAACGCGCCGCTGCGCCAGGCCGCACTACCGCAGTAATTAGCAAATGTAAATAAATTTATTTTTGTATGAATAATAAAACGCGTTGTGAAAACCGAGTGCCCCTGGGGCGTCAGAATGTGGTCTTTGTTGCCCTTGACTGAGTTTGGTCTGGGAATTAATTTAAAGGTGCCCTCTTGGCTCTGGACGGGGATTAGGTCATTGTCGGCCGAGGGGGTTGATCACATGTAGATCACTGCAACTTCAAGCGTAACTCTCTTTCTATGATTCATCTTCTCAAGGCAAAGGTTACTGGAAGGCAGGAACTGGAGGCTTGTTAGGCCCTAAGAACCTTTTGGGGCCTGAGCCACGTTGAAAGGTATACACTCTTCAAAGTAATATATGTGCACTTCTTTCTTTTACACACACACACACACACACACACACACACACACACATACACACATACACATACACTACGATTTCTCCAGCCTAAACCAGTGCTAACAATTGCAAGTAGTTCAAGAACCCCCTACAGGCCCACATACCGGAAGTGAAGGATGGGTCTCAGGTCTAACTAGCAGAATAAAACCACAATACAAGGCACCAATTTGTACTTCAGTCGAGCTTTTCTTTTTTTCAAATATTGTTTATATAGACTTTTTGACGTAACTACCTGCAGTTTACGCAGGAAGTAATAACTTGGGAAACCCATCACATGGTTTTCTAAACACAGGTCTTTTTTAAAGGAGCATTCTCTTTGTAGAAACTTTAGAAACTTTAGAAAAGTGTGAAGGATAGAACTACCTAAACAACTGCCTGATTTGGGGTGTGTCCATTATTTTATGAAATTGAAAGGCAGTTTTCTTGCCCAGACAGAGAAAATACAGCTGGAGTTTAGGAGGTGAGAGTGAGGTGAGGGAACATGGTTTCCTGTGTTGAACTAAACCGAACCCAAGCTCCGGAGAACTGCTTTCTGGCACCATTTTCTTGGGCCTTTGTTCATAGCCGGTGGGGATCCAGTCTTCAGTGGCAGAAGTCAGCAGGGGGTTTCAGCAGGGTGCTCTGGTTAAAGGAGAACTTGGGAGTAACTAGTTACAGAAAACCTCATCACGGTGGTTAAAGGCACTCAGGCCTTTTGTAAGCACTGGAAGCCAGGCTTCTTGGGGGTGGGGCGTCTGCTCGAAGCCAGCTCCGAGTCAAGATCTTTTCCAAAGCTTCCAGGAAATGAGGTCCTTTTCGAGAAAAGGAGGCATTGTTGTATCTTGTTAAGGTGAACCTGAAGGTCTGCAGAACCAAGCCTGGAATCCAAGCTCTGCCACCCCCCAGACTAGTGACCCTGTGCAACCCCACTCTGCCTCAGTTTCCCTGTCTACAAAATGGGGTAATAACAGTGGCCACCTTGGAAGATTGCCGTCAGTTATGAATGTGATAATATTTAAGCAACCCTTCTAAGGCAGTGAGCAACACCCGTAAAGGCTGACTGATAACTAAAGGAAAAGGGAGGGGAGGCTTCGGCAAATGAGGACACTTGAAACAGGTGGGACATTTCAGGAATCCGGTCTTTAAGACTAGGTCCTGTTTTGAAATGCCTGGATTAAAACAGTGAGAGAGAAGTGCCCCACCAGAGCAGAAACAGAAACAGAAAGAAAAGAAAAAAAAAAGAGAGACTATATTTGTGGTGAATACAGATAAGAAAAAGCATTTGAATAAACAAGGAAATATTAGGGCATTTTCATAAATAAAAAATTTTATTACTATAATTATATTCTTTCAGGACACTTCAGGGTCAAACCCACAGATTTTCTGCCCCTACTCTGCTCCCATCCCAAATAAGGGGGTGCTTTCACTGACTCACATACCCAGAATGTTGTTCTCTGCAAACTCATTTTTTATTGCACTTGATAATCTGATAATTTATAGAGAAGAAAAAATACTTTCTCGAGAATTTTTTGCTCCATGGTTTCTGTAAAAAGTCCAATGTCAAGAATTATGTTATGAAAAAAAGAAGAAAGGGGCCAGTTTCTAGTAAGTCCCAATGAATCAGTTCAAATTGCTCAAGCTTCTGGGCAAGGGTTGCTGTTGGGAGAGGCCTGAAGCACCTTGAACCAGTCCTTTCTTGATCTACTGTGACTATCGTGAGCTCTAAGTGGTAGAAAGGCATCCCAAAACCATCCTTATTTTTTCCCTTCATCATTTTCCTTTAGGGATTTGGGTTGGAGAAATAGGAGTTGGGGGCTGGGGTAATCAGCGAATTAAAAAAAGAGAGAGAAGTAAGTTTGTCCTTAGGGTTATTTCAATTTGATTATACTGCTGTGAGAGAAAAGTTGAAGAAAAAAAAGTTTAAGAAATGTAAAAAGTACTGAATAAACAAATCAAATGAGTAAATTGAAAAATACTCTTCGGGGGCTTTTTGAGGGACCAAAGCTTTATTATTAGTGAGAGTGACTCAATCAAAGAGAACAAAAATCCCCTTTCACAGGCTCTTCCTAAGATGAATATTTTAAAAGAAATGCTTTCGGCACTGTAATTTTGAAACATTTAGGCGTTTCTCTTGGTTGTGGATGTAAAATTGATTGGGGGCATAGTCTTTTGCACTGAGCTTCAAGTTACAACTTTATTTTAATAGTCTGATGGCTCCTTCAGCAGACAGTTGACAATGACCGTTACTTTACAGAGGAGATTTTTTTTTTTTACAGGCACAGCTTTTCCCCTGGTAATAAAAGCTTCATAAGTCAAAAATAAATAAGAAAGACATCCCCCTCCTCTATAAAAAGAACTAAATGGAACACATCCTATTTTAGTAGATAATAGGTAGGTATTTTGGCTGATACTTTTTAAGTAAGTTAAAATGATAACCAAGAAATTCATTTTAGTAATGTCTGGAAGGGCAAAAAACAGGTAAGTTCCTAATTGACTTCTCACTGCCCAGCATCTAACTTCCGGGAGAATTCACTAGGAGGCGAGGATTGGTCGCCTTTGTAACTGGTCACCTGGCCACTCTTTTCCCTGGGCACTTCTGTTTATCCACCTGAGGACTGTCAGAGTGCTTGCATCTTTGCACTCACCATTCATCTCCTTTTCTATGCTGTTTGCCCTTTGTATTCTCTTTTCTTCTCTCTCCCACAACAGTGAAAAACGATCCAGAAAATTCCTTGGAATCCATGACTCTGAGAAGGTCTAGGAAGTAGCCAGAACCTGAAATCTACATGTAATGGTGTAAACATAATTAGCACTAAAGTACTAGTGCCTTGAATTTTCTCAGCCCTTGTGGCTCTGCTATCACCAACATGGGTTACGAATCAACTTTGGTGTCCTTCATTGCTTGTGGTAAAGAAGCTTGTGGAAGAGTTAAGAGCAGGGGCTTTCAGTTTGGTGAAAATATGGTATTTGTATTGATTATTACTCTCATCAGTAGAAATGGGGAGGAGTGGGGAGCAAAGAGCAAGAGGTTTTATCTTTTACTTTTCTTTGTTAAAAATTTTATATATTATTTTTGGGATTTTTAAAACTCATATTTCTTAAAAGATTGCACTGTGCTGTGTCCGATGTAGCTGGTTTCAGTCTATTTCACAGCTCTGCATCCTCACGCACTTTCCCTTTTCCCTGTGAGACAAGAATAATACATCCTACATCACAGACAGTATTGAAAATGGATTAAATGAGATAATTCTATTAAGCACCTGGGCAATGTTCCATAAATGCTAATTTAAAAAAAAATATGAAGTCTTGGGGGCTTCCCTGGTGGCGCAGAGGTTGGGGGTCCGCCTGCCGATGCAGGGGGCGCGGGTTAATACCCCGGTGCGGGAAGATCCCACATGCCGCGGAGCGGCTGGGCCCGTGAGCCATGGCCGCTGGGCCTGCGCGTCTGGAGCCTGTGCTCCGCGGCAGGAGAGGCCGCGGCGGTGAGAGGCCCGCGTACTGAAAACAAAAACAAACAAACAAACAAAAAAGAAAACAAAAAATATGAAGTCTTGATTTCTTTCCTTTCCTCTAACAGTAGTTCAGATGTCCTTAGTTCTCCTGCAAATTTCTCCCATCATTCCCCATTACCACTTTTATCACCTTGCTCTTTTATGCCACCTCTAGTTTTCCTGCACTGACCTTTCTTTTTGTTGCCACTAAGTAGAAACTTTCATTTGGTTTTCTCTTAAAAAAATAAAGATCATAATGCTCAATCTCAAAAATTATCCACGGGACAAAAAATCCAAATTCATTTAGGAGCATAAGATAGACCAATGGTTTCTGATGTAACAACACAAAAAGTTCGTTGATATGATTTCAGATTTCACATTGCAGCCAACCTTTCAGAAATTATACTTGTAGAGTCTTGGTGTAGTATCAAAAAATAACCACAATTACCTGAAGTAGTCAGTAAAATACTTCTTCTCTTTACAACTACATATCTGTGTGAGGCTGGATTTTCTTCACATGTCGATCAAAATAACGTATCACAACAGATTGATGTAGAAAACAGAAATGAAAATCCAGCTACATTCTACAAAGTCAGATATTAAAGAGATGTGCATAAATATAAAACTGTGCCACTTTTCCCATTAAAATGTTTTGGAAAACATTGAAAATGTTATTTGCTTTCTCATGTAATTAGTTCATGATGAATTAGCAGATGTTTTCTCTCAGTTTTGACTATTCTAATCCAGTAAATATCAACAGATAGAAGCCACATAAACAAAAGCTTTTCAGGGTCTTTAAGATCTTTTAAAAGTGTAAAAAGAAAATCAGAGGCAAAAAAAATTTAGGAACCACGGGCCTAGATCATTCCTAAGGCCCTTTTCATTGGTAAGATTCATGTTTTCTTGATTTTGTGGCCATCTCAGTAGGTCAGGAGCCTACAGATCAAGTTTAGATTGGATATAGGAGCAAACACCTGATCAGAAAGATTCTCTAGAGAGGTTGGGATGACAGCTTAGATGGGAAGGGCTTTCTCCGTGCAATGCCACTGTAGTCTAGCAGGAAAGTCAGCAGGATCAACGTGTGCACTGGTTCCATAAAGGCTGCTCTCAGAGGAATCACTGTATGGCTTCCTGCTCTTTCTGCCTCATACCCATCTCTCCTGTCTCCTACAGGCTCTTAATTTTGAGCCTTTGTAGCTTCAGGGCTGGACCTGATTTTCAGATGAAAGGGAAAGTGATGCCCAAAGTTCAGGACTGCAAAATCCCATTTCTTTTGTCCATATATTAATATTATCCAAGGGCTTTATTAGAATCATAGTCATTATATCATACTAATGAAGAAATTTATTTAAGGAAGCATAGGAATCATTTTCAGTATTCCTCAATAAAGAGTTTTTTTTTCTGTAGGCTTGCCAAGTAAGGAAAAATATGTTTATTCATGATAATATTGATTAACTTATACTGGGCACATTACTAAAGTAACTAAATGCCTTGACATGCATAATTTGAGTAGAAAAGAAATAAAAACAAACAACAACAAAACCCCAGAGAATCCTCAAATGCCTTGGAAGCAATCATCTTCAAATGCAAAGAAAGGATCCCACAAAACACAAAGCTCAGCGACATGAGTCTAAGAGACTCGTATGATCCTTAAAGAAACTGTCCCAAGAGCCAGGCAGTGGGAGGGAGTATCATCTGTGCAAAAGTAATAGCAGAAACTCCTCAGGCTAAATCCAACTAAGGAGCATCAAAATTGCATAGGGCAGGGCTTCCCTGGTGGCACAGTGGTTGAGAGTCCGCCTGCCGATGCAGGGGACGTGGGTTCGTGCCCCAGTCCGGGAAGATCCCACATGCCGCGGAGCGGCTGGGCCCGTGAGCCATGGCCGCTGAGCCTGCGCGTCCGGAGCCTGTGCTCCACAACGGGAGAGGCCACAGCAGTGAGAGGCCCGCGTACCGCAAAAAAAAAAAAAAAAAAAAAAATTGCATAGGGCAGTGCTTGAAGGGGTGGAAACCAAGGCCTCAGGAGCCTGAGGGGACAAGATGGGTAAACCGAATGTACACAGAGAAAAGGAGGGAACTGTAATGGGTGGAAAGACCATGGTTCTAACGCTATCTCAGACCTCTGCCTTGCTGGATATAGGCTATAGGTTATGTTCTAAACAGAACATCTTAAGTGTTTCTCACCAGGCCCTGTTCTACTGGCTGTTCACATGCACAGAGCTCTCTGGCAATCCCTAACTTTTATGGGCTTTAATTATAGGTTTTCCCTCAAATAGTTGTGATGGAATAGGCCAAGCTATCCACCTTCTCTATCTTGGTCCTCCTCTGACTGACACCATTTCTTTGGAGACTTGGGCTGGGATGGGTTTGGTTCTACTAGATGATGGGGTATCTAATCACCAAAGATGGTCCCTGATGAACCAGGCGCCCCATTGCCCACGCCCTTGTGTAGGGCTGGCCCAGGGACCTGCTCTAACCAATAGAAGGTGGTGGAGGCGACTCTCTGACAGTTCCAGGCCTGAGCCTTAAGGATCAGCCATTTCTGCTTGTACTTATTTGAGATCCTTGAGCTTCCATGTGAGAATTCCAACCACATTTCTGATGGGACCACATGGAGAGGCCACACAAGAGAGACAGAAACCCTGAGTCCACACCCGAGAATGGAGGACCCAGCTGACGGCAAGATCAGTGAGATGGAAGATCCCAGCGGGGCCAACTGGGGAGCATCTCATGGAAAATGAAGGGGCCATGGAGGACAGATGGCAGAGGTGAGCCATCTCTACTGGGCCCTGTCCTAATTCCTGATCCACAGAATTGTGGGAGATAATAATAATAGAGTTGCTTTAAGCTACTAAATTGGGGGTGGTTTATGACTCAGCGATAGATAACAAACATATTGTCAATTTCCACATTAGCCAGTTATTCAAGAAACACTTATGGATCATCAGCTATGAGCCAGGACAGCGTTGGATGAAATGAATGACATACTTGCCTCACCTCAAAGAGCTGCAAAGGAACAGAGAAGTGGACGAATGGACTGATCCTTGAAGCATGGGGTGCTGTGTGCTATGAGGGGACATGGCCCTCCAGGAGGAAGGGTACAACACCCAACCTTGGATCTCCATGGAGGGCTTCCCAGAGAGCTGACAGGTGAGGCCAGGGGACAAGGCAGGGGAAGGGCTTCCCAGAAAGAACTGTAAGTCATGGAGGCCTTCCAATACTGGTCTAGTGACTGACGTTAAGGCCTAGTATGGCGGTGAACAGCATGGACTCTTACCGGTGACTTAAGATCACTGAATCTCAGTTTCCTCGCTTGTAGAATGAAGATATAATAGAACCTACCTGATGGGGTTGTTTGTGAAGGTTCAAAGCAACAGTGAATGTCAAACACTTAGTGCCTGGCATCGTAGGTCATCAACAAATGTTCATCTGTTAAGTATCAGTGTCAGCATCACCGTCATCTCCACTTTGAGATGACCATTTGGGAAGAGTCATCTTCTTAGCACGTAGGAGAAAGTGCAAAGGGTCCCTGACCATTCAGAGCCCCTTATTTTTCCTTAAATCTGACAATTCTAAGCCTTTAACTGTGATTCTGTTTCAGCTCTCCTCTAAAGGGATTGGTCTTTTAGAATTTTGAAATCTTCAAGGTATTGATTTGCACAACAAGCAACACATCTAGCTCACTTTGGGATGCGAGAAGAGATTGTTAAAATATATCTGTAGGGTCAGGTCAGCTGGATAGAACAATGCATAGATTGATGATATGGCCATTATAACATACTGAGGTTATAAACAGCACCAACAATCTGCACAGATTCAGATGCACCCACAGGATGCACTCATGCTTTCCAGCTCCCCTCTGATGTGACCCAGAACCTCTGCTCTGGAGGGAAATGTAAGACCCTGTGACCAGAACTGTCCAGGATTAGAATTCACAGACTCTGAGGTTCCCATTGGCATTCAGCCCTCCTGATCTGAAGGACACCAGCAGATAAGAATTTGGCACCATGACAGCTATTTTCTGCAGCTGCTTTCGATGTACACCAGCCAAGCACATGGGGAGTCTGCCTAGGGTGACAATTGGGGCCATCTGAGAAACTGACTAGTTGGGTGGCCTGGGGCCATCGCTCCCTTTTCCAACTATGGTTTCTCATTGAAAACGAGGGGCCTGGGCTAGATGAAGCCTCCAGTCTCTGTCAGTTTTAAAATGCTCTATTTCTTACAGGTCCTCTGAATGGCATCAGTGATGCAGTTCATTGGTACCTTACAAACAGGGAGGCTGAACCCCTGAGCAGAAGGACAAAATCCACCTTAAATGTTTTAGATGAGCTCAAACCCCTCAGGTGTCTTCTGACTTCTACAGAACAACTGTGCTGTTTCCTTGTCACTTTATTGTCAAGTAGAAACTTCACTGCAGACTCTTCCTTTCCATTATAAATGCTCAGTCTTACAAAGGTACTAAAGGCTTCTTCAATGTGGTATAAAAATCAAATAAGTGCAGCAATTGTGGTACTTAAAGCTATTTCCTTCTAAAGGCAGATTCTCATTAGTTTTAAAAAATGATAAGACAAGGAGATCGGTCAGCCCTTTGAACAAGCATTTGAAAATTATATTTGATTTACCTCACACTAACAATTATAGTGGAAAAACACTGATCTAAATAAAAGAAACTTCAGGAAAAAAAAAAAGATGGCTTTCTTTAAACTCCTAGAGGCCTAGGAAATGTTCAAATCGGGTCTATCGTTCCAAGAATCTGGTGAATTTTTTCCCTCTTTAGGTAGGATATTTTCCCATCGCTTTCCTTTAGTACTTTTCACCTTTGTGATTTCTCAAAATCTTGATTGGTGCTTTAGCATTTTACACCTGTGAAGTTGTTACACCTCTAGAGATGAGATGTGCTTCACCTGAGCCGGGGCTCTTGGAACGCTCCCTGGCTTGCGGCGCGCAGGATGGGCTGACGGACGTGTGAACTGGGCAGACAAGGCAAGAGAAACTGAGCCCTTAGGCTGAGGGTGGCGGTGGGAACACAAGGGGTGGATTCAAGAGACATTTTGCTGCTAGAATTGAACTGACTGGCTTGTGAACTGGACGTGGGTCGAAAGACAGGGAGAAATTAATGATGACTACAAAGTTTCTAACTTGGGCCAGACAGTGAACAGTACATCATGAGTCATCATTTACCACTAAAAGTTAAAAGGGTAAGTTTAAAAGAGTACAGAATTTAGAAACTCTTCCGTTCATTTAGGAACTCTACCACCCACTTGCCTAACAAGATTTTTATTCAATTTAGTCTTGTTCTAGGGGTTCTGATTCGAAGGGCGTACTCTAACAACTAGAAGCTGAAAGAGAGACAAGGACTCCTCCGTTCAGAAACACAAATCTTGGAAACAATGACCTTGCCCTGGTTTTGCACGGGCTTGATTTTCTTCTGTCCTTAAATTGTAAATGTCTTCAGATCAGGGATCATGGTTTTTCATTTTGTGTTTTTATGAAATCATAACCCTGGAACAAAGCAAGTGCTCAATAACTATTTAATGAGTTAGTCCTAAAAGAGAACAGTTACTGCTGCTCTTTGGTTTAAATTATTTTTCTGTTGTGAAATGATGGTGATTTGGGAAAGTCCATTCTTTAGAGACACCTGAGATACATAATCATCACAGGCAACCAGGACACTGGCTTGACAAGCTACACTAGTTCCTGCCACACGTGCAGTGCATCAGCTCTGCACAGAATCTGATGGTTCTGGGGATCCCTCAGACAGAAAGGAAACTCATTGCATGAGTATAATATAGGACAAAAGCTTTAAAATAGGAAGAGACACTAACATTGTCAACAGGCTAAGTCTCATGCTATGCACTTTACAGACAGTATCTCATTTAAATCTTTCCTTAGACCATTAGGAAGTCTCTGATATTCTTCATTTACAGGTAGGAACACTGAGGGCCACAGAGTTTCAGTGACTTGCCAAGGGCCACACGGGGGATAGGTGATAGACTCAGTGTTTAAATTTGGTTCTCTTTAGCTCAGAATCTAAACCCTTAACCAGCCCCATCGCATTGCCTCCCCAAGGATGTCTCCCAGGTAGAAAGGAAGCTGGTGGGAAAATGGTGCCCACCAACCAGGCCACCTTAGCCTTGGGTGTGAACCTGGGACAGTGGATGCGTCACAGAGTTATACCTGGTTCTGAGTGCTTAAAACAGCCTGCATGTGGGGAAAGGAGCCAGGGTCTGTCTGCTTAGCGGGCAGTGCTAACCAGAGTCATCAGGGAAAGCCACTTGTCATCTATAAAGACATCTGTTTCTTTTTGGTTATGTTTTCCTATTTATCTCCTAACGAAGGTGATTTGAAAAATGCCTGATGTCTGTGTGCTGAGCTAAAAGAGGTAGATCTATCCTCAGGTGGGATATTTAGCTCACAGAATTACATACTCTTGGAGAGCCCAGCAGTGGAGGCACCCCCCCCACTCTGTCTAGATTAACCAATCAGATTAGATATGTGTAATAGAGAATTGTGTAAGTGAGTTGAGGAACAGACAACTTTCCACCGGCAACGGGTGATTCACTATTATCCAGTTTCACAAGGACAGGACAAGGGACAGTATGTCTGAACTGAGACATGTGAGAATTAAGGTAGACCTAAGGAAGTTATCTGGTAGAGAGGTTTTCTAATCATCTAGGATTAGGGATTAGGAATTGTGGGTAGGACCTGTGGTATCCATTTCATAGAATCGCAAAGTCACAGCATTTTAGAGCTAGAAGGTGTCTCATAGATAATCTACTTTGTGTTCATCATAGTATGCTAAAAATAACGAAAAATAAAGACTAATCTAAATGCCTACTGTGATCACCTAACCATGGGCTCTTATACAACAATTAAAACTTATGGTCCCCAAACTGTGTAACTACATAGGAAAGGCTTATGATATGAGTAGTTAAGAAATTATAATTTTAATAATGATAATCAAAACCAAAATAATCTATTCATTTTATAAATAAGGAAAGTGAATCTGGATCTTTGGAAATCGGATATGGCTTCTCAACTATCTGGGATTAAAGGAAGTCTCTGCTTGAAGATTCAGCTTTCATTCCCGTATCATTTAAGGTCATTTCTTTTCTGTTTTTTACTGGCTGGTTTGTCTTCCTCCTCCTTCTTTCCACTCATCCTTTTCACTATACCATCCTCCCTGATCTGCAGAATTAATTCTACGTCTTCTATATTCTTGCAACACTTTATATATGTCTTCATTTTTTTAAAAGCTATTAAAATATATGCCCAGGACTGCAAGGGTGGTTTTAACATAAGCAAATCAATCAATGTAATATAGCACATTGTGGAATGAAGGGAAAAAACCTATATGACCATCTCAAATGACCCAGAAAAAGCCATTGACAAAACTCAACACCCTTTCATGATGAAAACATTCAGAAAACTAGAAAAAGAAGGAACTTCCTCGATATCATAAAGGGCATTTATGAAGAACCCACAGGTAACATCAAACTCAATGGTGAAAGACTGAAAGCTGTACCCCTAAGATCAGGAACAAGACACAGATGCCCACTTTCACCTCTGCTCTTCAATATTGCATTGGAATTTCTATGCAGAACAATTAGATAAGAAAAATAAATAAAAGGCATCCGAATTTAAAAGGAAGAATTAAAACTGTCTCCATTCTCAGATGACACGATCCTATACACACAAAAGAATCCACTAAAAGCTACAGGAGCTAATAAATGAATTCAGCAAAGTTGCAAAGTACAAGATCTGCACACACAAGTCAGCTGTTTCAACACACTAGCAATGGTCAACCTGAAAAGAATATTAAGAAAATTCCATTTACAATAGCATCCGAAAGTATAAAACAACTAGGAATAAATTCAACCAAGAAGGTGAAAGACTTGTACACTGGAAACCATAAAACATTGCTTAAAGAACTCGAACAACCAAATAAATGGAAAGGCATCCTGTGTTCATGGATTGAAAGACTAAATATTGTTAGGATGTCAGTACTACACGAAGTTATCTACAAATTCAGCGCAATCTCTATAAAAATTCCAATAGCTTTTTAGGCAGAAATGGAAAAGCTAATCCTCAAATTTGTGTGAAATTGCAAGGAACCCCAGCTAGTCAAAACAATCTCAAAAAAGAAGGAATCGGGAGGACTCACATTTCCCAATTTCAAAACTTACTACAATGTTATACCAATCAAAACAATGTGGTACTAGCATATAGATAGACTTCAAGACCAGTGGACTAGAATTGAGAATCCAGAAATAAATCTGTACTCTATGGCCAATTGATTTTCAAAAGAGTGCCAAGACCATCCAATGGAGAATAATGGTCTCTTCAAAACATGGTATTGGGACAACGAGGTATCCACAGGCCAAAGAATGAAGCTGGACCTCTATCTCACACCAAAAATTAATTCAAAATGCATAAATGACTTAAATATAACAGCTAAAACCATGAAACTATTAGAAGAAAACGTAGGGGTAAATATTCAAGATGTTGGATTTGGCAGTGGATATAATACCAAAAGCAGGAGCAACAATAAAAAATAGAGACATTTGACTTCAGCAAAATTAAAAACTTTTGTGCATCAAAGAATATTACCAAGAAAATGGAAAGATAACCTACAGAATGAGAGAAAACATTTGCAAATTGTATTCTGATAAGGATCTAGGAACCAGAGAATATAAAGGATTCTTATAACCCAATAACAAAAGGGAAAACAATCCAAATTTTTTTTAAATGAGCAAAGAATTTAAATAGATATTTCTCCAAAGAAGATATACTAGTGGTCAACAAACACATGAAAAATGCTTATTATCATTAGTCATTAGTGAAATTTAAATCAAAACCACAATGAGGCACTACTTTACACCCACTAGGATGGTTATGCTAATAATAAAAAAAGGACGAGAACAAGTATTGGTGAGGATATAGAGAAATTGTAACCCTCCTGCATTGTTGGTGGAAATGTTAAATGGTTCAGCTGATGTGGAAAACAGTTTGGGAGTTCTTCTAAAAGTTAAACAGAGAGTTGCTATGTGACCAACCAATTCCACTCCTAGGATTGAAAACAGCTCCTCACCAAGTATATGCATACGAATGTTTATAGCAGCACAATTCACAATAGTCTATAAATGGAAACAGCCCAAATGTCCTGAATAAATAAACTGTGGTATCATCATACAATAGAATATTATGAAGTCATAAAAATGAATAAATGCCACAATGTGGATGAACCCTGAAAACATTACGCTAAGTGAAAGAAACCAGGCACAAAAGATCACATATTGTATGATTCAATTTATATGAAATGTCCTGAATAGATAAATCAATCCATCAGGACAAAAATGCAGATTGGGTGGTTGCCAGGGGCTGGGATGAGGGGAAACGGGGAGAGAGACTGCTTAAAAGGGGTTTTAGTTTGTAATGATGGAAATGTTTTGGAACTAGTTGGAGATGGTGGTTGCACAACACTGTCAATGTAACAAATGTCACTAAATTATTCACACTAAAATGTGTCAGGTGAATTTCATCAAGTATAAGAAGAGTCATTTGAAACCCACATTCAAGGGCAGTAAATACATCTGTCGATAGACGTTTCCACACTATATTATTTACTTACATAACCACTGTTTCTGCTATTTTGAGAACTCTCTGCAGCTCAAGCTCTTACCACAGGATTCAATCAGAAAAATAACTGAATTGAAAAAGGTTTTGAGCTCCATACAAGGAGCCATCATGAAAGGATGTGGTTAGCGCGCCATCTAGTGGCCAATTTACAAGTTGCAGCAAACCCTTAGCCTGCATACATTAACCCCGAGGTTACTTTCTGCCTTTTCAAGCTCGAGTGGTTTAGGTCACCGGTCATGAATACAAAGGCCGGGGTTACACGCCTTCTTGAAGACTTCAAATTCTAAAATAACAAAACACTCTGTCTCATCCTGGATTCCCTAGGGGACAGAGCCTGAAGCCAAAGCGTCCGTGCTAACACCTTATTGGGGAACTGCGATCACAGGAGAGAGGAAGTGGAGGGAAATGGGAGCGAGGCAGGGAAGGAGGGAGAGCAAACCTCAGGTGGTGAAGAGCGAAGCTGGTTACAGTTTGGGGACTAGCAGGACGTCCTCAGATAGGCCGCAGGAATCTACCGGGTCCCCAAAGGGTGGTGGTGCTGGTGGAGGTCCTGCGGGAGGGATGGCGGTGAATTTCCTACCCGCTCCATCTCCCTTTCCTCGAGGTGCGCCCCACCCCGGAGTCTTCTCCAGTACTCCTGCCTGAGCACCACGTGGTGCCAGGCCCCGCCCCCCTCCGACGACACAGCCCCGCTTTGATGACGCCCCTACTCCCACCCCCAAAGTCACGATTCCCTCCTGGCTACGTGGTCCGCTTCCTAAAGACAGCCATGGTGTTCAGCAAAATTTACTTCCCTGGAGGTGGAACTTCTTCCTCCTCAACCATCAAGAAAGCAGTCAGTTGGGCTTCCCTGGTGGCGCAGTGGTTGAGAGTCCGCCTGCCGATGCGGGGGACAGGGGTTCGTGTCCCGGTCCGGGAAGATCCCACATGCCACGGAGCGGCTGGGCCCGTGAGCCATGGCCGCTGAGTCTGCGCGTCCGGAGCCTGTGCTCCGCAGCGGGAGAGACCACAGCAGTGAGAGGGCCGCGTACCAAAAAAAAAAAAAAGAAAAAGAAAAAAAAGCAGCCGGTGGAAGGGGTGTCTCTGGAGACTTAACCCTGTTGGAGGGAAGCCAAAGAGTCCTATAAACTGGTCTCTGCAAGTGTGTCAACATGTTAGGGGCGCCCACAACACAGCCACTGTTTCTTTTGCCTGTGGGCCACCTGGAGGTTCTCAGATCCCCTGTAGTAATTCTGCAAGGACACTCTTGCCATCAGAGCCCGTCTAGAAAATTGATTTAGGAAGTTACCCATAACTACTCTGTTTATTAATGAGATACAGATATATAGCTAGCTCCTGTTGCCTTGTGATTTGGTCACATTTGCAAGCAATGTTACAGTTCTTAGAGGATTTTTATTTTTTGCGTTGGGAGGAGGGAGTAGTTATTCAAGGAAGGGCCAGAGATGATCATTTCATTTGAACCTCCAACGGTCCTGTGTGATGAGATAAGTGGGGAAGATTATTATAATTATCACCACTTTACACGTGTTAGACCCAGACCTTGTCTTTAAGAACAAATTTGTGTCTTTACACAAATATTTGTGTAAATATGATGTTTTAGAAGCCTTTGGTGTTTGTGATATTTGATTCAGCTAGCATTGATACAATAAAGAATTGATGTTAGAGAGAGAAAAAAAAGAGAATATCCTTGTCTCAGGAGAGAGGAGACAAATGTCGAAAATGTTAAAAGTTAGCGAATCCAGACAGAATACAGGAGTTCTGTATATTAATCTTGCAACTTTTGTGTCGATTTAAATTTATTTCAAAAATAAAAAAAGAATAAATACGAAGTGGTAGATTCATTTGCTGTATTTTTATGAAGATACTAGACTCATTCTGCTCCTTTTCATGGAAAATCTGCATCCCACATGTACAAACTCAACCAACGTCTGTGTTTTCAGATGAGAACACACGTTCTAGAGCAGTACTGAGTTCTGTTCACTTTGTCCATTTTGGCTTTTCACTCCAGGAAAATAATATTATGGATAAAAACAGAAGTATCGAAAAAATGTTAACATAGATTTTTGCGCTTTAAACTGCTTTAATTAATCTAAGAATATGTAAAACTGGTCATTTAAAATGAACACATTAAAATATGGGTCTCTGCTTCTCCCTTGTGGTTGATAGTGGTATTACAGGAATGAGCCTGTGCCAGTGAGAAAGAAATGCAGTGATTTGGGGAAACTGCTTGTACTGTGGTGGTTATTACTATGGTGCAGAATTAAATTCTTTCATGGTCAGTTAACTTCTCCAAACTCTCAGTTTCCTCTTCTGTAAAATGGAGTGAATACCTGAGAGAGTGGCTGAGAGCAGCTGAAACTGAAAAGACTTTGCTCTGTACCTGGCCCAGGTGAGCACAAAAGGGATGATGCCTTCCTCTGTTAAACTAGAATGACCTCAACTGAAACACTAAACGTAAACACTTGTAACTGAATTAGTCCACATCTAATTCTAATTTATTTGATTCTATATTAAAAATCCACCTTAAATGCATTTTAAAACCTTTCCAAAATCTAAGTAACCTATCTAAACATCTTTTCCTTCCTTATTAATTTCATAGGAAAAAGCTCTTCAATGATAATTTTGAGATTCCTCCTTTGAATTTTAAAAAGTAATCTTATTTTTCCTTCTGTTGTATTCTGGAGCCCTGGATCTCAGATTTTTGGATTTACGAGAAGAGGAAATTTCACCAAAAAAAAAAAAAAATCCACAAAAGGGACGGTCAATTTTTATGTTGCCAAAACCAGACACTTAAAAACTCAAGTTCCAACTATTATCATGATTTCAAAAATGACAGAGTATTTGCCACTCAGAAAAAAATGTAGGAAGGATGTTATTTCAAAATGAAGAGCAGCCCTTTCAGCTGGAAAACTTACTACCTTGCTTTAACTTTTCCTCCAATAGCCTTCGGGAATTTTGCTCACAGGTGGTTGGCAGCAGTGAATTTTTTTTTCCAAATTAGCCAAAATCAAGGACATATAGATACGTGACAAGACACAGAACGTGAATGTGAGAGTCTTCGAAGATTTCTCCCTTTCTGGAAAAGTCCTGTATCTCCTTCCTGGTCTTTCGGTTTGCACGGCCATGGTGACTGGCAATCTGCACCATGTCATGGGTCTCTTTCCACCCAAACATCACAAGGCTGGGAGCTGTCCCTCGGCTTCTATGATACAGCACACTCTCGGTTCCCACACCGCCCCCCCACCCTTCCCTGGCTATTTCTTGTTAGTCCCTTGAAGACCCAGCTGCCTCTACCTGCTTCTGCCCACTGGTACACAGAGTCCAATCTAATTCCTATGATGGTCCTTTGAAGGCGAGAAAACAGCATCACATTCATTCTAAAGATTCTCTCCAAGCTGAGAATCATGAACTCTTTCATCTGCTGTTCACTGGTCATGACACCTACACTCTAGAGGCCTAGCTGCCCTCCCTTGGGTGAGGAGTTCAAGTTTGCAGATGTTGCTCTCAGCATGGGATGGATTCCAGGAACGGCATCCGGCAGAGGAGACCCAGCCTACTGTCTCCTTTGCTCTATTCATTACATTCTTATTAATGCAGCCCAGAATTGTTGCTATTGACAAGCATGTCACTTTCAATTCTTTTTTTTTTTTTTTTTTTACTTCAACAACGGTCATTTATTTTCTCTGGTTCTGGAGGCTAGAGGTTCAAGATCAAGGTGTTGGCATGGTTGGTTTCTTCTAAGGGCCTCTCTCCTTGGCTTGTAGCTGCCCAGAAGTCTCCTCTCTGTGTCCTTACATGGTCTTCCCTCTGTGTCTCAACTCCAGGTGATTTAGTTTCTTTTTCACACATTCTACCGCTAACCTATTTAATCTCTACTTGCACAGTTGTGTCTTTTTATCCCCAATTTATAACTTTGCATGTCTGCCCATTTAACGTTAAACTGGCAAGCTAAAATTAGCCTGTAATTTTTTTTTTTTTAGTTGTGGGCCCCAATTAAATGAACAATGGAGTCTCTAGCCATTTGCTGTGAGGTTTTATTAATTTCTCAAAATTTTTTCCCTATTTGGAAGATTGAAAGAGTCTTTCAGTCTCCACCTACTTGTGGAAGATTCAGATAGCTCAACAGGTCTGGAGGTTAACAGAGAACAGAGGAGGCCAGCTCTCTTTAAATATGGGAAATGGTCTAATCAAAAAAAAAAAGAAAAACCAACTTAGACAATGAGAATACGGTTCACTTTCTCCCATTCTGTGTCTTCTGCTCTTTTGTTTCTTATAAGACACTTGTCATTGGATTTAGGCCCCAGCTGGATTATCCAGGATGATCCCATCTTGAGATCTTTAACTTAATTATATCTGCAAAGACTGTTTTCCCAAATAAGGTCACATTTATAGGTTCCAGAGAGTAGAAAGTAGAACGAGGACATATCTTTTGGGGGGACACATTCAACTCACTACAATGGGTCATCCTATGGACTCGGGTTCCATGATACCAAGGACTCTGGTTGTCACTTTAGTTGGCTTTTTAGTTTTCCTTTTTAAGCTTCTTATATAAGCTCATCAGTCACCACCAATTACTCACCCTACCCCCAGTTTCTTTCTCTTTTCTTTTCTTTGGTATCATCTAGCTTGTCTAATTTAGCTGGGGTTGGATTTCTTGGCACAGACAACATATTTTCTGGGTGGTCTCCAAACCAACTGTCTGAACTTGATCTCAATTTCTGATCTGTTCTCATTACTGAGCAGCTGTAATATGACAGGAAGGCTTTGTGGGACCAGTTCTAATGACATTATCGTTTGGAGCATCGTGGGCTGCATTTGTCCAGCGGCCTGAAAAGTGAATGCTATAGATTCAAGTTTCGGCCTGACATAAATTGTCAGATTAGTTTCTGGGTGGTGATCATTAGTTATGAGTTCTACAAATATCTTCTCCCTATCTGAGAATTGTTCCTTCTGCCTTGGGTCTTCTGTTAATCAGAAGTTTTAAAAATTAATATAAGAAAACTTATAAATCTTTTTCTTGCTATGTAGCAAAAAATTGTAGAAACATATAGCAGAATTCTACTTATATAAAGTGGAAACACAGGCAAAGTTATGCTATATGTTGCTTGAAGGTACACACCTATCTAGCAAAAGTAAAAGAAACGCATAGAAATAATAAACACCCAATTAACCATGGAGGTTATCCCTTGGAGAAAGAATGGAGTGGGATTCAGGAAAGAAACACAAAAGGCATTAAATTTATTAGTAATAAAAATAGCATTTTAAGGTGAATGGCAGGCACAAAACCAAAGTAGTCTGGGACCCACCCTTTCTCCTCCTGCCAGACTTTTCTACCTGGAGAGAATGCCTTAACTTATAGAATTTTTAATGTCACTTTCAAGCTTAATATCAGTTTCACCATTAAGCATTCAGCGAGAGCTCTCTGTCTGTATATTCTGATTGGGTATGAAAACTGCACTGATGTAATCACTGTTCACCTATTCTATGTTACTAGGGAAGGTTGTGGGATATATAAGAAAGTTTTGCTCTTTTATTGATAATATACATTTTCTAAGAATTTTCCATTTATAAATATCATATACCATATTTCTAGAAGACAAGTTGAAGTGATCAGTGGCTAGAGAATTTTATAAATATATACCAATGATTTGTCTTTTTTTTTTTTTTTTTTTTTGCAGTATGTGGGCCTCTCACTGTTGTGGCCTCTCCTGTTGCGGAGCACAGGTTCCAGACGCGCAGGCTCAATGGCCATGGCTCACGGGCCCAGCTGCTCCGCGGCATGTGGGATCTTCCCGGACCGGGGCACGAACCCACGTCCCCTGCATCGGCAGGCGGACCCTCAACCACTGCGCCACCAGGGAAGCCCGATTTGTCTTTTTAAAACTTAACTTGTTTTTATTCATTTCCAGCAAACACACAATTTACGGTTCAGACATTCTCATTAGGATGGGCTCTTAGCCAATGCAATACTCACGTGCCTTTTTTCCTGACTATAATCAGGGGAAGTGGAGCTTGGCAAATACAATTCCCTGTGAAGACAGAGCAGGAACAGACAGTACTATACTCTTGAAAGTTTGTGTTTCAATGTCACAGTAAATTCGACTCAATTCCATAGACTTTTATTGAGTACCTTCTGCCTGGGGCGCTTAGCAGGAGATCTGCTCCCCACCCTCAGAAGCTTTCGCTCTAGTTGAGGAAGAAGGAGGAGAGAAGGGTAACATGTACAGCAATTTCTATTAAGGTGGAGATGCTGAATTTGAGCTTATTCCATTTTATGCTAGTTTTCTCAATACCTTCTCTCCTTAACCTAAGATTATTACTGAGAAGCCAATGCTGACTATTCTAGTAGGACAGTTGGATCATTCTCAAGCACAGTCAGATGCTTGCCCCAGTGAGTGACCTGCAATGTTTTCACTTCTAGGGTAGGAACCCAAACAATCTATCGCTAGCACTCTCTAGCAATTTCTACACAGTAGCTTTCTCTCTTGAGCCAGGGCTTGAATTGCTTACAAAGAAAATCAGACTCAGCTTAACTTGGTCAAGTTGCTTGCTCCCTCAGAATAATGAGCTGGATTTTTCCACCAATTATAACCAAACTGGAAGATCCCCTAAGATGAAAACTATGCCGACCTGACATATCCATGCACCTGTGATGATCCCTAGAGTAGCAAGATGACTTTGGGAATGAATGGACTATGGATGGACTTTGTCATTCTGTTTAGCATTTAAAATAGACATAAAAAACAAACTTATGGTTACTAAAGGGGAAGGGGGAGGAAGGGATAAATTAGGAGGATGGGATTAACAGATACACGCCACTATATATAAAATAAACAACAAGGATTTACTTTATAGCACAGGGGACTATATTCAATATCTTATAATAATGTATAATGGAAAAGAACCTGAAAAAGTGATACACGAATCACTTTGCTGTACATCAGAAACTAACACAATATTGTAAATCAGCTATGCTTCAATAAAAAATAAAAATTAAAATAAAATAGATGTATTATCATAGGGCATTGAGAATCTACCAGAAATATAGTTTTGGTTAATTACAAATATTTATTTGTTTGTTTATTTATCTATTTATATAAATAGTTAGCAAATGTTGAGTGCCAGCACCAGGCTAAGGATGTTTCATAGATGTTTGCATTGAATCCCTACAATAACTTTCTGAAGTGGAAATTATTTATCCACATTACTACAGTGAAAAAACCCAAGATTCAGGGAGATTAAGTGCCAAGGTTGCCTGAGCGACAGAGTTGGGATCGAAGCCAGGGCTACCTCACTTCAAGCTCTTGCTTTGACCACATTCTACTGCTTCCTCCAAAGTTTTGTGTTTTTTTTTTTCCCCCAAGGAAGCATTGTTTGGGGGCATAGCCTTTAGTCCAAAGGGACACTTAGGAAGAGAAAATGCTCCCTTTATTTGTTAAAAAAGTTGTTGGGAAATCTATAGGTCAAAGAGTAAACGACGACGTACGTAGCTCACTACGAGAAGAAGGATTAGAAATGAAGCCTGTGGGGCAGTACTCTCGTCCGGCAATAGGGGCGGAGCAAGCCCGCAGCCGTTATCGCGAGACCCTCGGCGGCGTGAGCGGGCCTGGTCCGCCAAAAGGCAGCCTCGCAGTGCCGGAGAATGTGGAGAGAGGTGGGCTGCGGCTTTCTCCCTGGAGCGCTCCAGGCCCTCCGGCCTCGGGGCCGGCAGGGGAGCTGGGGGGTCCGGCGACAGGCAGAGGGCTGTGTCGTGCAGAGCTCCAGAGCCCTCGCCACAGCTGCCCGCTGACCACGCCCGGGCCTTGACGTCACGGTGGAGGCCGTTTCCACGGGTCGCGGTCCATGGAGGCCTCAGCAGCTGGAGGATATAGACACTGCTATTCAGGTAAGAGCTTCAACCAGCTTAAGTCTCTCCATTCATGTGTCAGAAATTGGTACAGCTTGGGTCAGTTGTCGACCCCTAGCAGGTGACCAGAGGTCAGGGGTAAGTTGCCAGGACTTCGCCCATCACTACTTCACGTCCCCCTCCGTGGTTGGCACTGTTGTCAACGAAGGGCAGTTATTGTGAGCTGGGGATCGGTGTTCGCTGCAACACGTATTCCTATTGATCCTACACAATGATTCTCTCCAGTTTAAATGAAAAGCCTGAGGGCCGGCTGGGCGCCTGGCTCCCTCAGTGATGACGGCTGGGTTAGGGTCTGGGGACCTGGCCCTGAGGGCGCCACCAGCTGGGATCTGCCTCCTCAGCTGGGCCTGGGCACTGGCGGGAGGACCCAGACCTGGTGCTGGAGGAACGCTCCTGGGCAGGGTAACCAAGCCAGGGCCTGCACCTCGGAGGGCGAAAGTTGAGCCTTGGGACCTTGCCCTTTCTTGTCAGAATAGAGAATAACATTTGTTTCGGTGGAGGTTTACAGGAACATCGTTCTCTGACCTCAGGAACAAAGGATCTGACACCAAGAAGTTTGCACCAACTAAGCACGCTCCTCGCTCACCTTTCCTATAAAAGGGCTTTACTTTCGGGGAGTTTGGGGTTAAGGCCTGAGCCACCCGTCTCCTTGCGTGGCCCTGCAGTTAACCTTTCTCTGCTCCAAACTCCGACCTTCTGGTACTGTTTGACCTCACTGTGGGTCGGGCACACGGACTTGGCGTTTAATAACATTCCCACTTGTCTTTGCATGCGTCCCTGCTCCTTGTAGGAGCCTGTTTTTTCTCACCCACACTCCACCATGTTCCCTCTTTGTAGCTCTGAAGAAATCATCATTAATTTAATTTTCTATGAGATTCAACACTTGTTAAGCGTCCCTGCCTTGCAATTAAGAATTTCTATGAACATGAGTCTCTGGAGACCTGACGTGCTTGAGTTCAAAGACTATAGCCCATGTGTTTATGAGCCGTTTCCATAAAACAAGAAATAGCTTGTTTTTCCTGAACTGTTGCCCAAGAATCCATCTTCCTGCCAGAAATCACAGGGTGTGGAGTTGGGACCTGACTTACTAGATGGAGGTCTATAGTTTTTGCTTTCTGATCCCAAATTTCAACGTGCTTTCAAGGAAAGACTCATAGACAATGGTCACATCCATGTGCATAGCCCAGGAGTTACTTTTTTTCATAACAACACTGAAAGTTGGGCCTTGAACTCTGGAGAGAGGTTAAAAATCACTCCTCCCTTCCCATTCTGCACGACCACTCATCTGCAAAAGGTTACAGTTTCCTTTTTTGTTTTATTAATAATATTAGCTAATATTCCTTGAGTGTTTATATTGTACCAGATCCTAAGCTTTAGAGGAGTGAATTCTCAGAACTACCCTAGGAGATGGACAGACTTAGAATGATTGCCGTGTATGTTGTAGGGAGGGAGACCCCTTCCAGGGCCCGAGAGTGGGCTCTTGTCTAACACCAGGAAATGAATTGTCCAAGGAGACACATGTACTGACAAAGCAAAAGGCTTTATTGGGAAAGGGCACCCAGGTAGAGAGCAGCAGGGTAAGGGAACCCAGGAGAACTGCTCTGCCACGTGGCTCGCAGTCTCAGGGTTTATGGTAATGGGGTTAGTTTCTGGGTTGTTTCTGGCCAATCATCTTGGTTGTCCCCATATTTGGTCTGACTCAGGGTCCTTCCTGGTGGTGCGCACATCTCTCAGCCAAGATGGATTCTAGTGTGAGGGTTTCTGGGAAGTTGGCAGGACATACTATGGGCTGGCATCTCCTCCCTCCTTCGCCCTTCCCGAATTCTCCAGGTTAATTTTTGGTGGCAGCACTGTGTTCTTACCGGGACCCCCTGTGGTGAGATAACTCATGCAAGTAATTATGATCATGCCTGGCCAAGGTGGGTGGTTTTGGTCAGCGGTTCCCTAACGTGGAGATCTTTAGCTACTTTTCCAGAATGATGCAGCAGTAAGTGGCAGCACCGTCGAATGAACTCAAGTGTGTCTGACTGCAGAGCCTTCACATCTGACCACTCCACACTGCTGCCCCATGGGTTGGCCCTTTACAGCTTTTCGTATTCGTACTTTACTCCTCGTCTGATTAATCCAGGAAAGTGTTGTTGTCAGGGAGTCTGGGTTTTACAAGCTGCATGGATGAAAAAGAGAAGGGACTTGGCGAGGAAGGTGAGAGAGGAGTGGGAACAGCCAGTGTAACCTGGGCAGCTGCACTGGCAGTTCTGAGGAAGTGGACATCAAACAGCTCTGCTAGACTGAAGTGCAAGGGACAGGGAACAGTCAGGGAAGTGGGTGGGAGGAGAGGATATGGGGCTGGACCGGGAGTAGTTCATGTTGACTACCTCGGAGCACCTCCTTTCTCAACCTTAGAAAGTAGAGTTCTTATTAATTAATCTTTATTTCAAAAAACTTTTACAGTGATTTGTTAATTTCCATTTATTCATTCAGCATGCATTTTAACACAACAATTATATACAGGGCACCGTGCTTTACAGTAGGACTACCAAAAGGAATCCATTGTGAGCCTGACATAAAGGAGTTCATCATCTAGTGGGGACGGTGAATAGAATGGCAGCGTAAGGTAGTGACAAATTGCGTGGCTTGCGAACTGAAAGAAAACAGGTTTACATCTGAGCTCCACACACCCAAGCTGTGTCATCACAGGCAAATCACTTAATTCCTCTAAGCCTCAGTTTCCACATCTGTACAATTTAGTAGGAAGAGTAGAAATAATGCATGTAAAATATACAACAGTGTTCTTACCATATTATGTACTCGAAAAATATTACCTATTATTATGTAAAGAAATAGTTGCCTCTCATTATAAGAAGTGCTGTAAGAGAAGTATGTTCTATTAAAAAATGAATTCTGTAGTGATCATGAAGATGTTCCAGAGGGTCAGAAGATTTAATCTAAAATGTAAATGATTACAAGTTTGACAGGCAAGCAAGATGGGGTTGGAGAGACGTTCTAGACAGAACGTCTTCGTCTTCTTTGCAACTTATGCAAAGGTATGGAGATTGAAGAGAGTAATTCCAGCATGCTTAGGGACCAGTGAGTTGGTTGGTCAGAGGGAGGAGAAGGTGAGGGTAGGTGTGTCTGGAAAGGGAGCCTGAAGCTGGATTCTCAAGAGCCTGGCTGGCCTGGCTGAGAAGTCTCATCCCTAGAAAGTCCCTTGAGATCCCTGAAAGAATGAAGTTCCAAAGTATCAGCTACACCTTAGGAAACTGATGGGAATAATTTTGGGTGGACAAAGAAGGTTTTTAAAACCACAAAGATTTTTATTTTCTGAAAGGAAAGCACTCTATGGCAACAAGCTTTGACTGCTTGTCAAAGGATGAAATAACTTCCACAGTAAGGGAAGGAAGAGGCCCGATGCCCATTGTTCCAAACATACAGCTTCATTGTCTTCTTCTCTGTATTAATTTGTTCCCTTTTCTTACTTGATTTCTTACCCCCAAAGCACAAGGAAGATTTAAACCTCAGCAGGCAAAATAGGAATGATGTTGATGTTTTGTCCCATTTTCCTGAGTTATTCTTTGAAAAGAAATGTGGTGTGGGCCCCGTGAAAGTTGATGTTCTGGCTGAAGCACTCATAAGAATGTTTTTTAAACTAAATCCACAAAGATCTTAGCATGTTCAGTGTTTCTGCTGTGGTTACTACCCTCTGCCAAATAGTGCCTTGGATCTTAAATGACTTGTGAATGAAACAGCAACTTGGGAGGCCAAAAAATTGTCCTGTGGGCACAACATGATGTTTATTTCCAGTACAAAGCAACCTCCCTCTAAGGACCAAGAGTTGCTTCACTTCTATTGGAGTGCTGATGCCGACACGGCCAGGCTGACCACTCTGTAGTTGGTCAGCCCTAGAATCTATTCCAGCTTTAAGATGTGAGGTGAAACCGCTGAAAAATTTTAAAAAGTGAAACTTCCGTTAATCAGATGGCTTTGAGGACTGGATTTTTCTTGTTGAATCTTCAACTTAAATTAAGATACATCCAACCCCTTTTATATTAAATATAAACTGTTTTAGTCTTCATTGAAAATCTTCCTGAAATGTGGGAGACCAGCCTGTGAATTCCATGCTAGAAGATCCACGGGAATTGGACAATGCTTTGGGGTTATTTTATCACACCTGAGTGCTTATTTTACCTAGCTGCAGATCTAAATGACGGAAGGGCAGGCAACCAGCCTGTCTGTGCATCCCAAGATGTGCCCAAGAGATGTTTTTATTATCCTCCTTGTTATGGACCAAACTGTGTTCTCCCAAAGTTCATATGTCGAAGCCCCACCCTCAACGTTACTATATTTGGAGACGGGCACTTTACAGAGGTAATTAAGGTTAAGTGAGGTCATAAGGGTGGGACCTAATCCAATGGGACTGATATCCTTACATAACGAAGAAGAGATGAAAGCTCGCTCTCCTCACACATGAACAGGGGAAAAGCCACGTGAAGACACAGTGAGAAGGTGGCCGTCTGCAAGCCAGAAAGAGATGTCTCTCCAGAAACCAACCCCAATGGCGCCTGATCTTGGACTTGTACCCTCCAGAACTGTGAGAAAATAAATGTCTGTTGTTTAAGCCACCCAGCCTGAGTATTTTGTTGTGGCAGTGCTAGCAAGTGAATATACTGCTCTTAATATGAGTATGATGAAGATAAAGATAATAAGGAAAACTTGTATTTGCTGAGCAATTACTGTGTGCCTGGCTTTGTGCTTGGGGGCTTTGTAGACTTCATTTAATCTGGACCATTATTCTGCGATGGGGACTTGGCACTTCCTTCTGACAGGAAAGTAAAAGAAGTGCTCTGGCTAGTGGCTCTGACCTCCCACGAAATAAGATTTGGTCATTTGGGGAATCATTGTAAAGTAAAAAAGGTGATTTTTAAGGTGTGCATGAAAATCATCTCATTAACTGAATCCACCAATCTGAAGCTCAGATTCTGCCTCTCAGATCCAAGGCAATAAGATTTTCACATGGTGAATGTAAGTGTTGCACTAGTACCCTACAATCTTTTATGCTGCACATCTGATATAAGAGTTCTGCTGTTGAATCCGATGAGGGTCTGTAAAAGCTTATTTCTTACAGCAGAGGGCAGGCTCAGCCTGTGAAAGGAATAAGGTTGTGCTGCCTCGCAGATCTCAAACATATGCTGATCTTCCCTCACCTTCTGATACACTTTTCTGCCAACTTAACACCTAAATTAAAATTTGTGCTCCCAGATGAGTCTCAGTAGAAAATCATCTTAAAAAAGATTATTTTTGATAAAATAAAGCCTGCCAAGGAGCTTTTGACACGGCCCTTCCCTAAAGAATGATTCTCTAGTAGTGTTAAAGAATAATAAATCCTATTTTATTTTGTTTTATTTTATTGGACATAGCCTTTTAATTAAAATTTTTTCCTTTTTAAATTGAGCTATAGTTGATATACAATATTATGTAAGTTATACAGTGATTCACAGTTTTAAAGGTTATACTCCATTTATAGTTATTATAAAATATCAGCTGAATAGCCTTTTTAATTTTATTTTTCTTTTATTTTCCTTTATTTTTTAAATTTTTGGCTGTGCTGCATCTTCGTTGCTGCACGCAGGTTTTCTTCTAGTTGCATCAAGTGGGGGCTACTCTTCGTTACGGTGCGTGGGCTTCTCACTGCAGTGCCTTCTCTTGTTGCGGAGCATGGGCTCTAAGCACACGGGCTTCAGTAGTTGCAGCACACAGGCTCAGTTGTTGTGGCTCGCGGGCTCTAGAGCGCAGGCTCAGTAGTTGTGGCGCACGGGCTTAGTTGCTCCGCGGCATGTGGGATCTTCCTGTATCAGGGATCGAACCCGTGTCCCCTACATTGGCAGGCGGATTCTTAACCACTGTGCCACCAGGGAAGCCCCTAGCCTTTTTTAATTATAGAAAATTTCAAACATGTAGAAAAGCACAGCAGACATTACAACAGATAAAGAATACCCACCACCACTCACGGATATGAAGCAAATTGTATTCGATTTTTATTTGCATTTCCTAAGCACTTGCAAACTTGTGATATTTACTAGCCAAATCTGAATGAAAGTGATAAATGAAGAAGACGTGGAGCAGATGTTGGAAATTTCGAGTTGTCATCTCGTACCTACCTAATTTATTGAAAGATCTTGAAAACATTGCATTACCTACGTAATAAAGAATATGTTTGAGCTAGACAATATATATTTCAACCCTGATTCTGCCTGCTCCTTGCTTTATGTAACTTGGGCAAGTTATTCAACCTCTTCAAGCCTCAGCTTCCATACCTATGAAATGTGGACTCATAACTGTGCCCACTTCATTGGGTGATAAATATTCAAGGTGAATTGCGTATAAAGCATTTAGCACAGCACCTGGCACGTAGTATTGAATAAATGTACAAGGATGTTATTCACTTCCTTGGACTTCATTCAGCATCTTCATGTTTGATATGAGGGATTTAGAAGAGATCTTTAAGTCCACTAGCAATTGAAAATGCTAACTTATATGTGTGTTTAACTTTTTATTGCTAATATCTTGATTGGGCCAGAGGTATTAGAACAGAGAGAACCCTATACTGTCGGTGTCAGGCACACTGATAGTACATGGTGTATAAATCTGCATTTTCTAGTTAGTAGTAAAATATCTCCAGGGCCCAAAACTGATGGCTTTCACTCTACTGTGTCCTTTCATGTATTTTCTCCCTGATTCTTTTAAGGGTAAGGACTATATTGCATTTCCGTGTTCAGCTCAATTCAATGAGAATCGTTTATTGGGCGCCTAAAATGTATAAGGCATTTTCTAGACACTGGGGGGAAAGGTAAGACACACACATTTTCCCCATCATGATACTATAGTAGCGGAAGATAAAATATGGTCACAAAATCCAAAAGGTAAGAAAGAATGTGATGAATGCAATAAGGAAAATTTACCCCGAGGAGACAGAGTAAACCACTAATTAAGACTCTGTATAAGTAAGCCTTCAAAGTGAGTAGAATTTGGATAGGATGAGATTGGGTGGCCATGGGTGCACAGGTAGGAACATTCTAGAGAGAGAGAAAGATTCAGACACTGGCAAAGCCATTTTTGTAGCCTGGACTGGTTAAGGCAGGGATTTAATGGGGTGTAGCAAGAGGGATTTAATGGGGTGTAGCAAGAGTTGGGACTGAAAAGATAAATTGGAGCCCAGCTGTGGAGGGCTATGAATGCCGGCTTAAGGACTTTAAACTTCATGAGATGTGGTGAGATCAGAAACATGCTTGAAGGGGGATGGTGCCAGGAATGGATGGTGGTGGAGAGAAAACAGAAATGGAGATTGTGTTGGTAAGTGACTTGATGATCTGCTCAGAGGGTTAGAGACCTGAATTATGATCCTGGGGGTAAAAAGAAGATGTGGATGTGAGAGAAATTAGAGGATGAATCATTCATTCATTCCTTCCATTTTTATTAAACACCTACTCTGACCAGGTATCTTCTTTGTATAAGGGCTTCAAAGAAAAATCAGAGGATCCTTGTTTGAGGCAGGGGATAATTTAGCCAATACTTAGATTTTCAAGAATTCTTGTCATGGTGTTGGGAAAGGGGTGGTTAGTAAGGAAAAGAGGGACGTGGAGGACAGGATTGCCATTCCGGAGACAGTCTACATCGGAGAAGAGGATGATTTAAGCGAGGAGGATGAGATCATTTTGGAGTGGAATTCAGCTTCTAAATCTCAGTAGGTGAATGAATACATGCATAAGAATGAAAGAATGCATCAGTGCATGAAGGTATGGGTGGAGGAATGGGAGTGTTGCCACCCTGCGTGAATCAGGTACCTAAATATTATGATTAAATCTCTCGGAGCAAAACAGTCTCTAAATATTCTAAAACACATTTATAATGAAGGGCAAATAATGAAGAAAAGCATTATTGGGAGTTTAGTTTTTAATTCTGCAGACTTATATGGCAAAGTTCAGAATGATAGGATTGGCAGCCAAAATGTCAAAATTTGCGAACAGAAACATTGACTCTGTGTTTTTATAATGTCTTCTAATATTTTTTCAACTTATACATCACAATTCAGTTACTCTGGACTTGTCCTTTTTCCAGTGTTTTGGCTTTTTAAAAAAATTTCTGGTGTTATGTCAATTCTCGGTACATTTGTGTGTGTGTGCATGTGTGTGTTGAGAGAGAGACTTCAAATCTCTTTCTACTACTTTATTTAACTGCTTGATTTATTGTTACAGCAAGCTTCTCTCTGTTAAATATTTTTTAAAATCTCATTTGTTTTATTTTGCCACTCTCTGATTTTTCTAATTATCAACGTGGGTTTTCCCTCACCAGAGACTTAGAGGTGAACAAGGAAGCTTCCGACCATGTCCTGTTACCCTGATCTTGTCTGAGTCAAATGTAAGAATTTGAGGATTCAAAGGATTGAGTTGAATGATGTCCACAGACACAGGGTATCATTCACATTTGTCAGCTCAAGATACCAGGGCCCCACTGGTTGCCCCACTGTACTTTCAGAAGCCCTCTCTGTCAAAGAACAAGCCTGAGGGCTTCCCCGGTGGTGCAGTGGTTGAGAGTCCGCCTGCCGATGCAGGGGACACGGGTTTGTGCCCCAGTCCGGGAAGATCCCACATGCCGCGGAGCGACTGGGCTCGTGAGCCATGGCCGCTGAGCCTGCGCGTCCAGAGCCTGTGCTCCGCAATGGGAGAGGCCACAACAGTGAGAGGCCCGTGTACCGCAAAAAAATAAAAAAAATAAAAAATAAAAAAGAACAAGCCTGAGCCCCCTACCATCGGTCTTCAAGCATAGTGTCCTGCCCTCACTGATTTTGAGGCCCTTTCCCACGGAATAGCTTAGACCGTGAAGTTGGGTGCTGCTGGAGTTAGGATCACCACACTGATCAACCTGGGGGGAAGCCACTTGTGACTGGGGAGCTTCAGAGAGTGGCCAGAAAACATTCAGAGATCATCTAAATCATGTCTAGACAGCCTTGTCTAAAGAATATGGTGTTTTCCACTGTAATTTGGCTTTAAGTAGAAGATCTGTAGAGTCATCTCTACAGATGAAACTTCTATCCCAGAGACAAGCTGTTGATGAGGTTTCTGCACTGGATGATGGGTGACCATGAGGACTGATCCTGTCATGGCTTGTTCCACCGGGACCAGGATTCTCTGGCCACCTCCATGGTAGGAGAAAAGGAGGCAGGGCGAGAGCCTTCTGTGGACACTTGCTCTCATGGTTGTGCAGATGAAGGGTTATTACCCTGCCCTTTTCTGGTTCTGGATTGGGTCTGAGACTGAGTTAGAGAACATTATGGATCTGGGTCTTCTGTTTACGTGGCCTTGAGTGTGTGTGTGGGGTTGAAGCTGGGGGATCTATATCTACACAGTCTATAGCCACATGGTAACTGCTGTTTTGGAAGAGGTTTGAGGTTCTTGGAGTCTCATCTGTGGGAAGGTGCCTTCACATAAGATCAGTTATCCTTATAAAAATGCACATAGCTTTGTCAACATGGCTTTATAGAGTGGAGATTCAGGTAAAATATCTTGAACCTTGTGGAGAAGCTCAAAATACTTAGAGGCCAATCTGAAATGTCAACAACCCTTCCTACATGTCTCAATTTTGATGCATCTGAAAGTGTAAGGATTTCCAGCATCCTAATGAAACAGAGTTTGCAAGTATGCAATTCTCAGCTGTTGTACTCAGAATGATGCACTAGAGGATATTTCTCCTTGTTTCATAAAGATGAAGGACTTGATCATAAGAGCAAGATGTTCATTCTTGAATTCCCTCATGGGACTCTTTGATTAAGTTGCCTGTGACATTTAATACAACCCTAGTGATTGAAGAGAATGCAAAGGATCCTGGTGAGTAGCTATGCTCTGAAGACTATTTTCTTTTTAGTTAAGGCAAAAACATGATTTTCTTAGATAAAGGATAGACCAAGCCAGTTTGATGAGTGGTGTAGGTGGGCTTGGAACTCACCAATTCCACCCTTCTAGGCAAGTGCTGCTGGCACAACACCAGCCCGTAGGGTCTATGAGTGACACACACATGTGAGCAGGAAATCACAGATCTGGGGAAATGCCCCTATTAGTTTCACCAAATATATATACTGCACCAATAACAACAACAGCACCAACAGAATAGCACTATATGAGCAATAACGAACATTTGTGGAGTACCTATTGCGAACCAGGACTTGAACTAAGCTTTTTATATACCTAACCTCATATTTCATTTCATTTCATTTCATAGCGGATACTATTATTATTTCCACTTGTACAAAGAGAAAAGCTGAGATTTAGAGAAGTTAAGTAATATCCCAAATCACCAACTATTATTGTGTGTGGAGGCAGAACTCAAACCCAGAGTTGGCTATCTTAAAATAGCACGGGCAATAAACGTGTGAAAAACTAACCTAGATCCCGCTATTCAGAAGGAACTATTTATAACATCGCTGTTGTGTAGCTTTCCAGATTTCCCCCATGAGTATTACTTATAAAATTTATATATACATAAGTACATACATATATATGCATACAGATATCTGCCCATCTTTTATAGCCTTTCTTTTCATATCACAATGTAGAGCCTAGAACTATCTCCATGCAATCAGAGTGTTTATGACAGACAGCCTGATAGTCTGGTCACTTCAGGTCCTCTGGGCTGTGGCTGCAGCAGACTGCTTGTCCAGCCTGATGCCCACAAAGCACACAAGATGAGGGTTCCATAAAATGCAGAGCTGGGCACCCAAGTAGATATCAAGACCACAAAGTCCAAGGGCTTTGAAACCTACTCCAGCACATTCTCACATTCCAGTATTTTACAGACAAGGGTAATGAGCCCAAGAATTACCGCCCTCCAGCTTCAGGGGAGTGAAAAATGAAGGGTTGTTTTCCAAGTAATGTGACGCCAGACAGCTGGCTGAACAGTCAATAGTGCCAGGCCTTCTCTGAAGGCCAGTGTCAGCCCCCACCTCCTCCCCACCACCACATGTCACAGTGCACCCCGAACCAGGGAAATCTGTCCTTCTACAGGATGTAGAACTGCAAGAGGAAAGCAGGTTTTACTGGCTTGTGGTTTCCTAGGCTCTTAGAATGTTGAATGCAGCCTGTGCATTGGCAGCAGGAGAACTCGAAAGAAACCACAGGGTTGGAATTGATTATTTCCTGTTGTCCCCCTCTTCCGCCTATATCAGTACCTGTTTCTTGATAAATAGACACATGAACATACTCCAAACGTAAGGTCCTAGACAGCAAGCAATAAAAACGTGCCTTGACCCACTGAAATAAATTGTACCAAATGGAGTTCTTGTTTCCATTTATTATTTATTAGTCATATGGAGCAGCTAGTGGAATAAATTTTTTTTTCTAGTGGAAAATGAATGTATGACAATCAGAAGTAATAGCGATCACAGAACAACTGTTCTCCCCAGCTTGGGCCTAGTTTAATTGAGCAAAATTCTTCCTGCAGATTAATGACTCTCTTTCTCCACTTGATCGTCTTTCAGCTGGTACCTCAAGCTGTCTTTCTCCCGTTCCTTCTCTTTCTGACCACCATAACAAGTTTTCCAGTAGCCTCTTCCAGGTGCCACAGTTAAAGAAATATTAGTGAGGCTGATAGGTTTTAAAGGAGCCGAGTGGTCCAGGAATGGGTTTGGAATTGATTCAAAGGAATGGCTGCTTCAATAAAATATTTTATTTGGAATAAGAGGAAATTGGTCCCTTAGTAACATTAGCAATTTATTCAGAGTCACTGTCACATGAGGACATCTGAAGATCATATTGAGAATTTGATGAATTTGTCTCACTCCCAAAGATAACCTAGAAGAAGATGGAATAATTTACTTTTATTATCACCTAGTATAAACTTGATAATTTGGTAGATAGAAATAGCAGTATTAAAGATAAATCAGGTGGTGAAAACAGTTACTAGACTCTTCTTTTAACCATAGAATTTAGTGCACAGAGGAAGCACTTAGTTTTCAAGCTTTTTTGTCATTAAAAATAACTCATGCAATACCATCTGCCTTATTCTATTTTATAATTATCAGAATTAAAAAGGTAGGTCTTGGGCTTCCCTGGTGGCGCAGTGGTTGAGAGTCCGCCTGCCGATGCAGGGGACATGGGTTCGTGCCCCGGTCCGGGAAGATCCCACATGCCGCGGAGTGGCTGGGCCCGTGAGCCATGGCCACTGAGCCTACGCATCTGGAGCCTGTGCTCTGCAATGGGAGAGGCCACAACAGTGAGAGGCCCGCGTACCGCAAAAAAAAAAAAAAAAAAAAAATGTAGGTCTTGGTTAAGTGGTGGCCTCCCCCTTGAGCCTGGTAGAATAATGCTGAGTTGCCTTGTAAGGTCCATAGTGCTTCTGTTGAACTCAGACTTCAATAATACCCTGTTTTTAGCCAGAGTGAGCTTTCTAAAATGACTGTCAACCCCCTGCTTAATCATGTCAGTGGCCGCCTGTGGCCATGAGGATGAAGTACAAACTCAAGATCATGGCTTAAAGAATTTATCTCAGTCTGGTCCCAGGTCATCTCTTCTGCTACTTCCTCTCTGTCTCTGCTCCCCAGCCATACTGTGAACCACCAGGGGTTCCCCTATTTGAATGTTTGTAATCATACCTAGGCCTGAGTACAGGCTGGCCCTTCCACCAAGACCCTACGGTTTCATACTCCATAGTACTTTTTCATGATACTTTGGTATCCAAGTGACATGCCCTAGGCTGTGTGCCAAGCCAGTGACGGAGTCAGAAATGCAGAACATAAATTCTCTGAACATTGACTATGGGTCCTTAAGAAATAAGCCTTTGGAATGTCTACTCTAAGGGAGATGGCTTCTGCTTGGAGACTTTCTTAATACTGTCCAATACTCCCAAAATATATGTTCTGTTTCACTGGCTTGAAGTAGGAATCAAAAAGAGCAATTTTCATTTCTAAGACAAGATCAGGAATCTAAAACATGGATTTAATTATAGCATTGGCTATTCCTGGCACTGCTCATATTAGTGTTTTTTTTCTTTGACACGTGCCATTCACGTTTAAGCACTGTGGCTCCGAAAGGAGTTGACAAAACCTTTTGTGTGTGTCTCCTTGAAACACCCAAGCCATAGAGGTGAATTACACTGTGTAGATTATCAGTGAGCAGGTGATTCTCCAAAGCATGCTTAGGTATGCAAGGCATTGTGATCCTAGGATTTTATTGGTCACTGAAAGTTTCCTATGTTCTCCAACTTGGATCAGTCATGGAAAATGATAACAAAAGCCTTCTCAATTGCTGTGAGTTCTTCAAAAATGTTAGCTCCTTTTCTTCTGTATGAGTGCAAGGATGTATCCCAAGCTAACGTCTCTGTATATGTTGGTAGGAGCTTCGGAAGGGAATAGGATGTGTAATTATGACAGGGAGGGTGAGAGATGGCACTGGAGCAAGTGTCAAGGAAATGGGAGAATAGAAAGAAAAGTCCTGAGATGCTGTCAGTCAAGTGCATAAGCTGATGAAATGGCTCCTGGAGGGGGGTGGGGACAGCAAATCATTGGCTACAAAGACAAGGCCAGTCACACCAACCCTTCTTTTGATCATGCCATTGATTTTGCATCTACCATGTATTACTGCAGACTCACATATTGTGAGACTGCCATGAGTTTGCCATGTAGACATAGTCTGAACTGTTTTTACTTAATCCTGTAGTAACCTCTGATATACCTCCAAGTCAAAATTAACCTTCATGGATGTATTTGAATGCTTATAGTTGCCTTTTTAATGAAAAGTGAATTTTTAAATCTTGAATTAAATAGCTTAATGGAGCCTGGATATTCTTGTCATGTATTAATTATACCTCATGATAAATACTCATTGGAAAATCGCTTGCCAGATCACATACAGACGCATGGAATATCTCAAGGGGCCAACAGTAATTCTTCTGAAGATTCTTTGGCTCCATTTTATTTCTCAAGATAGATCTATAAATCTGATAGCAATTGAACTACATCAAGTATATGAAGCTGTTAAATGTAAAGGAAAAGACAGGATACTTAAAATGTCATGTCAAAGTAAATAACTGGGTGCTTCCCAGCAAAGACAGCTTTACATCAGCATGGATACCAACACATGGAAGCAATTAATAGAAATATTTTCAGTGAGAAATATAAACATATCTATGGCCATTACTGAAATGCATTAAACAAGATGAACTTTTTGGAGAAAGTGAAAAAATAATATTTGCTAAAAAAATAAAAGCTTTTTGGCTGTCATACAGTAATGTGTAATACTAGTGTTTCTGAGGTTCCCAGTCCTTCAATCCTCTTTATTCATGAGTGTGTTGGAAACAGCAGATACCGATTCAAATCACCTTAAATTCAAGGACTGTATTAACGGCTGTTGGCCTCCTTGGAGGATTTTCCTAGGATGATTGTGCTGTCTGGAATTTTATTTGTTTTCAGAATGAAGAAAAAAATAATTCAGAGCTGGCTGTGGATCACACAGTGTATATGCCTTTTAAGAAATTATTTGCCGAAAAATTATTCACATTCCAAAAACAGCAAAATTGCCCCCCCAAACCATTTCTTTTACTACTTAAGCCCCAAATGACCTAAGCTTAAAGATACTTGAAAAATAAAAGCCTCCAGAGGATATTCAACGTGTGGAATGAATTAACAGGAACCACAATGGCACTAAAGTTAATAATTATATAGTAAAAGAATGAAAAATTGGCATGCTTCTGAAGTTAACATAACAAATAGGGAACATGTAAGGAGCACCCTTTGCCAAGTTTAAGATGAACCCAAAACAGAAACTTTGGACTAGAATTGTACCTATTTTCTATGTTAGTTTGCTCAAAGTTGGTTTTTGTTTTGTTTTGTTTTGTCTTCAAGGGAAGAAGGTTGAAAATTTTTGCAAGTGACAAAAAGCTGTTGGATATTAAATGCCTCTTAGATAATAATATATTTATGGTTCAAGTGTAAATAAGTCAGAAGCATATGGATTAGATTTCCCTTAAATCTGTTCAAATATTAAAAGGTGGGGGGGGAAGGCACTTGGCAAATGTATTGGAAGTTTTTCAAAACTGTGATGTCTAAATGTATACTTTGAGACTGCTGTGAAGTCTAGATTGTCCCTAGACTCAGTGATTGACTTAAGCAGGTAGATCCTATGGTCATAGAAGGTTGACTTAAACCATTTCTTTAATGTTGTAAGCCTATACCTTCATGTAAGAATCATTTATCAACTGGCAACTCTGGAACGAGATTCATCTGCAAAGCCAAAAATTAAAAATCTCATATCTAGGTGGACAAAGCAAGGCCAGTTTTAGATATCAGATTCTGAATGTCTGATTTTGCATTGATCTTTTCAAATCTAATATGCTTTCAGACTTTTGACAGGTATGTTGTACAATCAGGTTACGTTGTACCATGCAATCATTTGGGGTGACATTCAAAATACTTACTAACCTGTAACTCGTGGACACCATATTCAGAGGAAATGCTGGAGTCCTGGTCCATGCCTGCTGAATGTCAGTCCTACCGGGAGCTACCTTTTTAGAAGTGTGAGTTCAATGAATGTAAATGAAACATCCTTTGTAACCCTGGAAATATTGTGTTGAAGCTATCAGCTTCCTGTGGTAACTCATTTGCTTAGAGCCGCATGGCAGCATGGCCAGGACAAGGTTTGGACCAGAAAGCCACGCCCCTGATTCATGTTCTGGATTACACTCAGATCCCACCTGTTATCCATAAATTCCTGACCCTCAGCACAAGGTGGTCCAGACAAGACTGTGAAGGGGGTCAGTGCACATTCATCCCTATTGCCAGAAAAATGAATCAAGATTTATGGGCCACAACCACAATATGAGGACATATTATTATTTATAGAATAAGCCCATGATTATCTTGTTTTGGCCCTCATTTCAATCCCAAATCTTTTAGCCTATTTCTTGATGATGCTGGCATTATTAGGAATACTTTCCCAATCAGTTCACTTTTATTTTATCTGGCATGAAACAATAAGGCTTCTAAGAGTTTCACTATATCACAGCTCCATATGCATTTATTTATTTTTTCTCATCACTGCAGAAACTGCCAGAGTTGGATCTTGTCCAACCTTCAGGAAAATATGTCTATCTCTGGATGTGTATAAATATGGGGATCCTAATATTTGCTTTTAAACACTTATGGATGTTTGGATTGTTCAGATTTATTTTTAGGCTTTTCCTTTTCGCTGGAAGAAATTCTCCCCAAAGAAAGTGTGCTCTGTACTTTCCCTATGATAGGTGAAAAACCGGTGAAATGCCCCCCCAAAAAACAGAAAAAAAACTATAAAAAGTTTGGAGGTGAGACGACCAATTTTAGAGTAGCATAAAAACAACTTTTTAAAAGTAAAACTGCCCCTTGACTTTTTTTTTTTAACATCCTTATTGGAGTATTGCTTTACAATGGTGTGTTAGTTTCTGCTTTATAACAAAGTGAATCAGGTATACATATACATATATCCCCATATCCCCTCCCTCTTGCATCTCCCTCCCACCCTCCCTATCCCACCCCTCTAGGTGGTCACAAAGCACCGAGCTGATCTCCCTGTGCTATGCGGCTGCTTCCCACTAGCTATCTGTTTTACATTTGGTAGTGTATATATGTCCATGCCACTCTCTCACTTCATCCCAGCTTCCCCTTAACCTTCCCCATGTCCTCAAGTCCATTCTCTAAGTCAGCGTCTTTATTCCTGTCCTGCCCCTAGGTTCTTCAGAACCATTTTTTTTCTTTTAGATTCCATATATATGTGTTAGCATACGGTTTTTGTTTTTCTGACTTACTTCACTCTGTATGACAGACTCTAGGTCCATCCACTGCACTACAGATAACTCAATTTCGTTTCTTTTTATGGCTGAGTAATATCCCATAGTATATATGTGCCACATCTTCTTTATCCATTCATCTGTCGATGGACACGTAGGTTGCTTCCATGTCCTGGCTATTGTAAATAGAGCTGCAGTGAACATTGTGGTACATGACTCTTTCTGAATTATGGTTTTCTCAGGGTATATACCCAGTAGTGAGATTGCTGGGTTGTATGGTAATTCTATTTTTAGTTCTTTAAGGCACCTCCATACTGTTCTCCATAGTGGCTGTATCAATTTACATTCCCACCAACAATGCAAGAGCGTTCCTTTTTCTCCACATCCTCTCCAGCATTTATTGTTTATAGATTTTTAATGATGACCATTCTAACTGGTGTGAGGTGATACCTCATTGTAGTTTTGATTTGCATTTCTCTAATGATTAGTGATGTTGAGCATCCTTTCATGTGTTTGTTGGCAATCTGTATATCTTCTTTGGAGAAATGTCTATTTAGGTCTTCTGCCCATTTTTGGATTGGGTTGTTTGTTTATTTGATATTGAGCTGCATGAGCTGCTTCTAAATTTTGGAGATTAATCCTTTGTCAGTTGCTTCATTTGCAAATATTTTCTCCCATTCTGAGGGCTGTCTTTTCATCTTGTTTATGGTGTCCTTTGCTGTGCAACAGCTTTTATGTTTCATTAGGTCCCATTTGTTTATTTCTGTTTTTACTTCCATTTCTCTAGGAGGTGGGTCAAAAAGGATCTTGCTCTGATTTATGTCATAGAGTGTTCTGCCTATGTTTTCCTCTAAGAGTTTTATAGTGTCTGGCCTTACATTTAGGTCTTTAATCCATTTTGAGTTTATTTTTGTGTATGGTGTTAGGTAGTGTTCTAATTTCCTTCTTTTACATGGAGCTGTCCAGTTTTCCCAGCACCACTTATTGAAGAGGCTGTCTTTTCTCCATTGTATATTCTTGCCTCCTTTATCAAAAAGAAGGTGACATATGTGTGTGGATTTATCTCTGGGCTTTCTGTCCCTTTCCATTGATCTATATTTCTGTTTTTGTGCCAGTACCATACTGTCTTGATTATTGTAGCTTTGTAGTATAGTCAGAAATCAAGGCGCCTGATTCCTCCAGCTTTGTTTTTCATTCTCAAGATTGCTTTGGCTCTTCTGGGTCTTTAGTGTTTCCATACAAATTGTGCAATTATTTGTTCTAGTGCTATGGAAAATGCCATTGGTAGTTTGATAGAGACTGCACTGAATTTTTATATTTCTTTGGACAGTAGAGTCATTTTCACAATGTTGCTTTTTCCAATCGAAGAACATGGTATATCTCTCCATCTGTTTGTATCATCTTTAATTTCTTTCGTCAGTGTCTTATAGTTTTCTGCATACAGGTCTTCTGTCTCCTTAGGTAGGTTTATTCCTAGGTATTTTATTCTTTTTGTTGCCATGGTAAATGAGAGTGTTTCCCTAATTTCTCTTTCAGATTGTTCATCATTAGTGTATAGGAATGCAAGAGATTTCTGTGCATTAATTTTGTATTCTGCTGCTTTACCAAATTCATTGATTAGCTCTAGTAGTTTTCTGGTAGCATCTTTAGGATTCTCTATGTATAGTATCATGTCATCTGCAAACAGTGACAGCTTTACTTCTTCTTTTCCGATTTGGATTCCTTTTATTTCTTTTTCTTCTGACCGCTGTGGCTAAAACTTCCAAAACTATGTTGAATAATAGTGGTGAGAGTGGGCAACCTTGTCTTGCTCCTGATCTTAGTTGAAATGGTTTCAGCTTTTCACCATTGAGAATGATGTTGGCTGTGGGTTTGTCATATATGGCCATTATTATGTTGAGGTAAGTTCCCTCTATGCCCACTTTCTGGAGGGTTTTTATCATAAATGGGTGTTGAATTTTGTTGAGAGCTTTCTCTGCATCTGTTGAGATGATCATATGGTTTTTCTCCTTCAATTTGTTAATATGGTTTATCACATTGATTGATTTGCGTATATTGAAGAATCCTTGCATTCTTGGGATGAACCCCTCTTGATCATGGTGTATGATCCTTTTAATGTGCTGTTGGATTCTGTTTGCTAGTATTTTGTTGAGGATTTTTGCATCTATGTTCATCAGTGATATTGGCCTGTAGTTTTCTTTCTTTGTGACATCTTTGTCTGGTTTTTGTATCAGGGTGATGATGGCCTCGTCGAATGAGTTTGGGAGTGTTCCTCCCTCTGCTATATTTTGGAAGAGTTTGAGAAGTATAGGTGTTAGCTCTTCTCTAAATGTTTGATAGAATTCGCCTGTGAAGCCATCTGGTCTTGGGCTTTTGTTTGCTGGAAGATTTTTAATCACAGTTTCAATTTCATTGCTTGTGATTGGTCTGTTTATATTTTCTATCTCTTCCTGGTTCAGTCTTGGAAGGTTGTGCTTTTCTAAGAATTTGTCCATTCCTTCCAGGTTGTCCATTTTATTGGCATATAGTTGCTTGTTGTAATCTCTCATGATCTTTTGTATTTCTGCAGTGTCAGTTGTTACTTCTCCTTTTTCATTTCTAATTCTATTGATTTGAGTCTTCTCCCTTTTTTCTTGATGAGTCTGGCTGAAGGTTTATCAATTTTGTTTATCTTCTCAAAGAACCAGGTTTTAGTTTTATTGATCTTTGCTGTTGTTTCCTTCATTTCTTTTTCATTTATTTCTGATCTGACCTTTATGATTTCTTTCCTTCTACTAATTTTGGCGTTTTTTTGTTCTTCTTTCTCTAATTGCTTTAGGTGTAAGGTTAGTTTGTTTATTTGAGATGTTTCTTGAGGTAGGATTGTATTGCTATAAACTTCCCTCTTAGAACTGCTTTTGCTGCATCCCATAGGTTTTGTGTTGTCGTGTTTTCATTGTCATTTGTTTCTAGGTATTTTTTGATTTCCTGAGTGATCTCTTGGTTATTAAATAGTGTATTGTTTAGCCTCCATGTGTTTGTATTTTTTACAGATTTTTTCCTGTAATTGATATGTAGTCTCATAGCATTGTGGTCAGAAAAGTTACTTGGTACGATTTCAATTTTCTTCGATTTACCAAGGCTTGATTTGTGACCCAAGGATATGATCTATCCTGGAGAATGTTCCATGAGCACTTGAGAAGAGAGTGTATTCTGTTGTTTTTGGATGGAATGTCCTATAAATATCAATTAAGTCCATCTTGTTTAATGTATCATTTAAAGTTTGTGTTTCCTTATCTATTTTCATTTTGGATGATCTGACCATTGGTGAAAGTGGGGTGTTAAAGTCCCCTACTATGATTGTGTTACTGTCGATTTCCCCTTTTATGGCTGTTAACATTTGCCTTATGTATTGAGGTGCTCCTGTGTTGGGTGCATAAATATTTACAATTGTTATATCTTCTTCTTGGATTGATCCCCTGATCATTATTTAGTGTTCTTCCCCTGACGTTCAATGGTGACTCTAGGTAGAGAAGAAGTAGCATAAGAACATCTTTCTTTTGAGGACCTATTGCTTATTTCTTGTAGTGGGGAAGACCAGATTCTGGGATTTAAAATTTGACATTTGAAAATGCATGTAAAGTTACAGTTATAAAAGAGGAATAAGTTTCAAAGATCTGCTGTACAACACAGTGCCTATAGTTAATAATAAGGTATTATAATATTATAATAATTATAATAAGGTATTTATACTTAAAATTTTAAGAGGGGTAGATATAATGCTAAGTGTTCTTATCACTCACAACAACACAGAACACCCAATGAAGGGACAGAGGGAAACTTCTAAGGGTGATGTATATGTTTATTATCTGGATTCTGGTGATGGTAACACAAGTATATGTTACTTATGTAGCACAAGCATATATTCAAACTTACAAAATTGGATACATTAATTATGTGCGGCTTTTTGTATACCAGTTACACCCCAAAAAAAACTGGGAAAAAAACTTTCTAAAAATGCATTTCAAAATGAAACACAAAATAATGATACATATTATATCAACTATCCAATCCCACCATAGGTATCGTATATTAGTGCTAACGTGTATGAGTCACTGTAGTAACTGCTTAATCCACACGTCAATTCTGCGAGGTAATTGGGCAACTTACTTAAACTATCTGTATATCAGTTTCCTCATTTGTAATCAGACAGTAATAGCAGCTACCTTGTAAAGTTGTTTTGAGGATTAAATGAGGATAAAACCGTGTCTGTCATACAGGAAATGCTCAACAAATGGGAACTATTGCTATCACTCTAATTTCCTTTTTAAGGGAAGATAACCGAGGTTTGGACCTGTTAAGCTCACAGCTAGCCTCAGATCTGTGTAATTCCAGAGTATGTGCTCTTAACCACTAAACTACACTGTCTCTCTGTAGTGCATGCAAATGTATCAGTTCCAAAATTTTCTTTTTTTGTCTTCTACTTAATGTCTTCTGTGTTTTATTTACACAGAATCAAGAAAATCTTTTTTGGTCATAGTTCTAAGAACATTTGTTTCTTCTGTCTCCTTGTTCCAAAGGTAAATATTCTAAAACTGGCAAGTCCTTATAAATATTTCACCCAAATATGATTCTATGTAAGTTGAAAATATTTCCAGGTAAATGTTCAACTCCACATTTTAAGGTTGTACCATGGAGATCACGTTCTGCACCAGTGCAGATTTCAGTGAAATGGACCATGCAATTTTATAATCATGCAAAGATCTGATTTACCTGAAACCTCATTTAGTCTCTGTGGAAGCAGCAGCTAACATCTGGCTTTACTCTGAAAGACCACAAAAGTGAGTCCACCATATAACGTCATCCTAGCCAGAACTGAGCATGTGAGGGGAAACCTTAGAGCGTCTTTCCTTGGAAAGTCTGAGCGGCTCTAATATTCACTTTGTGAAGATGCCTTCAGAGAAGGAGGGACACGTCTTGCAGTTTGGAAAAGCCATGTCAACTTCAGAAAGGCACAGCATTTTGACTATATCCTCTGTTTGCTCTAGTGATCGTAGTTCTCCACTGGTTTGAGAACAGTGTTGGTATTTTATTGTTTGCTTCCATGTGGTTCTGGCTGCTATGGGAACCACCACTTTGGTGTTCTGATGGTCAGCATGTCTGACTTACTTGGGGGAAAGGTATAGTAACGTGATGGCACACTTCCAGGAAAAAGCATGGAAAGCAAAACAGAATCCATGACCCCCTTAAAAGAAAAGGAGACTGTCTCACATCCAAATAAGGGTAAACCTGAGGGCCTGGCTTGGCAGTGCCTAAAAGGAGCTCAAAGATGGTATGTCTGGGAGTCTGCACTCTCCTTTGAGTGGTGGTTTCTCAACCACCAACCTCTTAACTACATTTTTAAACTCGTAATAACACAGGACATGACCCTAGACCAGAGTTCTCAACACTTCACTTACGTCATCCTGCACTGCATTGTGAAAATAGTTGAGAACAGAGTGTGAATTGTTCCACAACTGATTCAATTAAATTAACTCCAGTGGCTCTTTTGTGACCTAGCTTGTCTCCACTGTTGGTCCTGCCCCAGCTCAACCTTGTACCTCTCTGGGAACAACACACAAGCCACTACATTGCCTTTTCCAGAAGACTTAGGAGAAGATTTGCTCCATTTCAGCCCCTTTTTCATAACATCTCTGCACATTCAAGTCACTGGAAGCACAATTCTTAAATATGAGCTCTCCCATTTTTAGATGATAGGGAAAATAAGTGATATCTGAGGTACTGTTAAAATGTCCTGGTTTCATGAGTAATGTTGTTCCATGAAAAGAGAAAACGTAGAAGGAGGATTTTCAAAGACTTTATGATGTAAGGGTAAAGGGGAAGAATAGACAACACAGACTATATCAGTACAAACAAAGATGGTCTATTGACTAAGAGAAAAAATAAATTATATGTATTTTAAATATATCAGTCAAAAAAAATAATCACAACTCTGATTTGCCACTGCACTGTATCCAAGTTAGCCTGGGGTCATAAATTAATTACTTGGAGTGTCAACTAAAAACCTCTTTAGCCACCAGGGGGCCCAAGGTAGCTAACCAGGCATTTTTTTGAATCCATCAGGTTAAGAGTCAAACTCAGTGATATTTCAAGAACCAAGAAAATGGTTCCAAGAGGAAGTTGTCTTCCTAATAAATGAGCAGAGATGGAGAAGTCATTATGACTTAAAGTCAGAAAGAATGAACTTAAATCCATGCTTAACAAGAAACTCTAGCCCAGGTGAACAGTCAGAGTCAGAGAATTTGTGTGTTGATAATTGTCTGCGAACAGAAATGGAATACTTGGAGACTAAAGGTTGGAGATGTCTTTGTAACATAAGTAATTCACAGAAATCGCTAAACAAGTCTTATTTATTAATCTTGGAGAACTTGGAGCCTCCAGGAAAGACTGAGTAAAAACAAGTATCGTCTCAAAACTTAAACAATGGTTTGGATGAGTTTCCAGAATGTCAAAACCTCATATTTCTCTGTATCCATGTACGAATTGGGCAATGTGTAGGGTTCAAAGATGTCTGTTGGGTTTTTTTGCTGGAGTAAAGGAGCTTTCTTTCTAACTTTGGATGAAAACTCAAAAATAAAACTGATAAAAAAGATTTTTGAAGAAATGATCCCTAGAGACTTCCCTGGTGGGGTAGTGGTTGAGAATCCGCCTGCCAGTGCCGGGGACACAGGTTCGATCCCTGGTCCAGGAGGATCCCACATGCCGTGGAGCAACTAAGCCTGTGCGCCACAACTACTAAGCCTTTGCTTTAGAGCCCGCGAGCCCCAAGTACGGAAGCCCACGCACCATAGAGCCCGTGCTCCACAACAAGAGAAGCCATTGCAATGAGAAGCCCGTGCACTGCAATGAAGAGTAGTCTCTGCTCACCGCAACTAGAGAAAGCCCACGCGCAGCAACGAAGACCCAAAGCAGCCAAAAAAAAAAAGAGGTGATGCCTGCTTTATATGGGATTCCTTACTTCCTCTCAACAGTTTTTGACTTGCCTGTTCCAGTTCCCACTGAGAAGGCTGGAAATACCCCATATCTTTCTCAAGAGCCCTTCCTTTTACTCGCCCCTTACAATGTTTGTTTCCATGGGCCATTTTCTCTGCCTGGAATTCCCTTCTGTAAGCCCACCTGCTAAAATTCTTCACACCTCAGAACTCAGGGACCCAGGCCCTAGATATGTGAAGGAGTAGAATGAGAAGAGGATGCACTGTGATCTGGGAGGCATTAAAAGAACACAATAATCTCAGAGTCTTCAATAGCCTCAGGAGCTTGGTTCTTTTGATTTAAAAGTCCCTTTGCTGCTCTACACGAATGTGAGGAAAGGGGGCAGATTTCCACCTGAAGAACCAGGTCTTAAGAGACCACATCATAGTAAGTGTTTACTGTACTTAATACGTCCCAGATATGACAGCTGTCCTCCCCTATGGAGAAAGATTTGGAGTTTGAGGTGATTCATCAAATGGGCTGAACAAATTCTCATCAGGCCCCCAGAAAGTTTTTCCAAATGGAACTGATAACTACTGCTGCTTCTAGTCCACAATGAGAAGATTCAAGAAGACCAGGTCACCTAACATTTTATCTGTTTTGCTTGAGTCCTGTTCAGAAAGATGTTCAAAGAAAAGAGATGGATTATATGCACACAAGTAAGTGTGCATGTGCTGTGGAAACAATTTGGTGGTTCTGCAAAGGTTTAAACTTAGAATCACCATACGACCCAGCACTTCCACTCCTAGGTACACACCCCCAAGAATTGAAAACAGGTATTCAAATATTTACGTGCAAGTGTTCATAGCAGCACTATTCACAATAGCTTAAAGATGGAAACACCCCAGATGTCCATCAGTGAATAAACAGATAAATGTGGTCTGTCCATACAATGGAATATTATCCATCCATAAAAAGGAATGAAGTACTAATATATGCTACAGCATGGATGCACCTTGAAAACATTATGCTGAGTGAAAGAAGCCAGGCATAAGAATTTACATATTGCATGACTCCATTTCTATGAAATATCCAAAATTGGCAAATCCATGAGGACAGCAAGTAGATTAGTAGTTACTTAAAGACTAGTGGGATGGGGAATGGGGAGTGACTGCTTAATGGGGATGGGATTTCTTTTGTGGATGATAATGTTTTGGAATTAGGTAGAGGTGAGGGATGTACAGCATTGTGAATATACGAAAAAGCACTGAGTTGCACGCTTTCAAAGGGTTAATTCTATGAGATGTGAATTTCACCTCAATTAAAATGCACAAATATACACACACAGACCCCCTCAACACTGAAGGCTTACAGAGACCCTAAAACACAGAGGACCAGCACAAGTGCATGGTGCTCCAGCAGTCCCAAAGGCCTTCTTCTGTTTCAGTTCAAAGCCAAGACACAAAACTGTCAAAAGCATCTTCACATTCAACTCCCAGTAACTCTGTTCTTGAATGATACCTTGGATGGATCCCTTGGCTTTTTCTTTTGTTGCTCAGAAGCAAAGTATGTTGGACAGCCCATACAGCAAGTTTTTTGTTAATAATCTCTAGGCAATTTCTCACATAGTCTAAGTGAGAAGGAGGATTTTTAAAATGGAAAACAAGGTGAGGAAAAGTACTCTTTCCGAGCTTCCAACAGCTTTATTTAAATCAAAGTTGGTTCTCAGTGCTTTTGGATTGTTTCTCTCCTCCCAATTTTCATTACAGGAAACTAGTTGAGGCCAACCCTCAAATTGAGTCTTTGGCTCTGTTTCTCTTGGTTTAGTTTTTTAAAAAATAGAACAGTTTAACCTCTATTTTTTTCTTCTAACTATTTTGCAGCCTTTACATGGAGGCAAATATGTTCACCTCCACCGATATTTAACACTATTTTTCTAATAGAGAGTGTTTTAAATAGCCTGGTAATAGTTCTGTAATTCCCATCAAAATATCAATCACAAACAAATTCACCTGCAAATAAATTTAAAGTGACTCAGCCCATCAGGAAAGCTTACATGAATCCATAGCTCCTTGACAGGTTTCTGTAGGCTGAACGATAGAAATTAATCTGTAGTTGGCAAGTACCAAGGGGTGAGTAGCCCCTCAAGGTCACTGTGAGGAATATCGCTGGCTTGGAGCTTCAAAGAATTCAAAGGTTTCCTTCCTGACAAGAGTGGAGGTGGCGGAGGTGTCATTGAGGAAGATGATAGGGTTACCAGCCTGGAGGTAAGAAAGTCAATTGGAGCACAGTGTGTTTTGTGTCTGAGCTGATGTTTGGAGAAGGTCAGGCTGAGGGCTACAGAATGACATGTCAACTTCTGGCCCAAAGGGCTTCCTTTCGTGCCATTTGAAATCCAACAACTTGTAAACTTGCAAAGGTTGGGTCCCTTCGCTGCAGAGTTTTTCATCATGGTAGCTTTTCCCGTTCTTTCAGACTGATGTGACTGTCACATATAAGTAAAAACAGGGCCTTTCATTGTACCCAAACACATTGACAAGACAGCAATTAAGTCTTTGCTGTTGACATAATTTTGACCTACGAAATAAAAAATCTTACCAGTAGGGCTCAAAAATCACTTTTAGAAATCAAATCTCAGTGTTACGAAAGCCAAAGATCAGTGTTATTCTGATTTAATATGCAAAGAGATTTAGTAGCATTTGAGAATAATAGCTTAATCATTTATTGTGTCATGTGCATAATTTCTAATACCAATACAGAATCACTCTGTGTAGTATTCACATTGAAATTTCTATAATGCCGACTTCTCCACGGAGCTGGCTGGTTGCCCAGAATGCAGTACTGCTTATCATGTGGAAAACTGCAGAAAAGTTTTTCTTCTCCATCTAGAAGAATAATCATCCTAGGGACACAGTAGTTGTAAATCTCTTAAAGTCGAATTTCTCATCATAATGAAGTGGAAAGCTTCCAGAATTTTAAGCCTGGGGTCGCACCGTTATAAATGAAGCAATTGTAACGTGCTTTCTCTCGCCACATTAAAATATGTTATGGAGGCAAACTAGCCTTGCCATTTTCATGTTACTGTTAAGACATGCCAAATATAATGTCCATTAGGAGAGGCAAAGTATTTGAGTGGCTCAACACAGGAAACAGTCAACCTCAGTTCACATTTTATATACGTTGTCACATACTTTATTTCACATAGTTCCTACGACAGCTCCATGGGATAAATAGGGTGTATTTTTATTGTCCGCATCTCACAGATGTTGAATCTGAAGCTCTGAGATGAACGGCCTCCCTCAAAGCGTGCTGCACCAAACCCAGCATCCTTTCCACCTTACCACAGTGGTTCTGAACTCAAGAGCAATGTTCTTAGAAGGCACAAAGGACAGTGGAGAAAAGTGCTACCCTGCATGGGCCTGAAGAGGATCTTTTCAAATTTATGTTTTTTCCAAGAAAGAAGAGGGTGTCTTTACTCTTTCCTCCTCCCTTTTCACGATCAGTGTTAGACATTTTGCTTTCATGTTAATGATACTGGGAAATGCTTTGAAATGATTTGAAAATAACGTCAAACTTTAGAAATTGTCACTGTGGTTTCTACGAAGATAATGAGAATAAACATGGTTGGGAGTTCTCTCAGTTTGCTTTGTTCCTTCATTTCAACCAACAGGGAAAGACAAGGGGACTGCCCCAGGCAGAGGCAGGGTGTCTCTTGCCTGTCTCAGATCTGTGGGTACCTGGATGTTCTGGAGAAACTGGGCAAAAATGGTGAAGGGCATCATATCACTAAGTTTCCAGAGTGCTGGTGTGACCACGGCAAGTGGCTGAATGAGGAAGCAGGAATAAGGGGAGGCCAAAAACTGAGGGTTGAGGCCAGGTGGTAGGAAACGTGCCTGTTTTATCACAGAAGGCACTGAACTGGGAGTTAATACTTTGCTTATAGTTGCAGAGTCACCACCTACTCATTGCCTGGGGACTCTAGGAAGGTCACTCCTTCTTTTCCTGGACCTAGTGTCCTGTCTTTAACACCACAGGGTTGTATGAAGCCAGGATTTCCCCATTTTCAGTCATTTACAAACTAGATGTACAATCGTGTTCCTTTATTTGATGTATGATGGGCACAATTATTTATTGAATACTGCTTAATATTTGTCTCTCAGTCTACTTAATATTTTACTTATCTATTTTAATTTTGAAATTTTATTGAGGTTTACTATATATATATATATATATATATATATATAAAAATCATAATTATATGCTAGATGAACTTTTACAAACAGAACACATCCATGCTACCAGATGAAGAAGCAGAATACTATCACCAGCACCCAGAAGCTCCTTCATGCCCTGTGCAGTCACTATTCCATAAGGGTAACTATTATCCTGACTTCTAACCAAATAGGTTGATTTTGCCTGGTCTGGCTTCCTTCACTCAATATTTTTGTTTGTGAGATTCACCTACATTGCTGTAGTCTTGGTTCATTCTTCTTCTTGTTGTATAAGTTCCATTGTGTGAGCATCCATGGTTTATTGTGGATGGGCATCTGGATAATACCCAATTTGGGACTATTATAAACAGGATTGTTAGAACATTCTTCCCATGTCTTTTGGTGAATATAAGTCCACGTTTCTGTGGGGTGAATACCTAGGAGCGGAATTGCTGAGTGATAGGTAAATGTTTTCCAATATAAGTACCAAATTTTAAAAGAAACTTTTACATCAGTAGGGCAAATGGAGAACCAGTGCCACTTATCATAAACAGAAGATAACCATACTAAATAAATACCATAAAAGGAAAACAATGTTACTAAATAGTATCTAGATAATGTCTGCTGAGGGCTGTGGACCTGAGGTCCCACTGGCTTTGGCAGCTACCATATGCAAACACTGGGGAGGTGTTGAAGAGGCACTACTACCAAACAGAGACTTTCTCCTTGATTGAAGAGAACACCTGAGAGAACTGCAAAGATGATTACTCTTCACTATGAGATTCAATGCCGTTTAATGCTGCTTTCTACCTAAAATCATCAAGTATACCACAAATGATAAATGAGCTACAATTTTGGGGAAAAAAGAATTGTATGATATGAACATTTTTTTCTAATTCTGACATTCTATGACTCTATAGACTAGCAGTTCTCAACTGAGGGTGATTTTTCCTTCTAGGGAATATTTGGCAACGTCTGGAGATGTTCTTAATTGTCACTGCTGGCATCTAAAGGGTAGAGGCCAGGATTGCTGTTAAACATCCTGCAATATACAGGACAGCTTCCCACTCCCAACAAAGAATTATCACACCCCCAAATGTCAATAGTGCCAAGTTTGAGAGGCCCTGCTGTAGACAGAGATGTCACCATTGTGAAGGTTCTTCCATGGGAGCATAATAGAACTTTGCAGTGATTGAAGGGATTCTGCACTGAAAATCGTTAGCTAGCAATTTCCCAGAGAGCAGATGAAAAGACAAGGGGTCAGGGCTTCCCTGGTGGTGCAGTGGTTAAGAATCCACCTGCCAGTGCAGGGGACATGGGTTCAATCCCTAGTCCGGGAGGATCCCACATGCCGCGGAGCAACTAAGGCCGTGTGCCACAACTACTGAGTCTGTGCTCTGGAGCCCGTGAGCCATAACCACTGAAGCCTGCATGCCTAGAGCCCATGCTCTGCAACAAGAGAAACCACTGCAATGAGAGGCCCACTCATCACAACGAAGAGTAGCCCCCCACTCGCTGCAACTAGAGAAAGCCTGTGTGCAGCAATGAAGACCCAATGCAGCCAAAAATAAATTAATTAATTAAAAAAAAAAAAGACAAGGGGTCAGTGTAAGTGGGCATTCAGATCTGAGACCTGCTCCCTGATCCTTTCACCTACCTTTGAAACCCATACCATAATGAAGTTGATTTCACAGCAAGAACAGGTTCTGCTTACTTCCCAGGCAACAGACAGGTCCCTCAGATTCCCTCTAAAAGAAATTAAGCTAATTACAACTTCCTACAAGTGAAAAAAGCATACTTCTAATCACCTTGTGTCTACTGCTATTGACTTGATTGACATTTGGGGAGAGAGTTGCTTCCAGAATCTTGTGCCCTCACTCAAGTGGAACGCATTTGGAAAAGCATTTATCTCTGCCTCACTCTTTAGACTAGTGATGCTAAAGGAAATGTACTCGGTAATCTTTACAACATCTCCATGAAATATAACAATATACATTTTCCCGATTATGAAACTCCAGGGTTTGATAATAAAGGGGATATGGTGCCAGAGTTTGAACTCAGATTTTCCTGTGGTTAGTTCACTAGGCTCAATTTCATTTTCTTTCATCATGAATTCAAGGCTCCTTGTCACTTCAGTCCAACAAGGCGGAAAAAAGATGAGATAATAGAGAAGAATTAAAAAAAGTACTTTTAAAAAATCAAGAGAAAAAAAAATCAAGAGAGAAGCACCGTGTAATGGAAAGCCAATTAAAGAGGGAGGCTGAGAGTTAAAAAAAAAAAAAAAAAGCATTCGTCAGCACTACCAAAGTGCTTTGGAAGCAATTAATTAGCTGATCTATCATTTAATGCTATGGACTTTATACAGATTAAATGAACAGGATAATCCTATTTTACCATATAATTGGTTTGGGAAAGAAAATATTCATTGATATTATCCTGAGTTGCAATTCTTTAAATGAAGCATAAAAGTTCCTATTTAAAATTGAACTTTCAGTTTTGTAACTTGTCCAGAAGTAATCCATCAAAGACGTATAATGTTGCAAAGAGAGCTATTGTTTGAGTTGGGAATTTTCCTCTCAAGATGGCCAGGAGGCATTTTTTACACACCTACTGGAAGAGTTTACATCGATCAGTTCTTCTTCCTCACACCTTAAAATCATATTTGAGGAGTGAGCTTTCGGCTCAAGTCTTAGGATCTGACTTGAAAGCAATGGTGGGAAACCTAGGAAAGCCCAGGTAAAGACAAAACAGGGTAGAACATGACATTAGGGGATTGGTAATGGATAAGTGTGTCCTTATTAATTAGGTTTTCAACCAAGTACAAACTGTATAAATGCTCTGAGGGCCTAAGGACAGTTTCAGAGAACACCATCAATACCTATTTGGGTGATAATCCACACAGAAATTAACATTTTACTCTGAATCATAGGCGGTCACAAGCAGCGTCCGTAGGGCTGCATATGTATAAACTAGTAGCACAATACTTTTTTTAATGGAGGCACTTACAGAGGGTCACACTTTTTCTCTTACCAAATAGAATCTTTTTAAAAGTATTTAAAATCTACCATCATCACCTTAAAAAAAAAAAAAAGACATTTTAACCCTAGCACAAGCAGTTAGAAACTGCTGAGGCAGAGATGATCTGGTCCAGCAGTTTTCAAACTTTTTGATCTTAAGACTCCTTTTAACTCCTCAGAACTGTTGGGAGCCCTATTAGATTTTATGTGTTATATTTATTGATATTTATAGTATTAGATACTTAAGACTAAAAATGATTTTAAAACACAAGGTTACATAAGCCCATTTTCAGATTGATGACATCATCACATGTCATGGAGCCTCTCTGGAAAACTCCACTGTCCACTGGTGAAAGCATGTGAGTGAAAAAGGAAAATAATACGTTTAGTGTCATCATGAAAATAGTTTTGACCATGAGGACTGCCTGAAAGGGTCTTGGGAACCCTCAGATGCTACCAGACCATTCTTTGAGAGTAGCTGGTCTGCTCCAATGCCTTTGTTGTATTGTTGAGACTGAGGCTTAAAAGGGCAAGTGATCTTTTCCAAGGTGGCAGGTAGGAAAAGGTCAAAACACACCTGCACACGTATGTGCACACGCATTTATGCACATAAACATTGAATCCTGTGTAGTTAGGCTCCAGAACCTGCCCCACATGGGCAGGATGACAAGCTCCACTGCCATGTCTGGTCCACTCCTTGAGGGGAACAGAGAGTGAAATGGACAACCTGACCTTTAGAATATTCCATATACTTCTCCGAACCTCACTGTGAGAGAGAGATTTCTTGATGGTAGGTTATAATAATAAAGATGACTAAGAGTAGGATTGCAGAACTTTTAGCTATCTAAGGAGGAATCTTTCCGTATTAAAGGCTGTTCTGCTTAAAGCAGCAGCTTTCTGCTGGAATACCAATTTCTCTGACTTGGACAGAACAAAAGGATAATTTGAAAAGGGAGGTCTTAATTTGTAGTTTGTTGTTTTTTGAGTTTTAGCCAGACCCTGAGGGGAAGAATATAGTGCCATTTGAATGACATAAAAGAACCAGTTTCTCAGCAGTGCCAATAATAGAGCTTGTACATGCTGTTTGAATGCACGGTGAGGAAAACATTTCTCTTAAAGTTAGTGGTGTTTGTGAGGTTTTATTTATTTGTCTTATGGGTAGAAGAAGTATACGGGTTTAGAACATTATTGCTTGGATTAAGCTACCTTAGCTTATGCTGACTAAAAAGGAGTTGTTTTGAGGCTGAAGATTCTCTTGAAAATTTATACTTCCAAATCAATTATACCACAAAATTTCCTTAGCTCATCTTAGCTCTGTCATGGAACATTTCTTCTTATCAAGGGAGAGGTCATCTGCATTCCTAAACTTTTTTTTTTTTTTTTTTTGCGGTACGCGGGCCTCTCACTGTTGTGGCCTCTCCCGTTGTGGAGCACAGGCTCCGGACGCGCAGGCTCAGTGGCCATGGCTCACGGGCCCAGCTGCTCCGCGGCATGTGGGATCTTCCCGGACCGGGGGCACGAACCAGTGTCCCCTGCATTGGCAGGCGGACTCTCAACCACTGCACCACCAGGGAAGCCCTTTCCTAAACATTTTATACTAAATTAATAAAAACTGATAAGGTATTTGAATGGGACTGTAGCAGGTACTTAGTAGAAAGAGCAGTGGAGTTGAGTTCAGAAGTCTGAATTTAAATCCAGGCTTTCCATTTATCAGCTATGTGAGTTTGACAAATGACTACCTTCTCTCTTCTACAGAATGGGAACACTAATGCCTGTCTCACAAAACTCTAGTATTAAGGGTGTAGCCTACTGCCTACGATCCCCAGCATCACCCAGAATGATCTATGTCCTTGTTAACTCTGCTATTACAGAAACTTGGGCAAAGTGGTCCATCATTACTCTGGACTTAGCAAAATGCTCATCCACAAAATGGGCACAGGGCTGTGAATGTCAAACTCTTAGTTCAGCTCCTGACATAATAACAGCTCGATAAATATGAGCCATTCTTATTTTCATTATTAATAAAATGGTATTTCTAGTAGGGGAAGAATTCACTGGGATGATCTGAAATCTTATTTCTGGAGCTGAGATGTCTTAACTCCAGTGGAGCCCCACGATTAGGAAAAGACTATTCCACTAGATGCATTCTTGGGGTATTTCTTTCCATTATACTTAAGGAATGATTTATATAACACATATTTGCATGATTGGAAAATAACACTTTAAAGTAGTTGTTGCTTTCTGAACTATGCACCAGCTGAGAGCTAAGGCGGTTAGTATGGTACCGACAAGCCTACCAGGTGAGAACCTTACTCTGATTGCCACCCTGGTATCCATTAGGCCACAGAGCAACACTGACCTATCGTTGCAGTTCCCTGGAAGATACCTAGCTATATTATTTTCAAATATTTCAATGCATAATTTTAAAAATGCATGGTCATTTAAAAGATATTTCAGAAAAATCCTGCTGTTTGGATGTTTCCAGTATTCAGACTCCTGGATCAAAGATCTTCTATTATGTGTATATTAGTAGTTCATGTGTATAAGAATATCCTGGTGCTAGACACAAATGTGTTTAACATGATTGCTGGGTTGAAGGGAAGATTGCTTGTCACATGCTCTTTATTTTCATAATAACTATTATAGATTTTATTAAGCTGTGGGAAAAGTATTATTAAAAAATCTGAGGTATAAGTTCAGGTAGTAAGGACCATTACAGGCCAGACTTTTTGATTGTCTTCTTAATTCTACTGAACATGCACAGCATTATTATTTGCAAGGGCACAAATCAAGGAATCAGGAAGTGAAGCTTACAAGTGCAAACTTATGTAAAATCATGCATTGGCAGAAGTAATTCTGGGATGTGTATAGGAAAATGTGATGCTTGCATTTCTGAACAGATAAGACTGAAGTGCAAAGAAATGTTTGTAAAATTCTAAAAATTTGGCCCCAGTACTGCATCAAGTTAAATAAATATTAATTTGGAAAACTGATGAGTACAGCTGCATTTTGTGTTTGCCAAATCATCATAAAATCATGGAATCATAAAAATAGAAGCAGTGGCTAACTTTTAAAAAAGAACAAGCCCCCTCCCCCTTTTCTCTTTGTTGCCATAACTCACTGTTAAATAAATAGCTTCCCCGAAGCTCACCTACCCTTGGGATTTTATGTTACAAGACCTATAAATTCCCTTTATTGTTTACACCTGTCTGAGTTAGGTTTTTCTACTGCTTACAACTAAAGCCTTCTAACTCATAGAAGGACACACTTCTTCTTAGTTTCATTTTTTACCCTGTGGTAGATACTGTTCCTATGATGCATCAATTATTCCAAAGAAAAAAGGTTTTGTTCAGGTGTCCATCTCTTCCCCACACAGCCATGTGCCTCAAGGGAAACTGATCCCATTCCTAACCCCAGGGATGGCAATTCCCCAGCTGTAACCTTGGCTTTGCTTCTTCCATGGGTCAGCTTCTTGCATGGTAGCCAAATGATTACCAACAATGTGGTGAGTTCTTCTTGTTGACACCTAAGAGAGAGCAAGTACTTCTAATTTTGTGTTACAAACAAGAGTGCCTAAATTCACTGTGACTTAGATCACATGCCTACCAAATAACCAGTTACCTTGGCTAGGAGGATGAAAAGTGTTTATTAGCTTAAACCATGTAGAGCCTATCTGGGGGGTCAGGTGGAGTCACCTGTTGTAGGGGACAGTTCATTACCAGAATGAAAATAGACATGCTGTTAGAAAGGGATAAATAGGGAATAAATGCTGAGTAGGCAGACTTGCCAGATTTAGAAAATAAAAATGCCAGGTACTTAGCTAAATTTGAATTTCAAATAAGTAACAAATAATTTTTTAGTGTAAGTATGTTCTCCAAATTGCATAGGATATACTTTTTTTAACATCTTTATTGGAATATAATTGCTTTACAATGGTGTGTTTCTGCTTTATTACAAAGTGAATCAGCTATGCGTATACATATATCCTATATCCCCTTCCTCTTGTGTCTCCCTCCTTCTCACCCCTCTAGGTGGTCACAAAGCACCAAGCTGATCTCCCTGTGCTATGTGGCTGCTTCCCACTAGCTATCTGTTTTACATTTGGTAGTGTATATATGTCCATGACCCTCTCTCACTTCATCCCAGCTTACCCTTCCCACTCCCCATATCCTCAAGTCCATTCTCTAAGTCTGCGTCTTTATTCCTGTCCTGCCCCTAGGTTTTTCAGAACCATTTTTTTTCTTTTAGATTCCATATATATGTGTTAGCATACGGTTTTTGCTTTTCTCTTTCTGACTTCACTCTGTATGACAGACTCTAGGTCCATCCACCTCACTACAAATAACTCAGTTTTGTTTCTTTTTATGGCTAATATTCCATTGTATATATGTGCCACATCTTCTTTACCCATTCATCTGTCAATGGACACTTAGGTTGCTTCCATGTCCTGCTTGTTGTAAATAGTGCTGCAGTGAACATTGTGATACATGACTCTTTTTGGATTATGGTTTTCTCAGGGTATATACCCAGTAGTGGGATTGCTAGGTCATGTGGTAGTTCTATTTTTAGTTTTTTAAGGAACCTCCATACTGCTCTCCATAGTGGCTCTATCAATTTACATTCCCACCAACAGTGGAAGAGAGTTCCCTTTTCTCCACAACCTCTGCAGCATTTATTTTTTGCGGATTTTTTGAGGATGGCCATTCTGACTGGTGTGAGGTGATACCTCATTGTAGTTTTGATTTGCATTTCTCTAATGATTAGTGATGTTGAGCATTCTTTCATGTGTTTGTTGGCAATCTGTATATCTTCTTTGGAGAAATATCTATTTAGGTCTTCTGACCATTTTTGGATTGGTTGGTTTTTTTAATATTGAGCTGAATGAGCTGCTTGTAAATTTTGGAGATTAATCCTTGGTCAGTTGCTCCATTTGCAAATATTTTGTCCCATTCTGATTGTTGTCTTTTCATCTTGTTTATGGTTTCCTTTGCTGTGCAAAAGCTTTTAAGTTTCATTAGGTTCCGTCTGTTTATTTTTGTTTTTATTTCCATTTCTCTAGGAGGTGGGTTGAAAAGGATCTTGCTGTGATTTATGTCATAGAGTGTTCTGCCTATGTTTTCCTCTAAGAGTTTTATAGTGTCTGGCCTTACATTTAGGTCTTTGATCCATTTTGAGTTTATTTTTGTGTATGGTGTTAGGGAGTGTTCTAATTTCCTTCTTTTACATGTAGCTCTCCAGTTTTCCCAGCACCACTTATTGAAGAGGTTGTCTTTTCTCCATTGTATATGCTTACCTCCTTTATCAAAAATAAGGTGACTGTACGTGCAATGGGTTTATCTCCGGGCTTTCTGTTCCTGTTCCATTGATCTCTATTTCTGTTTTTGTGCCAGTACCATACTGTCTTGATTACTGTAGCTTTGTAGTGTAGTCTGAAGTCAGGGAGCCTGATTCCTTCTGCTCTGTTTTTCTTTCTCAAGATTGCTTTGGCTATTCGGGGTCTTTTGTGTTTCCATACAAATTGTGAAATTATTTGTTCTAGTTCTGTGAAAAAATGCCATTGGTAGTTTGATAGGGATTACATTGAATCTGTTGATTGCTTTGGGTAGTAGAGTCATTTTCACAATGTTGATTCTTCCAATCGAAGAACATGGTATATCTCTCCATCTGTTTGTATCATCTTTAATTTCTTTCATCAGTGTCTTATAATTTTCTGCATACAGGTCTTTTGTCTCCTTAGGTAGGTCTATTCCTAGGTATTTTATTCTTTTTGTTGCCATGGTAAATGGGAGTGTTTCCCTAATTTCTCTTTCAGATTGTTCATCATTAGTGTATAGGAATGCAAGAGATTTCTGTGCATCAATTTTGTATCCTGCTACTTTACCAAATTCATTGATTAGCTCTAGTAGTTTCTGGTAGCATCTTTCGGATTTTCTATGTATAGTATCATGTCATCTGCAAACAGTGACAGCTTTACTTCTTCTTTTCCGATTTGGATTCCTTTTATTTCCTTTTCTTCTCTGATTGCTGTGGCTAAAACTTCCTAAACTATGTTGAATAATAGTGGTGAGAGTGGGCAACCTTGTCTTGCTCCTGATCTTAGTTGAAATGGTTTCAGTTTTTCACCATTGAAAATGAGGTTGGCTGTGGGTTTGTCATATATGGCCTTTGTTATGTTGAGGTAAGTTCCCTCTATGCCTACTATCTGGAGGGTTTTTTGCCATAAATGGGTGTTGAATTTTGTTGAGAGCTTTTTCTGCATCTATTGAGATGATCATACGGTTTTTATCCTTCAGTCTTAATATGGTGTATCACATTGATTGATTTGTGTATATTGAAGAATCCTTGCATTCCTGGAATAAACCCCACTTGATCATGGTGTATGATCCTTTTCATGTGCTGTTGGATTCTGTTTGCTAGTATTTTGTTGCAGATTTTTGCATCTGTGTTCATCAGTGATATTGGCCTGTAGTTTTCTTTCTTTGTGACATCTTTGGTTTTGGTATCAGGGTGATGATGGCCTCGTCGAATGAGTTTGGGAGTGTTCCTCCCTCTGCTATATTTTGGAAGAGTTTGAAAAGGATAGGTGTTAGCTTTTCTGTAAATGTTTGATAGAATTCGCCTGTGCAGCCGTCTGCTCCTGGGCTTTTGCATAGGATATACTTATACTAAAAAGAATGTTATCCTCTGAAATTTAAATTGCAGATCAGATTTAATTGGGTGCTTGTGTACCACGTTTACAGAGGTAAACATCACAATATATACAATGCAATACGGTATAACATAACTCTGGGTGGAGAATGTGAAGGGACTGATGTAACCATGAGTACAACTTGAGTACCAATTGTATGTTAGGTGTTTATTTTAATCAATGCTAATCCTATTAACATCACTGCACAGTAGATATCATCATCCCTATTTTACGTGTGATAAAAATGTTAGGCTCAGGAAGGTTAATTCAGGGTTGCAGAGCTAGTTAAGTCACTAATCTGGAGTCAGAAGTCACTCATCTGGTTGCCTGACCCCAACACTGCCATGCCTCCCTTTCTAGAACAGCTCAACCCATCCCTACGCAACCATCTCCAAGCCCCTTTCCTCTGACTCTAAAAGTTTCCTTCAGCTATAATTATGACCCTATTTTAAACATGGCTTCAGAGCTCAAGAGAGAAAATCTGGAAAATGAAGAAAACAAGATAATATTCTAGGCCAGATGACTCAATGGCTCTGGATACTTGAGCTTTCTTTGAAGACTATTTTTTCCCTTAAAGTACACATGCTTCCCCAGAAGTTGAGGATAGTTCAAAATTCACATACCTTCATATACCTTTAGTATAATTGATTTCGAATATTCCAAAATGCTGTGTCTCCTCTGTTTACAGTGAAGTTCATTATCTTTGTAAATGATTCATTTAGGCAGGTCTTAATGTCTAACTTCAATCCATCATGCTGCAGAGCAGGGCTCTTGAACCATTCTCAAGTTCACATAAAACAGCAGCTAACCATCACAAACAGAATCCCCTGAATCAAGTCCCCAGTCGGGATTCTCTTCTGTTCATTTAATATATACAGTACATTTTTCTTTTCCTCTCCAGATCAGATTCCTGAACTCATAATAATACCATTAAAAAACAAAAAAAACACTGTTTCTGAGTATTTTCCAAGTTGGTCCCCTACACACTGAAGTTGCAATTGAAACTCCAGTGACCTGTGTGTGTGTTTCAGGTACCTGTGTCCCAGCTCATTCCCTGCATGACCAGTCAGCTCCTATCTCTCACTAGTGATGACAGGCGGGAGGCCACAGTGACTAGGGGGTGTTGGCCATGATGTTGGAGGGAGCTATGGTTGAGTGTGCTTTGGTGAGTAGCAGGATAACTGTTCCAGCTGCACAGGGTGGCCACTAATTTCCAGGTGTTGTTAGTGAAGCAGTTGGACCAGAGTTCCCCAGATGGCTAAGGGCTGCTCTCCTCATGGGGCAGCTCCTTCTCACTACGTCTTTACTCTCACGTAACTGTGAGATTAGGAAGAGAATGCTCAAGACCAGTGGCCACCATTCCCTGGAGGAAGCGGGAACTATGGGAAAACCTAGCTGGGAAAAGATGGCCTCACTCTAGCAGATCTCAGCTACCTAACGGGGTGGGCTTGAGTGGAAAAGGCAGCTTGCTATGGCAGGTTGACTTCAATCTCTGTTAATCTGAATTTTAAAAAAACAGAGAAAACAACTCATATATGTCCTCCCTCCACCCCCATGTCCCTATTCATGTATGAATGATAAGAGCTGCTTTCATAAAAGCATATGACACTTTTTCCATTCCTGATTAGTATTTATTTTGCACATCACTGTGACCATTAGATCTTTTTCTGTGCAGTTTGCACGGAATAGATCCTTCTTATCCCCTCTCCTACTCTTTCCTCCTTTTTTGATTCTTATCAAATCGTAACTTACCTTTCCAAAGAGTTAACGCTTTGACAATTTAACAAGGTTGCTTTGCTATTCTTAATTTGGTTCTTTATAGCACTGTACTAGCCTCATTTACTCATCCATATGCTTGATGGCAACCTTTTCAATTAGATTTTATGTGTCATTGATTAAAATAGTCTCAAGCTCAAGCCAGACCCCCATAGAATTCCAGTACACACATTTCCTCTGGCTGGCTGCCCTTGAACAGTAATGATAACTCAGGAACATTAGGTGGCTCATTGTATGTATTCAGAACACATTTATATCTCAAGTTGCTTTCCCTGTATCATAGTAGCCTCTGGGGTCACTTTTTCTGTTCTCAACATGAATACTTGCAAACAACAAAGCTATGTTAATATTAACCTGATCAAAATAGGAAATTCAATGTGCTGCAAAAGGATATCACACTGTGTCCTCAAAATACATTTCAATCCTGATTTCCATAAGCAATCTTAATTTTGGAAACTTTTCCAAATAATTGATCAGAAATTTTGTCCTATATTCCATCACACATTTATAAAACACATAACGAAGGGGAAAGGTGACCATCTGAGAAAAATATCTATGTTTATAGCTTCTAATATTCTGTTGTGCCTCTTGCTTTTTTCACTGCAAATTAACAGATGCTTTGCATTAACTGAAGATACTCATTTTTCACTAGGAGCCTTGCTATACCACTTGTGACATGGCCTGCTTGCTCCCAACTCCACTAAACCTCTCTCCAATGCATTATCCTAGCATGTAGTCCTTTCTGAGAATTTTTTGCATATGTACCTTTCAGCTTCATCTGACAGCAGTGAGCAACCTATTTCTTGTGACTCTTCCCACAGTTTCTCTCCTGGTTCTCATCTCTCTTCTTCATATTTTTCTCCGCCTCATTCACCAGCTCTGTGCGTTTCCCTTAGAGTACCTCCTGCATTATAAGTAACGATCTAGGCTTCGGGACTTCAAAAATACAAACACCTGCTCTTAAAGAGCTTCCATATAGGGGTGGGGTCGGGAGGACAGATGCTAAATAAGTATATAATGTCAAGTGGTGATGAAGACGAGCATGATGGTAGATATGTATCTGCCAATCATCTCTCTTGACCTTCTTCTTGCCCTTTTCTATGCTCCAAAATTTGGGAAATTCGTTTGCTCACATAGATCCTCCCTAAGGCCAGTTTCTAAATTTATGTCTATATCAGTTCCTTTCTATTTCTGATTTAACACTGCTCTTGGTGTGATTCCATTCTTCTGGTTGGTTTTATCTAAAATAGACCTTATTATAAAGTAGTGTCTCCATAGAAAATTCCAGTGGATCCTGAGAGCAATATTACAAGCAAGTTATTGTGTATATACTTTTATGTACTTTTATGTATTTGGCTGTTGGACAGGCCAAATGCCTAGGGTAATTTGCTGCATTTTTTTTTAGTTTTTATTCAGGTGTTTTCTGTTTGACTCAGGGCAGTCACCAAATACCATTTCAGCTAACAGCCATGTTACTTCAATCCTTCTTCACCATTCAAACAACCAGGGAAGGAATTGCCCATGGTACTTCTCAACAGATTTATTAATCCCCAACCAGGCCAGTTTGAGAAATAAATACCATAGTAGCTCTGAAGCTGTTATAAATTTCAGCTTTCAGGGAATCAGCCTTTTACAGTCAACGTGCGTATAAACATTTGGGCACATCCTGCTGCTCACTTTTGCCATATTGAATCATTTCCAGATCTGGAAGTGCTTGGCCTCTGGGAACAACTTGGATGAAATGGACAAAATTGTCATGAGTCAAAGGTGAAACCATTTTGTTTCCATTTAAGGATGGAAACCATAAAGTAATTTATTTCCTTATTTACTGGTTATGAGTGTGGAAATTCACACTTCTCTCTGCTTTACCACAGCACTTTCTCATTTACAAGATGGCTTAGAAGAAAAAGTTACGATGACCTGATTCTATTTTCGTTTTGCCATATGGCTCTAAAGGAGTGTGGAGAAAGGGCTCAGCCTGGCCTCTGAATGTAACCCTACAAATCAAGGCTAGACCATTGAACTAAACAGAGTCCTAAAACGTTTTTCTGCCTGTGTGATAATTTTAAACATCAGCTGGGAAAAAAAACAAATGTCAGCTGTGAAATGAATATGCCTTGTGGAGGCCAGGGATTTTGCTGTTTCATTCCAATTAGAGGTAATGGGAGTCGTGAGGATTCTTGCTGGACTTCTGAGTGTAGGTGTTATTTTTGCAATTAAAGCACTATGTGTGTCTCTGTAGGGTTTTTATTTAATTGGCAAACATGCTATGACATATGTCAAATTTGATCAATTCTTAGGCCTCTTTGTGAAAAATGCCTCGAGTTTGCTAATGTTGAACATCTATATCCTAAGTCTCCCATTCCAAGTACCATAGCAAATTGGTTTCCACTGCTTCAGTCATTGGTCCACAGTCTTACCAATAGATTTATGAATGACACTCATTAAGTAAGAGCTTAGTAATCGTCAGAACAATTTCAGAACCATTTTTACTCTCCTTTTTCTGTTGATGCCAAAAGTTATATACTCACAAGTCTTGTCTGAATGAAAGCTATAAATGTACTTGAGCACATCTGGAAGTAGAATTCATTCAAACATTTTTTTTACTCATTATTAACATTTCTCCTTGCACATTATCCCTGACTATTTATTCAAGGCGACACTTGACTAAACCTTGGTTACGTTAGAGAGATGCAAAGGTTGATGTATGTAATAGCACCTCCATATGCCTCTTACAGAGCCTGGTGAGTTGAGGGGTTTGTGTTCGCAAATGTACAATGGGCCCCATTCTTCCCTGAGGCCACAAGGGGGCACTAGTTTAACACTTTCCTGGATACACCACTGAGTGGGGTAAGCTTGCCCAAGACAGTATTCAAAACTACAAAACAAAAAACCTCCCACCTGCCGTTTTGAAGTTACCACAGGAAGGAATAAACTGTATGAAGACTCATCACCACTAGAGAGAAAGAATGAAGTGCAGAGCCATCTGCGATAATCACTCCAGTATCCAGTCCTTTGTCCCTCAGTGTCTTGGTTTCTCTGTCTTATCTCTGGCCTTGCCCTCTGACTCAGGGAAGAGAGGCCACTCCCTTTCCTTCAAGGCTAACCTCTCTTCCTATCTCCAGAGGGGCCATGTCCTCCCTCCCGTCAACACCTACAATCTCCTCTTCCTCTGTGAATTCTTTGCCTCTGTATCTTAGATTCCCAAGTCTATCCCCATCTTTATTTTTTTCTAATTTTTAAAAAATCAGTTTACTTGGCTTCCCTGGTGGCGCAGTGGTTGAGAGTCCGCCTGCTGATGCAGGGGATACGGGTTCGTGCCCCGGTCTGGGAAGATCCTATGTGCTGCGGAGCGGCTGGGCCTGTGAGCCATGGCTGCTGGGCCCGTGAGCCATGGCTGCTGAGCCTGCGCGTCCGGAGCCTGTGCTCCGCAACAGGAGAGGCCACAGCAGTGAGAGGCCCGTGTACCGCACAAAAAAAAAAAAAAAAAATCAGTTTACTGTTTTTCACTTAATTAATTTATTTATTTGGCTGTGTTAGGTCTTCATTGCTGCGCAAGGACTTTCTCTAGTGGCGGCGAGCAGGGGCTACTCTTCGTTGCGGTGCGTGGGCTTCTCATTGTAGTGGCTTCTCTGTTGCAGAGCACGGGCTCTAGGCTTGCGGGCTTCAGTAGTTGTGGCACGAGGGCTTCAGTAGTTGTGGCTCACGGGCTCTATGGCGCATGGGCTTAGTTGCTCTGCGGCATGTGGGATCTTCCTGGACCAGAGATCGAACCCGTGTCCCCTGCATTGACAGGCAGATTCTTAATCACTGCGCCACCAGGGAAGTCCCTATCCCCATCTTTAAAACTCTGTCTCTTGAACCTGAAGCCTCATCTAGTAACTACCCTTGTCTTTTCTTATCATTACCAGACCCCTTACAAGAATAGTTAGTTAAATGTCAAACTAATGTGTTGCTGACCTAAGAAAGAATAAAGTAGTTGCTAAATGGGGTAACTCTTTTGCTCAAACTGCTGTTTCTAAAATCAGCAATAACTTTCTTTAACATTGACTACGTTTACCATCATCTACTTCTAAAAAGTCTCTTTTCCTTTCCCTCCCTGATTCTACATATTTTTGGCTTTCTTTCTACTTCTATGAGATCTTCTCTAGTTTTTACCCTTTTCATCTTTTCCTTTTAGCCACACCAGCTCAAACACCTTGATTTTTTTTTTCTGTTTTACTTTTATTTTACTCACTTAAAAAAAAATGTACATGCAGGAAAATGAACTCTTTTTGGCTTACAGGTCTATTGGTTTAGACATACAGTTTTGGTACGCAGTTGTGTAATAACCACCGCAATCCAGATACAGAAATGTTCCATTACCTCCCCAGATTTTTTTGCATTACCCCTTTGCAATTACCTCCTGCTCCCACTCTAATCCCCTGGCAGCCACTGATCTGTTTTCAGTTCCTAAAATTTTGCCCTTTCTAGAATGTCATTAAATAGAATCATACAGTATGTAGCTTTTGAGTCTGACTTTTCCTTAGCATGCTACATTCACGTCATCTCTGTTGCTTCATCTATCAAAATTTTTTCATTTCTCTTGTTGAGTAATATCCAATTGTGTGGTGAACCTCAGTTTATCTCTTTACCAGTTGAAGGGTATTTGGGGTCATTCTGGTTCTTTTCTGTGTGTGATTATGAACACAGACACTATAAACATTCATGTACAAGGTATTTGTATATACATGAGTTTTCATTTCTCTTACGCATGGAATTGCTGAATCATGTGGCAAGTATATGTTCAGTGGTATAAGAAACTGCCAAGCTCTTTTCCAAAATGGCTGCGCCACTTTGCATTCCCACCAGAAAAGTAGGAGAGTTCTAGTTGTTGTCTATGTTCTGCATCCCTTGGTATTCTCAGTCATTTTGATTTTAGTCATTCTCATAGGTTTTTAATGGTATCCCATGGTGGTTTAAATTTGTATTTTTCTAATGGCTAATGATGTTGAGCATCTTTTCATGTGCTTCTGTGCCAACCTGTTATCTTCTTTTGTGAAATGTCAGTTCCAATCTTTTTCTCATTTTAAAAAATTATTTTCTTATTGTTTAGTTTTGAGAGTTCTTTATAGATACTTGATAAAGTCCTTTGTGAATATGTAATTTGCAAATATTTTCTTCTGGTCTGTGGCTTTTCTTTTTATTCTCTTAAGGGTATCTTTTACAGAAGTTTTAAATTTTGATGAAGTCTGATTTATTAATTTTTTCTTTTGTGGATTGTGCTTTTGGTGATGTATCTAAGAAATCTTTGCCTAACCAAGGCAATAAATATTTTCCTCTATGTTTTCATCTAGAAGTTTTAGTTTTATAGTTTTGGACTTTATGTATTTAAGTCCATAATCCGTTTTAAATGAATTTTTGTATATATGCAAGGTATGAGTTGAAGTTCGTATTTTTTACATGTGGAGATTCAATTGTCCCAGAACGATTTGTTGGAAAAGGCGCCTTTTTTTTTCCCACCAAGTTGTCTTTTTACTTTGGCAAAAACCACTTGACCGAGTTGACAATTTATATGTATATCTATTTCTGGGCTCTTTCTTTCTGTGGCATTGATCTATGTGTCTGTCTTTTTGCCAATACCACCTGTCATGATTACTGCAGCTTTATAGTACAGTAATCATGATTACTTCATGATTCTTGAAATCATGTAGTCCTTCAACTTTCTTTTTATTTTTCAAAATTATGCTGGTTATTCTAGTTTTCCGTGGGGTTTTTGCTTTTCAAAAAATTTTTTAAATCAGGTTTGTTACCTACAAAAAATCCTGCTGGGATATTGATTGGGAATGCATCCCATCTATAGATCAAGTTGGGGGAAACTGACATCATAACAATATTGAGCCTTCCAGTAAATGAATATGGTTTATCTCTCCATTTATTTTGGTCTTTGATTTCTTTCATCAGTGTCTTGTAGTTTTCAGGATGTGGATCCTGTACATATTTTGTTAGATTATTTTTCCCTAAATATTCATCTTTCTTGGTGCTACTGTAAATGGTACTGCTTTCTGAGTTCCTTTTGGGGGTTCATCTCTTCAACCATGTATCCATTTTCATTATGCTTTCACTATTCTTTCCCTCCAGTTAATACCTGGATTATTTTAAGAGTCTCTGTCATTGGCTTCTGTGTCTCTAGTCAATGTACTCAACATACTATTCTCAGCCAGGTTTCCTCAGCCACAACTTTCCTCCTGTTACTCAAAAATCTTTGCATTCCAACCTCAGCAGAATAGTATTCAAGACAGTCTTTACAACAATTTTCTCCTATTTCATGACAGAAAATTCGGAATGATCTGAATTTATCTACTCATGAAGTATCTTTTTTGAGTTCTGGAAGTTAGGGTATCATGGGAGGGGAAAAAGAACAATAGTGGTTTGATAGCTAAACAAGAACAACAAGAAGTACAGAAGCTGAGGGCCTTGAAAAATACTATGTGTTTTGCCAAGTAGCTCTGAGGAAAACTTGAGCAACATTCCCAAATAAAAATAGAAGCTACACGACATTGAACATTGATTCTGTTCCAGCTATGTGCTAACAATTTACATGCACTCTCTCATTCATCTTCATGAGAGCCTCTGAGAATGTGGTAGGTATATTTTTAACCATGTTTTGCTAATGAGGAAACTGAGACTTTGAAAACTCAAGTAATCAGCTGAAGTTCACTCAACCAGTAAGTGGCAGAGTTGGAACTTGATTCATGGCCTGACTCCAGAGCCTGTGTTTAACTCTGCCATAGCGCCATGTGGCAGCTATCAGGTGGCAAATGTTCACCAATGACGAGGCAAATGGTCATTGAATCTAGGCATCATAAAGAGATGGGGCTTCAGTTGTTTCGGAGCATTCCAAATGCTACTGATTCGTGTTCAAAAAATTATTTTTACCCATTTAATTTTCATCTCTTCCTTCACTGTATTTGAGCTTCTTAAGAGGCGGGAAGGTATGGTAGGTAAGGTACAGATTAACAGCAGCAGTTATTTTTTTTCCAGTGCATGTAGTGAATCATGGGAGCTGTCCCTGCTAATGGGAACCTCTTCAAATTCCATAAGGTCGAGCATTCCTGTGAACTAGGAAAATGGTTTTCTGGGGACTGCAGCCATGTAAAGGATGTCAAGCACATCATTCACTTTGGGGAGATTACCTATGACATTTGTCAGTACTAGTGGGAAAGCCACTGCAGTCCATGGAATACCCTTCCCAGCACCTGGTCCAGTGAGTGAAATATAGGAGGGGCTCAGAAACCATTGTATTAAGTTGAATTGATATGAATGTTGACAATATCAGTGTCACAAATATACATGCAAATGGTGTTAGGTCCTTTCCTGAGCACACAATGCAGTTATAAATTAATCCTCAATTGAACAGGAAGTGTTGGTCACTTAAGGTAAAAACATGAAGTTCCCTTCTCAACTAAGGGCAAAACCCCACTAAGAACTCAATAATTGCAATTAGAATTGGATTTGATAAATAGAAATCTTAATAACCATCATCATAGAGAACATTTAATGTCGAGAAAATTTTATTTTGTCCTGATAGGAAAACATCAATTCCTTCCCAAGAATGGAAATTCTTCTCTCCATCTATTCACACATCATGGCAAAAAAATTTTTTTTTCTTTGTACTGTACGTGACTTTAGATAACCTCTTATTCAAAATATTTGATCAAACAATATACCATGTACCAAAATAAGAGGGGGAGCTTTATCTGCCCATAAAATACAAACTACTTTTTCTTCCCTTCATTATTAGTAAAGGATCATTTTTTGTGGATGCTTATGTACATTTGAAAGAAAATATATTAACACATCTAGAAAGTAAGAGCACTGAAAATCAGTTTGTAATGCCCATTTATCTCTGCTTTAGAGTTCCATTAAGTCTATGAATTGGCTCAGCAAACTGTATCGAGTTATTCGTATTTGATAGACAATCAGTCTACCTGAGAGACGGCCTTCTCCATGGGGCCATTTCGTCTGATCGGGTATCAAATGGCTTGTTGATTATTCTGACTTCAAAGGCTGCTGGCACTGAGACCTTCAAGGTGGTCTGCAATGCCCTGAGTGTTGAGGCCACCTGTCAATGTAGCTTCCAAATTAAAGAGAATCTGTTGGGAAATGAAGGGTAAACTTCCTCTCCTTCAGATTAGGCTGATTAACCTTGAGCAATTTTACTTTTTCAATACCAGTTAGTTTGGGGAGAATATCGCCAAGACAATTTCAATTTCCTTTATTGTTGGGATAGATGCATTTGCTTATCAAAAAAATGTAAGTATCCATTTGCAGGGTTGTGGAGTTTTAGGAACATTCTGAGTAAAGACTTATAATTTTCTATATTTGTCAGTGTCTGAAAATATTTTGGTACTATATTTGTACTAATGGAAAGTAATTATTGCGTTCTAGAGATACATTTTGAAAAGAAAAAAATTGCAAATGATTGTCAGCTACATTTTTTTTTTTTGCTTTGCAAAACTCTAATAAGTATTGGTCTAACTTTTTAAAAAAATTCTCATTTGTCAGATGACAGTGCTTCCCAGATATAAAAACTAGGTCAGCATGGCAGCTGAGAATAGTTTATAAAACTTGTATAATTGGGCTGACTCATGTCATAAAATACAAGACTTAAAGTAAACTGGTAAACTCAGCACTTTAAGATTTTTTAAATAAAAAATTTAATACAACTATTTAATAAAAGTGATAGAAAGGTAACAAGTTCATAATGAATTAAAATCTTTATATGGTTAGTTTGGGTATCTCATATAAACCATCATGTAGATGTTTCTCATTGCTTTATCAATTTTTTATATGAATTTATATGTGGAAACTTCATTTTCTTAAGTATATGTGACTAGATTTAAGTCTAACAAAACTCACTGAGGTTTGTGCACTTTATTTTCAGGCATTTGGAAGAAAAGAAGAAAATGATTCCTATTTATTAGGCTCTCTGAAACTAAGTCACGTTGTCAGAAGTTAGCTTAAATAGACAAAAATATTATAAAGCAACTCTTCATCATCCATTTTTAGATATAGCCTCAGTAGTACAGAATTAATTTTTTTTAATTGTAACTTTGAGCTGGAATTGAATAGATATGGACACTGAAACATCTGATGATGATTTCCATCATATACTTTGCTGTTTCAATGTTTGCATTTCTCCCTTGTTTTAATAAGCTTCATAATAAATAATTACGAGATGTTGCCTGGGTCTTCTAACATTTTAGGAGACCAAAATGGCATTGGTTGTTGCTTTATGGATTTATGTTTATCATTATAGATTTTTAAACTTTTTATTTCAAAATAATTTCAGACTTAGAGAAAAGTTGCAAAAATAGTCCAGAGTTCCATATACCCCTCAATCAGCTTTCTGTAGCTTTCCCTAATGTTAACACCTTGCATTAACCATGGTACAGCTACCAAAACTAAAAAAATTAACTTTGGTACAATACTATTAACCTACAGACTTTATTCAGATTTCACCAGATTTTCCAATAATGTCCTTTTTTTCCGTTCCAGGATCCAATCCAGAATCCCACATTGCATTTAGTTAGCATGGCTTTTTAGTCTCCTTTAGACAACTTTTAAAATAAACTCTAAAAGCACTTTTCCACAGTAACTTCTTTTCCTTCGTTGCTGTGTTTTAACTTGGGCTCACTTTTATCATCACCATTTAGAGAATTTTTTTCTAGAAAAATCTTTAATCATTTTCTTTGTACTATATCCCCAACCCTCATCTTTGTTTTGAAGAAAGTAAACATCACAAGCATATTCAGTGATGGAACTTAGTACACGTAGTTGAGTCCTATTTAGTTTTCAGGCATATAGTGCTTGTCACTGGGCTGGGTGGTACAACAGGGGAGAGACAACATATGATCCTCAGAGTTTTGAAGTGTCCAGTCAGGGAGGAAATCACATCCAGAGGTAACTATTGGTAGAAAACTGAATCAGTAGTAAAGTTAAGAATCCAAGCATCTGAACTCCAGCTCAGCAGCGAACTTAGAAGGGGCTCATTTTTTAAGAAGTTTATTGTGTTAAGAATTTCAGAGAGGCAGTTTTAGAATGTATTTCATCAAGATTGCTACAATTATAAATTCGTTGAACTTTAACTTGTATTATCTTTATAGCTATTAACTTTCTACTATCTCATTGTGAATTTCATTAATCAAAACATTTTATTTTGAATAAAACCAAAAATCACTGAATTATTATTATTCAGAGGTTACTGAATAGATATTATAGGTTTATAAAGCAATAAATTGGATAAAACTTAAATGTTCAAAAATGTGATTGGTTACGTATATTGTGGTTAAGTATATTGTGGTATGTAAATATGCACTGATAATATTGTAGAAGAATATTTAATGATGAGAAAAATTCATTATATATTGTTATGAGAAAATAGTTTGCCGAACATTGTATATAATATAAGTTCAGTTTGTTAAGAAAAAAATACAAAACATGGTGTGTATGTGGGAAAACAAACCTGAAAGTGTAAATACCAAAATGTTAATCTCTGGGTAATGGGCTATGAGGTACCTTATCCTTTTTTTGTGTTTTTCTGTATTAGAAATATTTTGGCAATAATTTCATATTTCTTTTGCTTTGAGAGAAATATTATTAAAAATTCGGAGCTGAAAATGTTTGTTGCTCCTAGTATATATATATTCACCTCTAATTTATAACCTTATAACGAAAAGATTATTTTTCTTATTTTGGAAGCTTGGAATACTGGAATAATAGTACCTCTGTGTTTTGAAATATTGAATTGATATATCTGGGAAGGAAGGGACAATAGATGTTTTTTATGTTCAAGCATGCATTTTTTAGCTTATTACATCAATTAACATTTTCCTTGTGAATTGTTTCTAATTAATATTTTTTCATGATTTTTAATTTGAACTATAGTACAATAATATCTGTTATTCAGTGTGGAATTAAATATCCTTAGTAACTAAGAGTTTGTGTAAATACCATCCTGAACTAACATTATCAACAGGATAACCATAGGAATTGTTTTTGGTACTTACTATGCGCTAAATTTTACTTGTCTTAATCCCAGTTTGTACTCAGATCATCTGGTGAGGTAAGAATTGATGCTATTCCCATTTTAGAGATGAGGAAATAGAGACACAGATGATTCAATAACTTGTCCAAGATTTCTTATCTGGTAAGATAAGATTCTCTCAAATTTGTACCTTCAGCCCATACCATTTCTCTGGATTCAATTATTTTTTCAATCACACACTTGCTTAACAATCTCATGTAGCTATCTCACAAGTATTTTAAATGTGACATTTCCGAGGTGGACTTCTGATTCCCTAATCTATTGCTCCATGGCCTTCCCCAGTCCCCTGTGGCCTCACTCGTGGTTGCTCCCTTTCCCTCAAATCTCCATCCCAATTCAGCAAGGTCTAGTGATTCTAATTCCAAATCTATCTCGAACTAAGTAATGTCCATCCAATATCAATTTTTCCCTTCTTCATTTCAGTAAAATTCTGATTTTGTTGGAGGTGGTGATGTGCTCAGCTGAAAAGCTCCACTTTTCCGCCTCTCTGGCAGATGGCGGCAGCCAGGGTCCTGGTAAATAGGATGCAGGCGGAATAACAGGGTGGGGTTTCCAGTAAAGATTTTTAAAAAGGGGGAGACTGTTTGCTCTGCCCCTCTTCCCCTGCCTGGAGTGAAGGCGTGCTGGCTTGGGCTGCATCAGCCATGCTGCAGTCATGAGATTACTTTGAGGAGGGAGGCACTTTCTAGGGAAGGTGAGAACTGAAGGAGGTGCCGTCTCAGCCCTGGAATGCTCATTATGTAAGAGAAACCGAATCTCTGTATTAAATAACCAGTATCCTGGGTCTCTGTTACTTACAGTCACATGCAATTACCAGCCAGTAGGAGGTATCTTTCTACATCTCCACTGCATCACCCTCATCCAAGCCTCTCTCATCCCTTGCCTGACCTTTGAAAAAACTAATGGAAACATCTCACATCCCTGCCTAAAAGGCTTTGATAGATTCTATTAAGCTTAAAGTGAAATACAACTTCTTCAGCATGGCATGATGCGGCTCCTGCCTAGTTTCTCCAGGTCATCTCATATCACTTGTTCCTGTCTTTATTCCCTGCCAGGCAGAAGCCTTCCTTGAACATGTCACCCCAGGGCCCTTGCATGTGTTGTTTGGATTACCTAGAAATATCTATTCCTTATTCCTTCTCCCCACCTCTCTCCTCCAATTCCAAAGACTAACTCTTTGTCTTCCTTTAATTTCCAAGTTAAATGTCACCTCTCTGACCATTCTGCCTAATTTTGATCATTCCCTCACACTCCACCATAATTTCCAATTATTGCCATCTTTTGGTTTTCATCACCATACTTATTTTAGTTTATCATAATTTGCTTGTTTGTAACATGTTCTTTGCCTCTCTTTCTCATTAAATCTGAAGTTCTAGGAGAACAGGGATGATGTTATATTTGTTTTCCAGCTTTGTTCTCTGTTTACAAGTACCTAACAGGAGTGGCTAGTATTGGTTGGTTCAAAACCATGGCTGAACGGGAGAATCACCTGGGGAGACTTTAAGTACTGATGTCCAGGTCCTATCCTGCTAGAGTCAGATTTAATTGGTCAGTGTTGGTACCCGGAATCAGTACATTCTAGAAGCTCTCCAGGTGGTATAATGTGCAGCCAGGTTTGAGAACCACCACACTAGGCCAAAGGTTCTCAGTCCTTGAATGTACATCCAAGTCACTGAGTGAGCTTTTAAAGCAATACTAGTGTATGTACCCCACCACCGGATTTGTTTGGTCTGTGGTGAGGGCTCTGAGTATAAAAATCTTCCCAAGTGATTCTAATGATTCCCTGGGGTGGGAAATATTTGTATTAATGCTTGATACATATCTGTTGCCTAAATGAACACAGCTCATTATACAATTAATTTAAACATAACCATGCACAACAAATTATATGTGATAGTGTTTTTGTTTGTTTGTTTGTTTTTTTGCGGTACGCGGGCCTCTCATTGTTGTGGCCTCTCCCGTTGCGGGGCACAGGCTCCGGACGCGCAGGCCCAGTGGCCATGGCTCACGGGCCCAGCCGCTCCGCGGCATGTGGGATCTTCCCGGACCGGGGGCACGAACCCGTATCCCCTGCATCAGCAGGCGGACTCTCAACCACTGCGCCACCAGAGAAGCCCTGATAGTGTTTTTATATCGATTTCTATTCCTCTTCAACAGGAATCGGTTGAATCTCGCTGCCAACAATTGTCTCTATTCTAGTTAACACCAGAGTTTTCTTAACACCCTCCCTCGCCGTTTTTCTCCTCTTATTTGTGTTACTAACTGCTCTTGGTCACTCTGGGACACATTGGGATTCTTGTTTCCTTGTATCAGGACCCTTGTAACTGTTGGATGTTAATTCTCAGTTTTATATCTACAACCGTACCAAGTTCACACTTGAAATTAAAAGTCAATCAAATGTTTTCACTTCTATGTGGAACCTAAAAAAAAGAGCAAACAAATATAACAAAACAGAAACAGACTCACAGAGAACAAACTAGTGGCTACCTGTGGGGAGAGAAGTGGGGGGAGGGGCAAGATAGGGGAAGGGGATTAAGAGGTAAAAAGTACTACGTATAAAATAAATGAGATACAAGGATGTAATGTACAGCACAGGGAATATAGCCAGTATTTTATAATAATTTTACATGAAATATCTATAAAATATCAAATCAATATGTTGTACATCTGAAACTAATATAATATTGTAAGTTGAGTATACTTCAATTAAAAAAATAATTATACACAGCAAAAAAAAAAAAAGTCAGTTATTTCCCTACTTACAATCCTCACTCCCCAGCCTACCCGTCACACTGCATCTGGCACAAGGCCTATCACAGAGAAGATGCTTGGCTCCTGTTTGTTAAATGGAATGAATTCATCAGCTGTATTAAAAAGGGTTGCCATACCCCAAGGTCCAAAAAATGCCCTGTGCTCCCACTGTTTTCTTGGGTCCCCAGCCTTCTCTTCCAGAAGCCTCTGTTCTGAGCCACAGTGACCTGCATTGGGGAGGGGGGAGTAAGAAGATCAACTTCCTAGTTGAGGCTACACTGAAAAGGCAGCTCCCAGGATTCCTTTGTGCAAAGGGGCTTAACCCCCCTCCGCACCCCGCCGCCGCCCCTTCCTTGGCCAGAAGGTTACCTTTTCCTGTTTTCTGAATTTAATGTTTATACTCTGCTGTGCACATTTTAATGTTTTATTCCAGCATGACTTTTATTGTAAGAAATGATTATTTTTAAGTGAATTTATAGGAGCCACACTCTCTGTTGTACCACAGGACAGTCTGAGGATTTCTGAGAAATAGAAGGTAGACTACCTCATGCCAACCCCAGCAGAGACAGTGCCTTCTACTGGGAGCAACAAAATTGAATGCCAGGACCAGAATTCTTTACAAGTTATGAAGTGAGTACAAATATTGTTGCTATTAAAATTCACACTGTTGCTAAAAATAAGACTAGAAAAGCATCCTGTTTACCCTCGGAAAACTTTCCATCTAACTTGCAAAACACTGCTGCAGCCAGACCACACAGTCCAGAGAACGTCAGCTCCAGAAGGTCAAGAACTTTCTCTGGGGACTGCTGTACCCTAACACCCAGGACGGTAAGCACTCACTGAATACATGCTAAATATGGAATTAATGAGCTAAAATTCATTTACATGCAGTGGAGCAAAAAAACTGTACAGGATTTTCTAAGTAAATTATAATGACAGCCTGGGAGTGAGAGCTTACTGTGAGGTGAGGGTTTTGCAAGATGGGTGTCCAGACAGGAGCAGTAAAAAAGACTCCCCCCTCTGCACTCTTATGTGTGTGCCATTGTTCCAGAGACACCGGTTCTGGAGGGGACAAGGACGCAATTCATCCGCCTACATAGGGGACCAGGAGGAAATAGGACCCGGGTCCATTATGAATCGCTTTGTTTGTGAGCTCCTAACCATGTAATTGTTTTAACGACTAGCAGGTGGGTAAGTGATCCAGGTTTTTCAGGACCTCAGACTATTGTAAGTGAGGAGATTAGTGAGTGTGAGTGAATCAGGATGGGGTTCAGCTTGAGACTCCAAGCAAGTTTCTTTAAAAACAAAAGAGAAAGATGGCTCACTGGTAAGCGAAAAGCATGGGAAAACAGCATTGGGTTCCACTCAAACAAGTCAAAAGTAAGAATTCCGTCCTGGAAAAGCTTATCTTCATGTGTTCCAAGTCTAAGCCCAAGCTTAGACTATCACAGGTGCTGCGGGGCTAATCCCTCTTTCGCAGCATTTCCAGCTGTGGAATGCACACCTGAGAAACAGAATTCAGCTGCCCTAACGGGGCCCTGGAGAGGGACCAGCGTTCCCTGTGTCAGCCACCCCAGACCCTGCTTCTTGGATTCCAATGAATAACTAACTTCTTTGCCTAATATCTACATCTCCGTTGCGGTTTCTTTTTCCCTCTAACTCTAGGAAAACCTGAGGCTAAGTGTGTAATTGCCCTCTCCTCTAAGGTGTCTGCAATGAGCTTTCCCAAATAGGGGATTCATCCATTTCGGGGTGAAGGGAGAAACTACCATTTAAAATCCATCATCATGAAGGTTTTCCTTTCCCAAATCTGTCAGGTGAGTGTAGATACTGCTGAATGAACACGTCAAGGCAATACAATGCTAACAAATGGTGTCCTTTGTTTCCCGTGCTCCGTGGTCATCTTGTGATGGAAGTTTCTCTTAGATTAGCTTCAAGTTCCAATCCATCCATCAAAATCCTTCTAAATTTCATACTTTCATGGAACCGTCCAGTAAAAATGGACATTGGCTCCCAACCAACTCCTGTTTCTTGAACATCTATAATCTTCCTGCTCTCTCAGTCAGACAGAATCACTAGAGTCTTTTCTCCTCAGCAGTTAGGTGATTCCTGGATCATAAATGTTTTTACTCAGGATCAGAGGAAGCAAATGATACCCTGGTTGGTGTAAGGCGTGGTGTACTCTCTCAGAACTGAACAACGAATGAATCAGACACTAGAAGCCTCTTGAAGGCTCATGTCATCCCTTCTCAATTCTGCATCTTTTCTTGTTAATAAAGTTCTAGTAGATTATGAGAGAAAGCTTTGAAAAACATTCTAGGTGGCCCCTAGTACTGAGATGCATCCACCCAGCCTGACACCTGGTCTCTATACAGACAGCATCCCTTGAATCTTGACATTGTGCCAGGCAGTGCTCCAAGTGCTTCACATATCAATACACGAACTCATGTAACCCTCACATGATTGTGTGCTGTACCAGTGGGGAAGTGGAGATGCTGGTCTTATTCAGGGTCCCACAGCTCATAATTGGCAGGGCTGGTATTTGAACCAAGGCTACCTGGCTCCAAAGTCCAGGCTCTTAACTGCCACACCACCTGCCCTTTTATTGACAGAAAATTGAGCAGGTACTACGGTAGCCTGACTTTGTCCTCAACAGACTTCCCAAGCCCCAGGCAGCATCCCCAGGACAGTACCTTTGCCCTCCTACTGCCTATAGAAAGCTGCTCAGACCAGATTAACTGAAGTCCATGTTTGTTCTTTAATAGTCAGGCAATAATATATGAAGAGGTCTTGTGTTCTTCTTTTCCAAGTTTCCATAAGCTAATCACTGTATAATGTTCAACAACTTTTTCTCCCATACCTTTTTTTTTCCCAGTTCCCCCTCCCCTCATCCCCCGCAAATCTGATCTCTTTTTCTGAGTTTGTTTTTGAAGTATAATTGACCTGCAATATTATGTTAGTTCCCGTTATACAGCATGGTGACTTTTTCTATACATTTCAAGATGATTACCAGATAAGTCTAGTTATGATGTGTCACCACAAAGATATTAGTCACTGACTATCTTCCCCACACTGTACATTTCAGACTGGTGACATTTATTTTGCAGCTGGAAGTTTGTACCTCTTAATCCCCCTCACCTGTTTCTTTCTTCCCCCTACCCCCTCTCCTCTGGTAACCATCTGTTTGTTCTCTATACCTATAATTCTGTTTCTGTTTTGTTATGTTTGTTCATTTGTTTTGATTTTTAGATTCCACATGTAAGTGAGATCATACAGTATTTGTCTTTCTCTGTCTGACTTACTTCACTTAGCATAATACCCTCTAGGTCCACCCATGTTGTCACAAATGGCAAGATTTCATTCTTTTTATGGCTAAATAATATTCTACTGTATATATATATACACCACATCATCTTTATCCATTCATCTGTTGATGGACACTTGGGTTGCTTCCATATCTTGGCTATTGTAAATAATGCTGCAGTGGACATCAGGGTGCGTATATCGTTTCTAATTAGTGTTTTTGTTTCTTTGGATAAGTACCCAGGAGTGGAATTGTTGGATCATATGGTAGTCCTAGTTTTAATTTTTGAGGATTTTTTTCCCACTGTACCTTTCTGAGCGGCAAAAGTCTTGATTGTTATGTCACACGTCTGCTGTGTTGTCTGCATGAGTCTCAGCTTTCACTGAACAGTGCCATCCATTGTCAGGCACAGCAGTCAGTCTCCAGGTGTCTCTCTGTTTCCCTGCCTGCTCCTCATGTATGTGTATATATTGGTATGTATATGGGACACACACATGCACACATATATTGGAATACAGAAAGCAGTAAACCAGGGTTTCATATGTGTCATCTCAGTCTTCATGACAGCCCCATGAAGTAGGTACTCTCTTTATACCCCCATTACAGAGAAACTGGGGCCCAGAGCGTTTCCATAACTTGCCCGTGGAACATGGCTAACACTGGCTTTGAGATTCCCTGTTCTCTGACTCCAGAACTCTTGGTGAGGTTGCCTGCATTCACAGCAGGGAAGACGGTGAGTTGCCATGATATAAGCATGGCAATACTGAATTGAACTCTCCAGTCCTTCCTTTGTAAGAGCATAGTAGAGTATTTTCAGTTTTTATTTTTTTTTTAGTAAAACACATCCATTCCAGTAAATCTCATTAGGGGAACTGATAATTCCAGAGGAATCAAAGGGGTTTGCTTTTTCTTTGCTACTCACTGATTGACTGCTTGTCATCTTTCAAAGGGGAATAACATCTGCCTCATAGGCTTATTGTGAGGATGATTGGAAAGAAAGGTAACTAAGCACCCTACTCAGTGAGTGGTTCACATGGGACACCCTCAATAAATGCGAACATTCCATGCTATTATGAAGTTCGGCACAGTGATTATCATTAATGACCTTGTAAATTATCAATAATTGATTATAACTTACATGAAAATTCATACTTTTAAAATCTGCTACACCCTGAGATATGATCATTTTTATTTTATTCACAAAAGAGAAAAATATTATAAAATACTTTTCATGTCTAAATTCCACTCCAATTTTGGGTCCAACTTCCTTCATCTACCTCCTTTCCCCATTTGTGTGCAAAAAGAACATTCCCTCAATGAATCATATGAGTTTCAAAAGCCATTTATTTTCACCATTTAAAACACTAAATTTACCAGAGTCCACTCCATAATTGTGCCTTATAACTTACAATATTTTCTTCCTGTTAACAATAGATAGTGAATTAAGTCTCTGAATGCTACATTTTAGAAGGACAGAATGGTGCCCCACAAGTTGCGGAAGAGGATGTAAGAGCATCCCTTAGAGTGCCAACCGGTCTGAGGGCCCAAAATAAACACATGGTGGGGGAGGGAGGACAGGGGAATGGTGAGGAATGACGAATTACATGTGACCCAAAGAGAATAAAACCCAAACTGAGATAGGCCAAACACATAAATTGCTATTAAATCACGGCTTTTATTTTTCCTGCCTTTGCCCTGCTAACGTTTGGTTTCTCAGCAAATGAAAGGAATCATTTGAAGTAAGGGTCTGGAGAAGGCAGGCCTCTGACCTCTAGCTCGACCACAGAGATCAAAGGCAGGCCCCATATGTGTGAGATATTATCTTTTCCAGGCAAGTGGGCATGATGTTTTGTGATGCATTAGTGTGGAAACAGACAAATAGCCAGGTTAGTGACCACTGGGAGGGAAATGATTGACGTGGGGACTGAGCACGAGGAATGGGGGAATAGGAAAGCCCATCACCCATCGGATGCCTTTTGGGTTTTGTTTTAGTTCTCACAAATCCTTTAGTGGTTTTGTTGTTGTTGTTGTTAATTATGTTACTCGTGACTTTAGTCCAAACCACATTTTCATGTTCATGTTTGCAATGAACATTTATCTCTACAAACATGTTCTTTATTTATTTTTTTAACTTCCCTTAGTTTTAAATGCAATAAAAATTTTGTTTTGAAAGGCAAGGTTCTTGGCTAGTTTTGTGTGTGTGTGTCTGTGTGTAGATAAATAATATGACTAAAGTTTTACTAGTAATCATAATAAAATGCCTTTAGTAAAATCTCAGCATGAAAACGGGTCGGACTATTCGACAGCTCCAGAGGCTTTCACCCTATGTGGAAATTACGCCTCTCTTTTCCTCTATTGTTCTCTGCCCGCACTCCCCACACACAGAAAGAATTAATCCCAGAGGCAGCTCTCCTGTTGTTTCTGGGGCCAATGCTTCATTGACAGGACGACATTGTTGTCCATTTCTGGGAAGTCACCACCAGCTTAGAACTTTTCAGTTGTCTTGGCCCCCACTCTGTCCTTCAGTCGGGCTGATCATTAACATTCCTCAAGAAGAGAACAAAGCAGAACCCAGGTGAGATGGATTTCAGCCCATGTGGTTGAACTTGACCTTTCATCATTTTCCTCGTGCACTCCATGGTGATAATTCTGTGCGGAAGCCAAGGGCATCCATGGGCTCAGGTCATGGTGCTACCTTTTCAGCCTCTTCTGATTTCTTTCTCTTTCTACCTTCCTGTCTAGCTCTCACTCTCTTTCCTCACTCTTGATCCCTTTCAGTTTATTCCTCTTCCCAACTTTTTCTTTGCCCCAGTACTTTATTGAATAGGTCCAGCTAGCATTTTCATGGAAAACAAACAAACAAACAGAACACAGCCTTTCTTGATTAATATGCTAACCAAGTTTCCTACTCCCACTTGTTGGTTTATCCTTGCCCCTGTTTTTGCAACACACACACACCCCCCCCAACATACACACACACATCTTGACATACACAATATACATACTAATACACACACCAACACACACACCAACACACATGAACATGCACACCAAAACATACAGTGACACACAGACACTCATACACACTAACACATAACACACTAATACACACTAACACACCAGCATACACGCTGGCACACATACACCAATACACACTAATACACAAATACTAACACAGTAACACACACAGCAACACACTAATACACGTAGCATCTCATACACGCACACACATGCATGGATGTGCATGCACACATGCAGAAAACAGTCACTTCTGAACCCTGGAACATACTTCTTCATTATCCAGCTGACATCCTCAGGAGGAGATGCAGATTGCCAATTTCCAAGGTCGTCTATTTGTCCACTGATAATCGAGCTGAGAGGAATTCTTGTCACTCTCGTTGTGAATAAAAATTACTATGAAAATCTTGCCGAAGCTGAAGAACTGTCAGGAAGGTGAAAACAAAGCCTACATTTCAGCTAAAATACAGAAATGTAATAATTGGGCTTTCTGCTTTCAGTAGGCCCCCAATAACAGAAGTGTGCCTATCCTTGAGGGCTTTGTGAAGGGACAGATTTAAGCATCAAGATCTTCATCATGAGCCAAATATGAGATGATTCCTGCTAACACGATGCTCATAACGTTCAGACACCACCAGACAGTGGACAGCTCAGCACTATAGTTTCATCTAAATAAGTGGATTTACATTAACCATTTTAAAACTCTTTAGTATGAACTGGTATGGAGTAAGTTATACAGCCTCAATTTCCATGCTAAAAAAAAAGTGATCTGGTACTCTCCCTGCCCCCTTGTATCTGTCTAGACAATTTGAGACAGAAGAAACTCATTTACTCTTGGAGGTGTTGAATGAAAACTCACTGGGGGTTGGTTGAGGGATGGAGGAGGGGATGGAAGTCAAAGGACTTAAAGCAAAAGAGCCTTGTGCCTCCCAGGATCTAAAAAGGGGGATGTACTGTGTATAGAAACCATCATAGGAATAACTGGGGCTGGGTGGGGTAGGGGAGGGGCTCAATGGCTAGAATCAAGGGAAGAATTAATTTTCTTCTAAGAATTTTTCTCATCACCTCTCCTCTTTGGTGGAGCATAAAAGAAAACAACTTGTGCTTCCCTGGTGGCGCAGTGGTTGAGAGTCCGCCTGCCGATGCAGGGGACACGGTCCGGGAAGATCCCACATGCCGCGGAGCGGCTGGGCCCGTGAGCCATGGCCGCAGAGCCTGCACGTCCGGAGCCTGTGCTCCGCGACGGGAGAGGCCGCAACAGTGAGAGGCCCGCGTACCGCAAAAAGAAATAATAATAAAAATTAAAAAAAATAATAAAACAACTTTATTATTTTAATACACGTATTTTATCTTTCCTAAAAAAGAAAGTTATGCAAGTATACTTTCATTTCTACGATTACTAAAATATTTTTTTAAATTACTAACCTAGACTTTTATTTCAATAATATTTTTAGGAGCCATGCTGTGGGCTCTAGGGTGAGATGTTTTATAAAACCACCCTAGAACACACAAGGGTATTCCTTATTCCTTATTCCTTATACCTAGAATAAGGGCCATTTTTCTACTTCTGAAACAAATCCCTGCTGACCCCAAGACTGACCTGTGCTATGCAAACTGTTATGCCAAAAATCAGCTGTGTGCTTCCAAGACAACGTTTAATGGCACATCTAGGCCAGAGATACTCTGTTATTAGAACAGTTAATTCAAACATTTTATTCATAGTAAAAGGTAAATTGAGTAGAAATTGATTATTAATAAAATATAAAGGATGTTTTACTCGGCAAAAACTAGTGAATGAAAATGCAGACCCCATTTTAATGACCTTGACAGCTCATGTCACTGACTTTTATGAAACTTTTTCTGGAATTGCTCCTTCATGGCTCCATTGTGTGGAGACAAGCTTCTGTCACAGAAACTATGGTGCTTCATCCATTCATTTGCCTCTTTCCCCAATGAACAGTGAGTTCCTGAAGAGTTGGGACAATTAATGTTTATATTTCCAGCACGTAACACAGTGTCTAGAGCACAGTATAGACTCAGTGAATGTTTCCTACATGCATTTTATTTCATTTCAGAGTAAATGGAGGTGACATTAGTTGGTTGCATTCCTAGAAGTCTCTTAGTTTATTTTTAGCCATTGTGCACCAATTCTTACAGCTATAAAACCTGGAAAACTTAGAAGGAAATGATATGAAATGATTAATAGTGGATTTGAGATATTGATATAATTTACGTGAGTCATCAATTGCTCCTTGGCCTTAAAGTAGTTCTGTGATACTCTAATTTGGAATGATGTTCCCCAAGTGGATCTATACAAAAGGCATGTCCCCAGATGGTTTGTTAACCTTGATCCACTGAGGTGGGGGCGGGGAGGGAATCAGAATGTTTATAATATTTATTTTTATCTCATTCTTTTAACTCCTTATTTGGTGTATTTTGTGATATGCATAATGTGTTAATGTAAGTATTTACCTATATATATTTGTGTATTACCTATATACATTTGTATATATTGTGTATTCCATATACTAATGGAATTGTGTGAACAGAAATGTATGGTCACACTGGTTTAGAGAATTTAAGTAGATGACACAATTTTTTGGTACTTCTTGTTATGTTTAATATGAATGAAAGAATACAAACATTCATTTATTTAACTTACACTTGTGAGAACCCTATATATGCTGAAGACTGTTCTGATTACTAGGCATAAGCATACAAAAATAGATAAGACACATTTGCTTTTCTCAAAGAGCTTTTTCGTCTAATAGAAGAGATAGGAATTCAAGTTATATAAATAAATGCCACTACTCCCTCCCCCAAAGGCTTTACAGATTCCTCCTTTCTCTTCTTTTTTTTTTTTTTAAAAACATGTTTACTGGAGTATAATTGCTTTACAATGGTGCATTAGTTTCTGCTTTATAACAAAGTGAATCAGCTATACATATACATACATCCCCATATCCCCTCCCTCTTGCGTCTCCCTCCCACCCTCACTATCCCACCCCTCTAGGTAGTCACAAAGCACCGAGCTGATCTCCCTATGCGGCTGCTTCCCACTAGCTACCTATTTTACATTTGGTACTGTATATATGTCAGTGCCACTCTGTCACTTCGTCCCAGATTACTCTTCCCCTTCCCTGTGTCCTCAAGTCCATTCTCTACGTCTGCCTCTTTATTCCTGTCCTGCCCTACGTTCTTCAGAACCTTTTTTTTTCTTTTTTTAGATTCCATATATATGTGTTAGCATACGGTATTTGTTTTTCTCTTTCTGACTTACTTCACTCTGTATGACAGTCTCTAGGTCCATCCACCTCATTATAAATAACTCAATTTCGTTTCTTTCTATGTCTGAGTAATATTCCATTGTATATATGTGCCACATTTTCTTTATCCATTCATCTGTCGATGGACACAGGTTGCTTCCATGTCCTGGCTATTGTAAATAGAGCTGCAATGAACATTGTGGTACATGACTCTGTTTGGATTATGGTTTTCTCAGGGTATCCTCCCAGTAGTGGGATTGCTGGGTTGTATGGTAGTTCTACTTATAGTTTTTTAAGGAACCTCCATACTGTTCTCCATAGGGGCTGTATCAATTTACATGCCCACCAACAGTGCAAGAGGGTTCCCTTTTCTCCACACCCTATCCGGCATTTATTGTTTGTAGATTTTTTTGATGATGGCCGTTCTGACTGGTGTGAGGTGCTACCTCATTGTAGTTTTGATTTGCATTTCTCTAATGATTAGTGATGTTGAGCATCTTTTCATGTGTTTGTTGCCAATCTGTGTATCTTCTTTGAAAAATGTCTATTTAGGTCTTCTGCCCTGCATCCTTTTGTAAAAGACTGTGTCATAAGGCCATCCTAACTGCAAAATCAAGCGTTTAGCTTTCTAGTTTTTATGATAGATGAGGAAACAAAGACAAGTGGTTTGGGAATGGTGGTGTTGAGAGAGCCAACCTGTAATATCAGGCACTGAATGTAGGTTGCCTAATATTTTATATATTGGTGTGAACTGATTTCCTTTCCTACCAAAACAAAAACTCCTTGAGATAAAATATGACTTCACTTCTCATGCAATAAATATTTGTTGATTGAATGAATCAATAAATGAGTTTAGAGACAGCAGAAGCAAGAACTATAGTCCTGCAGCCTGTGGAACTAAAACCACATTCACAGAAAGATAGACAAGATGAAAAGGCAGAGGGCTATGTACTAGATGAAGAAACAAGATAAAACCCCAGAAAAACAACTAAATGGAGTGGAGATAGGCAACCTTCAAGAAAAAGAATTAAGAATAATGATAGTGAAGATGATCCAGGACCTCGGAAAAAGAATGGAGGCAAAGACAGAGAAGATGCAAGAAATGTTTAACAAAGACCTAGAAGAATTAACAAAAAAACAGAGATGAACAATGCAATAACTGAAATGAAAAATACACTAGAAGGAATCAATAGCAGAATAACTGAGGCAGAAGAATGGATAAGTGACCTGGAAGACAGAATGGTGGAATTCACTGCTGCCGAACAGAATAAAGAAGAAAGAATGAAAAGAGATGAAGACAGCCTAAGAGACCTCTGGGACAACATTAAACGCAACAACATTCGCATTATAGGGGTCCCAGAGGGAGAAGAGCGAGAGAAAGGACCCGAGAAAATATTTGAAGAGATAATAGTCGAATACTTCCCTAACATGGGAGAGGAAATAGCCACCCAAGGCCAGGAAGCGCAGAGAGTCCCATACAGGAAAAACCCAAGGAGAAACACGCCGAGACACATAGTAATCAAATTGGCAAAAATTAAAGACAAAGAAAAATTATTGAAAGCAGCAAGGGAAAAACAACAAATAACATACAAGGGAACTCCCATAAGGTTAACAGCTGATTTCTCAGCAGAAACTCTGCAAGCCAGAAGGGAGTGGCATGACATATTTAAAGTGATGAAAGGGAAGAACCTACAACCAAGATTACCCCGCAAAGATCTCATTCAGATTCGATGGAGAAATCAAAAGCTTTACAAACAAGCAAAGCTAAGAGAATTCAGCACCACCCAACCAGCTCTACAACAAATGCTAACAGAACTTCTCTAAGTGGGAAACACAAGAGAAGAAAAGGACCTACAAAAACAAACCCAAAACAATTAAGAAAATGGTCATAGGAACATACATATCGATAATTACCTTAAATGTGAATGGATTAAATGCTCCAACCAAAAGACACAGGCTCGCTGAATGGATACAAAAACAAGACCTGTATATATGCTGTCTACAAGAGACCCACTTCAGACCTAGGGACACATACAGACTGAAAGTGAGGGGATGGAGAAAGATATTCCATGCAAATGGAAATCAAAAGAAAGTTGGAGTAGCAATACTCCTATCAGATAAAATAGACTTTAAAATAAAAAATGTTACAAGAGACAAAGAAGGACACTACATAATGATCAAGGGATCAAACCAAGAAGAAGATATAACAATTATATATGCACCCGACATAGGAGCACCTCAATACATAAGGCAACTGCTAACAGCTATAAAAGAGGAAATCGACAGTAACACAGTAATAGTGGGGAACTTTAAATACCTCACACCAATGGACAGATCATCCAAACAGAAAATTAATAAGGAAACACAAGCTTTAAATGACACAATAGACCAGATAGAGGTAATTGATATTTATAGGACATTCCATCCAGAAACAGCAGATTACACTTTCTTCTCAAGTGTGCACGGAACATTCTCCAGGATAGACCACATCTTGGGTCACAAATCAAGCCTCAGTAAATTTAAGAAAATTGAAATCATATCAAGCATCTTTTCTGACCATAATGCTATGAAATTAGAAATCAGTTACAGGGAAAACAACGTAAAAAACACAAACACCTGGAGGCTAAACAATACATTACTAAATAACCAAGAGATCACTGAAGAAATCAAAGAGGAAATCAAAAAATACCTAGAGACAAATGACAATGAAAACATGATGATCCAAAACCTATGGGATGCAGCAAAAGCAGTTCTAAGGAGGAAGTTTATAGCAATACAAGCCTACCTCAAGAAACAAGAAAAATTTCAAATAAGCAATCTAACCTTACACCTAAAGGAACTAGAGAAAGAAGAGAAACAAAACCCAAAATTAGCAGAAGGAAAGAAATCATAAAGATCAGATCAGAAATAAATGAAATAGAAACAAAATAGCAAAGATCAATAAAACTAAAAGCTGGTTCTTTGAGAAGATAAACAAAATTGATAAACCATTAGCCAGACTCATCAAGAAAAAGAGGGAGAGGACTCAAATCAATAAAATTAGAAATGAAAAAGGAGAAGTTACAACAGACACCGCAGAAATACAAAGCATCCTAAGAGACTACTACAAGCAACTCTATGCCAATAAAATGGACAACCTGGAAGAAATGGACAAATTCTTAGAAAGGTATAACCTTCCGAGACTGAACCAGGAAGAAAGAGAAAACATGAACAGACCAATCACAAGTAATGAAATTGAAAGCATGATTAAAAATCTTCCAACAAACAAAAGTCCAGGACCAGATGGCTTCACAGGTGAATTATATCACACATTTAGAGAAGAGCTAACACGCATCCTTCTCAAACTCTTCCAAAAAATTGCAGAGGAAGGAACACTCCCAAACTCATTCTCTGAGGCCACCATCACCCTGATACCAAAACCAGACAAAGATACTACAAAAAAGGAAAATTACAGACCAATATCACTGATGAATATAGATGCAAAAATCCTCAACAAAATACTCGCAAATAGAATCCAAGAACACATTAAAAGGATCATACACCATGATCAAGTGGGATGTATCCCAGGGATGCAAGGATTCTTCAGTATATGCAAATAAATCAATGTAATACACCATATTAACAAATTGAAGAGGAAGAACCATATGATCATCTCAATAGATGCAGAAAGAGCTTTTGACAAAATTCAGCACCCATTTATGATAAAAACTCTCCAGAAAGTGGGCATAGAGGGAACCTACGTCAACATAATAAAGGCCATATATGACAAACCCACAGCCAACATCGTTCTCAATGGTGAAAAACTGAAAGCATTTCCTCTAAGATCAGGAACAAGACAAGGATGTCCATTCTTGCCACTATTATTCAACGTAGTTTTGGAAGTCCTAGCCCCGGCACTCAGAGAAGAAGAAGAAATAAAAGGAATCCAAATTGGAAGAGAAGAAGTAAAGCTGTCACTGTTTGCAGATGACATGATACTATAGATAGAGAATCCTAAGGATGCCACCAGAAAACTACTAGAGCTAATCAATGAATTTGGTAAAGTTGTAGGATACAAAATTAATGCACAGAAATCTCTTGCATTCCTATACACTAATGATGAAAAATCTGAAAGAGAAATTACGGAAACACTCCCACTTACCATGGCAACAAGAAGAATAAAATACCTAGGAATAAACCTACCAAGGGAGACAAAAGCCCTGTATGCAGAAAACTATAAGACACTGATGAAAGAAATTAAAGATGATACAAACAGATGGAGAGATACACCATGTTCTTGGATTGGAAGAATCAATATTGTGAAAATGACTATACTACCCAAAGCAATCTACAGATTCAATGCAATCCCTATCAAATTACCAATGGCATTTTTTATGGAACTAGAACAAAAAAATCTTAAAATTTATATGGAGACGCAAAAGACCCTGAAAAGCCAAAGCAGTCTTGAGGGCAAAAAACGGAGCTGTAGGAATCAGACTCCCTGACTTCAGACTATACTATAAAGCTACAGTAATCAAGACAATATGGTACTGGCACAAAAACAGAAATATAGGTCCATGGAACTGGATAGAAAGTCCAGAGATAAACCTACACACCTGTGGTCAACTAATCTATGACAAAGGAGGCAAGCATATACAATGGAGAAAAGACAGTCTTTTCAATAAGTGGTGCTAGGAAAACTGGACAGCTCCATGTAAAAGAATGAAATTAGAACACTCCCTAACACCATACACAAAAATAAACTCAAAATGGATTAGAGACCTAAATGTAAGACTGGACACTATAAAACCCTTAGAGGAAAAGATAGGAAGAACACTCTTTGACATAAATCACAGCAAGAATGTTTTTGATCCATCTCCTAGAGTAATGGAAGTAAAAACCAAAATAAACAAATGGGACCTAATGAAAGTTAAAAGGTTTTGCACAGCAAAGGAAACCATAAAGAAGATGAAAAGACAACCCTCAGAATGAGAGAAAATATTTGCAAACAAATCAACGGACAAAGGATTAAATTCCAAAATATATTAACAGCTCATGCAGCTCAATATAGAAAAACAAACAACCCAATCCAAAAATGGGCAGAAGACCTAAATAGACATTTCTCCAAAGAAGACATACAGATGGCCAAGAAGCACATGAAAAACTGCTCAACAACACTAATTATTAGAGAAATGCAAATCAAAACTACAATGAGGTATCACCTCACACCAGTCAGAATGGCCATCATCAAAAAAATCTACAAACAACAAATGCTGGAGAGGGTGTGGAGAAAAGGGAACCCTCTTGCACTGTTGGTGGGAATGTAAATTGATACAGCCACTATGGAGAACAGTATGGAGGTTCCTTAAAAAACTAAAAATAGAATTACCATATGACCCAGGAATACCACTACTGGTCATATACCCAGAGAAAACCATAATTGAAAAAGACACATGCACCACAATGTTCATTTCAGCACTATTTACAATAGCCAGGTCATGGAAGCAACCTAAATGCCCATTGACAGACGAATGGGTAAAGAAGATGTGGTACATATATACAGTGGAATATTACTGAGCCATAAAAAGGAACGAAATTGAGTCATTTGTAGAGACGTGGATGAATCTAGAGACTGTCATACAGAATGAAGTAAGTCAGAAAGAGAAAAACAAATATTGTATATTAACGCATGTATGTAGAACCTAGAAAAATGGTACAGATGAACCAGTTTGTAGGGCAGAAATTGAGACACAGATATAGAGAACAAATGTATGGACACCAAAGGAGGAAAGTGGCTGGGAGGGGGGGTGGTGGTGTGATGAATTGGGAGATTGGGATTGACATATATACACTAATATGTATAAAATGGATAACTAATAAGAACCTGCTGTATAAAAAAATAAAATAAAATTCAAAAAAAGTCTAACACTAAGGTGTGGGCATTGATATAAAAAATAAATAAATGAGTGTAATTACATTAGGGCAGAATAAATGTAGATACTTTTTAGTTTGCTAAATCTAGTTTTCAATACACTGAATCAAAACAAGGTTTGTAAACCTCATGAGGGAAGGTTTCCTGTTCACATTTCTTGAGTTCCATAGATCTTAACACTTGACTTTGCGCACACAATAATAGGTGTTCAGTTAATACTCACTTCACACTAAATGAACGAATAAAGTGAATGGGCTCGTCACAGGGCAATTCCACATTCCATCGTGAACCAAAGATATCTGAAATTTTCAGGACAAAAACTCAAGCTTCCTCAATACCCAGACACTTGATCCTCAGTATATTAAATCAACAGATACTTAACTTTTGAAAACTTTCTGTTTCATAAACTTACACCAATTTCAGCCTGTTTCTGGTTTAATAGTATGAATTTTCCCTCACAGTCTCAGTTTAAAAGCCCTGAGGCCAATTTTTTAAAAAAAATGCCCATATGAACCAATAAGTCTGCGTTATCACTCATATTCTGCATAAATCTGATGTGATCATCTCCTTTAATCATAAACCTCTGTAGGTGTTTCACTAACAAAGTAAGTAGATCCTGTGGTTGAGCATGGAGCAAATTTACAGTGAAGACATAAAAGATTTCCATTAAAAAGCACTCTTTCATTCTCCAACCTACTCTCATTATTCAGTGTGAAGGCTGAGGGCACTGCAGAGGTCACAGAGGCCTTTGTCCTGGACCTCCTCTTGTGTTCCCCTAAATCATTTCATCCCACTGAGAAAATCTCTGTCCTTATAGACTTTTGAGAGGAACACAGTGCCCTTAGTAAGTTAGTCCAAAGTTTGAAAAGCTTAATTTCAAACAACCTAACTTCTAACATAAATCGTGCTTGCTGCATTTTGTTCATTTTTATTGCTCTGGCAACAGAAGAGTTGGAAAATAGTTCCCTAAAGTCTCAGTGTAAAAGGTTTTAAATGAAAGTTGCTGCTTCTTTCCTTGTTCTCAGAGCTCAATTATGCTAGTCTTTTCTACATTTTTCTTAAGTTTTCACTGCCTGACTCAGTCCTCAGATTGACATTCCCCTGATTCTGCTTCAAGTTTTCTTTAACTGTTTGCAGTGGTGTAGCCAGATATGGACACATTTCTTTCTCTCTGGTGGGCATTCAACACTGTCCTTGTGTATTCCTCCCACATAATTTTGGAATCTCAGTTTTGAATCTTCTCAGAACTCTGACTTGACTCATATCTAGCAAAGATGTTTCTAATGTATATTATTCCTATCACTGCATTGTGCATTGTATATTTTAGCCTTATTATATTATTATACATTTTGATTTTCATTACCATACCAATGTGAAAGGTGACTTTACATTTTTATTTTCTTTTAACTATATATACACATACAATCCGCAGATTCAAGATATGTTTAATGGCAAACTTTATAAATATCTTTCTCTTCATTCATTCACATATTCATTTACTTGTTCATTCAGTTCTCTGAGCCACTTATAGACTGGTTAATTAACAGCCAATTAATTATATGCTGATCACTATGCTAGGTATTAGGAATAAAAGGATCTACTCTCATAAAGCTTTCTGACTATTGACGAAAGAGACAATCAGTTTCCCAAAACTAAGTGTAAAATTGTGACTTTGACAAAAACAGTGATAGAACAGGTAGATTTGGCTTCGTCTAGGGGATCAAGGAAGGCTTTCCTGAGACAGCCACGCTTAAGTCAAGATCTGAGGGTTGAGGAGGGGTTAACCAAGCGAAGAGTAGAGGTAAGAACATTCTTCCAACCCTTAGATCATTCCTTCACTAAGAAACATTTATTGGGAGTCTGTTATTTGCCAGAGACAGTGTTTGATACTAGAAATGCAGCAGTAGACCCGTCAGGAGCCCTGCCTTCACTGAGTGTTCAGTCTAGTGGGGAAGACAAATATTAAACACATCATCACTTCCAACAATGATTTAAGTTACAAGCAAGATAAGGACTATGAAGGAGAGGCATCAGGGCAGCTGTGAAATCAACTAAGATCTGTCAGGGGCTTTCCTCAAGAAGCAGCATGCAAAGATCACTTGAAAATGGTACCAGTTTAGATAACCAGTTCCTGCCTGCTAACACTGTTTCTAAGATTGACGCTGATTTGCTACTACCTGTTTTCCCGGAAAGACGTGCTCTGTAGGTGTGAAAATACTTGAGTTAAGTGGTCTCAGGTACTTTGCTTAGTTTACTAATGAATATGCTGAGTAAGGGAGTGTGGAATCCTTCTCTTAGCCCTATGCTGGCTTCTCTTTTGTTAGAGGCAGATATTTGCACAGCCTGACGGTATTTGTTCTTGGGGATCGTAGACCCTTAATGTCTGTGAGTGCAAATGGATTTTATTTGGATTCCTTTTCCTACTTACCTAGTAATGAAAGGCAAAGGCTTTTCTTCTTTTTTCTAAATTATGAGCAATACTGGTTCTTTCCTGTCCCCATCCCACGTCTTTTCAAAGACTTTGGCCAGTTATTTTAACCTAGATTTTATCAAATGATTTCCTACACAAGGTGGTTTCCTGCCCATTTACAAAGCATGGCTTGGCCTCAGTATTTTTAAAGTAAATATTTTATTAAAAAATTAAAGATGTATTTGTATACGTAACTAAATGGAAACACTAGCATTTGTCATACTTTTTCTTCTACGTAAGTACAGCTTTCCATTTACTTTACCTTTACTCTTATATGGCGTAGCTTGGCTATCTCTCTGGACTTAACTTACCCTTGAGGAATCAAAGCCAACTTCTTCCCTTTGGGGCAGACGTATTTGCATTTGGTTTCTTGAATTGTTTTTTTGTTGTTGTCATCTGTGGGAATTGCTTTTGGCATGTGGGCGGATGGGATGAGTGCTCCAAACATTTCCATTCTCTCCACATGTTGAAGATAATGGAACTACAGGACTTAAGAAGTCTGGGTCCCTGAATCACCACTTGGGATAGAATCACCTGACCGGGAACATCCATATTGGACTGTGATATGAGAGGAAACAAACTTTCATTTTAGTGTTACCTTTAGAAATACACAGTCCGTACCATACTATAAACAACAAAGCAACAAGAGAATGTATGGCTTATGACAAGAGCCATCTTGCCACTCTTGTGATGCATATATGAAATTTATCTTGTAGCTCTGCTGCTCTTAACTCTTTGGGTAGTGGGATAAGATCCTTCCACATTTATAGGAGATTGAAGTTACAAGTTTAGTGTAGAGTGTTAGTACAATATTGTCTCTAATTTGAAGTAATTCATTGAATTTGAACCAGCACAGAACTTTAAAAAAGTATAGATCCTTAGATGATGGTTATTACCCAGTGTGTTAAGAATGGCTCACAAGATTCCTATGAAATGTATAAACATGTCTCTCTAATTAATATTAGCAATAAGGAGCTTTCATTTAAAGTCATTTATCTTAGGTTTTTAAAGCAATAAGTAAAATTGCTTCCAATAGATACTCTTATGAGAAAGACTTTGCGAGTGGGTCTTTTTTTCCTCTATCGTTTAAGTAAACTCATCTGCTTCACACAATACAAACTTCACACAACATATTTTTATGGTACATTTCTTCCCAAATTTTATACAGTAGATACATCATAACTGGAACAAATGGGCGCTTACACGAGGCCACTTTCCACCACCCACTTTGTGTATAGCTGGAAAAGTCATAAACAGTCCTTGGACGCCGCAATGTGATCTTTCAATCTGCAATCGTTGACGACAATTTTCTGCCTGTTTGGGAGCATGATGCATTAAAGGAAATTTCAGAGCCAGCCTTGGACAAACTATGCTGTTGGTGACATCTGCCTTATTACCAATAAAAATGATGTATTGTGTAACAGCGAATTACTCAGCAAACAATTCCCAGAGATCACCTTTGCTACGGAGTGTGAAACAGAACTACTCCCTTTCCTGAATGTCAGGAGTTTTACAGAGGAGAAATGACCTACCAACAGTTACTCAACGGGAACTACCCCTCTTCAAAGAGATATATGATGTTTAACTTTACACACTTGGTACCCATGGAAAAAGTAAAATAAAACCATCAGTTCAGTTCTTACTTAGTAGTGTATACACACACACACACACACACACGTACGCATACACATATATATGGCTCTGCAATGAATATATATGCAGTGAATGTATATTATATATTATATATCATATATGAAGCGAATATAATACAATGAATATGTATTATATGTAATGAATATATTATATATAATATATGCAGTGAATATAACATATGCAGTGAACATATGTACACACACACACATTTTGGAAAAAGTCACATGCAAGCAACAAACGCTGCTTCAGAAGGACAGTATCTCAGCACTTGTGTGTCTTGAATAAATATTATAACTGCAAATCAGTTTGAAATACCCTAATGAAGAAAAAATTTGAGGTGAAGAAGTCCCTAAATTAACTGGAATAAGTCACTGCCCAAACACTGTCAGAATAGAATACAATCAACAAAAAAACCTCATAAAATTAAAAAAAAATTTTTCCTGTTCTACTGATTTGAATAGGGTTGGAAATCATCAATCAGTAAATTAATCCTGGGTAAATGGATTTATTGTAGTAAAACCCACATTGAAGCGATTAGGAGTGGCCAGTTAAAACATCTGAAATAAAAGAACACTACTAATCTCAGTCACATCACCAAATACTATATGACAGCTGTCTACCAAGGAGCTTGAGTGTCTTCTTTACTAAACACTGCCTCTTGTTTCTTGCTCGTATATATAAGTGGGAGCACTGTACAATTTGTCCACCTAACGTTTTACATTTAATGAACCTAGAGACTAACGTGTCCTTTCCCAAACCCCGGAATGCATTGTTTTGAGTCTGTGGAAGAAAGCCTTCACGTAGCCTAAAAGGACACTGGCCCTTTAACTTTTAACACACTTCCCCAATTAAGCATTTTAGGCTCCAGACTTTAACAGCTGTCTGCAGCTGTTGAAAAGTGATTTATCATTGTCAGAGTTCGTGACCAAAACATTAAAGAATTTGTTTTTTATGTTTGGCAGGGTAACTTTCATCTATAGTCATACATCCTCCTTAATGCTTTCTTATTCCTAGTAGCAATAAAAAATGAAAGAAAAATATTTTACTGAATAATTTTGAATTTTATTTTCCTCACACAGAACACTGTAATGATTTGTAAAAAATCTTTTGTGTAAGAGAATATTGCTCTGAAAAATATTTGTTTTGTTTTATGGAGAAAAGTGTGGAGTTTTGCTTAAAAGGCTTTTGATGAAAATCTGATTTTATTCATGCCTGGGAAATTCTTTTAAATTCTAAAATGTTCAGAGAAATCCAAAACCGTTTCCCTGTTTTTGAAATAATAAAAGAAGATTTTTTTTCTCTTTTTTTTACTGATGTTAAAAAGGTTTCCACATCAGACATTCAGTGTTTTCATAGTGCTATACTTTGTTTTTAAAAGAAACTTTTTTACCTTAAAAATTGCAAGTGGAAGAGACTTGGAAGGATCTATAACCTCAGGTTCATCTTTTACTGGGCATCACGTCCACTCATCTTGGAGAAATTCAATTGAATATAGGGCTTTTTTCCCTTCTCACTTTCTACTTCTCTTTTCTGAACTTATTTGGAGTTCGATGTGAACTCAACTTGCTAGACACCTATTTATTTAACAAGCAATTCTTGAATTCTTAACATCCAATTCATAGGCTCCATGCCTATGGTGGCCCCGAAAGGCCAAAAGGCATCTTAAGACAGGAGTCATACCCTACATGGCATTCACTGTGCAGGTCTTTTATACTCTAAGCAGACTATTCGAACCGCAGTTTTCCCATATCAGATGGCCAACATACACGTTTATTACAGAATCATTTGATCGTTCACTTTTTCAAAGTTCTGCACAATGAAAAATTTCAGTTCTACTCTGGAAGAGATTTTAACACCGAATCGGAAATCTATTTACATCCTTCCCAACTTTAGTACAGAGCTTTTTCATGTGTCCTTTAATGGATGCCCTCCATATCCCGTTTCTGTCATGAGCTGTAGAAAATAAGATTCAGGGATCTTTAAGCTCTGAAATCAAAGTGGTATAAGAGGGACTGGCTAGATTTCATTACAGCGGTCTAACTCCTCACCTGGACTTTCTGCTGCCTTCCCCACGCCCCTGAAGATCAGGAGCCAGCTGCCCAGGCACACAGGAGTTAGAGCCCCCGTGACAAATGAAGTGGAAAAAGAAGTAAAACTTGAATGGAAAGCCTTCATGAAGCTCGCCACTGAACCATAGGCAAGGTGGAGACATGGAAGGCAAATAAAGAGTGTGTTTATAACCGCTTACTGTTTTACAGAAAAAAATATGAGCTAACTCAATTGAAGACGACAAGTCCTTCTTAACAACTCGCCTTAAGTGGCTCTTATTTTTAGTTCAGCAGTGGCTTCTCTGAGGAGTAAGGGAGCTATGACAGAAAGCAGCAGCCTTGTGTGTTTAGTTCTGCTCTTGAAGTATGCCTCTGTCTGCTCACCTCCCTGAAGAAAAGGCAGTTGGCCTTTGCAATGTTTTGGCCATAGATCTGTCCTCCTAAAGATAATAATTTGCTTGAGCAACTTCCTGTTTTAAAGACACTCCCTGGGGTGTTAGTGGCCCTGAATTATAGAAGAGAGAAAATACCGTAAGAATGTTAAAGCTGCAGACTCCAGATTAACCATGGCCTGGAAACTCCTTGGGAAACAGAAGGAACATTAAAAGAGGATAAAAGACACTGTAATTTTAACTCATTTTTCTTTTTCTATTTTCCAGTGTATCACAGGCATTGGCTTTATTGTATAAGGGAAGCAAACAGTCTGGAGGAAAAAAATGGAGGAGCCAGAATCAGGACTCAAGATTAATAATGATATCACAATATATCCAGTGACTTTATAGAACAACATGAAATCACTTGGTCATTTCCTCTTTCTCGTAAAGAGATTGGGACACCTTGGAAACCCGTTTCGTTGTTTATTACCATTGTCTTACACACCAATGGCAAGCTATGAATTGATTGAGGTTCAGTGGGATAGGCTGGGAAGAAAAGAAACCTTATCATAAATTTGCCTGGTGAGGTCTCATTATTTTAAAAAGCTTAGGAAGGCTTCCAGTTTAAAGACTCATCATGGTAGAAAGCTTTACAAGCTCAGCCGGAGCACCTGGACAAATTATGTCTAAGAGGAAAGGCATTGGTGCAACAGGCTTTAAAAAGGTAAAAAGATTTTTTTTAAAAAAAGGCCCCCTATAAAAAAGACCACAGGAAATGTAGTAAATTTCATTTGTAACTTTCTCTAAGGACCAACTAAAATATATCAAACTCTTCCCCCTCCTTTTTTTTTTTTAAAGGAAGGGGTTAAAACATTAATATCCTCAAAAAGATCACTTCTTAAGAAAAAGCATCTAAAAAGTAATATCTGTATGTTTCTGAAACCGCAAGTAAATTGCTAAAAAATACATATGTGAACTTGGGTTTACATTAAGTCCAATTGTTGAATATCATCTTGAAGGAAGAAAGTATTTGTAGATCAGTTACTGTCACAGGTGTGTTTTATACATTTATTTTTCTAAAGGCTTACTTCCTTCGACCAACTCTTTAAAGCCAAAATTACCTACGTAATTGAAGGAAAATATGTGAGGAAAAAGAAGCTCTGAAATTTGTGGGTACAAAGATATTTTTTAAAGAAGGTGACTGAAAGCCATAGGAAGATAATAAGCGTCTGAAGAGTAATTTAGTCCCATAAACCAAAAATCTAAAATCCTTTAATTACATCACAAAAGGTTGCCTTTGATCAGAAAGACTTTTATAAATATATGTGTAAGTATTTTGTGCATCTTAAAGCATTCTATAAATATGAGGTATTGCTGTTATTTTGGGTCCTGGTGACAGAGCAGCATCTCCTAAGTAAGAGAATCAAAGCTCCAGTCAGAATCTAGCCATGAAAGCGTAGTCAGAGATAGTGGAAAGTGATGAACAAAGGATGAAATGTTGGACCTAAGCTAGACAAAGGAAAAGAAACTTAAGTAAAGGTGAAGCTGTAAAACCTCATTATTTAGAAAGCTCAAGAAAGGCTTCCAATTAATGATACTGCTACTAGTACTGCTAATAATAATGATGTTATTCCAATTGGTAAAGACAAACAAACAGTGGGTGTAGCAAAAGTTTGTCAGGGTTAATGGGAAATAATCTGTTCAAGAAAACGTGGAAACATCTGATTCAAGGCTACCCACAGACCAGGGATAAAAGACAAATGGCTTTCATCTTTTACCCCAACTCCAACTGATTGATTTCATTGCTAAAAGCACTAGGTTAAGAATGATTCTAAGGCTGCATCTTAGCTCATCAGGAAAAAGAGCCAAGATCAACTGATGATGCCTGCCTTGGGCAAAGAAAGGGAAAATGACATGGGAGTTCAGACTTGAATAAGGGGAATGTAATAAGGGTGAACTGAGAGCAGGATTGAACTCAACCAAATAGTGAGTGGCCTATTTGCTGTTTTCTTTTCCATAATATAGATGGGAAATGTGAGGAATCACTGGAGATGTGCAGAATGGCAAAGAACCTACATTTCTGCCTAGAACCATAAAATCATAAAAAGTTGACCTTATTGCTGATGGTGTCAAAGTCAGAGATTCAATATAGTATCAAAAGTGGTGATAGGATCACCCGTTAACAGACAGCTTTCACTAGACAAGGAGGGGGTCTGTGGTGGATAACCTCCATCTGCCACTGTAGGTGTGTGTTCCACCCTTCCCCACCCTACTGATCTGCTGACATCACCTCAGGAGCCTGTGCCTCAGTGGGTTCTCTGCCTTGTGGCTTCCAGTTGGCTTCAAGTCCAGTTCATCCAATGAGAGGTGATGAGAGGAGGCCAGGATGTCAGAGCAGAGGAGAAGACAGATGTCAGTTTCCTCTCTGCTAGGCCACAGGTTCGCAGGGACTGAATTTCCCTATTCAAGGCCACATCTCCGATCTGGGAGTTTTCATCTACAGCCTTAGCCGCAGCTCTTTCTCAATTCCAGTAAACCTGCCCCTGCCTTCAGCCTAGGGGTAGTAAGGGCTTCCTGCTGTTGCTAACTGTCAGGTCCTAGCCATGCCTGTTGGCTTCCCACATTTTGTAAATAGTTCCCTTATTAAACTCTTTGTTGGAATATAACATCTTTTTCCTCCTCTCCAGGAGCCCAAAGATACATTGCTCCATTATTTAGGGATATAGTAACATTAGAGTAACTACAGGACATTAGGGAGCTTTCAGACTCCCCTCCAGAATTTCCCTAAGCACCCCCTTCTATGATATTGACAATCGATGTTATCTTAACAGAGTGTAAAGAATTCTATAATTGAAATTTCAATATCCTCTCCCTTTCAACAAGATGACACCCCACCCGACCCCTGCCCTCAAATGTGTGAGCACATGCGTACACACACACACACACACACATACACACACACACACACACCAGCTCATTTTACATAAATCTGTGGATCAGCAGCAGCTCACCAGGATTAGCAATGTCTGCACACAGGCAATATTATCTGCCTTCCCTGCCAAGGTGCTTGGGCCAATGAAATCAAAAGGTAGTTATCTCGCCCTGTCACAGCTCACCCTTCCCCCTCCCCATAACCTCAAGTCCGTTCTCTAGGAGGTCTGCGTCTTGGCGAGAGAGAGTCATGGACATATACACACTAACAAACGTAAGGTAGATAGCTAGTGGGAAGCAGCCGCATGGCACAGGGATATTGGCTCGGTGCTTTGTGACAGCCTGGAGGGGTGGGATAGGGAGGGTGGGAGGGAGGGAGACGCTAGAGGGAAGAGATATGGGAACATATGTATATGTATAACTGATTCACTTTGTTATAAAGCAGAAACTAACACACCATTGTAAAGCAATTATATCCCAATAAAGATGTTAAAAAAAAAAAAGGTAGTTATATTTAGAGGTTGAAGATGTGATTTTTTTGGCAAGAATAATTACATGATTCTGTGTACTTCTGTCAATAGGGGCATAATTTCCAGTTGCCTCTCGTCTCATTATGTTGTAGCCTTTGATGATTATTGTTAAGATTCATTAATTAGCATTTTGGAAAGTGATGATACTCTTTCATTTCATCTTCATTTATTTGGTGGAAAATTTCTATAAAAATAGAAATGTCTCCTCATAAACTCTTTGGTTACCATGAGGTACAATTTAAACAGGAAAGGCAGATTAAATGCTTATTTCCCCCCTTTATCAGTTTATGGGAGAATGAGATTGTTCCCTAGCATCTTCTAAAGATAACCAATGAAGTTCCCCCCCCCCATCCACCCATGTATCATTGTGAACTCATGGATTTAAACATAGTTGATATCTTTCAATACACTGAAGTTGTCATTATTAATGGTCAAATTATCTCTTATCTCTTTGATCACTGGGATTCTCTTCTGAATCCTTTGGGTACCACCCCAATAGTCACTGTTACTTCCTTTCCTTTTCATACAAAAAGACCTTCCAGGCTGATATTATACATTTCCTGTTCCAGATATTTTCTCTGTATATTTCTCTGAGCTGGATTCCTTTTAGTGGAGAATGTATCTAGAGACTACAAACAGGGCATTCTTGTTCTTTTTCAGAAGTATTTTGAAATTTTATTGCTAAATATTTACAAAATTGTACAATCTTCAGGATATTAACCAACAAAGATATTTAAATTATGGTCAAGGAAAGATGCTAAAAATATTTAAAAAGGTATTTAAGTGTAGTCTAACTATATATCAGTTCATAAGGGAATACTGGACTATTAATATGTTTTCTTTCCTACACAGTCTTATAATTGCTTGAACTCAGATGAAGAATACTGTGAAAATAAGACCCCCCTTCTCATCCCCAAATATGTGAAGACTTTATCTCAGTACCTCATGCATAGTAAGTGCTAAATAAGGGCTATTGCATTTATTATTATTAGCGGGATTCACAATCCCTTTTTCCCATCCAAAAGGTGGATAAAAAATGAAATAAATTCAAAGTAGAGGGGAAAAAATCTGTTTGTTCCCTGAAGGCCAAGCAAAGGCTTGCGGCGAGCCGCCTCCGACCAGCAGAATGACGAGTCGCCACACGCAAGATTCTTCTCGTATCACACTTTATTGGAGCACAGCTTGGTTAAACAAAAGATGGAAGGAAGACACCGCAATCCTATAGCAGTCTGCTTATATAGGGATTAAGAACATGTGTCGCTCTGTGATTGGCTTTCGCCGATGGTGCGACTTGTGAGCCAGCATCGGATAGGTCGCTACTTTAAAACCTCATTAGTATACTTAACGCAAGCGCAGTGGCCACAGGAAGGATGACTCAGCTTGCTTCAGCTTCCTGCTGCGTGGCAGTTAGCTGACCGCGCCCTACAAAGGCTCATTGGTATCTGCCTCCATTCTACTTCCTTCCAAAGTGTCCTCTGTATCCCAGAAAAGATCCTGTAATTACACCTCCCGGAATCCCCTTCCCCATGTGAGGAACCAAGATTTTTGTTGTGTAAGAAAGTAGATACAGATGTAACACTCATGAGGTTAAATGAAAACTCTGTATCCCTGAGCTTGAATTGGAAGTATCAATATGACCTAATGATTTATTTTAACACACACACATTCCCCGATGGGTCCACTGAAGAAACCTGTGAACAATGACCAACACAGGAGCAATGAACAGCCCTATTGCACAAATTGTGACCTCCAAATATCATTTCCTGCTGTAAAGAACTAATCCTCCTTAGAGAAATAGCTGATTATAAGTCTTAGGGCAAGGAATGAGCAAGGTGAGGCTACCACATCTTGTCATAACTACAAAACAGGGAAGTGATCTAGGGTTTTGTCAAAAACACCAAGGAGCCAACTTGAAAAGGCTCCCCTGGCCAAGGATTAGACAACTGAGTATCAGTAAAAATAACAAGAGCAAGTTCATAGTGATACTAAACACAAAAAGCCTCATTGATCGACTTTTGAAGAAAACTAGGAAATAAAGAATGAATGACGAATAACTCAAGGACTTGTCCTTTGTTTTTACATCCTAAACCAGTTGACTTTTCTGCAACATTGCCTCACTATTGGGGCTCTTTCTGAACTTTTGTTTTAGAACCCAGGGTTCTATCAGCCAGCTCTCATTACACATGCAGCCATTACTGTCCTTAACTATTAAAATGCATAATGAGGACTTCATCTTTTATGATACTGGGTTTACAGGGAGTCAGTAGAGAGAGAGCTTCCAGAATATAGTCAATATACAGACAAACATTAATTGAAGATGTATTAGGGATAAGACACCTTCCTTGTCCCTAAAGAGAGCGAATACCAGAACACCAAGCCAAGCCCCTGCCATCAAAAAGCTTTTTTTCTTTTCTTTTTTTTTTGGCTGCTTGACATGTGGGGATCTTAGTTCCCTGACTAGGGACTGAACTCGTGCCCCCTGCAGTGGAAGTGCGGCGTCCTTACTATTGTACCGCCAGGGAAGTCCCCTCAAAAGCTTATATTTTTAGAGGACACAGTTCTACATAAAAGAATGAAGAAGGGGATGGAAGTGAAATGACTGAAGGGAATGAATGGGCCAACTGGCAAATGGCTCTGAGTAACAAGTGTACAATAAATAGACTGATGGGACATAAAATAGAAGCAAGAGAGGAGTATTGTGAACGTATTTTTCCAAAGCTATTACTTTCTCCTTGTTAAAGAAAACGTTTAACGAGGTGTTAACATTATGCATTTTAAATGTTTTGTCTCCCCTTCTTTTTGGACTATTCATCTCATCACCCTTTGACTTAAAGCAAACATAAAGACGAAAGCCCTGATACAATAGGAAGTGCTAGCTCGCAACACACAACTTTAATGTAATGACTCTTTTCCTCTGAGAACTGCTTTTGAAACTCACCCAAACTTACTCAGAGGAAACTCATTTTGACTGTAATGGCTACATGTGTAATGAGATTAGGCTGACAGAATCGTGCTCTTTTTTTTCAGGCTAAAATATATCAGATTTGAAACCCCTTTTCAATCTGAGAGTAAAGCAGGAATAGTCACTGGTGAGCCAGTGGTGGTTTACAAGTGTACAAAGCTTGCAGTTTTATTTTCTCCACACAAAGACTGCTTTTATTACCAACAGTATGCTCTGGCTTGGGAGTATCAATTCTAGTGTCTAAATCTCCAGGTAGAGGCATTCCTTGCCCAGGAGTCTAATAAGCATGCCAGAAAACTGCACGGAGCAGAATGCTATATGCCTCCCGCTAACCTGGGACCATTATCTTGTTAATTTCCTGGTGTTCATGTGTATTTTGTTAACTCATCAATTCAGTGGTTTCTGCATATTTCACACTTTACCATATATGTCAGAATAATAGTACACAGGTGGCATTTGTAGGCAGGAGGGAAAAGACTTGTCACAAACAGGTCTCTGGCTTTCAAAAAATGGCCCCTGAAAGAATTCTTCTTAAGTAATGAATTCTGGCGGTACTGTGTCATTCTAGGCTGAAATGTGAATGTTTCTGCTTTCTAAAAGTCCTTCATGGTCCTGTTAATGTGCGTTACGCTTGCGTGCGTGCACACACACACACACACACACACACACACTCTAATTATTTGAACACATGGTTCTCTGAACTCCTCTGGAACATATATCTGCATAATTCATTTTGGCCTTAATCATATACTGCCTTGTATTGTTACTTAATAGTTCCATGTCTATAAGTTCTATTGTCCCAGGATAAAATACTTAGATCATAGAAGACTGGGATTAGGTTTTACATTTTTTTAAAATTTTTATTGAAATATAGTTGATTTACAATGTTGTGTTAGTTTCAGGTATACAGCGAAGTGATTTGGTTATATATACATACATAAGTTCAGTTTTATATATATATAGATAGATTCTTTTCCATTATACGTTATTATATGATATTGAGTATCGTCCCCTGTGTTATACAGTAGGATTTTGCTGGTTATCTATTTTATAGATGGTAGTATACATATTTTAATCCCAAACTCCTAATTTATCCCTCCCCACCTTTCCCATTTGGTAACCATAAGTTTGTTTTCTATGTCTGTGAGACTATTTCTGTTTCATAAATAAGTTCATTTGTAATCACTTTTTAAGATTCCACATATAAGTGGTATCATGTGATATTTGTCTTCCTTTGTCTGATTTAATTCACTTACTATGACAATCTCTAGGTCCATCCATGTTGCTGCAAATGGCATTATTTCATTCTTTTTATGACTGAGTAGTATTCCATTGCATGTATATACCACATCTTCTTTATCCATTCATCTGTTGATGGACACTTAGGTTGTTTCCATGTCCTGGCTATTGTAAATAGTGCTGCTATGAACATTGGGGTGCATGTATCTTTTCAAATTAGTTTTCTCTGGATGTATGCCCAGGCATAGGATTGCTGGATCATATGGTAGTTCTATTTTTAGTTTTTTGAGGAACCTCCATACTGTTCTCCGTAGTGGCTGTATCAATTTACATTTCCCATCAACAGTGCAAGAGGGTTCCCTTTTCTCCACACCCTCTCCAGCATTTATTGTTTATAGATTTTTGGATGATGACCATTCTGGCTGGTGTGAGGTGATACCTCACTGTAGTTCTGATTTGCATTTCTCTAATGATTAGGTCTTATTATTTTTTTAATCACTGTCCTCTCTCCCTGCTCCCGCCAATGCCCAATACATTCCTCTGTACATAACTATTGCTAAAGAAATACAGTAATCATCATCTGTGGCAGCATCACTATTAGCAATAAAAATGATAAGTTATTAAGCCAAGTGCGGAACTGAGTAGTGTGCATTCATAATCTTATATTTTATACCCCTTTCATATTTGAGCCACATATTAAATTTATAATAAAATATTTCAAACATTGAAAAATAATAAAAGTTTATGTACCCACCATCATCAATGTAACAGAAACCTCTATTATGGACATTTTCATAGGTATTTATACTGAAGCTTAGAGAGGGTGAAGTAACTTGCCAAGATTTCACAGTGAATAAGAAGCCACTCTAATTGAAGTGTGGAATTCAAGAATAAAAAGGACAAGATTTTTCTGTGTAGATAATGGAGGTATCGTTCTTGAAAGGGTTAAAGCAATTTCCAGAATTATCTAATGGATGGCCAGAAAGTTGCTTATCAGTTGTGAAAATATGGCCAATATTTAAAAGAACTTATTCCACAATCATCCCAGAGGGCTTCATTGATCACCCACTCTTTCCTCTTCCTTCTTATCTCACGGTTTGGTGATTTTTATAGCATGTTTCCCTTATTTTCCATGAAACATTTATGAGATCCTGCCACTTTAAAGTGTTGTCCTAACTCCAAAAGGCAAATGTAGAATTGCTACAAGTAAATGTTAGTTTCATTTTACTAATGCTTCGGATACATAAATGTCAAAAGAGTTGGAGTTCTTGCTTGGAAAAATGTTGGACTTTGGGGGAAAATTATCTTAAGAATTGTAGTATCTCCAGGCTATAAAATGCAGTTGGAAAATACTATGAAAAGGGTCTTTCTAGTAAGAGTTTTCATAGCCTTACTTCTGACTGTGACTGGAAATTCCACATAATAATTAGAATGAAAATTATTTCAATATTTTTAGGCTTAACTGGAAAACGTAGTGCAAAGGGAAAAAACCCCACAATAGTTCTAAAACTTAGGACCTCACAAGCATCTTAGATAATCATAAGGGAGGTATATCTTGTTGGGAAAAATACTTTCATGATTATTCTTTAAAACCTGTATCTCTGTTACTAAGTAAAAAGACGAAGATACCGATTGCTATTACTACAGATGTGTCTTCCTAAATGTCTTACCAATATTTTAACTGAGTGGAAATCAGTTCCAGAAGTAACAGTCTATCAATCCTTCAGTCAAAATGACTTATTTTCCTAATAGACTGTCTGCATTTACCATACTCTGATAACTGATTCTTCAAACATTCATTTGTTAAACTGATACCTGTTAAACATGCATTGTGTGCCCTGCATTATAGTAGAGGCTAAGTGGAATACATAGCCTTCATCCCCAAATTGAGGAGATTACCATGGAAGATAAAGCATGTACCTATAAGCTATACTATAATAAATAAAGAGTTAAGTACCACAAGTGAGGTAAATGTAAAGTTTTACAGAAGATCTGAGGACAGAGAGATAATTTTTTTCCTAAAAGAAACAAAGAAAGCTTTTTGGAAAAGGTGGAATTTAAACTGGGCCTTGAAATATTGATAGTGGTTGGACTTGTGGATCTAGAAGGGCATTGCCACCAAGAGAAAAATATGAATAGATATGCAGAGGAGGATAATACGGAGCATGTACCATGACTCCAAGTAGGAGATCTCAGAGCAGCGAAATGGGTGGGGAAGATGACTGAAGCCAGTCCCCAGTCCCAGACAAGACACACATCCTTCTTATAGACTTTGTATGCCATTCTGAGGAGTCTGTAGTCTTCATTTATATACTTGCTTCAGAGACTACTGCAGGGTATACAAAATGAATAAGAGCAGAGCAAGATGGGACACAGGATATAAGTTAGGAGCCTTTTTTAAAAAATGGTAACGAACACTATTTAAAAGTATTAAGGCAAATAGAAAAGAATGGGGTTAAGCTAGAAATATAACAGCGGAAGACGACATAATACTTCGGAAAATTGTAGCTGTTACAAGGAGGGAATTAGGAGATGTTGATTAAGCATTAAAGATATCTTAGGAATATTGAGTCACTATGTTGTACACCTGAAACTAATATAATATTGTAAGTCAACATACTTCAATAAAGAAAGATATCTTGGTTATTTAAGAAGCGTGGATGATAGTGCCATCCATAGAAATATAAAATACTGAACAAAAACCAGATTTGGAAGGAAATATAATGAGAATTATTCCAAACAGTGAATTTCAATGCTTGGCACAATGCCTAGTCCCAGTAGGAGTGACGATCACTAGATGCCTCTCCCCCCAGAAATCTGTTTTCCCTTCTTCCATAGCAACAGGGACATCCTGCTGAAGACTCAGCCTTCCTTCCACATTCAGTGTGGTGACATTACTAAGTCAGGGTAATGACATGTGAGCTGGAGCAACACAGACCACTCTGGTGCTTGGTCTTCAGACATTGGGCATGCCCTCTTCCATTTCCTTTGCCTCCTTTTCACATGCTGACAGGAAAGTGATCCAGCTCTGGCCATATATATGTAGATAACACTTTAGGGGGCCAGAACTGCAAGGTGGAAGAGTCCTGGGTTTCTGAATGACTTTGTAGAAATAGGTGTTCCACTGACTTGTGAAATAAGAGAAAGATGAACTTCTTTCTTATGAAAGTCATTGTACTTGGATAGCAGCTTAACTCTCACCTTAGCTAACATAGTAGGCACTTTGTAAATATATACTGAGTGAACGATTGAATAAATGAATTAAAGAATGAACTTAAGATGAATTTAGAACATTAAAATAAACATATCCAGGAGACAGAGAGAAACACATGTCCAGAGTGAAGAAAAGCAGTTAAAGAAATTTGAATAAGAATAGACATATGTATATGTATAACTGAATCACTTTGCTGCACACCTGCAACTGACACAACATTGTAAATCAGCTATAGTCCAATATAAAGTAAAAATTTAAAAACAAATGTTAAAGCAGAAGATTTGCTATTTACCTATATGGATTCATAGTTGAGACTGGATGAGATTGCTAAACCAAAGAAAGAGAGGAAGGAAGGAAGGAAGGAAGGAAATGGCCCCAGAGACAGATGTGGAGGAGCCAGATCCTTACAGACTACATTCATGTAGAGAAAGAATGTCACGTGGAAGAAGAGACAGAGGAGGCGTGGTCAGAGAAGTAAGAGAAGCAGGAGAGATGAGTTAGAGTCATATAGAAGCCAAAGTAAATGAGTTTTTTTTTTAAATTTATTTTTTGGCTACTTTGGGTCTTCATTGCTGGGCGCGGTCTTTCTCTAGTTGCGGCGAGCGGGGGCTACTCTCCGTTGCGGTGCGCGGGCTTCTCATTGCCGTGGCTTCTCTTGTTGCGGAGCATGGGCTCTAGGTGCGTGGGCTTCAGTAGTTGTGGCATGTGGGCTCAGTAGTTGTGGCTCGCGGGCTCTAGAGTGCAGGCTCAGTAGTTGTGGCGCACGGGCTTCTTTGCTCTGCGGCATGTGGGATCTTCCCGGACCAGGGCTTGAACCCGTGTCCCCTGCATTGGCAGGTGGATTCTTAACCACTGTGCCACCAGGGAAGTCCCAGTAAGTGAGTTTTGAAGTGAGATATTTCAAGAAATTGGGAGAATCGGATCAGTGGTGTGAGTAGGTGCTGGGCAACTGTGGTGGACAATCATCTTTCCTGAAGTTTGGCCGTGGCCCAAAGGAGGAACAACGGAAGCACGGGAGAGTTGGAGAGAATGGCAGGATCAAGAGAAAGCCGTGTTTGGATAGGAAAACAATAGCATGTTGGCAGGCTGAATGGAAGGGACTTTTGAAGAGGGGAAATATTAACAAATGTGAATGGAGGTGGGGTGGGGGCCAGTTAATTGATTCACCAGTGTTTCAGGATGGGAACAAGGGATTAGGTAGAGAGATTAGAATGGAATAGGAGGAAGAGGTGAAGTGGGGGAGAAGCTGGATGAAGATGCAGGGAAATTTTGAGGACAGGAAAGCCAGGAAGTAAGAAGGGAAGCTGAGGGAGTTTGGTCTCTACATTCCTCTTTTTTATCCACCCACAAGAGCAAGGCTCACTACAGTATTCCCTACAGTGCTCTATAATGCTGTTGGCAAACTGACATGAAGCTTATGTCTACAGCAGAGAGCAGCTTGAATTCTGTATCAAGACAGAAAAAAAAAATAATGCTGATTTTTGTGTGCTGCTACCTATCCAAATAAAAAATACATTTTTCTAAATCTGTTTCTTTTCTTTTTCTCCAACACTAGGAGAAAATATTTACTTTTGTATTTTTCCCTTGACTGTGTAATCTTAGCATTGAGTAGTAATCAGAGATCCTGTCAGTTTGGGGTTCAGTTTCTTTTGATAACTTGTACAATATAGTTTAGTTGATGGTCTACAGTTGTTTTCCTTTAATTTGACAAGTTACTAGACATTTATCTTTGCATCATCATCATCTTCAGACAAGTCCTATCTTTCTTAGAACCATTGTTAAAGCATTAGTCACAACCAGACGAAGGCATGCAACTATTTTTTTTACCTAAGAACCTTAATAACATTAAATAATAAAGAATTGTCAAGTAGGCGCTGAAGTAGAAACTGAAGGAGAAAATGTACTTTTGTGCACCATGTTTTCAAACCTTTGAACATCATGTAGCTTAGCCATGATGTTTATACATTATCAAGTCCCGGTAGAGACATGGTCATTAGATTATTAACAGTTTTATAATGAATGAATGAATGAATTGAACATAAACGATTACTTTCCATGTATTCAGTGGTTAAAAGTGCAGAATGTATCTTATGGGGCCCATTAGATGTTTCTTATTCAAACTTACATAAGCTTACTAACAGGTCAATGATTTTTGAAAGTCTAAAGTTGACTATAGCAGCATACCTTGGTTAGAACACTTAAAATGATAAAGTGAAATAGATGTATTATTCTTTTATGGAGCAGGATTTGAAGTCAGAAATACCTAGAGTTCATGCTGTGTGACTTTTGGCAAGTTATTTAGTTTCTTTGTGTTTTACTTTCCTCATCTGTCCAAAGGGTGTTGGGTCATGACCTCCGGGAGCTTCCTAGGTGTAATCTGAAACTGGTCCCCAAACACAGAGGGCAGGGAGAGACCCAAGAAAGAGGCAGACCATTCCAGTTGGTAGGCGGTAGGTTTAATAAGCAAAGGAACTTATGAGGCTGGTCTTGAGTGGCCGCAAAATGAGTAGTTTTCTGTACTTGCCCACCAAATCTTAAAAGTTTATAGAGAGGCTTTAAGGGGTTCAGTCATGTATTCAATCCAGATGGTCTCAACAGCACCTTACTCTCCCAAGGCTGTGTCCTTGGAATGGCTCCCACTGTGGGAACAGTAGGTAGAGCGTACATTCCAAAGACAGGGGAGGTGTGAGGAGCCTCTGATTACCTGGGTCCGGCTCCAGGGTCAACCAGTGGTCACATCCTCTTGATGACCTCCTCCAACAAATGGACTTATTTGTGACGAAATAAGCTACAGCTTACTTGAAAGTATTTTCTGGAAGTTGTAAAAATTCCATATAGTCACTCACTTATTGATTCATTCATTCAATAAATATTTCTCAGGAAATACTGAGGGCCAGACCCTGGGCTCACCTCCCAGGCGATTGACATGTTGGCAGGAACAAGCCATGAAGGGTCTTGTTTAACATATTAAAAATAAGGGCCTTGGGCTTCACTGGTGGCGCAGTGGTTGAGAGTCCGCCTGCCGATGCAGGGGACACGGATTCGTGCCCCGGTCCGGGAAGAGCCCACATGCCGCGGAGCGGTTGGGCCCGTGAGCCATGGCCGCTGAGCCTGCGCGTCCGGAGCCTGTGCTCCGCAACGGGAGAGGCCACAACAGTGAGAGGCCTGCGTACCGAAAAAAAAAAAATAATAATAAATAAATAATAAAAAAATAAAAAAACTGTTAGTATATTGTTATATTTTCTTAGGGCAGCCATGTGTCCTGGGTTTTCCAGGATAGACCTGATTCAGGTACCTGCTCACATTATTCCCCAACATACACTTGTACTTGTTGGACTTGTGCAACTATACCAATGAACTTCCAATTGACAAGGATAGAGTAAGAACGTGTTATCTTTTTTTTTTTCAGATAAGCAAAAATTAGCTTTATTTGCTTCACATTTTCATACATTGTCCTCTAAAACCATCTCTTTTTTTTTCCAAATTTTTATTTTATATTGGAGTATAGTTGATTTGCAATATGTTAGTTTCAGGTGTACAGCAAAGTGATTTAGTTATAAATATACATATACCTATTCTTTTTTGGATTCTTTTCCCATTTAGGTTATTACAGAGTATTGAGTAGAGCTCTCTGTGCTATACAGTAGGTCCTTGTTATTTATCTATTTTATATATAGTAGTGTGTATATGTTAATCCCAAACTCCTAATTTATCCCCCCCCCCGTTTCCCCTTTGGTGACCATGTTTGTTTTCTAAGTCTGCGAGTCTGTTTCTGTTTTGTAAATAAGTTCATTTGTATCATTTTTTAGATTCCACACGTAAGTGATATCATACAATATTCGTCTTTCTCTGTTTGACTTACTTCAGTTAGTATGATAATCTCTTGGTCCAGAGACCGTGTTATCTTTAAGTTGCTTGAAGGCAGAGTCTGTATTTTTCCAGAAAAAAGGTTAAGAATAGTGAGTATGAGTAAAACAGTAATGAGAAGCAGCACAGTTGGCCAGTTGTTTGAGGACAAAGAGAAGAAAGAGGAGCTGGTAAGGTCCCATCAAGAAATTTGTATCCAGAATCCCAGTGATTTTCAGCCATAGAGTTGAAAAGCATTGTTTGGCACAATCAGTGGTGATTTGAAAGTAATGTCATCAATGGTAATAATGTAAATGACTTAGTTTTCTCTATAAATTAAAGCAGATTTAATTGAGTGGAGGTGCAGTTAGTCTGCACATCATGTGGAACACCCAATAGGTTGTTGTCATATAGGAAACTCATCCATCATGTTTGTTGGCAAAAAGAAGGAGAACCACTGCTGAGATGACAGGGTCAAGAAGGATTTTTAAAAGGAGAGAGACGTGGTGAAATTTGCATTTTAGAAAGGTCACTCTAGATATTGTAGGAGGCAAGACCTATTAGGAGGCTGTTGGAATAATCAGATGAGAGATGAGGGGTGATAAAGGTCTGAATTAGGGCTGTGGTAGCTGAGATAGTAGGGGACAGATTAGAAAGTAGGAAGTGCCCCCCCCAAAAAATAATTTATGTCCATTCAGAACCCATGAATGTGACACTATTTAGAAATAAGGTCTTTACAGATGTAATAAAGTTAAGATCAAGCTATACTGGATTGGATTGGCTGTAATCCAACATGAATGTTGTCCTCATAAGAAGAGGGAAGTTTGAACACAGAGACAGACATGAGGACGTGGGACAATGCAGGCAGAGGTTGGAATGATGCAGCTGCAAGCCAGGGAATGCCAAGGATTGCCTGCAGCCCAGAGAAGCTGGGAATAAGCCAGGACGAAGCAAGGAAGACTCTGCCCCTCAAGCCTTCAGAGAGAGCATGGCCCTGCCAACACCTTGATTTTGAACTTCTGGCCTCCAGAACTGTGAGAGAATAAATTTCTGTTGTGTTAAGCCACCAAGTTCATCTTAATTTGTTACAACAGCCCTCAGTTAAAGTCTACTGAAAACTAATATAGGAGGTAAAATAATTGACTTAATCTTTGTTTGGTTATGAATGGAGAGGGAGAACTTTGGTCATAGGGAGTGAATGGACAGTATTCCACTAAGCAAGAGCATAGAACAGGTATCAGCAGACCACACCCCTCAGTTAAAATCTACTGTCTCCCCCACCTGCCTCCATATTGTTGTTAATAAAGTTTTATTGGAACACAGCCACGCCCATTTGTTACATATCGTCTGTAGCTGTTTTCCTGCTACAAAGTTGAGGACTGTTGGTAGAGTTGGTAACAGAGACTTCATAGCTTGCAACGCCTAAAATTTTTACTGTCTGGGCCTTTGCAGAAAAAGTTGCCAACCCTTAGCATGCAGGAAGAAGAGAAGATTTAGGGCTGTGATGAATTCAAAGTCTCTACAGGACAACTGGGTGAATTATGTTATGGCATCAACTGAAAATAAACTCACAAATATTATATAAAGTCCTACATTGATTTGACCTATCAGTGGAAAAAGAAAACTATAAAATCAGAACTGTGATAGTGACATTAAATCATTGCCCCAGAACGATTAATATTTACTTCATTCAAGATAAAGGGGGAGGGAATAAACCACGATGTACCTCCTCCAAAAGCAAACTAAGCATTTCATGTCATTCTGGTACTATTTACTTTCTACCACATTTTTCTTCCATAAAAGGCAACCATTGCAGAGCCTCATTATTGCCTGCAGGGAAAAGGCATTCCGTGATGTTGGATTGTGGTCTAAGGAGAGTTTTCTAAACTGTGAAGTGGTCATTCACTTCGAAGTCTGGGAACACATTAAGATTTCTTACCCCTCGCATTCTAGCATATAACAGTCCTTCTGAGCATTTCCTATTTAATATCCCCAACAGTAGAAATAGGATCGCATAGATTCTAGGTTGAGGGCCTGTCCAGAAGGGATGCACGGCAAGGTCAGTATTTCTTCAAACTCTCATGTTTAATCCTTAAAATACATTTAAATTTGTTGTTTTATTCTGTAATAATTTTGTTTTAATATAAAACAGTGTTTCTTTGAAAACTGATATCCAAAGTAGAACCCACATGTAAAACTTAGGCTATAGAACATTTTAGCATTACCAAGAAACCTTGAGAGGGCCCTAGTACAAGTGTGTTGGAAATATGTTTTCCTACACAACACTAGAAAATGTGTATTACTCACTATTCAAGAAAAAGAGCAGACAGACTAGAATCACAGACCCAAATACAAGTTGACAAAACGATTTCTGTCAGGATCAGGAAGTTCTACAGTTGCTTCCAAGGCCTTGTATTAAAATTCATAGTGATCAAAAATTATATCTGGACTATCCCCGCCTTTCTGCTGTATGTTTGGCAAAGGGCTTCTGACTGAAAACCACCCACAACTCTAAAGAACAATAGCAAATTCAAATGTGTTCAGTCTACCACTGAATAGCCAAATCATGTTGCGCCACTAACATTGGACATTTTAATAATAAAATAAATTCTGGTTCATCTGTAATGACAAACCAAATCATAAGATTATTCAAGATTTTGAGATTCTGCATCTTGTATTTTCTATGGAGCGGTAGTTAGTAAAGAAACTGCCAGAGAAGTTAAAGCTATCGCCAAATGATATGCATGAGTTACTTTGGCCATAAAACATTCCACTTGTGGGTAAACTGCTTTGGCTGAAGGTGGCCATTGCATTATCTTGGTATCTGGAATATCTTAGCTTAAAAGCAAAGATTGGAAAGCATCATGACTTTGTCAAAGGCATGTTCTTTTCCATGATAGTGGATTAAGCAATCTTGGCCAAGACTCCATAGGAATTTTGCAGAATGAATTTGTGTTCTGATAAATCAGCCAACATGGTTCACAATGGTTTCTTTCCCTTACATCTCAGACTTAACATACTAAAATGAAATCAGGGCCAGTTATTCACAACCTACAGGTTTTCAGGTGCCATTGTTTCTGAAAACCATCAACTGGATTTTAGGAATTCGTGGGTAGCTTGCCCAGGTTGTCACCATCATCCCTCATCTTTCTGAAGGAAATAATTAGCCAGATGAGAGTGCTAATGACTTGAGGATATCATGAGAGCAATTGTTGGAAGAGAATGATGTTACAATTCTTTCCATGTAAATGAAGAAAAGAATCTGTTTTGCTGAGATGCGTATCAGTAGATGCCTTGACTAACTCAATCCAGATTTATGGCTGCATGAGTGTTTAAGACAAGACCATATTTTAGTGGTTGCTTTCTTCACTAATTTTGCCTGTTTCTATTACAAACAAGAGGTTTTGCTAAGGCGTGTTGGGCTAGAACAAGTGTTGCTGCTACTTCAATTGAAATCAAATTCTTTGGGTAATTTTCCTGTAGGAAAACAAGATTTTCTAGATGAAGTAACTTAATAAAGGAGTGAGGTTCACTCTAAGTAAGGGAAAGATAAAATAGCATAGTTCTCATGCCAACAAGAAGCTGTGGAAAATAAAAAGGGCCCTCACTGTAGATGCTGGCTTCAGTTTTTCAGGCTGAACTCGAGAGACAGCAGTCTGATCTCAGGAGCATTCTAGGACCCTAAGCTAAAAGGAATCTTCAAAGCATCAGAATAGCCCCATATATGCTGCATAAATGTTTGCTGAGTGAATAAATGACTTAAATGATTAGGCCATCTTATCTATCCACGAACCATAAAAGAATATGACTGTGGTTTTGATGTTCGTGGTGACGTAGATTAGAGGATATAAGATTCAGAGATTTCTAGAAGCAAAGCTGTTCTTCCTCTAACCCATGTGAGAAATATGCAGAAAAGTACCCACTCTGTGTAAGGAAAAGGCTTGCTTAATCTCGACAAATAAGATTTTACAGAGAGATAAATTGAGACACCCCCCCAAAAGTTTATTCATCCACCAGTTAGTTACTGAATGCTTATTACATGACCACATGTAATAAGCAGACCTTACATTTTAACTGATGGAAACTGTTAGTAAACAAATATATAAATAATATATTTGGTAGTGATTCATGCTCTGAAGACAACTGAAGCAGGATAAGGGAGGAGAGAGTTGACGGAAAGGGACAGTGATCAAGGAAAGCTTTGATATGATATTTGAGCAGACATGAGGAAGTTAAATACTTTCTCTAAAGCAGTGAAAAAGTGGCTGACCTAGAATATTTGTGTGGTTGTCTCATTTGTCCATTTGTCCAATTCCAAAGTTGTAAACCTTGGGATTAGTTGCTGGTAGTTGAACTTCTGTTTCCTGAACATCCTTGACTGTCTTGCAGTAGTCCTTTTGGGCCCTTGAGATCTGATCATCTCCAAAGGGAGCCAATTCCTGGCTTTCCTGAGTCCCAGGAATGAGTCTGTTTCCAGAGCACAGATGAGCATTCGGGTACCACAATATTGTTCTATGATTTCAGGTCCACTTGTGTAATTCATCATCGATCTGGTATATATCATTCTCCTTTTGAGTTCCTGTTACAGTGCAACACAGAATATTAGAATAGCAGTGATGACCTTTTGACACAGTCCATTTTTTTTTAATGATATGAAATGAGGCTTTTTCCAGCTCTTCCTTTGAAAGTTTGTACAACAATCTACTGAAGCTTTTAGATGAATTAGAATCTTTCTTTTCTCCAATAACAAACAGGAAAAACACTCATCCATTAATATGATGGCAGTTGAATCTTTTATCTCATTCCAGGAGAGCCACTGCTGTCAGTGATCAACTAGTAAATGGATGTTTTGGTCAATAATTTTAAGGACAAATAATAATTATGCTTCAATCAAACTCATTATTTTTGACATCTAGTTAGATAATATAAAACAATTTCACTCAACATATTAATGTATTAGTTATTTGAGGATGAATTTAGGGGCCAGTTTCTTCTAGTTGGATGCATGAGGATGAAGCCTGTGAAAAATGAAATGTGCACTGGGTGTCTCATTTCAGAATCAGAGACTTGCTAATGCCTAGGCTAAAAATCACTGAGTAAGGTTATTTCTTTCATGAGTTAAACTACAGAAACCTGGGGCTTCAGTGAGGTACTAACTTAAGTGCTGGATGAATCCAAAGCTTCTATTTAAGTCACTCTTGACTGCCAGCAGTTATGAGGTAAAAGAATTAACCTTCATGAATGTTTATATAAATAAAGAGGGCTGGAATGGATCTCAGAAATTACAGATTTAAAATATCAGATTTTGTGGTAAGTAACAATTTTGGTAAGTTTTCCAAGGAAATTTTGTACATAGTACCCAACTTACCAGCTAGTCGTGTTTCAAAATTATATTTGTAAGTTGATACGAAGTCAGAGTGCATTTACAAAAACAATGGTGCTATAATGGTGTTAAAAAATGGAAATGAGCTTATTTAATATTTATTTAATCTATATTAAGATTAGGTTATTTGTTTAATCCATATGAAGACAAATCATTTTAATTTGCAAGTTTTTAAAGTTTCTAATATATGTTATTTTAGGTATTGTAACAAAAAATGAGCTACTAAAAGCTCTGGGGTTAAATTGCCAGTTGGATCCTAGCTGCTAGTTACCAGCAACACAGGTTGGGCAAGTACTTACCTTGTTGGCTACAGTTTATACAACTATATAAGAAAAAGAGTACTGCTAATAATAGGTGTGTAGAGATCTTAAGTTTTAGATGGCATAGGCCCAGTGCGTGGTGTATGTAAACAGTCCATAAATGCCTAAAATTGGCCAAAGAGTGTGATCCCATCATAAGCTAAAGCATTTCATCTTCCTGCTGCTGTGATACCAGCATGAGAAATTAGAATCAGGAGGGCCTTGCGCTCCTCTTTGGTGGGCCAGTGTCCGGGCCTAATCATCAGTTTGGTTTTGACAGAGCAGCCTCCTTGCGAGAAGGGAGCATATAGCTAAGAGGGTCTGGGAACATGGTTCCCCTCCCTCTTTCCTCCTGAAGCACCAGGAAGACCACCTGGAGGAAAAGGCGGGTGGGACAGAGACCCGGCCGAGAGGACTTCCAGGCCCTTCAAATCACACGGAATTGAAAGGCCACACGTCCATGGCTTCCTCTGAAGTTTTCTTTGGGGTGAACTTCTTTGCGTCTGTCCCCAGTTTGCCTGGCACCTATCTCTTCTTCAGCTCACGGGCATCTTGGTGGTTTCTAGTTCCTGCAGATGCGCTCCCGCTGGCCCCACCTGCCTCGGGCCAACATCTGGACTTACTGTTAGCATTGCAACCACCCTTCGGCTTTATTCGGCCAAGTTGTAGATCCAGGGCGGAGGGAGCGGCCAGAGCGCCGGCGGTGGGCTGGTGGTGCTGGGGAGCAGGTACGTGGTGGAGACTGGACAACCAATGCCGATGCTCGTTTCCCATCCCAGAATCTGGGCCGCCCTTCCCACCTCGTTCATAGGGACCTTCTTAGTCCTTTGAAGGATATATTTCCTTTTTCTTTCTCAACTGTCTGTCCTCTGATCCTGTCTCCCTCAGTAACCATGATGATAGCTGCTGAGCCAGGAGAAAACACAACAGCTTGAGGAATCCATCTCACCTTCATACTTTTGTATAGGACTTGCCCCTGCCCTCGGCATGGCCTGGGTGGACCTTTAAGAAGTTAGTGCAGGAGAGACAAGACAAATGATAAAATAAGTAGATAATATTATATATTATACATATAATAAATATAAAATGTATATGTAACATTTTACAAAATATATAATAAAATATATGTAATATACGATGCATACTAGTAAAAATAAAAATATGTATAATATATAGAGTAGTATTCTTTATAAGCTCATTACATTTTTCTAGAGGAAAACAAAAGGCCCATTAAGTTGAGTATATGTTGCTTTACCTCCACAAAGCAACACAAATCTTTGGTAAAATGTATTGTGTCACAAAATTTATATGCAAGAAAGAGAGAGAAAACTCCGTTTGAAAACAATAAGCACGACACCGGCTGGCTGTTGATTTTTGTGGAGTGCGAGGCTAAGGGCAGTGTTTGTTCTTATCTCCACCCCATGAATTATAAGGATAGGAAACACTCTAGTAAATATGAGATGAAAAGAATCACCTGGTTGAATCAGCCTCCTGTCTTTGTGGTTATAAAGCAGAGTTTTTAAAGCTCTGTCTCAGGATAGACTTGGGGCGAGGGACTGGACAGCACGGGATAGGCACGGCCAAGATGGTTAGGAAGGGGCAGCCAGTTGCTTCTTGCTGCTCTTCTCACCCAGGTGGCTGTACACCCAGTCTGTGTTTTAAAGACCTGATTTTCCTTATTCACGGACCAGATCATCGACAGTGTCTGGATGTCTGGAAGGAACACATCATCAATGGCCAGATTTTTCTGGGTGGGACAAAAATCTCTAAACAGAGATTTATTTTAATTCCTAAATTTAATTTAGGACTTCAGCCCCTACCACCCCTAGCATCCCTGCCCCTGTCTCCTGTGACCAGTGGCTGTCTGTGCCCCACAGATCCCTTCGGAAAACTGCCGCTAAGTTAATCACTGGGTGGCACCCAAGAGCCAGAAAAAAGATGGATCGAGTTGCAGACACTCTCTAATACACACATTTTAACAATTTCCTCCGTCCTCAGCAAAATTATGCTAATATTTTAGTTGAGTTTCCTCAAGTCTGGAACTCAAATTAAGTCTGTCTGTTTCATTTTTATGATAGTGCTTGAAATCACTTGCAGACAAGGGGTTGTTGGGCCATGAGATTTATAGTGGCAGTGCCACAAAGGTCAAACACATCCTGAGGAAGAGGAAAGCAATCTGTAGAACCAGTGTTTTCGCTGCAATAAAGTTTATAGCAGCATTAAGGGAATAGTTACAAATCAGTCGGATGGTGTTGATTTCATTGAGAATAAGTATATTTACACTTGTAAGCTTTCTCTCAATAATATTCTGAATGTTTTACACAATGGGGTTAGTGAAGGTTGGATCTGGGCATATTTCACAAGTGACAAAATTTGTTTTTCTTTTTTCCACCCATCCTTCTACTTGTTACTTTCACAAAATGGGTTTATAATGGCTCAGTAGGGGCTGAGTAAAGGTTCAGCAATTTTCTGAGATTTCCATCAAAGTCGAAGATGCTGCAAAAACTTGGAAAGCAAAATGATTACTTGTGTGTATGTATGTGATAAAAGATGAGCTAAGTCTAGAGAAACAAAATGTCCCTAATACTAAAAAATGCTTCTTTTTAGGTAAGTAGTAATTAGTTCTTACTGCAGCCAATTTTGTTTCATTAGAATTTCTCATTGAACGTTCAATTCCCGTATTTAAAGGGCAAAACACAGCTACCCCAACCTATATAAGACCTACAAAGAATTATGTTTATGGTCAGCACAAGCGTTAAATAGCTTCCTTCTGTTACTTTATATTACAGCACCCAGTGTCCTTCATAGAACTAAGCACTATTATTTTTTTGTAGTTAACTGTAAAATAATTATGTGATTATGCTATCATTTATATTAATTGGGCTATTATTATGTAATTGTCTTACGTGTTGTTTATTTCCTTATTTATCACCTGTCTTGTCCGCTAGATTGTAAATCCCACAAGGGCAAGAACCTTTTCCTATTCCCAGAGTCACAGGGCCTATGCGTGAGTCTGGCACTTAGACCTCAAAAATATTTATTGAATTAATAAATGAATATTGCTATATTCTCAGGATTCTTCCACATGGTGAAAACACTTTCTCACCCTCAAACCAACTCTACACAATATAAATCTTTTCTAACTCAGTGTTACAGAACCTGCTGTCTCTATTGTGTTTTGTTTTGTTTTGTTTTTTGCGCTACGCGGGCCTCTCACTGTTGTGGCCTCTCCCGTTGCGGAGCACAGGCTTCGGATGCGCAGGCTTAGCGGCCACAGCTCACGGATCCAGCCGCTCTGCGGCATGTGGGATCCTCCCGGACCGAGGCACGAACCCGTGTCCCCTGCATTGGAAGGCGGACTCTCAACCACTGCGCCGCCAGGGAAGCCCTCTATTGTGTTTTTATCCTCTAAGAGCTGATGTGTCTCCAACAGACATGGGGGGAAAGGAAGAGGTAGACCTTATTGTCCACGTTCTATAGATGAGAAAACTGGGGCTTCGGCCTAGAAGTCTGGCAAGTATAATTTGTTGACAAGAAATCATAAAGCACGCCCTGAAGCAATTCTCTCTGAACCAGAGCAGAGTTGCCTGTGTGCAAACTATGAAAATCTGTGGGGCTCTTGTGGGTACATTTTATTTTCCCACGATTGCCTCATAAATATATTTATGTTTAAATATCCTTCAGTCTCGATTGTAATAGAATTTAGTTCAACCATTTTAAGGTCATACATAGTTTGGCCACTTTAAAAACTAAGTAGACCATAGAGTAATATGTTAAATGGTTAATGTGATATGTCCATTATTAGTTAGACTGACCATTTGTATATTTGTATTCCTTCTTAAAAACAAATTTTCCTGTTTTTTTCAATTATAAAATTAGAGCATACCATTGTATTGAAAATATAAAAAAGTACAGAAGAAAATTAAAATTACCCCAGTACTTGCCAATAACTGAATTATATTGCTTTTTGTTCTGGAAACAAAATGTTTTAAAGTTCCATGATATAAAACAAGCCTAAGCCTGTGGCCTGAGAGCCAACTTCACCTCAAAACTTAAGATGGTGCCAAACAAAATGATGGAAAGATCAAACAAATAAAAATGTGGTAAGAGTGGCTGACCCCTAATGTTTAAAAACATTTGTGTGTGTGCATATGAGTGTGTGTGTGCATATTGGGTGTGTAGGGTGTGTAGAGATAGGAAGTTGTTGGCTGCATTTTAGAGAAAAGAAATAGCTATTTGGAGCTTTTTTTTTTTTTTTTTCTGAATCTGATCATTGAAAATGATTTTGACAGCCACTTCTAATGCTAACTTGCTGTGTGTCTTTGGATAAATTGCCTCACTTCCTGGGTCTCGGGTTCTGCACCTAACAAATAGAAGAATGGGAAAGGGGAGTGTTGGCTGATCTGCTTTTAGAACCAGTTGAATGGGTACTTGCATGATGGTTAGTATTGAAATAAAATGCTCTGGTCTCGCCCCCAGAATGGAAGCCACCTGAAAGCAGGGTCGTGTATATATTCACACTGCATGAGACAGCAGAAATTGGCCCCTCTAGTTATGAAAATATGGTCTCAGAGCAGGTGTCACTCTGAAATCTGAACTGTAGACTATTATCACTGAGACTGTTGGGGCTTTGTGGCTCTGATACGGGTAGGAAATGATGACTGATGAAGAGGCAGGCAGGGAAGTTTGTGAGAAACCTTTACTCTATATGCTATTTCAACAAGCACTGGCCAATTTTGGTGTTGTTCAGTGTATAAATCATCAAGTATAAAGCACCAAGGATGTGAAGAGGAAGAAAATATATCTTACATGCTCATGGGGGAGATGGGTACTGGTCACAGCTAAGCCCACTCCAGTGGAGCACCTCCCCCAGTATATGAACAATGTGAAGCGAAACATAGGAAAAAAGGAACAATTCTGCAGGACTGTTGGAAATCAGATGAGGAGGGAGGCTGGGAAATGCTTATCCACATTGTCTTTGAGCCAGTGTTTAAGAATGGGTGGGTAGGGCACTGTCAAGTGAATAAGCGGAGGAGGCCATTGCAGGTAGAGGAAACATGAGCCAAAGCTTAGCATCATGATAATATGCTGCTTTCTGAGAAAATTCCAAGTAATCAGGATTGCTAGGGTGCAGCTCAGCAAGTTGCCCACTGCCCGTCAATGGATGGGAAATGGTTCACCAACATGGAAGCAGAGTGAATAAAAAATACCCTGCCCAATGTCAGAAAGAAATCAGGATATTGCAAAATTAGAATAGCTATCTCTCTGCCTTTTCTTAAAGAAAAGCAGAGGGTCTAGCAACCTTGGATCCTCCTTCTTGCAGGCAACAGTAGACAGAGCTGACTAGCAGCGCTCCATCCCACCTTGGACACATGGACCTTCTCCAGTTCTCCCCAGCCACTGCTCAAGCAAGTGCATGTGCTCATTTCCCTGAACTGCTTCATCCAGGTGTGTCACCTAATCAGCCCAGTGGCAGGTGAATCTGTCACCTGGGGTAGAGGGTGAGGGCAGAGGCAGATGGGGTGGGGAATTACACTGGAAGAGTAGACAAGAGCCAGATTTGAACTTTATTCTGTAGTCAGTGTAACCTCATCAAAGCTATCCAAATGTGAGAATAACAGGGACAAAAAGAGTTCCCAACAGCTGAAGGGCAGCCTCTCTACAAACTGGTCAATTGGCTTTTTTCCTCTACCTCTTCAAGACTAAGCAAACACTTGCTCAACATATGCTATTTTTGAACAATGGACTGGACAGTGCACATGGTTTGGGGTTGTGTCTGAGGGTATTTTCAGGAATAACAGGAAGGAAGGGTACCACACATGAAAAAAGACCCACTGTAATTTCTCCAAATAATCCAGTTCTTGTTATAATTTTAGTACTGGAAGAAAAGTTGTTTCCGAAAAATATCTTCAAGGGACACATACTTCAATGTTTTCAAACACAATGTAAAACATAAAAATATAGACTAAAATAATTTAAAATGTAACAGTATGCCCCAGATGATTTTTTAAGCTACGAAGAGCAAAATAATTTATTTTGTACTCAGAGCATAATTTTCGCAATTTACTGAGTACTCTTGACCTAATCTGACCACAAATAGATATTGGTTGCAATGATGATATGTAGAGAAAAATAAGGATAAAGTCCAAAAGTGGAAAAAATTCAGAATTTAGAAAAATATGAATGAAGAGGCCAGCATTCATTGTTGGTGTGCTATTTGTGTATAACTTCTGAATTCTAAACCTAGCTCTGCTCTGGGAAATTCACTTAAACTTGGCTTCCTCACCTTCAGAATGAAGATATGTTCTTAAAAATACAATCTCAACATCTCCACCTCAAGCTGCAGTTTTTATCCTGGACCTTCAGGACTGCTGAGTGAAAGGACTCATTGATACATGTATTTCAAGCAAAGGAAAAATAAGATTTACTTTTTTACTAGGGCTAAGCAGACACTGAGGGAAGTGATTCCAGCTTTTTCTGAGAAACTTTTGTAACACAGGGGAAAAAAATGATGCAAAAATCAAATGAAACTTGGGGCAACTGAAAAACAAAGCAGGCGAGTTCTCAAGGTCATTTAATTTAAATTAATTAAAATTTGCCTGTCTTCTCAGCAAACACGTAGTACCCTAATAAGGTGTAACTACCAGGTACCCTCTAATGGCAGATTGAAGACATAAGGCATTTAAGCAACTATGGAAGGTTTATTGCCATATTCTATAAAATACGTACTCTGTAAAATAAACCTATTAGAATTATGAAATGGCCAGACATCCCAGTTAGAAGTCCTAAAATTCAAATACTTGAGTTTTAAAGATAAATAGACTTGGATAACACCAAGTAACTTCTGGATAAGTATCTACTGCCTGTTATATGTTGACTTCTAAAAAATGTGTAAGAAATAGAGCTTTAGTTTTGTCCAAGAATGAAATACAGTGTGTTGAAAATTGCTTCAGACAATTTCAGGAACTCCCATAAATTTTTCCATTGTGTCTCTCTTATTGGATTGTCAACAGTAATAATACTTCATATTCAAGATATATCCTCCCCTTGTAGAATTTATCAGTTTAGTAGTTTTCCTTCCCAATTATACATGAAGTGTGAAAGGAAAATGGAAGGCAGTTTTCAGAAAAATCAATAAGGAAGAAGTCTTCATTATTTTAGTAGTACTGCTTTGTGAATATTAATGTGATTTTAAATTTACCAAAAAAAGTCGTGAAGAGACAGCAACTTGGTTTTTTATTGTTTTGTTTGTTTGTTTGTTTGCAGTACGTGGGCCTCTCACTGTTGTGGCTTCTCCCGTTGCGGAGCACAGGCTCCGGACGCGCAGGCTCAGTGGCCATGGCTCACGGGCCCAGCCGCTCTGCGGCATGTGGGATCTTCCCGGACCGGGGCACGAACCCGTGTCCCCAGCATCGGCAGGTGGACTCTCAACCACTGCGCCATCAGGGAAGCCCCAGCAACTTGTATTTTTGTGGGAAATATTTTCTTATGGCATAAGAGAGAATGGAAGCCATTTTATCAATAAGATCAAACCCTTTAATAGAAATTATGACTTATTTTCAGATATAGGTATTTACTTAGGCTTGTGTTCCCAAAATATAAGCTATTATACAATATATAATATATATTACATACATATGTATTATAAGTTCCCAAGGACTGTGTTCATTTGTCCACTATTACATCTTTCATGTAGTTTATTTTAATACATAGTTTTGAATAAACAGATCGATTAAAAATAATGACTGTAGGGCTTCCCTGGTGGCGCAGTGGTTGAGAGTCCGCCGGCAGATGCAGGGGACACGGGTTCGTGCCCCGGTCCGGGAAGATCCCACATGCCGCGGAGTGGCTGTGCCCGTGCGCCATGGCCGCTGAGCCTGCGCGTCCGGAGCCTGTGCTCCGCAACGGGAGAGGCCACAACAGTGAGAGGCCCGCGTACAGCAAAATAATAATAATAATAATAATGACTGTAGATCATTGCAACAGTGGTTTTATTGACTTTTATAATACAGACCATGCTTTTATATTTTGTTCTGTCTTTAAGGTACTGAAATCACAGTGGAATTTTTCCCTTCTCTATCCAGTGGTCACTCTAACTGGTCTTTGCTTCCTCCTAACCCAAAAAGAGCATTTTTACATTTCAGTGATTTAATGTACATAACGCAAAACCTAGATTGTCAGAATTCACAAATTCTAAATTTGTAAATGATTTATATTAGAGAAAGGAATGAATTTTCTAGATTTCTACATGCATCTCGTGAGCTGTTTGATTACCTATTCTTTAGCTGGCTGTACCTCAAAACTCTCATACTTCTCCTAAGCGCAAAACAATCTTGAAGTCACTCCTGATTTCTTATTTTTTGGACTTTCTGTATAATTCGTCACTAAGACTTTTAATTTTTTACTTGAATTTGCCCCTTATTCTCCATTTTTACTGCTGTTACCCTGATCCCCCATCACTATCATCAACCAACATCTATTGCTCGGTACTTCTGGAGCACTCTGATAGAATGTTCTGTTGACCACATTCACACTGTCGTTCTGGCTTTAGCTCCATTCTTGCTTCTGTCTCTAATTTCAATCCTTTCCAGCCCATTGTTCATACCACAGACTTTTATTTTCCCCAAACCTTGTTCAGATTCCACTTCTTTATGGAGCCATCCCCAAATGCCAAATGATTATTTTATTCATTTATTCAGGACATTTTTGATGGAGTGTCAACTGTGACAATACCACTGTCTTGGCAGAGATTTCCTTAACTGAATGCAACATAATGTCATTTGTTTTTTCTTCATTTATTAACTTATACCTTCCTCTTACTCCAAAGAGAATTTCAGATAGCTTCTGTAAGTACTAGAGAAAAACAAAATAAAAAAAAGTAATTAAGGAAAATGGAATTTATCCAGAAAATGTATCCTGTCTCTTCACATTTGATAACGTTAGAGCACAGATTTGATAGAAAGCCAAGAAGAAAGATACATCTATTTAGAGGATTCACAAGATGTGTAAGATTAAACTTGGACAATAATCAAAATGCCTTTCTCAGGGGAAGTACACTATTTTCCTGTTGAGATCAGAAAGAAATTTCTTCTGTAGTTCCTTACCAAAAGAACACATGTACTATAATAAACAATGCCCTCAATAACACCCTTATAGCTCGTTTCATAGGGCTCTTTTCAGGAATGTACCTCAGTGTTTGAGAATTGTATAACACCAAGTGGAGACTCAAAAAAGTACTTCTAAGAGCATGGTTACCTTTATAAGTTTTCAAAACGTATTGTATGCACAGCATAGCACTGATCATAATAGCAATGACAATTACAGCTGTTTGAGCATTTATTATATATCAGGTACAATGTGCATCACTTTACGTACATTGTTATTTAACCCTCACAATGACCTCTTGAGGTGGACATAATCCCATTGCACCAGTGAAACTGAGTGTTTAAGGAACTCAGCCATAAACACTCAGTAAGTATTGTTCAATAATAAAACACTGCCACCATATTAGAACCCCCTCATAGCTCATCAATCAGCCCTCTCTACCTTAAGTTTTAAGCACTATCCTGACTTCTAGCATTACAGATTAGTCTGCCTGTTGTAAGTGTAAAACAAATGAAATCATACAGAAGGCATTATTTGGTGTCTGGTGTCTTTCACTCAATACTGTTTGTGGAATTCATTCATGTTGTATGTAGTTGTAATTTGTTTATTTTCATGTTGTGTAATTTTCCATTATATGAGTAGACCACATTTATTTAACCATTGTACTGTCTTGGACATTTTTGTCATTTCCAGTTTTCAACTATTATGCATATTTTGCTATCACTATTCTTATACATCGTTCTTTGTGTACATGTGCCCACATTGTTAGGGTATATACCCCAGTTCAGAGTAGAATGTCTTTAGCTCCAGTGGATAAAGCTGTGCTGTTTCTCCGTGTGGTTGCCCTCTCTTCCTTTCTGCATATTTCATCTACATCAGAAATACAGCTCAATTCAATCAAAGCCATTTCCTAATGAAAAGATCCTAACCAGATAAGTTCCACAAAAGCTTTCCATTTTTCATAAAATCGTAGCAAATCATGACTAAATTATCTTTGAAAAAGTTTAGTACTCCAAAGAAGTAAGGGTGAAGTTTTATTCTATTTTAATTACAGGATATGGTGAATGAGCTACTGCATGCCAATTGCTGTAGACAGGAAGCACTCTCAAAAGCTCCTTGACACCAACTATCAGACCAAAGCACTAAAATTTCTTTGAACTTGAATTTTAAGTGCGTTGAAACACTGTAATCTTAATTAGCTATGACACATAAATTACTTCATTTTACACTCACAACCATTAGCATTCAGAATTCTGAGTCAAAGTTTCTGAGTTCTCAGATTAATGTGTATGCCAGGAAGAGCTGTTATTGCCCCGGGAAGGAAATGTCTTTTGCTTTCAGTGAAAAGGTATAGAATGGAAAGTGATGCTCTGCACTTGGTAGATCTCATGGAATTTATCAAGAAAATTGCTTAACGATTATGTAATGCTATATCCCTAGCACTTTAAAAAATGATTATTCAATTTCAACAAAGATATATTAATTTAAAGTTTCTCAACCGAGGTCCATTTAGCTCATGTGGGAAATTTGCAAGTTTTCCATGAGAATATTTTAATCCTGTGTTTTCACTTATTTAGATGATTATCTAAAAAAAAATTTAATGAAGCCCTCTCTGGCTCACCTAGATGACCATCTCTCAGTGAGCCTTTGCATCTCAGCTTCAGTGCTTGTGCTTGTTCAATAGTGTTGGCTACCACTATATTCATTTTGAACTTCAGGCTAAGAAAAAAAAGAGGAGAACTTTGTATGTCAATCTGGTGTTCAGATGTGCGGTTTTAAAATAATTCAGATAGACTTTAAATAACGGAAGAATTGAAAGTATCACATAGCACATGGTAATTAAGGCAGGCCAAACTCAAAAGATGTCAAAAGAGTTTGTGCTAGCACCTTGTACCATTTTCAACAAAACAACATTAAATTAATACTATTAATTTGAATTTTATTGATTTCATGGGTTCGAGCTTAATTTAAAAATATACTCTTGGGCTTCCCTGGTAGCGTAGTGGTTGAGAGTCCGCCTGCCGATGCAGGGGACATGGGTTCGTGCCCCGGTCCGGGAAGATCCCACATGCCGCGGAGCGGCTGGGCCCGTGAGCCATGGCCGCTGAGCCTGCGCGTCCGGAGCCTGTGCTCCGCAACGGGAGAGGCCACAGCAGTGGGAGGCCCGCGTACCGCAAAACAAAACAAAACAAAACAAAAAATAATAAAAAAAAAAACCACTCTTGTTTATAGCTGCATAATAGTTATAGAAATAGAGAGTTTAGGTTTTTTATTTTCATACATATTTGAGAAGTATTAAAATCATATGAATAAAAGCTTGAGGTCTGTTAGAATTGTTTTCCTTTAAAATGGATCTTTACATTTTATAAGCTTGAAAACACTGCTCTAACAGATCAGTAATGAGAATAGCTAATATTTATTGAGAACTCTGCTTGCAGTATGTTTTTTAATCTTCCCAAGCACACTATTACATAATGGAGTGCTATTACGTAGAGTAATATTACCCTATATAATAGATTACTACTATATAATAGGTGCTATCTCTGGCCCATGTTACAGGTTAGGAAACTGACTTTAGATCATGTCCACAACTCACAAGTGGCTGCCCTGAGATTCCCACTCCTAATCATGACGGTTGTGAGGCATTAGAATACATCACCCAAAGAAGCTAGTTTTTCCTAAAAGTGTAGACAACACTAGCTTTTTCAGACTATTTCAGAGTAGTCCTTGTTCAAACAGAGGAATTAACTTCACCAAGTCTCGCGTGATTTCATGGGCAGCATTACAACATTTGCGCGTCATTTAGGCCTGGACCTCAGCTGTGTAGTTTTAGGTTACATTTCTGTAACTCACCTTCTCCTGCTCTCATCGCTCCTCGGTTTCGTCTTAGAGAACTGTTCCTTTCACTGTAATGACAAGCTGCATTCTGAACTGTTTTTGACGAGTGATGTCTTGTTTCTTCAGACACTAGCTGTGCATTTGGTGGCCACAACAGTGCAAGAAGAGTTATCCCATCAAACTGCCATAACCCCCAGCTACAGCAAGGACCTTGGATTGTACTTGTCTTGAGGGAGGGTGAGATCAAGCAGGCAGTGGATCCAGAAGAAGCAAAAGACAAAAAGAATTCAAAGCATGTTTAAGTGGGTACTTATGCCCCTCTGCTAGGGAAGAGGTGCATTTAAATGGAAACAAGAGTTGCCTTGTATAGGAAGGTCTCAATTCTACACAACTGCAACCTCCGTATTCCCTGGCAGCAGAGGCCAGGAGAGCTCCACCTCAGAGACTGGAATAAACGCCACTGATTTGATTTGAAATAATAATGAACAATATTTCAGTTTCTTTTCTTACAAAGAAAAGAATGTTATAAGGTGCCCTAAGGTGATGATCCAATTAGATTTATAGAATAAGTTCTCGGCAGTTAAGTAGAAATAAACACTAGAAGAGAAGCCAAGAAAGATCTCAAACAGCAACTCTAAAAATAAAACTTGACAAGCTTAATAACTTCATTTAGAACTGAAAATAGTATTTTTAAACTATAATTCTGAATGCTTTCCTCATAAAATAAGATTGCCATGCTCTAGTAATTCTGCCATGATTATGTTTCTCTGACTCTTCTACAATTTATAGTTTTTGCTCTTTTAAAATTTATTATGAAATATTTTAAAACACATGAAAATAAATATTACATATATGTGTATATATACGTGTGTGTGTGTATATATATATATATATATATATATATATATAATGAGAGAGAGACACAGTCAGACAGATAGAAAAAGAGAAGCATATGTGTATCCACTACCCAGCTTAAGAAAAAAAACTTTGCCTATGACATTTGAAGGTCTTTGTGTACCCTTTTATGATAGCATTCACCATTCACACTCCCAGTGAAACATTATCATGAAATTTTGGTCTATCATTCCCTTGTTTTTTCATAGTTTTATAACATGTAAGTATATCTCAAAATAATATATTGTGATTATTGATATATTTGAATTTGTTTCTACTGCAGTATTATTTTGGTATCTATCCTTTTTTTTTCTCTTTTTAAAAATCTTCTTTGATGTAAATTGAGTTTTTAAATTTTTATTCCATATTTTCTTTGTAATAGTATGGAAGTTTCACAGTCCGAGTTGTTTTCAAGTAAAACAATGATTCTTTAGAATGGGTCAACTTGATCACCTACCCACATCCCAGCACACATGTTATTGTTTAAGTATTTTGGTTCTCTCTCATTTTTTTTAACTATCAGGCTAAATAAACATTGTTCTTATTGTGCTATATAGTCATTTTTTTTAGATTTACACTCATATTTGCCACTTTCTTTGCCTACCATTTTTCTTGAGGTTCTGACCTTGTTTTGAAATCATTTTACTTTGGCCTAAAATAGATCCTTTAGAAGCTCTTTTAGGATAATCTCAAAGTCATAAATACTCCCAGCTTTTGTTTCTCTGATAGTGATTTGATTTCACACTTGTTATTCAAAGATAATTTTAAAATTCTATGTTGACAGTTATATTCTTTTAGCACTTGAAAAATATTTTTTCATTGTTCTTTCATTGTTGCAGATGAGAAATCAGCTGTTAATTTAACTATCTTTTCATTTTGGTTTCTTCTTTTAATCCTTTAAATTGTGTTTTTAATATTCTGTTTCACTACAATGTAAGTGGTGTAGAACTATTTTTATTTATTTTGTTTGGATTATTATACTTTCTGAATCTGAAAATTCATATATGCCTGAAGGCATATTACCCTTTTAGAATGTTGCCTCTAAGCTGGTGCTCCACCTTTAGACCTAGCCTCCAGAACTGTGAGAAATAAATTTCTGTTGCTTTTAAGCCATGCAGACTATGATATTTTGTTACAGCAGCCTAAATGGACTAAGACAGTGTAATTACATTTTAACATATAGTATTAAATAATAGAATATGTAAAGTATTGTATTTATTGTTTAACTCCCTTTTCCATTCTTTTGTGTATACTTATATACACATAACAAAAGAATAATGGCGATGATAATAATGATGTGTTGAAGTGGTTCTCTCTGTTACTGTCCTCAGCTTGCAGCCTTACTTAGTTCTTTTTCACTGAATTATTTTTCACTCTATCCTCTTTTGCATTTATACCTAATTTTTCAAAAAATTTATTAGACCCTAATATAAGTTCCATTTTGCATAACTGTTATTTATCAACTTTTTTCATTTATATGAGAATGTTTATAGGCAAGGGAATGATCACAGTATATTGCAAAACTTTTAAATGGTACGCAAAATATTCACCAAGATGGTACCACTTTGTAAATATATGGAGAGGAAAGAGAAAAGTGTAGAGTCTGGGTATTTCCTGGCAGTGGAATAAAAAAGGTGGGGTGATAGAAGTGATTTCTACTGGATGCAGCCAACAATGCAATTTTATTGTCAGTTATAGTATTTAGGAATGGTAATAAAGCTAACAAAAAGCTAATAAGTGATTTATTATTAATATGGACCAGGTGTGTTTTCTGTTTGTTTGTTTCCATGAATAATGTCTTCGAAGAACAGAATACTAAGAAAATAAGAATATAATCAAGAAAAATGTCTTTAATAATCATGTTATCAATTTTTTCCATCTTGTCAAACTACTCAAAATCAAGTGGCTTAAAACAAAAATTTATCATTATTTTATTTCAATATTATGTAGGTCATTAATCTGGGTGGGGATCAGGGGTTTATCTCAACTTCACAACATCTGGGATATATTTCAATTAAAATGAAACTCAATATAACTTAAAAAAACTTGAAATAAAAAATGAAACAATATATGATTAAATTATCAGGCTGACAGAGAAGAATAAGAAGAGTGGGGAAATATATTGCTTACTTTAACTTAAAAAATCCAGTTAGGGGACTTCCCTGGCAGTCCAGTGGTTAAGACTTTGCCTTCCAATGCAGGGGGTGCGGGTTTGATCCCTGGTCAGGGAGCTAAAATCCCACATGACTCAGCCACAAAACCAAAATATAAAACAGAAGCAATATTGTAACAAATTCAGTAAAGACTTTAAAAATGGTCCACATCAAAAAAATCTTTAAAAAAAAATGCAGTTTTCAAGAGAGGCTAGACACAGAGTTCAGACTATATTCTCTCTCACACTTTTGCTCTTTCTTTCACTGTCTCAAATATCCATGGAATAACTTGAGTGGACAGACTTTGTCCTAAGACTGTACCTATAACAATATTGTAGTTTGGAAAAAAGTGTCTGGTTAGCCAACCTGAGCCACATAACCAACCCTGTGGCTGGAGAGATGAGGCCATGTAATTTCACTGCCAGCTTCTTTAGGTAGAAGTATTTTTCTTAAAAGGATGCATTAGACATTAGTTCCTATAAAAGTTTGTGTCCACTAACTTTAAAAGGGATGTAGGTAAAGGTATCATAATAGAACTAGAACAAAAAGTTTCACAATTTGTATGGAAACACAAAAGACCCCGAATAGCCAAAGCAATCTTGAGAAAGAAAAATGGAGCCGGAGGAATCAGGCATCCTGACTTCAGACTATACTACAAACCTACAGTAATCAAGACAGTATGGTATTGGCACAAAAACAGAAATAGAGATCAATGGAACAGGATAGAAAGCCCAGAGATAAACCCACCCACATATAGTCACCTTATCTTTGATAAAGGAGGCAAAAATATACAATGGACAAAAGACAGCCTCTTCAATAAGTGGTGCTGGGAAAACTGGACAGCTACATGTAAAAGAAGGAAATTAGAACACTCCCTAACACCATACAAAAAAATAAACTCAAAATGGATTAAAGACCTAAATGTAAGGCCAGACACTGTAAAACTCTTAGAGGAAAACATAGGCAGAACACTTCATGACATAAATCACAGCAAGATCCTTTTTGACCCACCTCCTAGAGAAAGGGAAATAAAAACAAAAATAAACAAATGGGACCTGATGAAATTTAAAAGTTTCTGCACAGCAAAGGAAACCATAAACAAGATGAAAAGTCAACCCTCAGAATGGGAGAAAATATTTGCAAATGAAGCAACTGACAGAGGATTAATCTCCAAAATTTAGAAGCAGCTCATGCAGCTCAATATCAAATAAACAAACAACCCAATCCAAAAATGGGCAGAAGACCTAAATAGACATTTCTCCAAAGAAGATATACAGATTGCCAACAAACACATGAAAGGATGCTCAACATCACTAATTATTAGAGAAATGCAAATCAAAACTACAATGAGGTATCATCCCACACTGATGGCCATCCCACATCAGAATGGCCATCATCAGAAAGTGTACAAACAATAAATGCTGGAGAGGGTGTGGAGAAAAGGGATCCCTCTTGCATTGTTCATGGGAATGTAAATTGATACAGCCACTATGGAGAACATTATGGAGGTTCCTTAAAAAACTAAAAATAGAACTACCATACGACCCAGCAATCCCACTACTGGGCATATAACCGGAGAAAACCATAATTCAAAGAGTCATGTACCACAGTGTTCATTGCAGAACTATTTACAATAGCCAGGACATGGGATCAACCTAAGTGTCCATCGACAGATGAATGGATAAAGAAGATGTGGCACATATATACAATGGAATATTATTCAGCCATAAAAAGAAACGAAATTCAGTTATTTGTAGTGAGGTGGATGGACCTAGAGTCTGTCATACAGACTCTAGGTCTGTGAGTGAAGTAAGTCAGAAAGAGAAAAACAAATACTGTATTCTAACACATATATATGGAATCTAAAAAAAAAAAAAGGTTCTGAGGAACCTAAGGACAGGACAGGAATAAAGATGCAGACCTAGAGAATGGACTTGAGGACATAGGGAGGGGGAAGGGTAAGCTGGGACGAAGTGAGAGAGTGGCACTGACATATATACACTACCAAATGTAAAATAGATAGCTAGTGGGAAGCAGCCACATAGCACAGGGAGATCAGCTCAGTGCTTTGTGACCACCTAGAAGGGTGCAATAGTGAGGATGGGAGGGAGACGCAAGAGGGAGGGGATGTGGGAATATTTGTATACGTATAGCTGATTCACTTTGTTATAAAGCAGAAACTAACATACCATTGTAAAGCAATTATACTTCAATAAAGATGTTAAGAAAAGATATAATAAAATTATCAATAATTTAAGGATATGTTCATCATCTACATGTGTTTCCTGTTTGACTTATCTGTGTCCTCAATTAATACCTGCTATTAAGTAGAATTATAGTTTTTTAACTTTATTTTTTATACAACTTTTAATTGTTACACTCCTTTTACAGTTATTAAAAAGTATTGTCTATATTCCCCATATTGTACAGAACATCCTTCTAGTCTATCTTATACCCAATAGTTTGGACCTCCCACTCCCCTACCCCTATATTGCACCTCCCCCCTCCCCACTGGTAACCACTAGTTTGTTCTCTATATCTGTGAGTCTGCTTCTTTTCTGTTACATTCACTAGCTTGTTGTATTTTTTAGATTCCCCATATAAGTAATATAATACAGTATTTAGGTTCATCTGTCTGACTTATTTCACTTAGCATAATGCACTCCAAGTCCATCCAAATTTTGCTGCAAATGGCAAAATTTCATTCTTTTTTAATGGCTGAGTAGTATTCCATTGTGTGTATATGGAGATCTATCTATCTATCTATACATACATATATATATATATATATATATATATATATATATATATATATATATACATCTCACATCTTCTTTATCCATTCATCTATTGCTTGACACTTCAGTTGCTTCCATATCTTGGCAATTAAAGTAATGCTGCTAGGAACATTGGGGTGCATGTATCTTTTTGAATTAGTGTTTTTGTTTTTTTCGAATATATACCCAGGATTGGAATTGCTGGATCATATGGTTAGAACAACCATACTACCCAAGGCAATCTACAGAGTTAATGCAATACATATCAAAATACCAATGGCATTTTTCACAGAACTAAAGCAAATAATTCTAAAATCTTTATGGAAACAAAAATGAACCCAAATAGCCAAAGCAATCTTGAGAAAGAAAAAAGGAGCTGGAGGAATCATGCTCCCTGACTTCAGACTGTACTACCAAGCTACAGAAATCCAAACAGTATGGTACTAGCACAAAAACAGACACATAAATCAATGGAGCAGGATACAGAGCCCAGAAATAAACCCACACACTTATGGTCAATTAATCTTTGACAAAGGAAGCAAGAATATACAATGGAGAAAGGCAGTCTCTTTAAAAAGTCATTCTGGGAAAACTGGACAGCTACATGTAAAAGAATGAAATTAGAACATTCTCTAACACCATATACAAAAATAAACTCAAAATGGATTAAAGACCTAAATGTAAGACTGGATACTATAAAACTCCTTGAGGAAAACGTAGGCAGAACACTCTTTGACATGAATCACAGCAATATTTTTTTTGGATCTGTCTCCTAAAGTAAAGGAAATAAAAGCAAAAATAAACAAATGGGACCTAATTAAACTTTAAAGCTTTTGCACAGCAAAGGAAAGCCATAAGCAAAATGAAAAGACAACCTACTGAAATGTAGAAAATATTTGTAAACGGTATGACCGATAAGAAATTAATATCCAGCATATATAAACAGCTCATACAACTCAACGTCAAAAAAACAAACAAAACGATTAAAAAATGGGCAGAAGAACTAAATAGACATTTTTCCTAGAGGAAATGCAGATAGCCAACAGGCACATGAGAAGATGCTCAGCATTGCTAATCATCAGGGAAATGCAAATTAAAACCACAATGAGATATTACCTCACACCTGTCAGAATGGCTATCAACAAAAAGAACACAAATAACAAATGATGCAAGGATGTGGAGAAAACGGAACCCTTGTACACTGTTGCTGGGAATGTAAATTGGAGCAGCCATTGTGGAAAACAGTATGTAGGTTTCTCAAAAAACTAGAAATAGAACTACCATATTAATTGCATTTTTAAATTACAAAATCTAAGAGATGTATGTTATTTTCATTTGTAAGTGACATTTCTACATGAGGGCTCTAAACAGATTTTCAATATCAACAACCCTGTATTAACTGATTTTTTGTGTAATTGGTACACAGTGTTTAAAAGCTAGTAAATCACAGCAGATTTCTCCCATTTCCTAGGTATCACATATATATTAAATTGACTTCTCCTAAATTCAACTATACCTATAATTATTATCTATATAATTAACCACCCCTAAAATTAAGAAACCATAACAAGAAAAAGGTTGTATAAATATACATTAACTCATCCTTGGCACACAAGTGCTTACCAACTGTACTCAAAAAATTGTTTCCTCAATTTTTTCCCCATATACTAAATATAATGAAGAGGCATAGTGTATGTGATTTTTTGGTGATAAATATAAAGTACATCTATGTTGTATATAATTTTCTGCTTGAAACTAAAACACAGACTGTAAAGTTACTACTTAAATAGCCAGAAGATTAAAAATATTATCCACTTTGGATCTACTTAAGCTTGTCATATTTAGTATACACACAGATCAGAACAGCTCAGAAATGTAAACTCTTCTGTACTCAATTTATCGCATCCAAACAGCTACTTTGGATGAGGTCTGTACTATGCAATTTCTATTTAAGAGACACCCACACTTAGCAGATATTGAGTATCTTGGATCCTTCAAAAGAGGATAAAACACAGTCAATAGCCATTTTAAATAAATACTGGTCTGTCAGTTGATCTTCATAATAGCATGCAGAATATTTATTATAAACTGGGGATCTTTCACATTTATATTGTTTAAGTCTTTTTGATATTACTTTTTTTAACAGCAAAGTAACATTGAAACATATGCCTTACATCTGAAAGAACATCATTTCTTTGGATGTAAAACTACATTGTTTATTTAGAATTCTTTTACAACAAGCAGGAGGTCAAGAAAAATAACCTGATAAAATTAATGAAGCTGATATTAAACTGTGCATGAAAATCAGAATTATGAACACTCTGTGCTTAACAGAAAATCTTAACTGTTAAGATTTCACCAAACACTGTAACCTCTTTCTTTTCCTCACCCCGGCCACTAAGCATGCCCAGAATGGTATTTGCTTAGCTATTAAAAGCAGTTTTGCTGAAATCAGACTTAAGAACATGCTATTGGCTCGTGACTATCTTGTACTAGTTGACATATTCGTCTGTAGATCTATCTTTAGCCTAGTGATTCTACCCACTCTTGTTACCCAGAATCCTCCTCTGTCCTACTGTCCTTGACTACCCATTCTGGAGAAACCACCCCTCTTTTTGAAGGATGACTGACTGTCTGAGAAACTATCCAATCATTTACTGAAGATCTTTTTAGTGCCTATCATATATTAATACTGTGCAAAGCATCAGGGAATCAAAATGTAAACAACACAACTGCTCTTCAGAAGTTCTAGTGGAGCAAAGGAAATTCCCAACCTCTGTGTTAGTGCAGGAATAAAAATGGGTACAATGTTCAAGGGGGGCATGAGGAAGGGAGCTATGCTTGTGGGGAAGAGAAGTTTTCTCAAGTGAAGAAACATGTGAGCTCTGGTTTGACAGATGAGTAAGAGTTGACCTTACAGCCAAGAGGAGGAAGGACGAGGGACTTCCAGAAAGTGGGCACTGTAGGTTGAAAGGCACGAGGCATAAAATAGCTTGTAATATGCAGAGTACTGTCAGTGGATTGGCGTGGCTGGAATACAGGATGCGAGGAAGTGGATGGTAAAAGTTATGCTGTAAAGGTAGACACGCAGATATATAGGTACACAAAGAGATGTATTGTATTCCAAGAATTCTCAGATGCACATGCTTTCACATTTTAACATTCCTGAGATTGGGATGCCTCTTGCAGTCAGTGTCATTTGGGATGTTGTTGTGATTGCTGGCATGTATACAAGCTCGGTCATAGCTGCTCCAGGTTTCAGTTGAGTTAAAGGGCAACATGCTGGGTTAATGCCATTCACATTTCTTTTAAAAAGTACACATAATTCAGTTTTGAAGCAAAATGGATTATTGTTTATGCAGAAAGTCACAGAAACAGAGTAAGGGCTTACATTTGACATTAGAGAAGCAAGTAAATCTGAAAACATTCTTTCAGTAAATATAAATTAAGAATTCTGAGTGATAAAAAAGCATTAAGCCACAGTTTAATTGGCATTTTTTCTTTCATAGTAGTACATAAAGTAGTGATGTATCTTCTAATCAGTGATGTATCTTCTAATACATCTTCTAATCAGATGTGTCTTCTAATCCGTTAGGTTAGATAAAGTATCAATTAATAATTGAGTATAGGAAAATCCTGTGCTTGCTTTTGTTTTAATCACTTTTGTTTTTTGCTAGAATAAACTCTCATAAAATATCAAAGGGTAGTTTGCTCCCCTCTCTTTAAAGAATGGGCAGTTAGGTGTTGTGCTGTTGATTCTGGGGCTCTGACCTATGGGAACATATTACTAGACTTGGCATTCAGATGAGGTGGGCAGTTCTGAAACACACACACACACACACACACACACACACCAGTTCTTGACTTCATGACTTCAGGGTAACCGGGATCTGTGGACTTTCCAGAAACAAGGCATATGAAAAGGTGTAGGGTCTTATCGCCAGGTCATTTGCCAACAGGTCAGACTTCCTGTGGACTACTGTATAAGTCCAGGTTGAGGCTGGGTCCATGCTCCAAGGCCTCATCAAATGCCCTGGAGGCCAAGCTTAATATGGAGCCAGAGGACTACCAGTCCTTGAATGGACCATGCAGACCTAGACAATGAGTGTCTTCAGCATGACCAGGAAGACTGGTGTTCAGAGGCTTCTTCCTCCATGTAGCCTCAACTGTTTAAGTCCTAGAATCTTATTACAGTGCAAAGTGGGAGGCATGAACCACGAAGTATGAAAAATTACAGACACTGGATTTCTCAACAACCTTGTCAGTGGGGGTTGAGATTGGTGTGGGTTGATTTTAAAAATAAATAAACATGGCACTTCATCTGAGCATTGAGCATAAATGCTTTCTTTCTTTCTTTCTTTCTTTCTTTTCTTTTCTTTTCTTTTCTTTTCTTTTCTTTTCTTTTCTTTTCTTTTCTTTTCTTTTCTTTTCTTTTCTTTTCTTTTCTTTTTCTCCCTTTTATTCTGAGCCATGTGGATGATAGGCTCTTGGTGTTCCAGCCAGGCATCAGGGGTGTGTCTCTGAGGTGGGAGACCCAAGTCCAGGACATTGGTCCACAAGAGACCCCCCAGCTCCACATAATATCAAACAGTGAAAATCTCCAGGAGATGTCCATCTCAACACCAAGATCCAACTCCACTCAACGACCAGCCAGCTACAGTGCTGGACACCCTATGCCAAATAACTAGCAAGACGAGAACACAACGCCACCCATTAGCAGAGAGGCTGCCTAAAATCATAATAAGGCCACAGACACCCCAAAACACGTTCAGACATGGACCTGCCCTCCAGAAAGACAAGATCCAGCCTCATCCACCGGAACACAGGCACTAGTCCCCTCCACCAGAAAGCCTACACAACACACTGAAGGAATCTTACCCACTGGGGACAGATACCAAAAACAACAGGAACTATGAACGTGCAGCCTGTGAAAAGGAGACCCCAAACACAGTAAGTTAAGCAAAATGAGAAGACAGAGAAACACACAGCAGATGAAGGAGCAAGGTAAAAACCCACCAGGCTTAACAAATAAAGAGGAAATAGGCAGTCTACCTGAAAAAGAATTCAGAATAATGATAGTAAAGATGATCCAAAATCTTGGAAATAAAATGGAGAAAATACAGGAAACGTTTAACAAGGACCTAGAAGAACTAAAGAGCAAACAAACAGTGATGAACAACACAATAAATGAAATTAAAAATTCTCTAGAAGGAATCAATAGCAGAATAACTGAGGCAGAAGAATGGATAAGTGACCTGAAAGATAAAATAGTGGAAATAACTACTGCAGAGCAGAATAAAGAAAAAAAATTGAAAAGAATTGAGGACAGTCTCAGAGACCTCTGGGACAACATTAAACGCACCAACATTCGAATTATAGGGGTCCAAGAAGAAGAAGAGAAAAAGAAAGGGACTGAGAAAATATTTGAAGAGATTATAGTTGAAAACTTCCCTAATATGGGAAAGGAAATAGTTAATCAAGTCCAGGAAGCACAGAGAGTCCCATACAGGATAAAATCCAAGGAAAAACATGCCAAGACACATATTAATCAAACTAGCAAAGATTAAATACAAAGAAAGCATACTAAAAGCAGCAAGGGAAAAACAACAAATAACACACAAGGGAATCCCCATAAGGTTAACAGCTGATGTTTCAGCAGAAACTCTGCAAGCCAGAAGGGAGTGGTAAGACATATTTAAAGTGATGAAGGGGAAAAACCTACAACCAAGGTTACTCAACCTGGCAAGGATCTCATTCAGATTCGATGGAGAAATTAAAACCTTTACAGAGAAGCAAAAGCTAAGAGAGTTCAGCACCACCAAACCAGCTTTACAACAAATGCTAAAGGAACTTCTCTAGGAAGGAAGCATAAGAGAAGGAAAAGACCTACAATAACAAACACAAAACAATTAAGAAAATGGTAATAGGAAAATACATATCGATAATTACCTTAACTGTAAATGGATTAAATGCTCCAACCAAAAGACATAGACTGGCTGAATGGATACAAAAACAAAACCCGTATATATGCTGTCTACAATAGACCCACTTCAGACCTAGGGACACATACATACTGAAAGTGAGTGGATGGAAAAAGATATTCCATGCAAATGGAAATCAAAAGAAAGCTGGAGTAGCAATTCTCATATCAGACAAAATAGACTTTAAAACAAAGACTATTATAAGAGACAAAGAAGGACACTACATAATGATCAAGGGATCAATCCAAGAAGAAATATAACAATGGTAAATATATACGCACCCAACATAGGAGCACCTCAATACATAAGGCAAATACTAACAGCCATAAAAGGGGAAATTGACAGTAACACATTCATACTAGGGGACTTTAACACTCCACTTTCACCAATGGGCATATCATCCAAAATGAAAACAATTAAGGAAACACAAGCTTTAAATGATACATGAAACAAGATGGACTTAATTGATATTTATAGGTCTTTCCATCCAAAAACAACAGAATACACTTTCTTCTCAAGTGCTCATGGAACATGCTCCAGGATAGATCATATCTTGGGTCACAAATCAAGCCTTGGTAAATTTAAGAAAATTGAAATCGTATCAAGTATCTTTTCCGACCACAATGCTATAAGACTAGATATCAATTACAGGAAAAAATCTGAAAAAAATACAAACACATAGAGGCTAAACAATACACTACTTCATAGCCAAGATATCACTGAATAAATCAAAGAGGAAATCAAAAAATACCTAGAAACAAATGACAATAAAAACACGACAACCCAAGACCTATGGGATGCAGCAAAAGCTGTTTTAAGAGGGAAGTTTATAGCAATATAATCCTACCTTAAGAAACAGGGGCTTCCCTGGTGGCCCAGTGGTTAAGAGTCTGCCTGCTGATGTGGGGGACACGGGTTTGTGCCCTGGTCTGGGAAGATCCCACATGCCACGGAGCGGCTGGGCCCGTGAGCCATGGCCACTGAGCCTGCGTGTCCGGAGCCTGTGCTCCGCACCAGGAGAGGCCACAGCAGTGAGAGGCCCACGTACCGCAAAAAAAAAAAAAAAAAAAAAAAAAAAAAAAAGAAGGAACCTCTCAAATAAATAACCTAACGTTACACCTAAAGCAATTAGAGAAAGAAGAACCAAAAAAAACCAAAATTAGTAGAAGGAAAGAAATCATAAAGATCAGATCAGAAATAAATGGAAAAGAAATGAAGGAAATGATAGCAAAGATCAATAAAACTAAAAGGTGGTTCTTTGAGAAGATAAACAAAACTGATAAACCATTAGCCAGACTAATCAAGAAAAAAAGGGAGAAGACTCAGATCAATAGAATTAGAAATGAAAAAGGAGAAGTAACAACTGACACTACAGAAATACAAAGGATCACGAGAGATTACTACAACCAACTATATGCCAATAAAATGGACAACCTGGAAGAAATGGACAAATTCTTAGAAATACACAACCTGCCAAGACTGAACCAGGAAGAAATTGAAAAGATGGACAGACCAATCACAAGCACTGAAATTGAAACTGTGATTAAAAATCTTCCAACAAACAAAAGCCCAGGAATAGACGTCTTCACAGGCGAATTCTATCAAACATTTAGAGAAGAGCTAACACCTATCCTTCTCAAACTCTTCCAAAATATAGCCAAGGGAGGAGCACTCCCAAACTCATTCTACGAGGCCACCATCACCTTGATACCAAAACCAGACAAAGATGTCACAAAGAGAGAAAACTATAGGCCAATATCACTGATGAACATGGATGCAAAAATCCTCAACAAAATACTGGCAAACAGAATCCAACAGCACATTAAAAGGATCATACACCATGATCAAGTGGGGTTAATTCCAGGAATGCAAGGATTCTTCAATATATGCAAATCTATCAATGTGATAAACCATATTAACAAATTGCAGGAGAAAAACATATGATCATCTCAATAGATGCAGAGAAAGCTTTTGCCAAAATTCAACACCCATTTATGATAAAAACCCTCCAGAAAGTAGGCAAAGAGGGAACTTTCCTCAATATAATAAAGGCCATATATGACAAACCCACAGCCAACATTGTCCTCAGTGGTGAAAAACTGCAACCATTTCCACTAAAATCAGGAACAAGACAAGGTTGCCCTCTCACCACTATTATTCAACATAGTTTTGGAAGTTTTAGCCACAATAACTAGAGAAGAAAAAGAAATAATTGGAATCCAAATTGGAAAAGAAGAAGTAAAGCTGTCACTGTTTGCAGATGACGTGATACTATACATAGAGAATCCTAAAGATGCTACTAGAAAACTACTAGAGCTAATCAGTGAATTGGTAAAGTAGCAGGATATGAAATTAATGCAGAGAAATCTCTTGCATTCCTATACACTAATGATGACAAATCTGAAAGAGAAATTAAGAAAACACTCCCATTTACCATTGCAACAAAAAGAATAAAATGTCTAGGAATAAACCTACCTAAGGAGACAAAATTATAAGACACTGATGAAAGAAATTAAAGATGATACCAATAGATGGAGAGATATACCATGTTCTTGGATTGGAAGACTCAACCTTGTGAAAATGACTATACTACCCAAAGCAATCTACAGATTCAATGCAATCCCTATCAAACTACCACTGGCATTTTTCACAGAACTAGAACAAATAATTTCACAATTTATATGGAAACACAAAAGACCCCGAATAGCCAAAGCAATCTTGAGAAAGAAAAATGAAGCTGGAGGAATCAGGCTCCCTGACTTCAGACTGTACTACAAACCTACAGTAATCAAGACAGTATGGTATTGCCACAAAACCAGAAATAGAGATCAATGGAACAGGATAGAAAGCCCAGAGATAAACCCACCCACATATGGTCACCTTATCTTTGATAAAGGAGGCAAGATATACAGTGGAGAAAAGACAATCTCTTCAATAAGTGGTGCTGGGAAAACTGGACAGCTCCATGTAAAAGAAGGAAATTAGAATACTCCTTAACACCATACACAAAAATAAACTCAAAATGGATTAAAGACCTAAATGTAAGGCCAGACACTATAAAACTCTCAGAGGAAAACATAGGCAGAACACTCTATGACAGAAATCACAGCAAGATCCTTTTTGACCCACCTCCTAGAGAAATGGAAATAAAAACAAAAATAAACAAATGGGACCTAATGAAACGTAAAAGCTTTTGCACAGTAAAGCAAACCATAAACAAATGAAAAGACAACCCTCAGAATGGGAGAAAATATTTGCAAATGAAGCAACTGACAAAGGATTAATCTCCAAAATTTACAAGCAGCTCTTGCAGCTCAATATCAAAAAAACAAACTACCCAATCCAAAAATGGGCAGAAGACCTAAATAGACATTTCTCCAAAGAAGATATACAGATTGCCAACAAACACATGAAAGGATGCTCAACATCACTAATCATTAGAGAAATGCAAATCAAAACTACAATGAGATATCATCTCACACTGGTCAAAATGGCCATCATCAAAAGTCTACAAACAATAAATGCTGGAGAGGGTGTGGAGAAAAGGGAACCCTCTTGCAATGTTGGTGGGAATGTAAATTGATACAGCCACTATGGAGAACCGTATGGAGGTTCCTTAAAAAACTAAAAGTAGAACTACCACACGACCCTGCAATCCCAGTACTGGGCATATACCCTGAGAAAACCATCTTTGCTGCAAAAAGCAAGGGGATGGGTTTTCCCAAAGAGCCTTAAGAAAGACACACAACCCTGCTGACATATTGATTTTTGCCCAGTGAAAGCTATCAGTGTTCTAACCTCTGTAACTATAGAAACCAAATCTGTGTTGTTTTAAAGCCACTAAGTCTGTGGTAATTTGTTATGGCATAAATAGAAAATTAATAGAGGAAAGCAAACATAAAATGAAAAGAGTGGTTGCATATTGGGGAAGGGAGGAAATAGGGTGGGGCAGAAACTAGATTTATTTTATAGGTTTGACTTGGACCATGTTAATGTTTTAATCCTAAAAATTTTAGTTTAAAAATCCATAAAATAAAAATAAAATGGGATGAATTGGTTGGTAGCACAACCACCCAGAAGTTCAAAGTGGCTAAAAAACACAGTTATTTGGTTATAATCTTTAATATGATATATGTTGGAAGAAAAATTTCTGAAACTACAAGAAAAAATCTTACACTATTTTCATTAATCATATGGTTGGTAGTAAATTTTTTTGTTATTTTGAAATTACTGTGGTTATATTATGGGAGAAAGCAAATGAGAAGTATTTGCTATTGTAATTCTATCATTCTATGTCATTAGAACTCAGATTCTGGGCATGGGGTAAAGGAGATTCAGACTTAAGATCAAAAAGATTAAATAAACATCCTGCCAGTCCTCAATTTGGATTGGAAGTGTCATCTAAACTTATGATGAATTTTATTTAAAATAAAAACTTTCCTAGGTTTGTTTGCTGAAAAGACCTAGAAATAATGACCAACCCAGTAGCAGTGAGTACTCTCAGTGCCCAACTTACAGCCTCTAAATACAGTTTCCCACTAACAGGAAGATAATGGAGATTTCAGTGATTTCCAGGTCTTGGAAAGAAATGTACATGATGAATCTGGATCATTTATTATGCTACGCATTGCAATGAAGCTATAAAAGAGGACTCAGGTCACGTCAAAGATCACAGGAATCAACTCAAAGGGTTACCCACGGGTCAAAAATGGGCTGGGATAAATAAGGATAATAATTGCAATTGGATTGAACATTTCAAGCACATTTAGATATGTGAGTTCTTAAAGATATCATTATTGGTCATTGTTGAATGATGCTCAAGTATCAACTCTTTATTTGGAATACTGGCCTTTCCTATGCAAACTCTACCTTTGGATAACCCAATAGTAGATGAGGGAAAGTTTCTCTTTATAGAGATATTCTAGCTAATAAGTGAAGGAAGAATGACAGATTTCCAGTATCACATATGGCTGACGCTGAATCAGAAAACAGACCAGATTGCCAACAGTAAGAGAAAAAGGTCCTTGCTATTCAAAGTGTGATTCACGGACCAGCATGGGCATCACCTGGGGATGTGTTGGCTAGGCAGCCTCTCATACCCATCAGCAGCCTTACTGAATCAGAAGTCATTCTAACTACCCCTCCTCCAGGTGATTTGTGTGCAGTTAATGTGTAAAAGTGCCTCTAGAGCATTGGGCATTATTACCACCACCATCATAGCTAACATTCATTTAGCATTTATCATGTGCTAATACTGTTCCTTCACATGAATTATCTCAATGCAACTATGTAAAGAAATCACTATTATTATTCTCATTTTAGCGATGAGTAACTGACATCCAAAAACATTTTTAAAGTTGAAAATGCACATGGCTTCTCATTGATGGATCTGGGGTTCAGACTCAGGTTCTTAGAACCCAAAAGTATGAGTCTTAATTACAATTTTGTTATCCTCAGAAATGGTCACACCCGTAAGGAGAAACCCCACTGGTACCATTATGTTTGATTATGAAGACTGTATATAATCCAGAGACAAATAAAGGAGAGAAGGCAGGAGAAAGATTTACCATCACCACTAAAGAATTTTCAAAGTGAGTTAACACCAGATTTAAAACAGTGAAGTCGAACAGGAAAGGCAGAACACAGTAAGAACTGTTAGATGCCTTTCTTCACTGATTATTCCAACATTAAAAGATTGCACGTTCTACAGAAATATTCATCTGAGAGAAAAACAAAATTAACATTTTAGGTTTCATCTGTTTTGACAAACACGTAACTGCCCTGAGCCTGGCAAAGATATTCCCTGTTGTCCCAGATGAATGCTGACTAAATGTGACATGAGTTTAGAATTAATCCCTACTGTAGTTAGGATTTGCTACAAAGCAGCTGTTTCTTCTTCTCATCTCTTGAGGATCATGTGCTGATTATGACGGACTTATTAGATGTTTTCAGGAGGCTATCTGTGAAGCTGCTTTTGACTGTTTGTGAGTAGTTCCTGAGTTTTATCACAAAATTTCTGCTTGATTCTCTTGATCTAGGGGTGGTTTATATTAAGTAACCGAGAGATAATAATCAGAAAGAAATGGCATGCCTCAAAATCTGAAACAAGGCAATTTTAATCAGTATATTTTAATCTAAATTACTTTTAGTTTATTTTTCAAAGGGAGATTCCAGATTTCTAGCGTTTATAATTCTTTCCCTTTAAAATACGACTTTGAAGGGTTCACAAATCACAGACGGTGGCTACATCTGCATGGTGCAATCACAGGTTTAAAAAAGAGGACATTCTGTCAAAATGACTTCCTGCCACTGTCCAAGGCAACTCAGAGTATCCCAAACAGCACTGTCCTCCATCACAAGCTCATCTGCCGGTGGGGTGAGGGGGTCGTTTAAATCACCCCTCCATAGTTTCCTCTGGTTCCCAAACCTTTTATCTCCATTTTTTCCAACTCCCTGCCACTAACCTTTCACTTTAAATCCTTTCTTATTCTCTACTCTCTACTGAGGACTTAATTCAGACTGTCCCTACTTTACTCAGGGAGGTCCCTTGTATTACTGGTATTTATTCCCCATTTTTCTGCCATTGTAGCCTGATAGCAGATTTCCTACAAGAGGTGAAAAAACTTGTTTGGTTAGTGCAGGCCACTATGGCATTTCAGTAGCTTCATCCTAGTTGAGCTGACCGCAACCCAAGTTGGCCTGGCTGAGGCTTTGTCCCCAACTCAGTGCATCTACTCATTAGATGCACTGGTTATCTCCTTTTTCTGGTAGGGTAGTTCCAACAGAGGTCAACCAGCTCAGTGGGAAACGGGAACTATTTGCTCCAAAGTGTACTTATGGTAGAGGCCTGAAGATTCCCATAATCCATGGTTGGTATGCTTCAACCACTGTTAAGCTAGAACAGACCTGGGAACACAGTCAGTTACAGGCAGGTGGTAGATCTCTCACTTATTTATTTGCAAATTATGTTTTTTTAATTTTAATGAGGTATAGTTTATATACCCCAGATCTTAGGTTTACACTATGAAAACTCCCCTAACAAGTTTAAAATACCTTCCTGACAAAAATCCTGATTTCATTTTAATATCAAGGAAATTTGATTGTCCAGAATAGTACCATAGATCTGTTAATATTTAACATATTAATAAGTGACCTGCTGCATAAAATTCTTCATAAGCCACATTTTTTAAGTTTTAAAAATACTTAATGTGCTCCATTTGCAATATAACTTCTAACATTTCTGCTCTGTGGTGGAGATGTATTTGTAAGGGCTGATGAGAGGCAAAGGATGTTAGAATAGCAAAAAATGTTTTTATGAATGAATTAAAATTTTAACCTTTTAACAGCAACTACATGTATTTAAAAAAATCTGTGCATTATAGAATGCACAGGTCTTAAGTTTTTATTTTGATGAATTTTGATAAATTATACACCCTTGTAACCATCATCCAAATCAAAATATAGAACATTTCAATCATCCCATAAAATTCCCCTTTGCCACTTTCCAGTCAACACCGCCAGCCCACAGGCAACCATTATTCCCATTTCTACATAAATGGAGTCATACAGAAGGTACTCATTTGGGTTTCTTTCGTTCAGTATAATGTTTCTGAGATTCATCCATGTTTGTGTGTATTGGTAGTTTGCTCTTTTTCATTGTGGATTCCATTGTGTGGGTATACCATGATTTGTGTATTGACTCAACTATTGATGGATGCGTTGCTTCCAATTTCTTACTATTATAAATGAAGCTATAGACATTCATGGATTAGGCCTTTTGTGGCCATCTGTTTTCATTTCTCTTGGGCCTATGAGTGGAATTGTTGAATCATTCACTAGTTATATGGTCATCTTTATTAGAAACTGCCAAACTATTTTCCAAAGTAGTTATATCTTTTTTTTTAACTTCCACTAGCAAGGTTTGAGAGTTCTGATTGCTCCTTTTTCTTGCCACTACTTGCTACTGTCAGCCTTTTAAAATTTCAGCCATTCTAGTGGGTAGGTAGTATTCTCTCATATGGTTTTAATTTGAATTCCTCTCATAAATAATGATTTCATGTGCTTATTAGCATTCATAGTCTTATTTGGTGAAATGTCTGTTTAGATCATTATTTTAAAGTTGTTCAAGTTTACTCTCTCATATTCACAAAACTGATAGATATGCATTTTCTACCAGAAATGCACTGGGAGGTCCTCTGCTTGAACTCCTTGAAGCTACTTTTTATTTTTTTAATTTAATTGTAGTTGACATATGATACTAGTTTTAAGCTTACAACATAATGATTCAATATTTTTGTACATTACAAAATGATCACCACGACGTCTAGCTACCATCTGTCACCATACAGAATTATTACAATATTTATTGACTATATCCCCTGTGCCGTACATTCCATTCCTGTGGCTTATTTACTTTGTAGCTGGAAGTTTGTACCTCCTAATCCTCTTCACCTATTTCACCCATCTCCCCACCCTCCTCCCCTCTGGCAACCACCAGTTCGTTCTCTGTAACTGTGAGTCTGTTTCTCTTTTGTTTTGTTTGTTTTGTTTTTTAGATTCCACAAATAAGTGAAATCATACAGTATTTGTCTTTTTCTGTCTGACTTATTTCACTTAGCTTAATATCCTCTAGGTCCATCCATGTCATCACAAATAGCAAGGTTTCATTCTTTTTCATGGCTGAGTAATAGTCCATCATTTCTATCTATCACATTATATATATATCACACATCATATATACACATATATATGTATATATGTGTGTATATATATATATATATGTATGTATGTGTATATATATATATATACACCACATCTTGTTTATAATGGAAGAATCTTTGAATATAACTTTCCCCACTCTTACTCAGATCCCAGTACATTTCTACTTGTAGCCTTCCCCCCTCTGACCCCAGAGGTCATAAAACTGCTGGAGCCTTTTGTTTGGGGATCCCTCAGGAGTGAGATGATGCCCACATGAGCACGGATCCTGCTGACCCTCAACCAGTATGCCCTTCTATGGGGAAGATAGACCAGAGGGAGTCAGTGCTTTCTGACTGGTTTTAGCCTCTTGCTTAGACCATCACAGGAAGTGATTGATTTATTTTTTCATTTTTGGCTTATAGCTTTTTTTTTTTTTTTTGCGTTACACGGGCCTCTCACTGTTGTGGCCTCTCCCGTTGTGGAGCACAGGCTCCGGACGCGCAGGCTCACGCCCGTGGCTCACGGGCCCAGCCGCTCCCCGGCATGTGGGATCTTCCCAGACCGGGGCACGAACCCATGTCCCCTGCATCGGCAGGTGGACTGTCAACCACTGCGCCACCAGGGAAGCCCTGGCTTATAGCTTTAATTGGCTACTCTGACACCTGACAGCTTCCCTCAATCTCTCCAGCTCAGCTCTGCAGCTGAATGAATGGCTTTCCAGAATTGTTTCCCATGGAGGGAAAGGGGGTCAGGCTGTACCCTCATATCAGCTGGTTATTGGCTATGGGCCACCCTCTGGGAAGGCACATAACCTTGGGTAGGGCAGGTCCCTGCAGCCAGGGAGGGGCGGGGGCAATGCCCAGTGAGGGGCACAGCTGTGAGGCATCAGCAGACAATATTCACAGCCACTGGGGATGGTTCTTTGGCCCAGAGGTAGAATCTTTGTGGAGCGCCATGGTATCAACTGTAGTCACCTCTTGTATTGCCTAGATCTACTTTTCTATTATAATAAGTTTATTCTACATGGGAATAGGGCCTCCAAAACTCTGGTTGGGCTTATTTCCTGGGATACTTGGGGTTAAGAGGATGATCTATAGACCCCTCAGCAGTTCTAATTAAAGCTGTAACTGATACTCATCCTTCATCCCCTCACCACCAACTCTGGATTCCTCTCCCTCTTGGCAAACACCTCTGCTAGACTAAGCAGTTAGTCGGGGGGTGGGGGGCAGTAATCCAGACTTTCATCTTTGAGGGGTCTAGCCCATGGTTTCCAAGTGTTTAACAGGCTGTGGTGACTGCACTCATCCATTTAACATTAAAACTAGGTGCAGGAGTGCCAAGAGACACACTTGGTATTTTGCTGAATACCAGACATCTTCTCTGTTCCCTGTGTCTGAAGGCAATTCTCAGTGAGGGGCACATCTGTGAGCTTTCAGCAGCTGGTACTCTCAAGAGTGAGGAGATGCATTAACTGGCCCTGAGGCAAGGATCTAGATGTAATACCACAGTATCTACCTGAAAAAGAAATCAGAATTTCCAGGACTTTTCTTGAATTCCAAAAATCTTAAGTTACTTCATATTTTCATAACACATTTTTATATGTTTAAGAAGTATATAATGAGTAAGATTTCCACTTCTGACCAAGATGGACTGACAAGAACCAGAATTACCCTCCTGCCTAAAACAACTGACAAAATATATAATATAATTTTTGCAAAACACTGGACTCACACCAGCAAATGATCTGCAGGGGTCCTCCTCAAATACTGAGTAATGATCAGCACATTTGTGTGAGGAAAGCACCTAAGGAAAGAACCACCAGGAAGAATGAGAGGGAATAGTGCCCCGCATTCATAGAAGGCTGGGGCAGTGCCTGCTTCCAACAGTCAGACTGGAAAACCTCATAATACATGGGCCGTAAAGCACTCAAAAGGGTTTCACTCAACAGTGGGGAGAAATCAGCTGTAGAACAAACATTTCTCAAAGGCAAAAACTGAAAGGATCACACTGTTTCTAAGTAATTTAATTGTATCTCTGAACAAATCCCAAGAAGGTTTATAGGCAGACAAAGTACCCAGCACTCAACAAGGTAAGACTCACAATGTATGTTACCAAAAATTACAAGGCATGCAAACTGCCAGACAGGAAAATAAGCCCCATAATGGGAAAAATCAGTCAATCTAAACCAAACAAGAATAGATATACATGTTAGAATTATATAGTAAACAGGGACATTAAAAGGCTCACAATAAATGTATTCAATATATTTAAAAGTTAAATAAGGACATGGGAGATGCTTATAAAGACCCAAACTAACTTCTAGAGATGAAAACTATAATGTGTGAGATGAGGAATGCGTTGATTGGGAGTAAGGGAAGATTAGACAGTGCAGGAGAAAAGATTAGTAAACTTGAAGACATCACAATTGAAACTGTCCAAAATGAAACACAGTGAGAAGAAAAGAATTTTGAACATGAACAGAGCATCAGTGAGGTGTGGGACAACTTCAAACAGCCATGTAATTGGATTAGGGATCCTCACTGTGAAAGGAAGACAACACGAGCAAGATTGAGCAGGGTTAGAGGTCTAATGGTGGTGCAGAGTTGTCAAAGCCTTGGCCAACCTGGCAGGAAGCACTGGGTTGAATATGCCTATCAGAGTGTTCTGAGTGACCTTCGTAATCTCACGTTGCTCACTCACCAGATCCAGGGCTCCCCAGGACGTGTATGATCCTGCCTAAGGGATCTCCTCTCTGCAGCACAGGGAGCCCTTCGTCAAGCCTGGATCTGGAGGGGACCTTCCCCCTGAACCCACTGCTTCTGGTCAACAAGCCATTTCTTGAAGTGGGATCTGAAGGCAAACCTCCAGATCAACCACAAAGAGCCTGGGCTTCCAAGCCAGACCGCTCAGGTTCAAGTCCTGACTCTGCCACTCCGGGTAAGGTCTTAACTTCTCCGTGTTTTGTTTCCCCAAGTTTATGACAGAGTTGGTAACAGCTGTATCTACTTCGTGGGGTTATGTGAAGATTAAGTAGCTAAAGCACTTAGAACTTAACACTGACTGGCCACTTAACACTTAGTACTTAACACTGACTGGCCAAGTGTTAAGGATTCTATAAATATTTGCTATGATTGCTCTCATTGCCTCATTTAATATTCCCATTGGCCCCACAAAGTAGGTATTCTTGTCTCCATTTTGCAAATCAGCAAACAGATCCTTTATTTATTTTCTTTATTTTTTAATTTGGCCACGCCGTGCAGCTTGTGGGATTAGTTCCCTGACGAGGGATTGAACCCGCCCCCTCGGCAGTGAAAGCTCAGAGTCCTAACCACCGGACTGCCAGGGAATTCCCAACAGATCCTTTAAAAGGTCAAGTAACTTCCCTAAGATCACCCAGATAGGACATGATATGATCAGAATCCAAACCTGGGTCTGTTTGCACCCGGAATTCATCTTTATGATTACATTAATTTTTTGTGGTTGTTATTATTATTTGTTTGTTGCCCCTGAATTATCTATGTAGACTGTAAGTGTCCTGAGCTCTTTTTATGACTAAGACTCAGCATAATCTGCAGCACAGAATAGGCAATCAGTAAATGTTTGCTGGCTGGAAGGGTGAAAAGCTGGTGGCTTCCTTTGCTTACAGAGACCTAGCTTGTTGCTGCCTTGCCAGACTGTTCTGCCCTTGATTTGATTTTTTTCTTTTTTGTTTTAATTGTTCAAGGGCTGCACATTCTGCACTGACATCGTGACCCACACAAACATAACCACTAAGTAAAATTCAATGAGGTGCAAACATTTCTGGAACTTTGTTTTCTGTCTTCCTGAAGAACCTCAAGCACATAATGTAACTAAATTGATCTGATTTTTTTTTGCCATAAATATGTGTTTCAATTCCTTTTTGGTTTTTATTCAACAGGTATTATTAGAGAAAAATATATTCTTTATTTTTAAATATACCTCATTTATTTGTAATAATTCAGATGAATAAGAGATTGAAGGGATTCATCAAGTAGGTACTAATTCCCATCTAACCCCCCAAAGTATCTTGGCTAAAAAAACAGGTGAAAACATTGGGTGTGCAAAAAGCAAACTGGAGGTTTTTATAAATAGTACAGGAAATATGGAAGAGTTTAGCAAGGTTGTCGCACAGTGTGAAGTTAAGTATTTGAATAAGCTATCATACTGGCACAACTCTGGTGGTAAAAAGCAAAATTTGGTCTATGTCACTCATTAACAGTTTTCATTAATAAATTCATCTGGGGTTAATGGGAGTCTCATGTGAATAATCAAGACGAGGATTTTCTCTCCTGGCTAGTTCACTGATGAATCTTAACAGTTTAGTAGCCATCAAATTTCCTGGGAAAACAAAGTCAAAAAAAAGGGTCTGGTTGAGTGAAATATTGTGGCAGACATCTGTAATTTTTGCTTATGTCTTCTGATAACAGTACCATGATTTCCCCTTGAAAATACCCATCCCCTATTCTTAGTTCATGTGGTTTGAGTGGAACTGTGCCCATAGGTGTGGGCATGTGACTTAGACAAGGTTCAAGTAAAACATTGTGAAGCAGTTGGCACCAGCTGGATTCAATAGCAGGACTTTTTTGGCCTGTTAAAAATACAGAATCTCTCTTTCTCGTGGGGTTGATGAGTAGATAGACTATAAGGTAGTTATTGCTGGCAGCCATCGTACCATCATGAGAAAGCTGACTTGCAGGGAATATGGGGCAAGGTGGGAGGGGAACATGAACCAAGAGGGAGAGAGAGAGAGAAAGGGAGGTAGGAAGGGAGGGAGGCAGACTTGATAACAGCTGTAGTAGCCCTTGGATCCAGCTGTACTTCAAGTTCACCCTGGTATTTTTCAATTACATGAACCAATGTATTTTCTTTTTACCTTAAGTTGGTTTGAGTTGAATTCTCCACACATAATTGAAAGAGCCCTAATATAATAGCTACTACCTGATGTCAGCCTCAGGTTCCATTATGTTCTTAAGTATTTGAATCTTAGATGGTAGCAAATATATTTTTTGAGTACTTAAGGTTATTTTCCACATGGCCCAAAAGGTCAGTTAAAAAGTAGGTCCACTAGTGTGACTTATATTTCAATGTCATTGATAATTTAGCACTTTAGAGTTACAGGACAATTTATGCGCACTTATTTGTATTTGTTTCTGTTGCTATAAGTTATATTCAATTAACCTGATGAACTTCTAATATAACATTTCAATATAAATGACTAGATAATAGTGAATTCAAAAATGTAAACAGGGCTTCCCTGATGGCGCAGTGGTTGAGAGTCCGCCTGCCGATGCAGGGGACACGGGTTCGTGTCCTGGTCTGGGAAGATCCCACATGCCGCGGAGCGGCTGGGCCAGTGAGCCATGGCCGCTGAGCCTGCGCGTCCGGAGCCTGTGCTCCGCAGCGGGAGGGGCCACAACAGTGAGAGGCCCGCGTACCGAAAAAAAAAAAAAAAAAAGTAAACATTACGAAATCACACAGAAAGGACAGATGGTTGTATAGGAAATGGAGTACAGAATTCTGGTACTGTCATTAAACAATACATTTAAGTGTAATATTTCTAGCAACCAAGGCCAGAAGAAAATTAGAATGGATTTCATAATCTCCATTGTTAAAAGGAAGCTTGTCAGTTATTCAGAAGAGACAAACTTCGTAGCAAAATTTTTCTCAGAAAACCAAGAGTCATGGTTTTGTTTTTGTTTTTTTTAATATTTATTTAGGGCTTCCCTGGTGGCGCAGTGGTTGGGAGTCCGCCTGCCGATGCAGGGGACACGGGGTTCGTGCCCCGGTCCTGGAGGATCCCACATGCGGAGCGTCTGGGCCCGTGAGCCATGGCCGCTGAGCCTGCGCGTCCAGAGCCTGTGCTCCGCAATGGGAGACGCCACGGCGGTGAGAAGCCCGCGTACCGCAAAAAAAAAAAAAAAAATTTATTTAGGAGTCTGGGCTTTTGTTAGAAAAGTCTCCTTTTGTCTGCTTTGTTTTTATTTTTTTCCCATTCATCATGCGACTTGGTAGCGACTTGAATAAAATGCTGTGATAACATTTTCATGGCTTGCCTAATGCCTAACGATTAGAGAAAAAGAGATAGAAACCAGGTGGTTTAACCTTCCACCAGGCCAAGACTGAAGCGATGTATCTTATCAGACAATTGAAAACACGTGCTCCAGCTCTGACCTCACGCTCCAAAGGTCAAGGAGGTAATGTGCAAATTCGGGATGCTTCTGAAAGTCTTTTAAAAGGACTTCTGGGTGGTAAAAGCTTGGCTGAAATGACTTCTTCATGTTCTCTGGAAACTCAAGGCCAGTATTTTTGCACAGAGTCTGGGCAAAAGTGGTTGAAGTTGACCTTGTTACTTCAAAGCGTCTGTTGCACTCTGAAAGATAAAGGAAAACTTCGCTGCCCCAAAACAAATGGACCGCTGGCTCCAAGCAATCATTTGAAGGTACTTAAACAGTCAAAAGCCATTAATATTATCACAAAGTTGTACCCCTCTTCTTGGGAATCCTAAAACTACAGTTCATTTTCCTTCGCCAGCATCTATGTTTGGCTCCGTTTCCTTTCTTTTCTTCAGTCGCAAGTCTCTTGTCTTTAAGTGCTTCATAAAACAGTTTATGAGACTCAGTCCCTTTCTCATTCTTCCAGAAATCTATAGCCTCTTTTCAAAAATCCAGAAAGAGCAAAATTAAAACCACTGTATCAGTAAATAGAGTTTAGTAAGTTTATTGCGCATAGAAGAAGTTTTCCAACTGGGAGCTTTCAAATTTAAAACCGATATGAAGCTCAGGGCTGTAACATCACAGAGTGGCTTAGAAAGTGCAAATGAGAAAGTTGTTTAATCTTTATAATGACTGGTTATTAGAATGGGGGTTTACAGAAAGCAGGGGATTTCTTAAAAGGATTATTTCATACCAATTTTAGGAAGATAACTTAAGTTTCTTTTATGATTATCAGAGGCATTTATATAAGTTGTTTTGCTTATGTTCATGAAATTACCTAAGTTTTGCTTATGTTCATGAGTAAGCTAGATTTAGCTTTGCTTACGTGGCTTAAATGGTTTTGCCTGCACAAGTAATTTGCAAGTCTGCTCTCCATTTTGTATGTAGTTTTAACATCTGTGAGGTCCCAACTTAATCAGTTTTCCTCTCAGCTTTTTAAGGGTTTGCTTACTTAACGCCTCATTGATATTTGTATATATTTATATATAATTGATATATATATATAACATATATATATATCTCAAGGCCTGAATCATTTGGACTATTTAGTAATCATTTTACCATAAAAGTCTCCTAAGATTAAGCATCTCAATCTCAATAATGCAGGAAGCAAAGACAAAATAAATTACATACAATTATATTTTCTCAAAACAAATCTAAGTTTTTCCTTAGAAATCCCAGTGTTTTCTGTCATATGTAATATTGCCCTCTACAGCATCCTTTTCATCTTAGCAGTAAGTTTCATACCATGGTGTTATATCTCAATACAGGCATTATTTCCAAAACCACACAATTTCAGTCGTAGGGTTGGTTTGCGGCACAGTTACATCATATGAAATGATTTCTGTTTACTGTTTGTCAATGATTTCTAGAAATGAAAATGGGTAACTGTGGGAGAAGAACAAGATAACTTCTACAGATGATAGAAACAGTTCTATGAGAAATATGAGTAGCAGAAATTCCCTGTTTGTCCTTTGACACTTGGATATGCATTTGCTTCTGAAAATTTTGCTTATTCCTATTGATGAATGCTTATCGCAATTTCAGTATTTAATAATGTTTATTATTTCCTTGTGTCTGTAAAGATGATGACAACTGCAAGATGTATATTATATAGTAGTATTCCAATAGCATCCCTTATGTTGAAGACCATAGATTTGGAATAGCTATAATAGTGTTGGTGTCCAGCATATAACAGCTGAACACCAAGTCATCTCAGAATATTTATAAATAAGTTTAGGAGCCACAATTTGGGGTTGGAAAGGAGAACTAGAGAAATTTTCCTGGAAGCGCATTACTTTTCCTTAATTGTATGTTTATTTTGTGTGGCTTAGGAGGGGATGGGTAGGGGTTCTAAAGTCCTCCGCTCAGGCCAGGCAGCTCCTGGACTCTGTATATGACTCAGCTAAAAATATAGGTACCAGAAAAGGAACAAACTCACAAATATTTACAACGATATGCACTAAGATCACAGAGCTTTTAAGTTTTTAATTTGTTACTTGACTGTTCCTATTGACACCTGAGTATTGTGAGATAAGGATTTTGCCCCATTCAAAGAAACACACTTTGATTGGTTGCTTCTTCAAACCCTCACCACAACTTAACTGCATGGTAGGATATAAGTTATCATACATTGACTGACAACATTTCTAAATAGCTCAAGTCTTTATTCAATAAGGAATAAGACTTCATAGATCAGTGATTCTCCAAGTATAATCAACAGCCATATGGCCAGGAGAGTCCTTCTCTGCTACCAACAAAAAAACCCAAGCCCTTTCTTTAGTTGTGCCAGGTGAAGAACTCATACTTGCACAGAATGTTGTTTTTAATCTATGCTTAAGGACTACACACTAAGTGAGTCACTAAGCCTCCCTAAACTTTGATAGCCATGAACTGAACTTAGCATCTAGTTTTGATGAGTTGCCACACAAACCTGACAGTGTTGCAAAGCTGCTGTGCACGTGTGCCTTCCTGGACCATTGGATTAAGCAGGTGTCCCAGAAAGGATGTTTCACTGTCAGTGTGTCATCAGTCTTCTTTGGACTTGATCACTCTTTCCATTCCTTCTATGCTTGCTTTTTACTCAGGACTTTTAGTTTGGCCTCAACATTATCAATTCCATTTATTTACTTTTTTTTTTATTGAACTATAGTTGATTTACAATATTGTGTTACTTTCAGGTGTACGGCAAAGCGATCCAGTTATATACGTGTGTGTATATATAAATATATTCTTTTTCAGATTCTTTTCCATTATAGGTTATAATAAGATATTGAATATAGTTCCCTGTGCTATACAGTAAATCCTTGTCTATTTTATATATAGTATTGTGTACCAAAGGGGAAAGGGGCGAGGGATAAATTAGGAGTATGGGATTAACAGATACCCAATATTATCAATTCCATTTATTGAATCATTATAGTATCAATATAAAATACAGATTTGATAAACTGGCAGTGTTTGAATTGATGAGTGGTGTTGAAACCTAGATGTTAGGGGTACAGAGATGAGGATAAATATTTTCCTTGTGTTGAATTTCAAGGCTTTTTGAGTTGAGTTTCTGAAACCTGTAGCCTAAAGCATCCCGATATGGCCTCTGGATTTAAGCACAACCTCCCATCTCTGCTCCTGGTTTATTTGTTTTACTTTCCTAGGCCTGGATGTTAGATTCATATTTAGCTTTATTCTTCTTTCCTCTTGATTTCCTGCATCCTTTTCGTAAATGTCCCTTCTTCCTTGTACTTTTATTGAGCAGCTACTAGGTGCCAAGTCCTATTCTAGGCAATGTGAACCCCAAGTCACTGTCACTCCCTGGGGGGCCCCACCGTGGTGGACAATGGCTCCCTTGAGTTTGGATGCATTTTGTAGTTTCACAAACCCATCGATTGCTGTTATTTCCAGGATTGAAAATGCAGTTACATTTTCTGCTCCATTTTCCACAGCTTCGTTTTCCCTTCTCTTTCTGGTGCTGATTCTTTCCTCCATCCATTTTTGGGCTCATTTGTTTTTTCTCTTTCCTCCCTTGTGTTTATCCTCTTGGGTCTTCCTCCTCTGAGCACAATGGAGGAAGCTATTTAATCATCCCCTCAAGCCACTGTGCTTTTGGGAGAAAAACACTGGTTATCAGACACTACAAGAGATACCACATACACAGACCCTTTTAAGAAACCAGCAGTGAATCTGGCCTTAGCACTGCAACAGAGGCCTCCAGGAAAATGTCATGAGATTATAGTGTGGGATTAAGCACACAGACTCTGGATCCTGACACTTTAGAGGCAAATCGTAGGGCCAGCCCTTAATAGCCGCGAGATTTTGACTTAACCTCTTTGGGCCTCAATTCCCCGTAAAATGGAGATGATGATAATTAGTGCTACTCCCAGGGTTGTGATGAAGGTCAGTGTGTTAATATAACATAAGTGTTCAGAACCGCTCCTTGCCCATTAATAAGTGCTAACGCTTATATGGCGGTCATTACCATTGAGCCTGCTCTCCTCACCGGTGCTGTGAGGGCTTTTACAGCCCACTCCTGGAGCCCAAGAGTGCTGATCCCCGGGGGAGGGCCTTGCAGTGAAAGCAGGGGGAGAAGGATGGACAGGCCCACAGCTTCTGGGTGGTGCCTCGTTACATGATTTGGCCCGAGCCAACCTGTATTCCAATAGGAGGTGAAGCCTTGTTCAGGGCCACCCTGGCTTTCGTGGCACTCCCTGCATGCAGCCTCCTGCCTGGTGACCTCCGACACTCCTGGAGAGACAGAGCTCTTCTGTTCAAAACCACAGCATCTGTGTGAGTACCGTACCTCTTAAGATTCAGCAACAAAAACATGCCAATCACGGTACAGACTCATCTCTGACAGATTCTTCGCATAAACCACAATTCACTCCTTGGCTTTTAAGTCATCTGATTAAGTCCTACATGGTCATCCTTACAACTTCTCCATAACAAAACTGAATTCAGTTAACTAAAGGCCTGTCTCTTCCAATTCGCCCCTCACCTGCACACCCTTCCATGCAACATGGACAGTTATGAAAGTAAAACTTACACTGCATCTCAACTTAAACCTTCCTTTCTTCCTCCCTTTCTTCTTCCCTCATCCTTTCCTTCCTTTTTTCCCAAGTAGCTCCAAAAAGGATGTAAATTCAGCCTTCTTTGATAACACCATGCTGGGAAGGATGTGGGGCGGAAGGCACCATCATATGTTGCTACTGAAAGATGAATCAGTATAATATCTACAAAGGGCAGCTGTCGAAATTACAAATGCACATCCTCTTCGACCTAGTGCTTTGACTTTCAGGAATTTATCCTGTAGATAAACTCTCAGGATCTAAATGGAAGAGGTACAAAGTTATGTATTGCAGTATTATTTGTAATAGCCAAAGATTGGAAACAATCTAAATGTTCATCAATACTTTATAGTACTTCAATCCATTTGAAATCTCCAACCTCCAAAAAGAACGAGGAGACCCTTCATGTATTGATATGAATCATTTCCCAAGATACATACGCTTTCACACACACGCACACACTTGTATATGCTACCAGCTAAAATATCTTTGGAAGAGAGAGAATTACGTTGTTTGGAAACTTGGTAAAAGGGAGGCTTTTCATTATTCAAATTAAGTTTGGCTGCATTTATAAGAAGAAGGAAAATTACAGAGGTTTAAACAAGGAAGAGAAACATATTTCTCCCATGTGAAAGAAGTCCAGAGGTAGGCACTCCAGGGCTGAAGCTACAGTTCCATAAACTTAAAACCACCCAGATTCTTTCAGCCTCTCCCCTCCCCCTTCTCAGGTTGCGACCTGTGTCCTCATGGCACCAGCATCAGACCCCCTTCCAGGAAGCAGGACGAGGAGGGGAGGAGAAGTCCCTCTCCTTCCAGGAGGCCTCCCAGAATTCCTTCCCAACACTCCGACCACAGGTCACTGACTGGACCTTAGGGAATGTGGCCACACATTTTTCAGGGGGCTTCTGGGAATGTAGTTTGGGGCTGAAGTAAGGAAGAAAGCAAGAATGTACATTGGGAGGCTACTATCCGTCCTTTTGTCCTTTTGAATCACTGAATAAATTACCTATTTAAAAACTAAATAGAAATCGCATTTAAAATGTTAAATTTAAAAAAAAAGCCTAAAAAGTTACACATGAATCAGTCCAGCCTTCTTTGGGGGCTTACCTCTGATACCACACTTTAGCTGATCCACTGCGGAGGTACCCTCTCCTCAGGCCCTGGCCTGTTCCACAAGGACCCAGGGCTCCTCCAGAGTCTCTCACCCTCTCTTGAAGCCAGCGGCCCCTAGTGGCCACCTCAGTGGTCCAGGACTCAGGAAGTACCTATCAGATGCTTGCAAGGTTTCCAGGAAGTGTTATCTTCACACCATCTCTCAAAGGTCCTTTGCAGAATTGAGTTTCAATCCACCAAACAAATGCAGAACCATTGCTCTTAGAGTATTACCTATAAATAATGTCTTAATATTATTGATGAAACCAATAATTTTTACCACATAGCTAACTGTACCACCTTCGTTACCTGACTTAAAGTAGCTTTATGTCTTCCTATAATAGGAAAACAAGAGTTTTAATTTCAAGCTCTATTTAGTGTGCTTGGGGGAAGAGTACGTAAGAGAGAATATAGTTAGCTTGATCTTGGCATCCCAAATCCTAGAGAAGAATAATTTATATTATTTTAGCATGTATTTATTAATGTATTCAACACACATTCAATGTAAAAGTTCGTTTAATCTCCTTTATTATAATAGTCACATTATTAAACAACTTATTTAGTACTTTATAAATAATTTTATAACTGAAACCGAGCTCTTTCGCCATACTTCAGGAGTTGCAGCCATTAAAACAGAGTGAATTCATTTTTAAAACGTCCGAGTTGGGACATTTTTCTTTACTGGAAACATCAATCATAAATCATAAACACTAAGAGCCACTCTATCCAATAATGATGATGATGAGCAGGGGAGTATTTGCTGCTTTAACTGTAATCATCCTCCCACAGATATTTAGGCTGGTATTCACTGTTCATATTTCCTAACTCTTCACAAAGCAGGGCTATTTAGCAGAGTTTGTGCTTCTTATTGTGTCCTATTGCATCCTGCTAGCAATCTGTGAGCGGTTCGCTGAGTCTTTAGACTTGGATATGAGTTCTGTGGGCAGGAACCCCCCCTCAAAAAAATTCTGCTTCTCAGTTTTCCGCATAAGATGGGGTTTTCACTGCGCTCCCCAGGAGGGGGCAATATTGGAGTGAAACTTGACTGTGAGGTCCTTGTCAATCTAAGTGGGTTAGTTTGCCTCAAAAACAGAAAGCAGAACCCCATCCCTGCCCTCACACTTTTGCATACCGGCCCAGGACCCACCTCCCTCCTGTGCACTCTGGAGCTGCCCACTCAGCCTGCAGGCTGGGGCCTGGGAGGCAGGTGCCGGGGACAAATGACAGGGATGCTTAGAGGACCCGGCTTGCCAGCAGAGGCCCCCATGAGCAGGCTCACAGAGATGGAAGACCGGCTCCCCCTTTCTACAATGGACCGGTTCTGCACAATCCCAAATAAAGCGTACACTGTGTGGGTGGTATCTACTGGGAGAAATCCACAGGGAACCCCCAAACCTGTCCCCTTCCCCCTGAGTTTTCCCCATTTTAGGAACTGACAACTCTATTCAGAAACCTGGGGAGTCACCTTTGCGTCTTCCTTTATCCTCACTCCCACTGTTAAATCCATCAGCAGGTCCTGTCCGCTCTACCTTCAAAATGTATCTTAAATGTACCCACTTTCCTCGTCTTCCCGGCTCCAGCATCCCTCCCAGGTAACCACAATGGCCGCTTCACTGGTCCTCCTATTTCAGCTTCCCCTCCAAGCCCATCTTCATCCAGCTGCTAGAGTAATCTTGAAATAGGCAGATCAGATCATGCTTCTCCCCACTTAAAAGTCTCCAATGGCTTCCAGCTGAATGGAGAATAAAATCCAAGCCCCTTTCCATGTCCTGTAAGTCTTGTGTGCTCCAGCTCCAGCCCCTTGTCACTTTTCTAACCTCACCTCATCAGGCTCTCCCTCTCGATAAGCAAGCTTTGGGCCCTGGACCTTCTGTCCCTGCCCATCACGTGCCCTGCTGGGTCCTGCCTAGGCACTCAGTGCCTGAGATGTTCTTCCCTCCCCTCTTCGCAGGGCTGGAGCCTTCTCCCCCTCGCCTTGGATGCCTTAACGCAAATGTCCTAACGGCGTACATGGCTTAAGCAAGAAAGTTTAAAGGGAAGCATTCTTGGACCAGCTTGTCTTTACTCCCTTCATTTTATATTATCAACAAACCCTGCTTATTTTCTTCCCAGTACTATTAACAATCCATTATTATTACTATTATCGTAATCATCTTATTGTCTGACCCCAAAGGAAAATAGTGTTCTTTTGTTGGCCACACTATCCCTGAAACCTAGTATTTTTAGTGGCGTGCAGTAGCGACCTGATAAATACTTGTCATTTAAATAACTGAATAAAGGAGTAAGGCTGCTATCGATCTATCTATTGTGTGGCAAAGCATTTTTTAAAAATTGTTATTGAAGTATAGTTGATTTACAATGCTGTGTTAATTTCTGCTATATAGCAAAGTGATTCAGTTATACATATTTTTTTTCATATTCTTTTCCATTATGGCTTATCATAGGACATTGATTATAGTTCCCTGTGCTATACAGTAGGATCTTGTTGTTTATCCATCCTATGTTTAATAGTTTGCATCTGCTAATCCCAAACTCCCAATCCATCCCTCTTTCACCCCCCCTCCCCCTTGACAACCACTAAGTCTATTCTCTATGTCTGTGAGTCTGTTTCTGTTTCATAGATACGTTTATTTGTGTTGTATTTTAGATTCCACATATAAGTGATATCATATGGTATTCGTTGTTCTCTGACTTACTTTGCTTAGTATGATAATCTCTAGATCCATTCATGTTGCTGCAAATGGCATTATTTCATTCCTTTTTATGGCTGGTGGTATTCCATTGTATGTATATACCACATCTTTATCTGTTCATCTGTTAATGGACAATTTATGTTGTTTCCATGTCTTGGCTATTGTAAATAGTGCTGCTGTGAACACAGGGGTGCGTATATCTTTTCAAATTATAGTTTTGTCTGGGTATCTGCCCAGGAGTGGGATTGCTGGATCATATGGCAACTCTATTTTTAAATTTTTGAGGAAACTCTGTACTGTTTTCCACAGTGGCTGCACCAATATACATTCCCACCAACAGCGTAGGAGGATTCCCTTTTCTCTGCACCCTCTCCAGCATTTGTTATCTGTAGACTTTTTAATGATGGCCATTCTGACCAGTATAAGGTGGTACCTCATTGTAGTTTTGGTTTACATTTCTCTAATAATTAGCGATGTTGAGTATCTTTTCATGTGCCTGTTGGCCATCTGTATGTCTTGTTTGGAGACTCGTCTACTTAGGTCTTCCATGCGTGGCAAAGCATTTTGAAGCCCTTGATTCAATATCATCCCTCTTGGCAAACTTCTATTTACCACTGAAGCATTTAACAAAACACCAGCGAGGGCTGAAGGGAAGCAGCAGCAAAAGCTAGAATATTTGAAATTTGCTGACAATATCATCAGGTCACACATCTTTTGCAGTCACTTTTGTAGTCACAAGTAGGGACCATCTCATCACCAAACATGGTGTCAGGCTTCTCTTGCCTGGGACCTTGACCTTTTTCACTGGGCCTGGAGTGCTCTTCTCCCAGATACGTATCGATTTTTCACTTTCCTCAGCTAATGCTCCGGTGTCACTTTCTCAGTGAGGAGGTCACTTCTCTGACCATCCCGTAGAAATTGCAGTCCCTCCACACCCACACAGGAACACACATGCTCCCTACTGCCCTTCCACACCCTATTTTTTTCATGACACTTGTTAATATCTGATATGTTATATTTATTTATATGTTTATTCATTCATTCATTCATTCTCTGTCACATTTCAGGAATTTTTGTTTGTCTTCTTCACTGTGGTATCCCCAGCCCCACAAAATGATCCCTTGCACCCTGTTGGTGTTCAATAAATACAGATAATTAGATAGGGCTGTGTCACAGGAGTGAGGAATTTGGTCATTTTCCCAGTCTTCAGTTCCGTCTGTGTTGACGTCATCTATGATGTGTCAAAGAGTTGTGTGCCATCAGACCAGTTAAAATGGACTGTATTCGCAGACCTCTGCATAAGACCTCCGTTCAGGTTGTGCACTGCTCAACTCTAGTGGCTCACGTTCACGGAGACTCACCCCCTGGAGCTGGATGGTCTCACAGCCTGCACAGCCAGGCCCAGAGCCCCAGGGAGGAGTGAATTCATGTCCTTGTGGAGGGGAGGAAAAAGTGAGAGGAAAGAAGGGAAAAGAATAAAATGGCGAAAGAAGTAGAAAAAGAGACTGAGGAGGAGAGCAGGAAATGAGTGAATAGTAGGAGAGGGGAAAACTAAAGAAGAAAGGGAAAGCTGAAAAGGCCAAGGGAGGAACCGGATCCTGGCTTCACACCTCATTCCTCCCCCCAGCAGCCCCAGCCTGTTCACCCAGGACCTTCCTCCCACTCTTCAGTGATTCCCCTGCTATTAATCGTGTACAAAACTTGGATTATATATAAAACTCACTTAGGCCACTCAGCTTCAGCTCCACCGATATCTAACATATTCACATATACCTAATTGTCCACTTTAATTTTTAAAAGAATGCTTTCCTCCTACAACTGAATTTTAATTCATTTACAAAATGCCTGCTTTTGATGTTTTAGGGTGACCAAGCCTGCAGCTGTATGAACAATACATTGAGACAGATCGAGAGGTAGAAAGAGGACAAGCTAAGAGACTGTCAGTGTAACAGAGGTGGGGGATCTGGCAGTGATGGAAGCTTGGGCAACAGTGGTAGCTATGGCAATGGGCATGAATTATAAAACTGAGAGATATGCATGAAGAAATAGGCAGATTTGATAATGATTGAATGCAGCAAGAGAAGGAATAAAATAGGATCCCAAGTTTAGGGACCCAAAAAACTGATATTTGAACAGAAGATTCTGTATGGGAGCAATTGGGTAGAAGATGGAAAATTCATTTTTAAATATGTTTAGAGGAAATTAATCCTTTGGAATTTAAAGCCAGTCCTGTTGAATGGAAAGACTTATTAATAAAACAACATACCGCAAAGGTATCTACATAATAAATTTCTCATTTTTATCCTTAGTTCTGTGAGGACAGCTCAATTATGTAAGAAAAAACTTTGATTTAGACTGTATCCATTTTCAATTCCTCTTTGCTAATGAAGTTATACAGGAAAAATAGCAAAAATACAAAAATTTGAACATAATTAGGAAAGGAAATTTTTAAACTAAACTACACCAGTTTCCAGAGATGTTTAAAGAAGGAAAAGAAAGAGGTTGCACATATTTTCTTTGGCTCATAGCCCAAAAAGTTGTACTTCAAGCTTCATAAGAAATCAAAGTAGGGAAAGATCTAGCAAAAGCAAAAATAACACAGGGATTGGGAAAGTTTTCAGTAGATTATAGCTTGGTTAGATATAAAAAAATTAAGGAAAAGAGTAGCATTTTTTAAGAACCACACTAGGAATAAAAACTTTACGCCTTATTCATAAGAAACAGGTAAAGAAGTATAAGGATTTCGTTGATACGGAAACAAAAGAATATGCCTTTTCCACTTTCTGCTGGTAAATCTTAAATCCGCTTCTGCACTAACATATAACCATGTGACACTGGACAATAAGAGTATCAACCTCAAAGGCTGTTGTGAGAATTTAGTGAGATGATCCACCGAAGGGCTTGGCATAGTGTCTGCCATTGAATAAGCTCTACCATAAGCTGTTGCTCTTCCAACTCTCTGCTGATTCCACAGTGAGATCTCATGTTTGCTAAAAGACTAGATACTGACTTTTCCTTGGTTTTTCCCATTGTGCATTTAGGTCCTGGGCAAATACCTTCCCAGCTTTATAGCACAGGGCAGGATAAAATGCCTGGCTTCCAGACCAGTGTTATTGGCTCTTGGGCATTTACCAAGGAGAGTCATGCTTTTCTGGGTAGGATCATTGGCTCCTTTGCTCCTAGTTTCTAAAGCACTGAACCAAATATTTGAAATATTTCAATCCCTAGCATGTGCAGTACCATCGTTCTCTGTCTATCTTTGCCTTCTGTACTGTACTGTGGGGACTCTACCTCTTGGGAGGCAGTAACCCCCTCAGTCTCCCTTTATCCCACTTAAACCACCCTCACCCTTAACTTTCTTCCTTACATTTTTCTGGGAGTTTCAGTTTTCCAGTGAATATAGAAGTGCTTGGGATTAAGTTGGCCAAGGATAATAATAGTAAGAACCAACAATATTGGGTACCATGCCATGTTCTATATATATTTATATACTCCCTGAAAACCTCATTTAATTCTCAGACCAACCCTATAAGGTAGATCCTCTTATTATCTTCGCTTTATAGATGAGGAAACAGGCACAGACAGTCAAGCTCTTTGTGGCAGTAGGTGAGTAGTAGAGCCGGTACTTGATCCTGGGAAGTCTGGTTCTAAGGGCCATCCTCTTAACTGTACACTAGCCTACCTATCTACAGAGAGTAAGTATCCCAGCACCTGGGTGGTAGAACAGTGGCAGTCAGTGGTATTATATGTCCCTGGCCTAGAGGCTGCATACCTTTTACAGAGTCAGGAGGCAGATGACACCTCCCCTATTCTTTCAGGAGCAGCAAAGCACAGGCAAGCCACTTTTATTACTTTTCTTAATGGAACCCTCTTCATCTTACTATCAGAGGAAATTCCTCCTATAGACCTCCTCCACACTTTTCTTTGGGCTGGATCCTGGGACTTTCTCTTGAAAATTGGAGGAGGGGGCCTCTTCTTTGGTTCTTAGTAGCCGCATTACTTCTTCTGCTACACAGTATCCTCTCAAACACAAGTTAGGCTCCCAATTCTGCCATCAAGTTACTACCCAGTGATAAAGACACAGCACAGAGACCTCACCACAGCTTCCAAGGCTAGAACGGGGGCCGCCATGAAGAGATGTGTAGGTTGGCTACTGCATGACCCAAGGGGGCGCCATGTGCACTGTTGACATCATAGATACACATAGTTATTATGACAAAATTTTTATCAGATGGCAGTGAAGTCTCTTGTTCTAATAAAATGTGTACTGTCCAAATTTTCTGACAGATGATGGACTCTTGAGGAAAGAGTGCCCTTCCCTCATTTTTTAAAGAAGGTATTATGTGGGATACTGATGGCTCTAGCTGATGTCAGCAGTATTCAGGCTTCTCAGGCAGGCTTCCTCTGAGCTCCCTAAAGCGCCTCACAGCCATGGCCCATTCCCACCCACCCTATTTAGACTAAACACACTAATTTTCTAGCCTCAAACTAGCCTAGTCCTCAAAAAGAAATTATCTTCCAAGAAACTCTACGTCCAACTGGCCCTGAAATACAACTATCCCTTTTTTCTTCCCAGGAAGAAAGGGGTAGGAGTAACTGGTAAAAGAAATATGTACTTTCATTTTTCTTAGGGGAGTATAGAACAAGAAAAAAAATAAAAGGCCCCAGTTAATCCTCCCTCCCCCAAGGAATCCTCTTATTGGGTTAATATTTGCAATTCCCCTCTCTGGTCTTTAAAATAGGATGTGTCCAAAGAAATTTCCCTTTGATTGGCTGAAGGGTGGAATAGATGAGGATGCATGTGAGGTAGATCTCAGCGTTAATGAGCTTGCGAATACTTAGAGGGGGAAAATATTTGAGAGGGACCATGGGGGCTGGGTACAGGGGACAGGTTAGAGAGAGATTTGTGGTGATGCAATGAGGCACAGAAATTAGGGAAAGGGTGAAGGATATAAATTGGATTTTTAGGAAGTTTTGCTGTATTTTGTGCTATACCACCCTCGCCTCAGTTTCCTTAAAGGACTTCAGAAAAAAATATGCATTACTTTGAAAGGCATTTGAGGGTCAGGCTTTATTTCTTAAGAATATGACACTATGCTGAGAGGAGACTTAAGGGAAGACCAAGAAATATTTGGATTATGTTAGTTTTTGGTATGATGTTAGTTTTTCCTACATCTTTGTTGTTCAATCTTTCCTAAATATTGTTACTTAAAAAACTTGTTTCTAGAGGCATTACTAGGTGATAACAAAGAAAGGCTGTAGTTAAATAAGTATAAGAAATCTCACACCGTAGACTCCTCTATCCCTCTTAGCGTGTTAAAGGGCACAGATATCCTAGAGAAAACTCTATAGCACTTGTCATCCTGCAGCGTTCCATGGGGTACTGATTTGGGAAATGCAATAGATAGATGAATAAAAATTAAAAGTGGCTCCATTAGGGACTACCACCTGACACCATCTAAAACTGGAAGACAGTTTTGTTTTTGTTTTTGTTTTTTGCGGTACGCGGGCTTCTCACGGCTGTGGCCTCTCCCGTTGCGGAGCACAGGCTCTGGACGCGCAGGCCCAGCGGCCATGGCTCACGGGCCCAGCCGCTCCGCGGCACGTGGGATCTTCCCGGAACGGGGCACGAACCCGTGTCCCCTGCATCGGCAGGCGGACTCTCAACCACTGCGCCACCAGGGAAGCCCTGGAAGACAGTTTTTTTTAAGGTAGGGATAATACGTTTTTTTCAAAACACTGTGGCCAAAGATTGTTGACTCAAATTAAAGTTGTCACAGCAAAACAAGTAAAAATGAGAAATTTCGAAACAACTATTGTGTTGAAGAGTAGGAAACAGTAGAGAATTATTATAAATTGAGGCAAGTTTGGTTTCAACTGAAAGAAATGTATATGAAATTATCTGTGATTCTCTTAGAGTAATCATATACGCAATGATCAGACTTGTTTCATTTCATTCGGTGGCAATGCTTTCTCAAAGGTACCTTTTAAAAATTAGTAGTAATGCAAAAACAGCCCCAGTGGATCAGCATTCTATCATAGGTGGCAAATTTTGGCAAAGTTTGCTTGTTGATATTGTTTAATCAGCTAGCACACTTGGCTTTATTAATTTTGAATTTTCTGTGATGAGCAAAGCTCTATTAAGTTTCTGAGGAATTACTCCCAATTCACCTGTAAGTTCAAATGTTTATGTGTCACTTAAATGCATGTATGTAGGAGATAATGGAAGGGGTAAAGGAAGGATAATGACCTTAGGGTTACAGACAACATTTAAGTTCATTTAAATCAATGGCTCCTGTTTATTTTCCTTCGGGACTGTGGGCTCTATCAGATTTCATCACATCACACACCTGCATCTTCTCGGTTTGTTTACTTTCCACCCCATGACTGCATTCAATAAACAGTGCTCAGAGTGAATAAAAACAGAGATGGGATGGTGGAGAAAATCAGTGATAGAAAATCCATACTTTATTCTTAAAACTTAATTTGAGTAAATGCAAAATGTCATTATCTTAGTATTGGGTAGTTGAAATCTCATGTTTTACATATAAACTTTACAACAGGTGACTTTACAACAAAGTTATTTTTTACATATCACTTTACAACAGAAAATAAATGCATCTGAGAGGGTGCATCTGAGAGGATTATTGTTTTCGCATATAACAATGTTGGTTTCATTTTTAAAAATAAAAGAATACCATGTTTTACTCATCTCAACAGGAAGCAGAAATCTGTCACCATGTCATTTCTGCACAACTTCTTAAAGAGACACCTTTCCATTTATTCTTTGAGATTTAGTTTTTTAGGATGAATCTGAATGGTTGTTTAGAATAATGTAACATCTCTTCATGTCCCTGTAGTCATGGAATTGGATTTGAAGTTTTCACACTCCGGTCAGAATACCTTCTTCAAGGAAGAAATGCACACCAATCTAACAACTATTTAGTGACATCGGTCAGCACAGAGAGGACATTAGAACCCTTCCAGTTATAGAAACTGTGCATACTGGAATGTGCTAGTTTTGTTTTTTCACACAGTGTAAAACCAGGTTGAGGACACATCCCCATAACCAGGTATGTGCTCCCCTCAGACGGAGAGCCTGAGAAGATTGAGTGAAACCCCAGTCTCGGTACCTTGCATGGGGCCTGGTATGCAGTTGACAAGGAGTTGGATATTCGCCGAATTGATTTGAAACTCAATTATATAAAATCATCATATATAGCAGATTATAGGATCAGAGGATGTTAGAACTGAAAAAGTAACAGTGATTACCTTAACTAGTCTTCTCATTTTTTCCATGGGAAAGTAAAGCAGTGGACAAGAGCAAAATTACTAATTCAGTATTAAAAGGCTTGGAATGTGGGTACTCACTTGCCTTCTCAAGTTTACAGAATCATGGAATCTCAGAGTGGGGACCGGTCTGAAGTTAGAGACAACCTGTGATGCATAAATATCCTTTACAATATGCTCTTCAAATAATCCCTCGAGAAGACTGGGCCAGGTGACTTGGTTCCCTGGGCACACAGGGGAGGTTGTAAGCCCCTAGAAGAATCCCTCACATGGCAACTTCTGACATGGTGCAGGAGCCAATGTGAGGAGGTGTCAAGGCAGACAGGTAAGTGAGTGAGCCCAAGGCACGTTCATGGTTCTCATGGGACCTAGAGAGGGTACAGGAAAGGTTCATGATCACAAGATATAGGATGAAATAGGTGGGGACTATTGACACCAGTGGGAAATAACTGGAACCATGGACTCCAGGGATGAACCAAACCATTGTCCCCAAAATGCCAGATGGGACCAGTCGCACCCAAAGGCACTGGTTCATAGAGCCATATCAACCTATCTGCTTGTATCCAGAGGACACAGAAGGGATTATGAGGACCTGTACTTTACTGTTAACATTAGATTATGCAGAATGCACACACATGCACATGCAAGCACACATGTAGATACACACACCTCCCCAATCCCCCAGATTATCATGGAGAGAACTGGGATCAGGAGATAGAGATGAAAAATCCAAGAGGCTGGGCATTTTTCATAAAGAGGATGAGGAATTTCTTGTGCCAGCCAAATGGAGTAAGCCAACTACTGCCTATCTCTTCTACTGATTTCAACTAACAACTCCAGACAGAGTAAAAAAGCAACTACGTGAGCACTCTGAAAAGTAAACAATAGCAAGCAGATTCGGGAAGGAAGTCAAAAGTTGCAGAATGACCAGAATGGCACTGAGTTTACTGGGCTCTTTTCCCTCCTTTATCTTTTGACTTTGACGTGAGGGCAACTGATGTCCTGGAACAGAGTAGCAGTGTGGACAGCAAGACCTCCAAGAGACACCTCCCTGTTTCCAAGAGGACAGGGAAATGGGGACCCTGTGAGCTAGAAAGTGTGTAGGAGGGGGGAATCTCCTTTCTCTCTCCCTCTCCCCTCCTCTTTCTCTTGCCCTCTCTCTCTCCTTTAGCTCTTTTCTGAGGGCAGCACCAGTGATGGAATTGCATTGCCAAGTGATGGTGGCAGTAAAGGCACCTACCATCTCTAAAAGAAAATGCATCTCTCTAGCCAGAATTGGGATGAGGGGGTCCCTGCAGTCTGAAGAGTGTAGGGGAATCTAATCTTTGCTATTTTTGTCTCTCCTTTATCTCACTGCTTAGCACTTAGGGTGAAACCAGTGCTAGGGGCTAAATATCTGAGAGAAATCCCAGATTTCTAGCCAGAGAGCTAGGAAAAAGGACTTCTGAAAGCCAGAGAGAGTGGGAGAAATTTCAGAGAGGACAGAGCTGGAGAAAGGGATCCCCTATCTATATATCAACCAACCCAAGTTCCAAGCTCACCCCTGAGCTGCATCAGCAAAGAAATATAGCAAAGGCTTTAGGGTCTGAGCTATGATAAAAACTACTACCCAAATCTCAGACTAAACACTAAGTGACACACATGCAGAGCAGATTCGAAAACAGCTTAACAAAGGCTTTGAAAACCTAACTAGAACCACTACTGAGGGAAGGCGAGACAGAATATGTGAGCTGAACACAGCTGGGCTTATTGTCTCCTAAAACAAACAAGCAAATCAACATTCTCCAGCGGGTTTTAAGAGATCCCAAAGTCTCACAAGATTATATCCAAAATGCCTAGCATACAATCCAAAATTATATACCAAAAACAAACAAATAAAATCCCAGGAATATATGGCAAATTTCCAAGGAAAAAGACAAAGAACAGTTGCCAGTACCAAGAAGACCCAAATATTTAAATTATTAGAGTCTTTAAAAAGTGAGATAAAGGTGAACACAATTGAAAGGAGTGGACGGAAGTTCTCAACAAAGAAGTAGAAACTATGAAAAAGAATTAAATGAAAATTTTAGAATTGAAAAATTCAATAGTTGGAACAAGAACATTCACTTGATGGGCTCCATAACAAAACAGAGAGAACAGAGGAAAGATGCAGCAAACTTGAGAGAAATAATCTAATTTGGAAAAGAAAAAAGTGGGAAAATATTGAAAAATATGAACAGATCCTGAGGACTTGTGGGGCAATCACAAAAAGTCTAACATTTGTGTCATTGGTCTCGAGAGGATAGAAGGTGAGGCTGAAAAGATATTTGAAGAAATATTGGCCAAAAACTTCCCAAATTTTGTGAAAGAAATCAATTTACAGATTGAAGATGCTCAGAATCCGTACCCCCTCCCCAAAGGAATACACTCAAAGAAAACCATGCCCAGTCACATCATGATCAAACTGCTAAAACCCAGTGATAAAGACAAATCCTGAAAGCAGCCAGAGAATGATACATTACATAGAGGGGAACAATTCTTTGAATGACGAGATTTCTCATCAGAGGCCATGGAACCTAGAAGACAGTGGAACCATATCTTTAAAGTGCTGAAAGACAGGAACTGTCATTCTATGTTCAACAAAAAATATCTTTCAGGAACGAAGGCTAGGTAGACATTCTCAGATGATTGAAAACTGAATGTATTACCAGCAGATATGACCTAAAATAAATGCGAAAGGAAATTTTTTTTCAGACGAGGGAAACATGGATCATCAGGAATGAAGAAAGAGTAACAGAAATGGTAAATATCTGGGTAAAAAAATGACAGACTATTTTTTCCCTGAAAGATCTGTAAAATATTTATGACTAGGGCTTCCCTGGTGGCGCAGTGGTTGAGAGTCCGCCTGCCGATGCAGGGGACACGGGTTCGTGCCCTGGTCCGGGAAGATCCCACATGCCGCGGAGCGGCTGGGCCCACCATGAGCCATGGCCGCTGAGCCTGCGCGTCCGGAGCCTGTGCTCCGCAACGGGAGAGGCCACAGCAGTGAGAGGCCCGTGTACCGGAAAAAAAAAAAAAAAAATTTATGACTATAAAAATAAAAAATTATAACATTTCCTGGTTGGACTTCTCATTGCGTGTAAGACCTGTGGCAACTATAACATAAAGAAACTGAGTGTTTACCTATTGATCTGTGATAATTACTGAATCAGTACACTCTACTGACTTTTCCCCTGCTATCCACTGGGGTGAGTGTTTGTGAAGAAAATCAGAGCAGTTATAGAGAAAATAATCTAAAGTTTCCATATACAACTCAGTTGTACTTAAGTAAATTAGAGACGTTGTCACACATATATTTTTGTTCTTTTTGGAGGGAGAGAGTGAGACAAACTATTTGCATGATTACCATGTAGTTTCTGATTATCTTCATATTCCAAGTTGACAGCCCAATTCAGGACTTCCAAAAAGTTTGATACAGGTGGAAAATTCTTCTGCATGCCACTTTCTTTTACCTGATCCCTGTTTATCTCCCACTCCAAGAGACCATTTGTAAACTGGGAAATTATGGTATTACCTGTTTTTTGTAAACTGAACAACTTTTGTTAGATAGCCTAAGCTGTATTCTCCCCCGCGGATTTTGGTAACTGTCCTGTCCCAGATTCAGTACCACCCTGACCCCAGCCCCAGTTGAGATATATTTTATTCCCTGGGGGCATACTCCTGCTTTGGATCTTTAAGTTTAGAGCACGATCTCCTAAAAATTACTGAACACAGAATTTTTTCACATCTCTGGTAAGCTGCTGATGGTAGTAGCTAGGGGCTCCTACTCTTAAGAATTTTTCCTCTAATTTTTAAAATTGCATACTCATTCTTTTAGGATACTTCCTTTCACACAGGGGCATGTAAGGAAGATTCCTTTGGATTTTCTTGTCTCACTTTCTTTCCCTGATACTGTGTTTTTGGAAGCACAGGGGTGATGATTGGAAACCACATTGAAATATTGGGGGTTTTTCTAAATTTCATGTCCTGTAGTTTTGTCAGTTTCCTTATCAGCTTGCTATTGGTATTTTTATTTTTTTGGTTTTTCTCCTTTTGGTTGGGGGTAAAGGAATCTCATTTTGTGAGGTATCAGGGGAGGAATTACTAATGATCTGGTTTTATTCTGCTATCTTTATTCAGAAGCCTGAGCATGAGATAAGGGTTTTGGCTTCAACACAATATATGCATTTCTGAATAACTCCACACCCTGCAAAATTGTACTAAAAATAACTGGACTAATAGAAAAAAAGAAAATTATGTATAGATCACTCAAAACCTGCGCAACTTTGTAATCAGAGCATCAACAAAGAAATTAATAATCTAATTAAAATACTGGCACATGGGATAAGGGAGGGTAGGAGGGAGACGCAAGAGGGAGGGGATATGGGAATATAAGTATACATATAGCTGATTCACTTTGTTATACAGCAGAAACTAACACAACATTGTAAAGCAATTCTACTTCAGTAAAGATGTTAACTTAAAAAAAATAAAGGTGAGATATAATATTATACTAATGCACTAAGACAAAAAAAAAATACTGGCACAGCTAAAAGACACTGAATTTTTTTTTTTAATGGAGAACGTAGCTTGGTGGAAAAAGAAATGAGGAAAGGTTGAGGTTACTGAGTTATGGAGGCCAGGACAAAATGCCCACATGTCAGGAGGACATCACAGCAAGGACTTCAAGGACAGAGTGTATAGCTAAAACCGAGCTAAGAGGATGGTTGTCAGGTACGAGGGCATCCATGTGGTACTGAATACCTCTGCAGCTTGTGGTCAGTGGCACTCATGTAGTTTGTGCTTTACTATTATTTGATGATGTAAAACATTATTGTGCTGGGGAAAAGCCCATAGGAAAATTTCATATGAAGATTCTCAACATATCCACAGTATTCTTTTATTTCCCAGTCAGCATGAGCTAGCTTGGATTACTGAGAGACACATGACAATGAAACAGATTGTACCTATTCATATGTAATATTTTCTAAGAGGATCATTTCAGCAAAATCTCTGGCTATATATTAACTTATAAAAATGATGCTACATCACAGATTTTAAAAATGATCTTGTCAGTGTTTTAAAATACTAAAACAAGAACAACTGAAGGCAGAAAAAATAATGAACATAATGCTTACTAAACATGCTTATGTTGTCATTCAATATGGAAAGACTGGGAATAATCTCTACATGCAACAGGAAAAAAATTGATAAACTAGGGTACATCAATTCACTGGAATACAATGTGAACATTAACAAAGATTTATGATTACATGTATTATCAAGGAAAGATATTTAATATTATGTAAAAAAGTATGTAATATACATAACTCTGTGTGCATATATACCAAAATGTTAGCTGTGGTTATCTCAGTATCTCAGTGTAATAGGATTCCAGTGATTTTTGTTTTTTCCCCCTTATCTGTATTTCCGTTTTTTCTGTAATAAACTTATATTACTCTTGCAGTAAGATAAAGGGAAGTTATTATGAAAACTCACATCTGAAAATATTTTAGCTCTCTCAGCATTTTATAGCAGGAAACAGCAAGCAATATAATTTCAAAACCATAGGGGGCTAGTTTTAAAGAGCCTCTTCTGCTTTGACCTACTAGCATGGTAGAGCTTGGTGACGTGTGGACATGGCATGAAATGTGGGGCTGGGGTCTGGAGAGGTTATACCAACATTCACTTAAAAGTCTGTTAGATTTGGTCTATTGCAACATCCTAAGCTTATCGACAAACTTTATTTTCAGGGACCATCCATCTCTTATGGAAACACTATTTCCTCCGAGGCACATGTGTATGCAACACAATGCAGACTCTTTGCTGGGGGAAGAAATGAGTGACTATAACAACAGGAAAGCGGGTTAATGCTACAGCATGAATCAAGGCACCAAAAGGACAAAATAAAAAAAAAGTGTTTTCTTGCATTTGCAAGTGTGACCACAGCATGGTTTGGGCCATCCAGAACAGGGACGATTCAGTTGGGTCTCTCTTATTTCTGAAACCGAGCAAACAGGGCTGGATCCCAGTGGCTCTGAAACAGATACGGTTCTTTGTGTTAGTAACATCTGCATCACTGTGAGTCAATGATTTACCTCCTCTGGGCCTCAGCTTTCCTAGTTGCAAAATGTTTGTGATGATCCCAGAGGTTCTCCTGTGGCTCTGAAATTCTACAGTTATAATTTAAGGGAATTCAATTAATATTAGTGGAGCACCTACTATGTGCAAGTATTATGCTAGGTTCTTCAGTGGGTACAAAGTGAGTAATATGTAGTCTCCCTCCTCAAGAAGCTGACAGTCTGATAGGAGATATAGACATACAGATAATTAAGGCAAAGTAGAAGTGCCACTAGAGCAGAATAAATACGATGCCCTGAAAGTTGTAAAGAGCTAGGATAGCCTCAGTAAGAGTTCTAAAGCGTTTCTCCTGGACTGTCTTCTTTAGGCATTTTCAATTTTTTGGCCATCTAGCTCTCTAAAATATGAACACATTCTTTTCAAAAACTCCAAACTGTAACAAGCCAATAAAAATAGGAATCTCTTTGTTGCAAACACTAAAGGAATTCGCTCCAATAAAATAGAATAAACCCTCAGTAATTCAGACCAAGGAAGGTAAGAATTGAGATTTAATGCGAAGTCCATTATAGGATATGTGCATTATGTGATTTTAATGACTTGTAGTTTTACTTTCAAGGGTATACAGGAACATTGCCTAGAAATCTTTACAAAGTGACTTTTGTAGAATATAAAATTTGAAAGCCCCGTATATGTCTAGTCCAACCTTCTCAGTGTACCGGTGGGAAAACTCATACAAACTGGTTATTCAAGGCCCCAGAGAGAGGAGACTTTTTAAATGACACAACAAATGTTCATAAATGTTTATTTGATGAGCTTGAATTTTCTTGAAAGTGCCTTGTTCTCCAATGTTCTCCACATTTCCTACAGTCTTGTTCAGTCTATTGTTCAGTCTATTTTTTCAGTCTATTAATTTGAACTTTATGAATAGGAGAGAGATTTGGTAGCACAAGTAAACTTTCATCTATTTGCAGCTCTTTCCATTCATCTTGGTGCCAAACAGGCAATTTCTAGCCTATATTGTTAACGTGAGGGGCACTGGAGGAGGAAGAAAGTCGACAGATATTAACTATCCTGGTGGTATTTTTCCAGGACAGGGGCCTGACCTTCTGCAGATTAGCTAACCATCTAGCAGATATTATTGAGAAAGGCTGTCAAGGCATCTTAAGGCCCCCAATTTTTCCTCTGCTGGACTGCTAAGGCTAAATTACATTGTTCTGAATTCACTCCTCTGGAATATAATTTTGTGTCACCAGCTGTCATGTGTGAGAGGTAATAAAACTTCACCTATTAGGTTAAATCATGTAAAATTGCTGCATTGGTAGGTCCAAAAAATGGCAATTTCATTTGGTTGAACCTATATTTCACAGAATTAACTAATTAGATATTAACCACACTCTTAGAGAGCAGATAATAGGACTCTAAAGGAAAGAGACACAGAAAAGTTACATATTGACAGAAAAAGGAGTTAGGAAAAAAAGGCATAGGATGGGAGGTTGCCAGGATAGCAGATGTGGGTGGAGCATCAAAAAGGGAAAGGACGGGGCTTCCCTGGTGGCGCAGTGGTTGAGAGTCCGCCTACCGATGCAGGGGACGCGGGTTCGTGCCCCGGTCTGGGAAGATCCCACATGCTGTGGAGCGGCTGGGCCCGTGAGCCATGGCCGCTGAGCCTGCGCGTCCGGAGCCTGTGCTCTGCAACGGGAGAGGCCACAACAGTGAGAGGCCCACGTACCGCAAAAAAAAAAAAAAAAAAAAAAAAAGGGAAAGGACGAATAGTATATAAACTTGGTCTACTCTATACGGTCTTCAATGCCAGTTGTGTTCAGAGGTGCAAAAGAAAGCAGAGACATGATCTCCCTCAAAAAGAAAAGAGCATACAAATTGCTAGTGAGCCGTACAAGCCTATATAAAATCAAGAGCTGGATTATTTTCAGACCACACATATTACAATAATTCCAGAAAGAAAAAGATCACTCTAGGTGGTCAGGCAAGAGGCTAAAGAGGTAATATCTTCAGCTGAGCTTTGAAGGATCTGAGTAAGTAGGGGGACATGTACTCTACTCGTGGCAGAATTTATCCAAAAAGAAAGTTGGCAGTTTCTAATGTGGATACAAAAAGGGGCCTCCATGCTCCAAAAACTGCTCTTCTTCTCTTCTTCCTTCCCTTGTCGGGGTAGCATAGCATTTCATCATTTGTGGTATAATTCCATGTGAATTAATTGATTATGTCTTCATCTTTGGTTGCAAAAGAAAAAAAGGGGTGGATAGAGAGAGGGAAAACTCCCCTGGAAACAATGCTTATATAATTCCTGCCTCAATTTCCCTGTCATTGAGTGAAAAAACTCATGGGAATCCAAAAAATTAAAGTCCCATCTCCTAGGCTTGTGAATTCAATTTGTTTGAATTGGTTGCTAGAAAATAAATAAATAGACTGAAGGCAGGACCAAGTCCTTAACATCAGCACATTGAGGTTAAGCATGCAAAGGTTTTTAAGCATAAACAGAATACCTAAATAGCCCAAGAGGGAAGAAAATCATGCATTTGGGCTCAGTACAGGTGGTGTGACAGGGTGGCCAGGAAAAGGTAGAGGTATTCTGAGCAGAGTTCCCAGATGCTTCTGCATAAAAACAACTCTACCGCAATTATACCCCAATAAAGATGTTAAAAAAACAAAACAAAATACCTATATTTCTGAGAATATGTCAGATAATGTATTTAGAGAAGGTATTTTTAAAGCTGTTTGCCTGTTTTGAACATTTGCGATCTTTGGATTTCTAGTGGGTTTCTGTTTTGTTTTTAATCATACAAACCGAAATATCTTCAGGATATGTTTTTACTAAGGATCGGGTGTGGAAGATATGAGATAAGGTGTTGGCAATAAAATTTTTTTAAAAAGTGACATCAGAACAAATCCAATAAACTGCAAGAACATTATCTATTGCAATAGTTTTTAAACTTTTCACTACCAGGCACAACTTTTATTATTCCTTCTCCTCACCCCAGGATTTGTGTTTTATAAGATAGTTATTGCTATCCAATAAAAATTTCATTCCATCTCTGTTCCCACAACTTTTCTACTTCTGTTGTATTCCAGATTTTTAACAATCTACACTTAGGAAAGGGTCACAATATTATGAAATCATGTATCTAACTATGTAAAGTTAAGAAACAATAACACATGCTAATCGTGGTATAGATTTGACTGTTCCTCTGTACTCACATCTAATATGCATGGCATCCTCAAAATTCACGTCATAATCTTCAAGAAATAATCAGTGGTTTTGATCAGGGAAGAATAGCCTTTTTATTCCTTTTCCCCCTCTTCTTCTTTATCTTCAGCCCTATTTTATTTATTTTTTCCTTCCAGTTGTATTAAGGTATAATTGACATACAGCACTGTATAAGTTTACGGTATAGCACATAATGATTTGACTTACATACATCATGAAATGATTATCATAACAGATATAGTGAACATCCCTCATCTCATATACATACAAAATCAAAGAAATAGAAAAAATGTTTTCCTTGTGATGAGAACTCTTAGAATTTACTCTCTTAACAATGTTCATATATAACATACAGCAGTGTTCATTATATTTATCATGTTGTACATTAAATCCCTAGTACTTATTTATCTTATAACTAGAAGTTTGTAGCTTTTAACTGCCTTCATCCAATTCCTCCCCTAACCCTGGCCTGCCTCTGGTAACCACAAATCTGATCTCTTTTTCTATGGTTTGTTTGTTTGATTTAGAAGTATGATTGACCTACAACGTTATGTTAGTTCCTGTTACACAATATAGCAGTTTGATATTTCTGTACATTTCAAAATGATCACCAGGATAAGTCCAGTTAGATATAAAGATATTACATAGTTATTAACTATATTCCCCACACTGTACATTTCATACCTGTGACTCATTTATTTCGCAACTGGAAGCTTATACCTCTTAATCTCCCTCACCAATTTCTTTCCTCCCCCCACTCCCTCCACTCTGCCAACCACCTGTTTATTCTCTGTATCTATAATTGTTTGTTATATTTGTTCATTTGTTTTTTAGATTCCACATATAAGTGAAATCACACAGTATTTGTCTTTCTCTGACTTATTTCACTAACTATAATACCCTCTAGGTCCATCCATGTTTTCTCAAATGGTAAGATTTCCTTCTTTTTGGTGGCTGAGTAATATTCCTTTATATTCATATACCACATATGCTTTATCCATTCATCTATGGATTGCATTCATATCATAGCTATTGTAAATAATGCTGCAGTGAACATAGGGCTGCATATATCATTTCTAATTAGTGTTTTTGTTTACTTCAGATAAATACCCAGGAGTGGAAATGCTGGGTCATATAGTAGTGCTATTTTTAATTTTTTGAGGAATCTCCATGTTGTTCTCCATAGTGGCTGCACCAGTTTATATTCCTGCCAACAGTATGCAAGGGTTCCCTTTTCTCTACATCCTCTCCAACACTCGTTATTTGTTGTCTTTTTGATAATAGTCTTTCCGACAGGTGTGAGGTAATAATATCTCATTGTGGTTTTGATTTGCATTTCCCTAATGACTAGTGATGTTGAGCATTTTCATGTGCCTGTGGGCCATATGTATGTCTTCTTTGGAAAAATATCTATCCAGATCCTCTCCCCATTTTTAAATCAGGTTGTTTGTATTTTTTGATGTTGAGTTGTATGAGTTCTTTGGATATCAACACCTCATCAAATATATCTTTTACAAATATCTTTTCCCATTCAATAGGTGGCCTTTATGCTTTATTGATAGTTTCCTTTGCTGTGCAAAAGCTATTTAGTTTGATGTAGTCCCATTTATCTATTTTTCTTTTGCTTCCCTTGCCTGAAGAGTCATATCCAAAAACATACTACTGAGAATAATGTCAAAGAGCTTACTGTCTATGTTTTCTTCTAGACACTTTATGGTTTCAGGTGTTACATTTAAGTCTTTAATCCATTTTGAAATTATTTTTGTGCATAGTGTAATAGAGTAGTCCAGTTTGGCTCTTCTGCATGTAGCTATCCAGTTTTCCCAATGCCATTTATTGAAGAGGCTCTTTTCACCATTCTATGTTCTTGCCTCCTTTGTCATAGATTAATTGCCCATATAAATGTGGGCTCTATATTCTGTTCCATTGATCTATGTGTCTACTTTTGTAGTACCATACTGCTTTGATTACTATAGCTTTGTAGTATAGTTTGAAATCAAGGAACGTGATACCTCCAGCTTTGTTCTTCTTTCTCAAGAATGTTTTGGTTATTTAGGGTCTTTTGTGTTTCCATGAAAATTTTAGAATTATTTGTTCTAGCTCTGTGAAAAATGTCATTGGTGTTTTGATAGGGATTGCATTGAACTGTAGATTGCCTGGGTAGTATGGTCATTTTAACAATATTAATTCTTCCAATCCATAAATACCGTATATTTTTCCACCTGTTTATGTCAACTACAATTACTTTCGTCAGTGTCTTATAGATTTTTGAGTACAAGTCTTTTAGCTCCTTAGTTAGATTTATTCCTAGGTATTTTATTCTTTTTGATGCAATTGTAAATAGAACTGTTTTCTTATTTTCTCTTTCTGAGGGTTTTTTGTTAGTGTATAGAAATGCAGCATGTTTCTGTATATTAATTTTGTATCCTGCAACTACCAAATTTATCGATGAGTTCTAGTAGTTTTTTTGGTGGTCCTTTTAGGATTTTTTATGTATAGTATCATGTCATCTATCATTTTATGTATAGTACATGTCAACTGTAAACAGTGACAGTTTTACTTCTTCCTATCCAATTTGGATTCCTTTTATTTCTTGTCTGATTGCTGTGGCTAGGAATAATAATGTCTTATTGAATAAAAGTGGCAAGAGTGGGCATCCTTGTCTTGTTCCTGATCTTAGGGGAAATGCTTTCAGTTTTTCACCATCCAATATGTTATGTATGGGCTTCTCATATATGACCTTTATTATGTTGAGGTATGGTCTCTCTATACCCACTTTGTTGAGAGTTTTTTACCATAAATGGATGTTGAGTTTTGTCAATAGTCCTTTCTGCACTTATTGAGATGATCATATGATTTTTATTCTTCAATTTTTTAATGTGGTGTATCACACTGATTGATCAGAAGATATTGAAAAATCCTTGCATCCCTGGGATAAATCCAATTTGATCATGGTGTATAAACCTTTAGTGTATTGTTGAATTTGGTTTGCTAATGTTTTGCTGAGGATTTCTTCATTTATGTTCATCAGTGATATTGGCATGTAATTTTCTTTTTTGTATGTGATATCTTTGTCTGGTTTTGGTATCAGGGTGATTCTGGCCTCATAGAATGAGTTCAGAAGCACTCCTTCCTCTGCAATTTTTCAGAATAGCTTGAGAGTAGGTGTTAAATCTTTAAATGTTGGTAGAAATCATCTGTGAGGCCATCTGGTCCTGGACTTCTGTTTGTTGGGAGGTTTTTTAAAATTACTGATTCAATTTCATTACTGGTCATTGGTCTGTTCATATTTTCTATTTCTTCCTGGTTCAGTCTTGGGAGACTGTACATTTCTAGGAATTTGTCTATTTCTTCTAGGTTGTCTATCTTATTGTCTAATTGTCTGTGATAATCTCTTATGATTCTTTGTATTTCTGAGGTATCAGTTGTAACTTCTCTTTTTTTCATTTCTGATTTTGTAGATTTTGACCTTCTTTTTTTCCTTGATGAGTCTGGTAAAGATTTGTCAATTTTGTTTATCTTTTTAAAGAAACAGCTCTTAGTTTCATTGGTCTCTTCTATATATTTTTTACTCTCTATTTCATTTATTTCTGTTCTGATCTTTATGATATTTTTCCTTCTACTAACTTTGGGTTTTGTTTGTTCTTTTCTAGTTCCTTTAGGTATAAAGTTACAATATTTATTTGAGATTTTTCTTGTTTCCTGAGGTAAGCTTGTATCACTATAAACTTCCCTCTTAGAACTGCTTTTGCTGTGTCCCATAGATTTTGAATAGTTTTGTTTTCATTTTCATTTGTCACTAGGTATTTTCTGGTTTCTTCTTTGATTTCTCCAGTAATCCACTGGTTGTTTAGTAGCATATTGTTTTGCCTCCACATGTCTGTTTTTTTTGCATTTTTTTTTCTTGTAGTTGATTTCTAGTCTCATAGCTTTGTGGTTGGAAAAATGCTTGATATGATTTCAGTTTTCTTACATTTACTGACCAAATTTACTTAAGTTTGTGGCCTAGTAGGTGATCCATCCTGGAGAATGCTCTATGTGCACTTGAAAAGAATCTGTGTCCTGATGTTTTGGGATGGAATGTCCATATATTTATATATATATATATATATATATAAAGTTCATCTTATCTAATGTGTCATTGAAGGCCAGTATTTCCTCATTGATTTTCTATCTGGATGATCTGTCCATTATGTAATTGGTGTGTTAAAGTCCCCTAGTATTATTGTGTTACTGTCAATTTTTCCCTTTATGTCTATTAATATTTGCTTTATGTATTAAGGTGCTCCAACGTTGGGTGCATATATATTTATAACTGTTGTATCTTCTTAGATTGATCGTTTGATCATTATGTAATGTCCTTCTTTGTCTCTTATTGTCTTTGTTTTAAAGTCTATTTTGTCTGATATAAGTATCGCTGTCCATTTGTTTGGAACACTTTTTTCATTCACTCAGTTTCAATCTGTGTGTATCTTTAGATCTGAAGTTAGTTTCTTGTAGGCAACATATTTATGGATATTGTTTTTGTTTCCATTCAGCCATTCAGTGTCTTTTGACTGCAGCATTTAGTCCATTTACATTAAGTAATTATTGATAGGTATGTACTTATTGCCATTTTGTTCATTGTTTTCGGGTTGTTTTGTAGTTCGTTTTTGTTCATGTCTTCTTCTTTTGCTTTCTTGTGGTTTGATGACAGTCTTTAGTGTTTGGATTCCTCTCTCTTTTTTATGTGCATATCTATTATAGATTTTTGGTTTTTCATTACCATGAGGTTTATATATAGCTATATATATACATTGTTGTTTTAGTTTATTGATCTCTTAAATTGAAATGCATTTTAACAATCTTGTATTTTTACTACCTGCCCCCCCCCATGTTTACTGTTTTTGACATTATATTTTATGTCTTTTGGTTTTGTGTATCCCTTAACTACTTATGGTGGATATAGATGATTTTACTCCTTTTGTTTTTTAGCCTTTCTATTAGCTTTATATGTGTACCAGTGAGATTTTTCCACTCATAATTTTCATATTGCTAGTTGTGGTCTTTTCTTTTTTGCTTAGAGAAGTCCCTTTAACAATTCTTGTAAAGTTAATTTTGTGGTGCTGAATGCTTAGCTTTTGCTTGTCTGTAGGACTTTTTTTTTTTAATTAATTTTGGCTGCATTGGATCTTCGTTGCAGTGTGCGGGCATCTCATTGTGGGGCTTGGTAGTTGTGGTGCACGGGCTCAGTTGCTCTGCGGCTTGTGGGATCTTCCTGGACCAGGGATCGAACCCATGTCCCCTGCACTGGCAGGCAGACTCCCAAGCACTGAGCCACCAGGGAAGCCTGTCTGTAGAACTTTTCATCGCTTCTTCAAATCTGAATGAAAACCTTGCTGGATATAGTATTCTCTCTTTTTTTCATAGTAATTGTAATAGTTAATATTTATTGCCATTTAATATATGTCAGGCACTGTTTTAGGGTATTTATTTAATGAATGTTGATCTTTAACATTGAATGATCTCAATCCCAAAGAATTAAAATTGTAAGTTTAGTGTTTTGCTGTTTTAAGACCTGTCAACTAGTGTGTCATTGGAGTTCTTCCTTCCTAGAAATTTCTCTTACACAGGAACTATTATATGATGCAGTTGACAAACATAGGGAAGGGGTGTGGATACAAAAACTCTATGATCACCCCCTAGACCATTAAAGATTGAGTCATTATTCTATGACATAAGCCAAAATTGTGTTTGTTTTTGCTGTCTCTCATTAGTGTTTTGTTTAGGCACAGAGGGTAGGGCAACAACTCCTCCTCCTACAAAAGCTCCAGGCTTTACCTGCTATCACCTTACTTTTTTTTTTCTAATTAGTTATCTATTTTATACATATTAGTGTATATATGTCAATTCCAGTCTCCCAATTCATCCCACCAGGATATAGTATTCTTGATTGTAGGTTTTTTGCTTTCATCACTTTAACTATATCATGCCACTCCCTTCTGGTCTGCAGGGTTTCTGCTGAAAAGTCAGCTCATAACCTTATTGGAGTTCCCTTGTACATAACTTGTTGCTTTTCCCTTACTGTTTTTAATATTCTCTCTTTATTTTTAATTTTTGCCATTTTAAATACAGTGTGTCTTGGTGTGGTCCTCTTTAGGTTGATCCTGTTCAGAATTCTCTGTGCTTTCTGGTTCTGGATGTCTGTTTCCTTTCCCAGGTTAGGGAAGTTTTCATCTATTATGTCTTCAAATAATTTCTCTGCCTCATTCTCTCTCTCTCTCTCTTCTCCTTCTTGGACGCCTATAATGCAAATGCTAGTACATTTGATGTTGTCCTAGAGAGTCTCTTAAACTGTCCTAATTTCTTTTTATTCTTTTTCTTTTTTTCTGTTCTGCTTCTATGATTTCCACTACTCTGTCTTTCAGATTACTGACCCATTTCTCTGTATCATCTAGTCTACTGTTGGTTCCTTCTAGTTTATTTTTTTTTCAATTATTGTATAATTCATCTCTGGTTCTTCTTTATATTTTCTAACTCTTGTTAAAACTTCTAAATTTTCATTCTGCTCATCCCATCTTTCTCCAAGTTCTTTGATCATCTTTATGATCATTACCTTGAACTCTTACTGGGTAGATTGCTCATCTTCACTGTACTTATTTCTTATTCTGGGGATTTATCCCATTCCTTCATTTGGAACATAGTTCTCTTTCACCTGATTTTGCCTAATTTGCTGTCTTTACTTCTATGTATCTGGTAAGTTGGTTACATTTCCTGACCTTGGAGAAGTCGCCTTGTGTAGGAAACATCTTATGTGTCCCAACTCTGGTCACTGGAGCTATATGCTGTAGGGATTCCTCCTATTTGGGTTGCATGGATCCTTCTGTTGTGATGGGTTGACTGCTGTGGGTGGTCTTGTAGGTGTGGCTGGCCCTTGGTCTGGTTGTTTGTCAGGTCCTGCCTTGGGCAGAGGCTGCCAGCTGCTGGTGGGTGGAGCTGGGTCAAGAAGTGGCAGGCTGAAGAGCCCAGGGTCTCAGGGCTAGTGCTGGCCTGCTGGTGGGCAGAGTTGGCTTCTGGGATGAATGGTTGCAGGGCTGGAGGTCCCCAGTCTAGTTCTGGCCTCCTGTTGCGGGGGGTGGGGGCAGTTATTTACATGGCTGGCTGCAGGGTCCAGGTTGTCCCAAAGCTATGTTGGCCTGCTGGTGGTGAGACAGTATCCCAGGTTGATTGGCTAAGGGGCCCAAGGTGTCCCAGAGCTGGTGTTGGCCTGCTTCTTGGCAAGGCTGGAGCCCAGGGGGTTCCAGGTCTTGTGCGGGCCTGCTGGTGCATCAGTTGGGTCCTGACATGGGCAGGCTATGGGGCTGCAGTTGTCTTGAGTCTGGTGTCTGCCTGCTGGTGTGTGAGGCTAGGCCCAGGGCTAGTGCCCACCCACTAGTGGGTGGAAATTGGTCCCAGGGTCTCTGGCTGCAGAGCCCTGGTGGTCCCATGGCTAGTGCTGATGCACTGGTGTGCAGGACTGGGTCTTGGGGTAGCTGTGGGGTCAGGGGACCTTAAGGAAGCCAGCCTGCTGGTGGGTGGGGGTCGTGTCCTTGCCCAGCTAATTGCTTGGCTTGGCCTGAGGTGTCCCAGTACTGGTGCACACAGGCTAGTAGGTGGGGAGGGGTCCTGGTGCTAATAAGCTAGAGGGAGAATTCCACAGTGGTGCTTGCCAGCAGCAGTGTCCTCATGGTAGAGAAGCTTCTACAGAGGCTTCTACACAGGCCAGTGTCTGTGTCCCCAGGGTGAACTCCAGTTGCTTCCTGCCTCTCCGGGAGGCTCTTTAAGATCAGCAGGTGGATCTGAACCAGGATCATTTCAAATTACTGCTTCTACCCTGTATCCTGGAGCGTGTGGGATTTTGTGTGCACCCTTTAAGAGTGGAGTCTTTATTTCCCACAGCCCTCTGACTCTCCCAAAAGTAAGCCCCCCTCTCTTTCAAAGAGAGGCCAAAGATGGGGCCAAAGATGGGGCCTCATCTTTCTGGTGCAGGACTCCTGGGTTTGGGGAGCCCAGTGTGGACCTTGGACCCCTCACTCCTTGGGGAGAACGTCTGCAATTGTAATTATCCTCCTGCTTGCGGTCCACCCACCAGGGGACTGGGTACTCTGTCTCCATCCCTCCTACCTGTCTTACTGTGGTTCCTTCTTTATCTCTTTGTTGTAGAAGATCTTCTCTGCTAGATTCCAGTCTTTCTCATCAGTAGTTTCTCTGAAAATAGTTGTAATTTTGGTGACCTGTGAGGGGAGGTGAGCTCAGGCCTTCTCTACCATCTTGGCCACACACTCTTAGCTGCTTCCTTCTAATGAATAGAATGTGACAGACGTCTCCAGCCCTATTTTTAATATTTTATTCAGTCCTTCTGGTCATTGTTTCCCTAACGCTAAACAATTCATGTGTACATCTATGTTCTGATTTTCAAGTTTTAACAGAAATTAGTAAATCTTTCCTATGCCAGATGAAGAATTTGTTTTACAGTAATCACTCTCCCTTTCCCATCCTTTCACCAATTTTGTTACTTATATTTTGACCTTAGTTCTGCACCTGTTTATCAATATAACTTTAACTGGTAGACCTAAACTTATAACTCTTAATACATGAATCTTCAACAGCATGCCTTAAACTCCCATTATAGAAGCTGAACTTCTTTTCAACTCCACCTTCCAATCTGTTAATCCTACCACTATAATTTTTTATTATGAAAATTTTCAAATATGTACAAAGTAAAAACAATAATATAGTGAACTCCCCTATACTCATCACTTAGTTTCAACAATTATCAAAGATCTGCTATTCTTGTGTCATTTATATCTTCATTCTTCACTCCTTCATTTGATTATTTTTTCCATTACTTTATTATTTTCCCTTACCTAAAATTGTCAAATGTTACATTTGCCTTCTCCAGCCAGTTTTTTATTTTCCTGAGAAGTAATATAATTCTAGCAAAAAGTTTAAAAGTTTATTTATTTTTGGCAACCTGAGTAGACTATTTGAAAATGGATGTACAATTTCTGTTAGCTTCTTTGAGGTGATAAGAATAGTTCATGGCTCCACCATGACTATCATCCTCATCTCCTGAGTCCATAGTTCAAGTCCATAATTCCCCTGAGAAGCTCGTAACCCAAAAGTGCATACAAGATTCTTACAGCTCAAAAGCAGTAAGATGTGGATGACAGATGCAATGTCTCAGCAAGACGAGGCAGGAGAGGAAAGGTACTGTTAATTAATAGAAGGATTTGACTGCCAGGCTAAGTAAGCATTTTGAAGTGCAGTAGAAAAGATGCTCGATGAAGAAAAGATATTTGGGGGTCAATGAGATCTAGTATTTTCTTCTGGATTTCTCCACTTGTATTTTTGCATATTTGTCTGTTCTAGATTCAGTGTCTACTTTGTAGAACAAACGTGTCCTCTGCTGCAGTTTGCCTCATATTTAACTTGAAACAGACTTGCCTAATTTCCCGTTATGGCACCACAGAACAAGAATTAGTTTATAATAATAAATCTCTTATGAATGTCAGGTGTCACTGTGATAAGCAAATACAGTGTTGGGGGCAGAGATCTGTTGGGAGTGGAAGGAGAGCCCCACTACCCAGCAAAGGGGCTCCACCTGCCTGGCTCTGGGTGGGGGTGGGTAGAGTATGGGCCTGCTTCGGACAGTTCTGACATGGTACTTATTTCCCTTACCTTGTCCCTCCCCTCCCCCCGTCCCCCGTCTACTGCTGCAGCCCTCTCACCTGCCTAGGGCTTTCATGCCATCCTTTGGCTTCTGGAAACTTGATACAACCTAATACTTCATGTCTGCGATGGACTTTTGATGGGACCACTTAGCTGGGCTACAGTCTCCAGTTATACAATCAAACACTACTCTAGGTGTTGCAGTGAGGTATTTTGTAGATGTGACTAAAGCCCATAATTACTTGACTTTAAGGGAGATAATCTGAAATAATCCAGGTGGGCCAGATTCAGCAGCTGAAAGGCCTTAAGATCAGAGCTGGTGAAGAAGAAATTCCACCTTTGGACAGCAGCTTCAGCCTATACAGAGAGCTCCAGCCTGCCCTTCCTGAGAGCATGTCCTATGGATTCCAGACTTACTGAGCTGGCCTTCACCAGGATCTAAGCCAATGCCTTGTAATAAATGTCTTATATATTATCTCCTACTGGTTCTGCTTCTCTGGTTGGACACTGACTGGCACAGTGTTCCACAGTTTGCCCCAGATTGTATTTGGTCCTGGAGCAGAGCTAGAACTTGTATGTGAAAGTTAGGGCAGCCTCATAATCAAGAGATGGTATGGCAATCTGTCAGAGAAGATGTAGGAGCAAATGATTTTACAAATTTACAGCTAGAGAGTCCTGCCGATCCCAAGTGGAATTTTGGCACAGGCGATAGTAAACACTGCTGCCAACTACATAAGAAAAAGGAGCAGAGACAGAAGGGGGAAGGCCTCCCTAGCCACTTGCTAGGGAGACACATTCTTGCAGAGACTGCTGCAAGGGCAAGAAAACCACCAGGTCCTTGAGCTGTCCCCAGTCTGAATTACCTCTGCCAGAGGACCTCCCTCTCTTTAGGAGGCTTTTCATATCCATTAGACTATCTGATCACGTGAGCCACGCACAGGTGACTCTGGAAGTCCAGGAATCCCTGTATTTCCAGATCTAACTCTGGAATTTAAGAGATAAAGTCGAATTAGGGAGAAGAGAACAAGAAAGCAATGTTAACTGGTTGGCATTAACATTTGCCTTTGGGAAACATTTTTAGGTCCATGAAGTAAAAGAAATAAGTACAAGCTTGAGAGCTACCCACACTGAGAGCTTTAGCAAACTTTCTAAGCAAATCCACTCAGCTTTCCCATTTGTGGGACAGAGACAATACCTACTACAGGCTTTAGAGCAAACAAAGTATGTTAAGTTCTGGGCACATGGAAATGACGTTCCATAAACCTTAGCTCCCTTCTATATGCACAGACTCACAGGGAAAATAAAACGGTTGCAGGAGCCCTAAAATGAAGATTTCCAGCATCAGAGCCTATTCCTTCTTTCCTGTATATGTCTTTGCTAATGTTTTCTGATGATGTTTGAATTCATATTATGTTCTTCCCTTTTGTCTGAAGACAAAAATCATTTTACTTTCCACTCTGGTGAAAAGTCACTAGATTCTGGGTGCTCAGTAAGCATCATTTATCCAAATACGTGAGGATTGCAATACAGTTTTGAAAAACAGATACATAGGGCTTTCCCAGTCTCCTGAGTCAACGAAAGAGTCAGAAATAGATTCTAAAACTGCTGATCCATTGTCCTGTGGTCTGCTAGCTCAAGGAATTTTTCTTTTAATACCTCTATATGTAATTAAGTGTTCAGTTCTTCAATCATGTAGTTTCCCTCTGCTTGTAACTTTTTTGCCGATGGCCAAGGGCATTAACTCCTTCCTTCCTTAGGCAGTAGAGCCTTGGGAAAAAACTCAAAGAGAAACTCTATAACCCTGGGAATGCACCACAAAAATGTAACGAAGGAGACGTTTATTGGCTAATGATAGAAAGAGTTACCCAGCAGGTTTGAAACTGAAGATGGGCCTCTAATCTCAGTGATACATCAAATACAAAAGTTAACGTTTCCAAATTCCTAGAAATATCACATTTCCTTATAGTCTTCCGCTGCTTTATGTTCCCTAGAGATTGTTTTTCCCTATTTCTTAAAATGAATTTGCTTTTCTCCTGAGGAGCTTCATAAAATTACAGAATTGTTTCACAATAGAAAAAAAATTCTCTGAGCAAGAGGGTGAAAAGAGCAATATATCATATCCCAAGTTGTGTGAAATTCCTCAATATGTGATAGGAAAGTCAAGACACAGATACACAATGGATTCTTATTTTCCATGTTCTCCTCCAGTGGAAAGGGGCTCAAGTTCCAACTCAGAGCACATTCAAAAGTGTGTTGTGATCACGCTAGGGAGGAACCTGAAAGTTCGGCCAAAGTGAGTTAATCCATCGTTGAGCGGTAGTTGAACTAAGGGGTGAATCAGCAGTTGAACACTTTTGAGAATTTCGGTTGATTCTAGTGGTCACAGGGTTGGCTACTTCGTCCAAAACAGAAAGGGAAAAACTAAAAATGTGTTCCAAGTGGATGGCTATAGGAAAGCTTTTCTTCCTTTGTTGGTGTTTCTGGCATTAAGTCTTCACCTCTTTTAAGCAGCGTGGACTGGTTGGAACTGGAGGCAACACAAAACCCTCCCTCCCCAGTGAAACCCAATTTGCCAGCTGTGGAAGTGATTATGGTCCCTGTTGCTAAGACTCCCTCTGACCAGTGGGAAGAGATCATTAGATCTAAAGTTGGCCTTGGGCCTGGCCTTGAATAGCAAGCAAATGGCAACATTTGGTACCATTCCCTTAGTGTTTCTATTTCTATTCACAGTACAAAATGGTTTTCTCAGCAGGATATGAACAATGATACGAAAGACCCAACATACTTGCTCTATTGAAAAATTGGCCATGAAAATTAAAAGCAGACATGTGTAAGGAAATTAAAACTAGAACGTATTAGGAATGCTTTCAGCAAAAGCAATAGAAAACCCAACTAAGAGTAACTTAAGCAATAAAAACATTGAATTAGCTCACATAATAGGCCTGGAGGTGGGTGGGCAGTTCCAGGTTTGGTCTGAAAGCTCACTAATATCATCGAGGTACTACTCTCCTTCTATCCTTTCTGCCCTACTGTCCTCAGCATGTTGGCTTTTAGGTTTATGGTCATAAAATGGCTGCTGCAGCTCCAGTCATCATGACCTTGTTCTAGCATCCCAAGCAAGAAAAAAGGGACAAGAGCAAAAAGCTATTTTCACCTAGGTCTAATTTTTAGTCCCAACAGAATCTCCATTATATCTCTTTGATGAAACTAAATGTCACATTCACACCTAGACTGGCTAAGGGGCATAGATGGGCCCAACTTATTATACCAGTGTTCATTAACCAGTCGTGACTTTTATTCCCTGGGTCTGAGGAGGGGTGTACTTTCAATGAGATCAAGGGGCTCCACTTACTACCTGAATAACATCTGGAGTTCTTTTAGGTAGGAAGAATGATTGCGAGGCAATCACAATCACCAGTGTCTGCCACAATCCGTCCTCCCTCTCCCATCAGGCTGAAAAACAAGGTGGAATAGTACACAGTTGATGCCTCTAAACTTATTCAATCCTATAACCAAAATTAAGAGTACTGGACTCATTCCTTTTTTTTTTTTTTTTCCAAAGAATTCCTAAAATAAAGATCACACAGTTCCTTTCAGGGAAACTTTTCTGGGACTAATCTTTTTTTTTGAGATATTCATTTATCACTCCTTAGGATTTTTTAAAAATTCATTTAAAAATATGAATTGACACCAGTGGTCAGCCTTGTTTAGCAAAGTTCAACATTTTTGAAACATACAATTGTGAATTTTTTAAGAAAAGGGGGGGTCTATTTGAAATGTGGTTGAATAAACGTGATATATGTTGCACTATGAAATGCTGACAAATGACACAGCTGAAATGTTGCTCTATTTTTCTCAAAGGACTCTGTTCTGTTTCTCGATGTAGGTGATGTTTTGGGGAATGTTTTCAGGATGTTTAGGAATTTTTACTCAAAAATAAATTTGAGGTGATACTAACCAAACTCGCTCTCCAGAGACAATTTAAGTTATTTTTCCTTATCTCCTTATAGAGTATTTAGTTATGTGGCATAGAAACTGGAGATATTTCTTCCTAGGTATGACTCATAGTTAGTTTTTTCCACAAAGCATTGTACTTTGTACATTAAAAATGTACTTTGAGAAATCTCTATATGTCCAGAAATGCCATAGTTTTTTTTTGTTTGTTTGTTTGTTTGTTTGTTTTTGCGGTACGTGGGCCTCTCACTGTTGTGGCCTCTCCCGTTGCGGAGCACAGGCTCCGGACGCGCAGGCTCAGCGGCCATGGCTCACGGGCCCAGCCGCTCTGCGGCATGTGGGATCCTCCCGGACCGGGGCACGAACCCGCGTCCCCTGCATCGGCAGGCGGACTCTCAACCACTGCGCCACCAGGGAAGCCCGCCATAGTTTTTTTTTCTGACAGTCATTTAACCTGTGGGGTGAGGAGTACTATCTATAAAATTACACATGTGAAAATGAGTTTCACAGCTTATTTGCTTTAAAATTGCAATGCAGAAAACTTAGATTATCTCACAACAGAGGCACAAAACTGGTGTTGCCAAATGTAGTAAAGGAAATTAATCATGTGAAACTTTTGGAATTCTTATTTTTAGAATACCTGTCTGAGAACCTTTAAGATATTTTCTAGATTTCTTTATGTTTTAGTCATGGAGCAATACAGCAAGCATTTAGGAGCTTGGATTTGGGGCAAACATATAAGTTCAAGTTTTGCTTCTATCAGTTACTACTTGTCTAACCTCGGGCAATTTGATGAATTTCTTTGAATCTAAATCCCCTCATCAGTTAAATGGGATTAAAAATTGTTAAAGCATAAGTGTTTATAAAGATAAAATAATTCTCATACAAATATAAAATGAATGCATATCAAAGATTTTTAACTCATTAATTAATGAGCAAAATGTTTAACTGTTGTAACTGGCACAAAGGGGAATCCACACACACACACACACACACACACACACACACGTGCGCACATTTCCACCAAACTTTATTTACATTTCAATTAACAAGAATCATTTGCATTGCGTCAGTTTTCTACAACTTGCCAAGTTGTAAAATAACTCAGACAATGAAAGAGGCAGATAACCCACCCATCTGGAAGAATGTGCTAGATGGGACGGACTACCTAAGGCATCCATTGACTGCTTCTAGGGAGAATGAATGCAATCAAAAATATGAAGGCAATTTTAGACAATAATCGGGTACCTGAGTCTGAAATCAAAGATCTTCTGATTTGCAAGAGCTTGGCTTTTGAGAGTAAAAGATTTTCCTAAATTCCAAACACTTCCTTTGAACATCAAGAAAGGGTCTTTAAACACCAAGAAAGGATCTTTAAACAAGAAAGGAGAGCACACTGGGTGCGGTGTCATTTTCTCACTCTTTCCAAGTCTGAACCGAGGAGGCTGGAGATAAAGGGAGAGGAAACCCAGACTGTGACTGAACGTGTTCCTTGATACTCGCCTCAGGGTTGTTACCTACAAAGGGCAAGAGAAGCTCCAAGGTGGAGTTCTGGATAAGGATGCTGAGAGCAGAAGAGACTTTGACTCCACTTCCCACCTGGAATTCTGCAAGGAGGCATCCTCACAATATTTCCAACTTTTGTTTGGGGTGGTTGTGATAAAGAAAATGTGGCAGTATGAAATATGCAGGGTGAGAGAAAGCCCAATATAACAACCTCCGTCCCCGATGCCCTAGACCTGGCTTGGGGGACATCCCACAGGTGTGTATCCCCACACACACATTTGGGGTATCCTCAGTGCTGGGTGAGGAGAGGAAGGTGCAGAGGACTCAGATCTCCAGAACCTGGGGCTCAGACAGCAGGAGATGCTGGCACTGCCCACAGGCAGACGAAGCCAGGTACAGCAGCTGCAAGACGCTGCAGGACAGAGGCCAGAACCATCGTCCACAGGGGACAAGACATCTCAACAGAGACCAGAGAGAAAAGAGGCAGCATCCCGGCATCCAGACAAGGCCCCATACACACACTCAGACAGACACTCAGACAACCTCCTGAGGTTCCTTGAGAGAGGAGGAAATTCAGTATGAAGTTTGACATTTCCAATAACTGAGCTTGAGCCCTGAGTAGATTATTTACCCGCAAGTGTCTGTACTCCAGCCCACAATGACTGAATCGACCTGAACTGGACAGCTTCAGTTATTTCCACTATGGCGTTAGGCATTAGGCACAACAGTGACACACGTGAGACCGCACATGGCTGACGTTTTACAAAAATGCTATGAATAAACCCATCCTCCCCAGTAACTTACTCGCATTTTGTAAACACCTCTACTGGAAGCATCTCACCCTCTTTTATATATGATAATTATTCTTTATATAAGTATTGCTCTCTTACTAGATTCTGGTGAGACCCACTAGATTCTGGCCAGACATGTTTTATGCATCATTTTGTAACACCTACCCTGTATATAGCAGGTGCTCAATAAATATTTATTGAACTGAGTTATGGGTTTTTTCTGAAATAAAAGTTTCAGTATTTCTTTTTTCAGTGGATAAATGTATTTTCCACTCTGCAACAATTTCAGAGCTAAAAGGGTATTAATGGTTTTAATTTTATTTCTATCATGTGTCTTCTTTTTTATTGAGGGACAGCAAAGTGATTCAGTATATATATAACCGAATCACTTTGCTGTACACCTGAAACTAACACAGCATTTAAAATATGTATATATATATGTATATATATTCTTTTTCAGATTCTTTTCTATTATAGCTTATTACAAGACATTGAATATAGTTCCCTGTGCTTATCATGTATTTTCTAATTGCAAAATCATTAAAGTGTATGTGTATACACTCATACGTGTGTACATATGTGTATATATACATACATGTGTGCACATACCTATATAGTGATGGCATCACATGGTTCTTCAGTGGCTTGATTTCTCTGTATTGACCAGTGTGCCTTCACCATACAGGCCACGGTCATGGTCTTGTACTCTGCTGGAGTATTTGAGCAAAATCATGTGGGCACCCACGCCTCTCCTGAAGCAGGAGAGCACCTGGCTCCCTTTTCACGCAGCTGACCACGGTCGGGTTGCCGCCAGCCGCGACACACTAAACCTCCATTGAGCTGTCAAAGTTGTTTTATCCTGCATGGCTAGATCATTTTTTTCCCTGACGTGTTGAAATTAACCCGGAACTCATCATTGCACAAAGTCGCTGAATTGTTGTTTCCAGTAGACATTTCCTTTTACTTAACAGTCTTGTTTTTACCTGCCTGAAATTACAGTGTCTGGCATATAGAGGTGCAAGCTGCATGAGTACAAGGACGACAGAAGCGTGCAAATCTCAGCATTGCAGAGTGGCTGCTTGGCCCATGCTGCTATCTGGCCCCAAGGACAAGTCCCTAAGTACCTCCTAGGAAGAGGACCTGCTGGCCAAGATGTTGCTGTGAGATCCCAGAGCATGACGTCAAGTGCTACCCCTCTCTCCCGTGATATCGTCCCATTCCTGGTGACTCTTGCCTCACTACTGATTCTGCACGCTGACTCAGCGCCCTTGCTGTTTGCTGACACCGGTCATTCCTCTTTGGAACTGTTCTCCACGATACTTGACTGCATCCTGATAAGCATTATCCTGCTCCACCCGACTCGTCTCCCACTTGCTAAAGGTGCTCTCGGGCTGCAGAGGTGAGTACCATTCTGGCTTGCCTTTAACTCGTTCTCTCCCTGGATACTTATGAGATGTCTAAAGTGATAGCTCTGTTCATTGCCAGCCAAGGGAAGGTTTCATGACCCATTGTGTCATCTCTCCCTGACAACCAATTCTAATGGCACTTTCTAAGCATTCATTAAGAATGTGCTTAAGTGTGCCTTACCAAACAGCCCGAGATATCACCAACTTTTGGTGGACTGTTCTCAACACGTGTTAATGGATTGGTTTTTTTGTCTTTTTACTCTGGGTGGCTAAAATGTGAACTTTTATGACTACTGAAAACTTTTGCGCCTTTGTAGTCCAAAATATGGGGTCTTCATAAAATCTTCCTGACTTTTCAACTGCAACAACTTAAGTTTAAAGTGCACAATAATGTTTAAACAGCGTTCAAAACAGATTTATTAAAGTTTCAGACCATATAACACAACTCTGCACAGCATACTCTTACTTCAGATTCTATTACAAAAGATGGCTACCATACATGGGGAGGTTTTGCTGGCCCCCTTGGCTTATAGAATTCAAGTGCAGGCCAGCTGTGAGAAGGAAATTCACTGCTTACAACCAGGAAGATGCAGATGGTTTATATCATTCCTATCATCTAAATTATTAAAGTTAAAATGTTTAAAACAGCACCTGGACTTTATAAAACCTCTGTGCTACAGATAGATTCCAAATTGTTTAGCAATACAATCATAATGGCTTATGTTATTTTCTAAGAAATTTTCTTTGAAATTATATTACTGTTTGATGCTTCCCAAAGTTGATTTGTGGATAGGGGTCTAGTCTGAGAGGAATCTGCTTTTATTTTTGAGTGATAGCAACATGAAAGAAACATATTTTTACCTCTTTTGCCTTTTTTGTCTTTCAAATTTCTCAGAAACATCTAAACTTTAGAGCACCAGGCAGTCCTTCTAGGTTGAGCTCAATGAGAAAAGCAAATTAGAAAAAGTTCTCCAAAATGTATAAGTGGTTTGAAAATGTCAGACTACTTATATGAAACAGAAGACTGTATTGGTTAAAACAGTAAAGATTTTGGCCCAGTTAATTACAGCAAATTAAAAATTTCATCAATGGTTACTCCCTAGATACGAAGGCAGAAACAGTCAATTTAGATAACCAGTCAATTTGGACTTTTTAAAAATTAAACAGAACATTTGATTGAAATGGTTGCGGGACAAATTCTTTTCAGTGTCTATCTGGCTTTCTGTGCCCAAAAGGTCATGAATCGTGTGCGCAAAAAAACTATAGGGCAACCAGAACTTACCTAGGTGATACACATTACACTGAACCCCAGGTCTTCACTTGTAGAAGCACAGACTCAGTAGAGGTTCTATCAAAATAGTGAAAAGAATACAGAGAAATGTGCTGTGGGACTCTTTTGAAGCCAGTTATTTTCTTTTGCATAATTTACTCCAATTTTGTCAAATTCATATGGAATTGACTTTTAAATAAATAACATGATAGGAGATAGTTGTGGCCAATTAACTTTCAAAAAGATTTTGTTGTTTTTGTTTTTGCCTTTGTTTATAACTCTTTATATAACAGAATAGGGTCTTTACTTCTTGTGTAGGATCATGCAGGGTCTTATGCTCCTAATTCTGGACTTGAGTTCTTTTTCAAGACACCATATGTATATGTGAAATGTAGGTGATGAGGCTGAACATGGACTATTGCCAGGGTACAGGATGAGAGTTGTTTTGTTTTTACATATTCTACGTTACGAGTTTCTTTCCATCTTGTTCCCTTCTTTACTTTAAAAATGAATTGCAGTGTACTATCAATTATATGAGACTCTCAAAAAAAGATGCTTGCCTGTCATATTATTAGTGTATATATATATATCTTTATACATCAATTTTTAGGTTGCATAATCAATTTTACCAATATTTTATTCTCTTAACAAATCAAATTCAACCTATGGAAGCAATCTCTCAAGACTGTCAGCTGAGAGTACACAAAATTTGCAAAGTACCTAAATTAGAATTTTGTTGCCAATATTTGAACAGCTGCAGGAGGCACACAGAGAATATGTCGTTATCACAATTTACTTACTTATTTGTGCCTAAAATATTGATTCCAAAAGAGTTTAGGGCAAAATGGGATGTAGAGCCTTCTGATTAGAGATGAAACTATTATTCCATTTGCAAAACTACCAAATGGGACAGAAGACAAGCAGCCTATCAAATAACAGAGTGGTAGAGCTCAGGTTGAACTTCCCCTGTGTTCCTTTCAACATCATTCATCGTATAATCATCAAGAGCCTGCTGAATGCCAGATAAGTGCTGGGTACTGGGAATACAAGGGTAAATAAGACATCATTCCCACCTTCCAGAACTGCAGGAAGAATGAGTGGATGGATAGATAAACGGGTAAATCACTATCAAATATGGTAGCTCTGGAATTAGCTCTGGAATTAACTTGGTGAGCACACATGTGTGCGTGCGCGCGCGCACACACACACACACACACACACACACACACAGACAGTCTACCTGGTCTACCTCTAAATCTAAGTTTTTCATACACTTTAACCACAGTGTTCTTCAAAATACAAATCCAATTACATCATCATTGCTCACCCCGATTAAAATCCTTTTATGGTTTTCTACTCCTTTGAGAATAAAAACAAAACTCCTTAACATGGCAGCCTGCAAGACCCCAGATCACCCTGCTCTGGTGTCCCCCTGTGTCCTCTTCACTCTCTGGGTTCCAGCCATTCAGGCTTATGATTTTTCTAAACGACTTTATACAATCTATTGATAATACATACATACCATAATAGTCACTCTTCACCTGTTAAAAGTGAACAATTTAAAAATTTTTTGGTGTATTTAGAGTTTTACAAACATCATCACAATCTAACTTTGGAACATTTCCATCACCCTATAAGGAAACCTTACCTCCATTTACAGTTATTCCTTGAGGCAACCCCTAATCTACTTTCTATCCTTACATTTTTGCCTTTTCTGGACATTTATGTAAATATAACCATATAATATGCATCCTTTGGTGACTGGCTTCTTTCCCTAAGCATTATATTTTTGAAGGTCATCCCTGTTGTGAGCATGTATCAGTACTTCGTTTCTTTTTATTGTAGAATAGTATTCTATTGTATGGATAGACCACATTTTGTTTATCCATTTCTCAACTGATGGACATTTAGGTTGTTTCTATCTTAGGAGTATTATAAACAATGCTACTCTGAACATTCATGCACAAGTCTTTGTGTGGGCATATATTTTTGCTGCTCTTGGGTAGATATCTAGAAGTGGAATTGCTAGATCATATGATGTCTATGGTTTTTTTGTTTATGAAAAACTGTTTTCCAAAGTAGTTCCACAATTTCATATATTCCCACCAGCAGTGTACAAATGTTGCAATTTTTCCACGTTCTTGTCAGCCCTTGTTACTGTCTACCTATTATAGCTATCTTTGTGGGTGTGAAGTGGTATCCCATCATGGTTTTGACTCACATTTCCCTAATAACTGATGAAGTTTAACATCTTTTCATGTGTTTATTGAATATTTGTATATCTTCTTTGGAGAAATATCTATTCAAATCGTTTGCCCATTTTTATTGGGTTGTCTTTTCATTATTGAGTTGTAAGAGCTCTTTATATGGATACAAGTCACTTCTGAGATATAAGATTTGTGAATATTTTCTCCCATTTTAAGGGTTATCTTTTCACTTTCTTGATGGTGTCTTTTGAAGTGCAAAAGTTTTTAATTTTTGTAAGTTCAATTTATCTATCTTTTTCTTTTATTCTGTGCACTTTTAATGATTTATCTAATGAATCATTGCGTAACTTAACTCTGGCTTATTCTTACTCTCTTCTTTTTGTTGTAACCCCTCCCACCCCAACCGTTGTACATGCTATTCCCTCAGCCTAGAACACTCTTATCCCCCCTTCCTCACCTATTACCTTGAATCCATCCTTCAACTCTCAGCACAAACATTACCTCTTCAGAAACGTCTTCCTTGACAAACCCTTCAATAGGTCAAATGCCTATTGGATCATGGCATGCGAAACTCACTTCCATAGCACTGACTGACACAGGTAAAGATTTTCATTTGCTTGGATGATTATTTGATGAATATTTGTCTCTCCCACTATAAACTTCTCAAAAATTTTGTCTATTTTTGCTTACCATTATAATCCTCACACCTAACGCTCTTCTTGGCACATAGGAGGTACTCGATAAATATTTCTTGAATAAATGAATAAACAATAAATAAATGTCTTAGAAAGATTTCACTGGGAAAATGTCATTTGAACCGAATCCTGAAGGACGAGGTAGGAGTTTAACCAGCAAAAAAGGCAGAACAGGGAACTGCAGGCAGAAAAAATAAGCATATACATACAAACGAGTTAGGAAATGGTAGAGAATGATGAAAGGGCTTGGCACGATGAGAAGTTCATTAAGACATAACACACATTCATGCGCACGTGCACGCATGTGTATATTTGTATGTGAAGGTCTAAGCAGCTGTGCAGGGAATGGCAAAAGATAATGGATGGGATGAGGTGTTTCGACGTATGTAGGAGAGTGACTGGCAGTAGTCTGAGAAGTGGGGAGAGGGAACTGGAGTGAGAAGAGCCTGTATGTGCAGAGAGAGATCCGTGAAGAGGTTATGCAGTGTCCTAGAGCTCCTGCCTTCTCTCTCTCGCCCCAGCATCTTGGATACACTAACGGAATGCATTGTAACTCCCAGGAGTTATGCTTTGTCAAAACGGTGTCATAGAGAAGAATCCAAAAGGAGCCTAGTGACGGAATGTTAAACACCATGGCCCCTGTTTAGGGGAGACATTTTGGTTAGTAAGGCTCTTGTGTCGTTCGGAGTACAACCTGTAGGGAACAGGGGCCATCCCTAGATAAGAACAAGAATATTCAGGTTATCCTTGACTCTGCTAGTTCAGTGTTCAACTCCACAAACAATGCAATTGACAAACGGCAAACTCAGACACATTTTAAGGGCCCATCTAATGAGGAACTACAGTAATCCCAAGAAAGTTGATCTTTGATAGCAGAACTCTGCACAAACTAAATTAATCCACCAAAGGAACTGTCACATGGCAGTCTGTAGAATAATTTGGGGAATCACATATTTCCACACTCTGTCTTTGTTTTTGTTTTTTAGATCATGTTTTTAAAAAAGTTGTGGAGTTTATCGTTTTAGCAAAAAGAAAAGATTGTGTTTACAAAGTGTTTAATCCTTTCCATTTGCACTCTGGCAAAACTGTTTTAGGTTTACCTTCTTAAATTGGATTTTTTTTGGCTCTTTGCAATGATTTATTTATGTTTTTGTTGTTTCTATTAGCATTTTAAGGATTGGATTTTTAAGGTGCTTAACATAAAATAAACTCACATACTGGTAAGTTTGGAGCCCAGCAAAATTTTAAAACCACGTGTTCACAATGAAACAGGGAGAGCTTTGAAATTCACAAATCCAAGCTAAGCTTGGGATGAAACCAGAAATGTTGCAGAAATGTCTCTGTGTTCCAGAGTTGGAGTCTGTGTGTACTGGTTTGCCTTCTTTCACTTATGTGATGGAAAATCCCAAAAGCTACCAAATGAGGTCATATGAAGAAATGAACACCTCCTGAAGTTAAAGGTTTCCATCGAGTCTCCTTTCTGGTTATTGCTCCCCTTGCCTATCTTCTTCCAAACTTTATGAGGGTATTTTCCCTTAAAAATATATGTACCAGATTCAACCCCTTCTCAGATTTAGCTAATTTGGGTGGTATGGAAGGGAGACTTTGCTAATATCTGTGAAACAAAGTTAACTTCTGTGCTTTCTTTTGATTTGTATTGATCTTGAGCTGAGTTATTTGTTCAGCTTTTGTTTAAGATAAATATTTCTGCAGATCTTTGCAGATTTGCATTTAAAAAAAATAATGCTCTCCAGACATTTTTCCAGACCCAACGGTTCATAAATTGTAGACTAGCATTTTTAGTCTTAATGTATGACAAAAATAAGTCTGTGTTGATATCTCAGACATGATTTAAAGCTACTATCTTTTATTTTTAACATTGTTGAAAAATGATTCCTTTTATCTGCCGTCATCCCGTTTGTTTCATAGACGTGAAACTTAAAGGCAAGACATGCATTTTCTATTCTGGCCACTTGAGGGAATCAGGCTTTAGAAATGGCAGATAATTTAGATCTTTATTTCAAAAGCTAGGAGAATAAATATTTATTTGTTGACAAAATGGTTCTCCTGTCTCCCAGACATGAAGAAGATCACAGAGCCCAGGTTCTGAGATAAATTACTCGTTATATGTTTATATGCAGGTGGAAAAGAGGAATTACTGATAAATGGGAGTCCTGGGAGGTACTGAGTGAGGGCCCCACATACAATTTATGATCAGCACTCTTGGACTTCAGAATGATTAATACCGTCTATTCTCACTGGAATAAGAGCTGTTTTAGCCTAGGAGAGGACTGTATATTACTGTTTATAGAAGCAGATAACATCAAAGTAACCCATGGCTTGTGTTAAGCAAATACAAAATTCTGGGTCAACGCAAATTAATCCTAAAGGAGTAACGGAAAGTTCTTAATGACTGTGAGATCTATACATTATCACTTTTCATCCAAGTAGTGGAAACTGGTAGAACTATTGATGAGATTTGCAACTGGCCTCCTTTACTGCATTGTGCTAACAGCTGCTCAATAGCATATTCTCCAATCTAGAGCCTTATTATCTGTACATCTGTCATTTGTTAATGAAGTGTAGAAGTCTATGCAATTTTAAAATTACATTTGGGAGCTTCTGAACCATTTGAATATTATGTTTCACAACAAAAATGCAGCAAATCACATTATACTTTACATATCCTTAGACTTTAAGTGGCTGTGTGGATGGATGAATTAAAGACTGTTCTCCTATCTACATTATACTAAACAGATGTTATTTCAAGGGCATGTCATAAAGAGATTATTTTTCCCCCCAAATGATGTTACTCACTGAATAATTATATATTTCTTTGATTTTAGGAAGATGAGAAATTTGTAGACAAAAGAAAAATATATGTAGACATTAACGTTAATATTTAAATGTTTTATGTACACATCTTAAAAAACGTCTTGGGGATTTTGAGCACAATTCAGAGGAACTGTGGATAAAATAATTTACTCAGCAAACATTTTATATTTCTCATTCTATACAGTTGGGTTTTGCTTTAACACATTTTTACCCAAACATTTTAATTTATTTCATTGCCCCATTTGGGTTAGGTCATGTATCCATATTCTTATTTATTTCCAAATGAATTACAGAATGCCAGTCTTCTTCAGATAAGCATAGTAATGAATTTAAATTTATTAAAATCAGCTTCACATCCTCTGCCTGCCATAAAATGTATAAAGTAACTTTTCCTTTTTTCCCCTACTGCTTCAAGTCTTTTACTAATTTCAAAAACCTAGGAATCTAATTGCCTTGAATTTCACATCCTTTTCCTCCTTGCACAGATTTTGCTAAAAGTTGAAATGACAATTGCCAGCCTGAATAATTTGCTAATTACTTAATCCAGTCTCTAATAGATTAAGTTGATTTCCTTTGGAAAACACTCAAAGGAAAAATAAATTAGTCAATGAAATTATGCTGTAGTAAAATATATTATTTAAATATTTAAAGATTATTTTATTTAAATTAGTGGCTTGAACTCAGATTCCTAACATTAGTATTTGACCATAGGTTTTATTACACGATTTAGGGCAAAAAGATTCCTTTAGTATAAATGATACCAAGAGAAATTAGATTATCCCGATGAAGCCTTCATATGACCTTCTAATTATTCAATGTTTACTGATCTGTGTGTGTTTCCAACAAGTCATGTAAAATTAGGACTCACTTTGTTCTGTTTAGTCATGAAATGGTCCAGACTTAACCAGCCCTGGATTTGAGCATTCAAACAGTAGTCTCTAAACCACTGGTTGCTCACACTTAAAAAGGCTGTATCCCTTTACAGAATCCTGAATATGTGTCATTGCTGATGTGATTTTCTTGGAAACTTAGCTCATAATGTAGGAGATTTTATCCCTTTAAATTGTTTACATCCTTTCTCTGGTAGGCCACATTTTCAGTGTTACAATCCAAATCCAATGATGTGTTTTTGACAGAGTGTTATGGTTACATTAATTTGCCCTTCGTATACCATTTTGTATTTATCAAAGCTATTTCACTTTTGGTTTTGGATTTTGGAATTTTTTTTTTTTTTTTTTTGGATTTTTGAAATGGCATGAGCTTATCAGGGAAGATAAAAGCCCATTTAACACATGAGAAACCTGAGTCCCTGCGATCCAAAATGAAGCCTAAATTACTAAGTCCAAGGTCAAGTGGCAAGTTACATTGCTTCAGGAACCATACGCAGGTATTATGACACCTATTCAGTGATTCTTTTTATAAGCCAGTTGCCCGAATGAGTTGCACAGTTTTAAAGAAGCTATTTTCCAAAGCCCTGTTTGGGTAACAGATTATTTCAACATGTCTATAAACATCATTCATATTAGGTAAGTGACTCAACCATTGGGATTCTGATCTATGATCATTGTTGATGGTAACCCATGATGGAGATGCTGCCACAGAAAGAGTAGGGAGTGTATTGGACTACAGGATGATGACTTGTTTTGTTTTATTGCTGTTTTATATGCAGGGAGGAAAGGAATTCATTCCAATCTCTGATTTTTCAAAAAATAAAACTTTCTAAACCTTGTATTTATATACATATTTACCTACTGCATAAATTTCCAAACCAATATCTTTAAGGAATAGCATTTTACCTATCAATCGTGACACGATAAATAATTATTTCAACTTCTCTCAAGCACTTTCCCATTATTCCCCCTCCCCCCAAATGAATACTTTATATTTTTCCATCACTTATAAGGGGCAATGAAAATACTACCCCTCGACTGGAAGAGTGTAGGGTGCTGGCATGCCGTTTATTAAAATGGAGTTTATTGCACCTCTGGTTAGAATTTGCAGCTATCACTTTTCTTGGGTTCATATCAGTCATTTTATTAAGTACTCGCCACTTGGGCTACCCTGAGGGTTGAGAGTTTATAGCAACTGTAAATCTATTAAGCCACAATTTGCACATAATAAAATGAAACAGCAAGTAGTTAAATGAAAAAGGCTCAATTCTGAGCTGCCGGAATATTTTCCAAGAAAAGTCCCCGAAACTGCTGCTGCTACTGCTTTTCTGCCTTTGAGAAATTCAATCACGCTGATTGAGGAAACCTGGAGAGAGCTGGCTGTTCCTTCCTCCAGTTCATAATCGCCCTGTAGACCATTTAATCATCTGTAGATGAAACAAAGCGGGTGCTGTAGAGGGCCGGAAGCAAAGGCATGTGCTTATCAATTGCTTCCTACCACCCTGGAGAGCCAGCACCCATGTCTGAGCCATCCTGCCGGCAGGCAGGGGAGTTGCAAGCAGACTGGATCTTCCGGTTGTCAGTACGGTGGCCTTCCTGAACGCCTTGATTTTATTACAGTAAAGCGCACGCTGGCCAAGTTTTTAAGAGCTCAGTTCAGAGCAGAGAATGAAGTCTTTCTACTTGCCGGAGAATGCAGATGGGCCTGGATAATACTAGCAAGACCAGAACTTGCTGTGGACAGATCTGACAAGAAGACATTGAAGAAATCCTAACGCTATTGACTAAGCAAAACAAAATAATCGTCCTCCTCTGAATGACCATGTGCAAATAACTTTCAATATCAGAATGACATATATCTAGACTACAAATATTATCTGTGATATAAACAATCTGGTGCTTATATATGCGTATTCGGGTGCATCCCCAGGAAAGCTGAGTTTTTGGTTAGCAGTGGATTTCATTGCCCCGTGTTGGTGGGTGACCCTGGTATAGCACACAAAAGGTCTGGTCAGAAACCACATGCCCAGTTTTATTAAGTAAGGAAAGAAGACGGGCTGGCAAGTGGAGACACTGAAAACCAGAAAACCTGATACATCATGCTAATTGACTTGGAATATTAGTCTTTTGTAGAACCATGGAATTCATTTCCTCCTGAATATAGACAATGCACCCAACAGCTTAGGCCCCATAGGTAACTCTGTGAAGTTGTCATAAACCTCGACACCTGATTTGAAGAATGAATTTGGGTGAACGTGATGTTTACAAAAGAATTCCGGAAAGAATAGTTCCATTGTTTGGAGCCGTCCATTTGATAATCACAAAACAATCTTCTACGTTTTTTTTCTTTTTTAAGCTTTTCTTGTCAGTGGGAAATTTTGAAGGAATTTTAATTCGGAACAACACTCACTTCTGGCTAATGTGTGCCAATTAAGTTCTATTCATTGAATCAACAGTTTTCTGTTACCTGTTCCTTCAGGTAGAACAGAGTCTGATAGCCCTGCCCTTTCCCAGGCTTCTGTGCAGAGACCTTTGCTGCCTGCAAACAGTAGGGGCACCTGTTTTCTGAGCGGGACGGCCAGCATCTGAAATCTTAGGAATGGGGCTGCTTTTGAAAAAGGGGTGCTTGATAAGGCAGTCGCTGTGATAGGCAGCGGAAATTTGATAATGAAAGGAGATGCCTAATAGATTAATCTGGTGCGATTTGCCAAAACACAGGGTTTTCTGGAAGATTATCCACACTCCCAATAGGAAGCTCTTTGTTTTGTGAAAGTCCCCACTTATCATTGTATTCTTTATCTCAGTAAGAAACATAATGGTTTGCTTGTTTACATGCATGGTAGATATATTCCGAGCTGGGTTCTGGGGCTGTGAACTCCCTTTCATTTGAAATGTCTCCACCATGCAGGTTATTAGCTAAGGGGGAACAAGCAGTTGGACACATATAAAATTTAAATCTGCCTTGCTTAGATTGGCAGAAACGACTGTTATTTTATCCACTGGGAAAAGGTTTTATTTCCTGCTCAAATACTTTCAGAGGAAAATCGCAAGCTCATTTGTAGCCATCATATATCAATGTGTATATGTTTTTAGAGCTAAGTGGTTTGTCTACAGAAGTGGACTTCTTGCTGTCAACCAGTTCTTTTCCACTAGTTTTAATTATTTGATTAGCTTGTCCGACTCCTTCTGTTTTGTCCGGCTTACCATAACGTGTGACTTACGCCTTTTCATTATTTACATTGACCGTGTAGCTCAAATCTGGCCCTTGTTGCATCTTGAACAGTACTGCTTTGGTTTCTGGAATTGATTTTTAAATATCTCACACATCCGGCGGGACAGGACTACCAAAGCACAGTTCTCCTGCTCTAAAAATAAACAAAAAATATCCCCATGCCTGAGCACAACTTGATTAAAGCTCTCCCTACTCTATTTTTTTAAAGTAATTCCCTCTATCGACAGAACTCTTTTCTTGTATGTGCTCATACAAAATAAAGCTTGCCAGAGCAAATAAATATCTGTACAAGGTAGTAGAAATACAGAATTTTATACGCCGCGCTCCCAGTGTCTCCCTGCTGGGGTTCAAATGATTGCATCTCTGACCTTTAGTAAGAATAGCTAATATTTATTGGCTGATTATAATATGCTGGGCATTGTGCAGGGAACTCTTTAGGCTTTTTTTTTTTTTTCATGTAATCCTCACAACAATTACTCTCCCTTTTACAGGTGGGAAAGTGAATATGAGAAGGTTAGCAATTGCCTAGGATTGCAAATCTAGCCGTGACAAAATTAGGGCTCGAACCTAGGCGCTGGATCATCCAGAGAGTGTGCTCCTAACTCTTCCATTGCATTGCTTCTTAGGTGACCTGACATTCCTTGGGATTCAATATTTCAGGAAACTGGGAGTCAGGTAGGGGGTGGTTATTCTTATGGTAGGTGAGGAAGGAATGATTCCCAACAGGAAAGTTTGGGAGGCCTGCAGAATCCACCATCCACCGTTCTTCTCTCCTGGTCTTTCCGCTGCTCTCGAAGACTTTAGGCATTAATGACCTTCACCAGTAAATGTCATTATATCACATGTGCAAGCAGGAGAGACAGGAGGAAGTAGAAAATTATAAAGGAAAAATGGGGGTGGAAATCTGATAAACCTATCAAAAGAGAATGAATCTCAAAAGAATTGTCTGTCTAGACCAACTGACGGCTGCAAACAAAAGTGACTGGTTCATGGGGCTGAAAATGGATCCAGTGCTGGGAAAATGGCCACCAGGTAACACATGGCACCGTATGAACATGGCCTTGTGCCCTCTTCACACAGGTTTTAGACGTTGAAAGCACTGGAAATCTAGTCTTTACATTTATCGTTTTTGTTTCATATTTTATGGATGGTTGAGGCACATGTGGCTTTTCTGTCTCTCTTTTCCAGTCCTCTAGTTAATCCAAATTGGGGTTATTCTTGTCGAAAAATACCTTTTCACGGGGGGATAAATCTGTATCACATATTTTGAAGCTACAGTCAAGTGGTCTAACTTGAGTTTGTGATTTCAAGTTGTTCAGCTATTTTCTAAGATGTTTCCTGATTAAATATTTGCTTCAGGGTAAGATCCTAATAGATTCTCATTTATTCAGCATTTGCTTATATACATATAAGCAAATGCTGAATAAATCAATCAGCATTTGATCAATCAAAGAACAGTAACTGTCAGTCATTTTGTCTCATGGGCAGCCGCACATATTTTCAATCAGTTTATTTATTTAAGAAATACACCCCCTCCCAGTTGTTTCTGAATGGAAACGTATGGCTGCGTGACCAGACCTGAAAACCATGGTATTTCCTTTTCATAGATGTTAAAACACCATGAATAAGCAGGATTCCTCACCATCAAGCACCTTCATGGTTAATTAAATCTCTGCACAGAGACACACAGAAGACCCATGTCTCTGTGGTGTAGTAATGGAGTCCCAGGGTAAACACAGGAACAAAATTGCTTGTTGGGCTTGGAATGTTTTCACTAGAATCTGACTACTTCAAATAAGTTATTTTTCCTTGACGATAATTATTTACTTCGACTAGACTGATTTTATTTTCAGGACTAGAAATGGTCATGTACCCTCCAAAATATCTTAGCCATGAGGAGTCCCATGTGAAAAAAAAAAAATAACGTAAACCATCACGTTACATTCTGGCTAGACATTTATAGAAAGCTTTGAATCACATGAAAGTCTCCATTTCATAAGCCTTTTCTACCCAGCTTGTGTATTCAGTGCAAGCCACATGAGGTAAGATTGTTTTGGTGCCTTGAGGGTTCAGTAATTCTGCCTAGTGCAATGTCTTAGATATCTTATTTTTACTATTTATTATTATTTTTAAAATTTGTCTTTTTTTGCATAAATAAATGCCTTTTCCCTCTCTGTATATATATATATATATATATATATATATATATATATATATATATATATATAAACTCTGTATTAAAGTGTTCAGTTCTCAACCTAAGAATCAGAAGCTGATCTATTCTACAAACGTTCTTTATAGCTTTTTCTGGGAAAATGCACACCTATATACCAAATATTTCTCAAGTCCCCTCCTGTGAATATATCTCTTCCACTCTCACCCTTGTCCAATCTGCCATCACTTTTCATCAGGGCCACAGTAGTCCCCTACCTACTTTACTGCATCTACGCTGGCCTCCCCCAATCCATTTTCCACCTTGCAACCAGAGGAAGTGTTCTGAAAGTGCAAATCTGATCATATCACTTTGTTTCAAACCCTCGAAGCCTTCCAGTTGCTCCCAGGATCAAGCCCAACATCTATGCCATGGTACAACCCCTCCAGGCCCCTTCTCATGCTCCCCTCCTGCTCTTTCCCTGCACTCCAGGGACCCCAGCCTTCTTTCAGCTTCTTGAGATCCCTATGTCTTGTCCCGCTGCACAGATTTTTGCACACATTCTTTTATCAGCCTGGAATTCTCTTCCTTCTTATCACTTTCCTTGAGATGCTTCCCTTCACCTCCCTGACTCAGTCAAACTTTCTTATGATCTCTCCTAACCCTGGGAACCTCTCTTCTGAAGTACCTTTTGCAGTAGCACTTTTATACTAATTTATGTCTCTCTTCCCTACTGGAAGTAAACTCCGAGACACCATCACAAAGGCCTGTCCTCCCTGTTGTATTCATGTAGTGGGCACTCAGTGAATATTTGTTGAATGCAGAATTAATGGATTAAAAAATGGAATGTTATGGTATTGGCACAAGAACAGACACACAGATCAATGGAACTGAATAGAGAGCCCAGAAATAAACCCACACACTAATGGTCAATTAATCAACAACAAAGGAGGCAAGAATATACAATGGAGGAAAGACAGTCTCTTCAGTAAGTGGTGCTGGGAACACTGGACAACTACACGGAAAAAAATGAGATTAAAACATTTCCTCACACCATATACAAAAACAAATTCAAAATAGATTAAATGTAAGACCTGAAATTGTAAAACTCCTAGAAGAGATCATAGGCAGAACACTCTTTGACATAAATCATAGCAATATTTTTTTTGGATCTGTCTCCTAAGGCAGAAGAAATAAAGGCAAAAATAAACAAATGGGACCTAATTAAGTTTAACATCTTTTGCCCAGCAAAGGAAACCATCAACAAAACAAAAAGACAACCTAATGAATTGGAGAAAATATTTGCAAATGATATGACTGGCAAGGGGTTAATATGCAAAATATATAAACAGCTTATACAACTCAAAATCAAAAAATCAAACAAATCAATCAAAAAAGTGGACAGAAGACCTGAATAGAAATCTTTCCAAAGGAGATATATATATATATATATGGCTAACAGGCACATGAAAATATGCTCAACATTGCTAATCATCAGGGAAATGCAAATCAAAACCACAGTAAGATATCATCTCACACGTGTCAGAATGGCTATCATCAAAAAGAACGCAAATAACGAATGTTGGCAAGGATGTGGAGAAAAGAGAACCTTTGTATACTGTTGGTAGGAGTGTAAATTGATGCAGCCACTATGGAACAGTGTGGAGGTTCCTCAAAAAACTAGAAATAGAACCACCACATGATCCAGCAATCCCACTCCTGGGTATATATCTGAAAAAACTGAAAACACTAATTCAAAAAGATACTCACACCACAGTGTTCATAGCACTGTTATTTATAATAGCCAAGATATGGAAGAACACAAGTGTCCATCAACAGGTGAATGAATAAAGAAGATATGCTATGTGTGTATATGTGTATATATATATATATATATATATATATATATATATATACACACACACACAATGGAATATTACTCGACCCTGACAAGAATGAAATTTGCAACAGTATGGTTGGACCTAGAGAGTATTACGCTTAGTGAAATAATTCAAAGAAAGACAACTACTGTATGTTATCACTTATATGTGGAATCTAAAAAATACAACGAACTAGTGAATATAACAACAAAAAAAGAGACTCACAGATATAGAGAACAAACTAGTGGATAACAGTGGAGAGAGGGAATAGGGGAGGGGCAAGAAAGGGGTATGGGATTAACAGATACAAACTACATATCTATATGTAAAATAGATAAGCAACAAAGATATATTGTACAGCACAGGGAAATATAGCCATTATTTTGTAATAACTTTAAGTGCAGTATAACGTATAAAAATGTTGAATCACTATGCTGTACACCTGAAATTTATGTCATATTGTAAATCAACTATACTTCAATAAAAAAACAGAATGCTAGATTTTGCTAATATATTTGAAGTAAGTCCCAAGTGCACTAAACAACCTGAGCTGACATTTCTTTTCAGTACCAAGAATAAGATATCAGTCTCTTCCCACAAACGGTGCTATCTGAGGCATAGTCAACAGCTGATGAAGTAAAATAAATATCCCTCTTGCGTGCCAGCCTAGAGCTTGGGATCCCTACCAATACTCTTTGAGTCAGGCAGATTTCTCAGCCCTTCTCAGGGATGCATCCTATTGCCCCCAGCCTGCAGACCCCTGGGGGCATATACACTACACTTTCCAAATATATAAACACCAGAATTATGTTAACAGGTGAGCGAGCATAGGAAATTCTTTATGAAATCATGCTCTGCTGTCTTTTATTTATTCAAGAAATTGATTCTGTGCACACTGTGTTCCTTGTGATGAAGCTGATACCCAGGAATTGTGAACTTCTGCAGAAAATAATTAATTTTTATCGACAGTTTCAGTGAAGGCAAGGGAAAATGTCCTTGCCCCAGCAGTTCATCCAAGCAGCGTCACCTGCTGGGATGGTGAGACCTTGATACTGTCGGGGGACACGAGATTCTTCATCCAAAGCTGCCAAGAGACATGGTAAAGCAAAGCCCATTCAAGAGGTCTTGTCCCCAGCTGTTCCAACCGATGACCTGCCGTAGTGACAGCTCACCAAGGCTTGGGGCAGACTTCTGTTCAACAATCCCGTGATGTTCTCATGGCTCAGGGGCCACGAGAATTACCAAAAGCAATCAGGTCGGACTTCCTGCTCCCCAAATCCTTATCTTCGACAAAGGAGATCTGAAGCACAGAGAGACGAAGACATTTATTGCACCATGAGCTGGAGAACAGGAGGAATTCTTCACAGAGGAAATTACGCTTGAGCCAAACCTTGAAAGAAGAGTCAAATTTACCAGGGAAAGTCAGGGATGAAGAACACCGCAGGCAGAGGAAAGAGCTTGACCCAGAGCGGGAAGATGTGAGACTACAAGGCAAATCCAGAGAGCCAAGGCTAATTTATCGTAGCTGGAGCTCCATGAGAGGAAAGGGCAAAGAAAGGAGGTAGAACAATGCTGCTAATTCTCCATTCGTGGATTCATGGATGGGAAAAATAGCTGTGGCCCTTCCTACCTTGAATCCACGTGTGGTTTTTTCAAATCAAGTAACATTTTACATAATCTAACCTGTCCTCCTGCAACATTTATTGCTGCTTGTAGGGTTACATCTGCCATTTTGCCACGCAATGTTTGAGCATTAAGTGGCAATGGAAATGGGCAATCTTGAGCTAATCCATTACTATATCCGTTTTCTATTGCTGGATGACAAATTACCCAAAACTTAGCTGTTTAAACAACAAAAATATATTGTCTCACCATTTCTCTAGGTCAGAAGTCCAGAATGGCATGGCTGGATTCTCTGCTCAGGGTCTCGCTGGGATGAAATCACGGTGTCAGCCGGTGCTGCTGTTCTCATCTGGGCCTCAGGGTTCTCTCCCAAGTTCATGATTATTGGCGGATCTCACCTCCTTGAATCATAGGACTGACATCCCCATTTCTTTGCTGGCTCTCAGACGGGAACACTCTCAGTTTCTAGAGGAAACACACACACACACACACACACACACACACACACACACACACACACACACACACACACACACACACACACACAGCCCTTGCCTGGCCCTCTATCTTCAAGCCAGCAACAGTGCTTCAAATCCTTCCCGTGCTGTGAATCTCTGACTTCTTCTTTTCCACCAACTGAAAACACTTCCAGCTTTTAGAGGGCTCGTGTGATGAGGTTAGGCCCATCCAGATAATCTCCCCATTTTAAGATCTACGGTGCATATAACACAACCTAAATATGGAAGTAAAACCCATCCTATTCATAGAGATGATGCAGTGTGTGTACAGCAGGCTGGGAAATGTTGGGACTCTTAGCATTCTGCCTATCACAATGAGCCGCTACAAGGGCTGCAACTCAGCTTAGTATAGACAGAGATGTCAATGATAATTCAAAAGCTCCTCTAAAGTACCACCTGCTCCCTAAACTCTACCCCACGGACTGACCATTCCTAACGCAAGTTCTTTCACTGGTGTTAATCTTCTAGGTTAACCAAAAAACAAGGGGACACTGTCTCTAGAGCCCACGCAGATCAAGAGGAAAAGGAACACAATGGCCAGGGCATCCTTCTCCTCAGGGTCTCTCATATGTGCACAGTCACAGGCATTGATCTGATAGAATCAATCACTGGTAACCAACTAGTGTACTCTAGTAGATGCTGTTTTTCTTGACAGCCAAGTATCAATTACCCTTTCTCTGGCAAGAACATCATTATTTTCCTTTAGGGAACCACCCGTCCCCCGCTCTAAGTCCATGGAATTTGGGTAGAAATAATTCCCTGCCTAATAACCAGTGGGGTATTGGACCCAGACCTGCCTATGAGGGTACAACCACCCTCTGTTCCACAGTGATTTCCTCAGGGATGTGCCTATAACCCAGGCTGAGCTAACCAATGCCAATGAGTCCTGAACTTTCACTAAATCTCTCTAGACAATGAAGCTGTCTTTCATTGGTGATAGAATGCCTCAAGCAGGGTTTCTTAACCTTAACACTATTGACATTTGGGGCCAGATAATTCTTTGTTGGGTGAAAGGGCTGAGCATCGTAGGATGTTTCACAGTGTCCCTGGCTTTTACCTACTAGGTGCCGGCAGCACTGCCCACCCCTGTCCCCAGTTGTGACAGTCAAAAATGTCAACACACATTGTCAAATATCCCTGGGAGGGAAAATTCACCAACTATTGAGAACTTCTGTCCATCGTGTCACCAAGAGGAGAGAGGCTGCTTGAGAATTAAACCAATATAGAGAACAGAGAGGGGCAAATCCTGATGACAAGAGTTGAGCACTTTTGAACATTTTCTCACTAGATATACCCTAGACTTTTTAGTGATAAGCAACAATAAATTCCTTTCTTTGCTTACGCCTATTTGACTTAGGTTTTTGTTTTTGTTTTCTAAATCAAGCACTTTGGATGACATAAAGCCTGAGGAAAAAATTGCTGAGAAATCAATTTCAGTCAATTCTGGTAACGTAAGCCTAGGTCAAACAGTTAGGAAAGTGAGCTTCTTAAAAGTAAGGGGAATAGAATCTAATGATAAACTTCACCAAGTTCATAACGCTGTCTTTTTCTTGCCTAGCATGCTTCACATCAAACTTGTCTTCGTAGGCAAGTAAGTATTAATTGACTGACTGGTAACTGTCATATAGCCTCTGAAAGGAGAAGTTCCCCCAAAGACGTACTAAAGAGCATATTCAGTAGGACTTTTTCAGATGCAAGTTACAGAAGCAAACCTCCAATTAGCTGAAAGAAATGTACTTAACCATAAAATAAAAGAAAATAAAGTAAAATAAAATAAAACAAGATATTGAATACCAGAGGTCAGGGAAGGCTAGGGACGAGCTGGTCCCAGGACAACTGAAACCATTCTCCTCACTTGCCCCCAATCTCTGCTGCTCCCTGCACATCACTTTCTTTTGCCCTTGATATGAAACAGCTTCTTAAAATGACCCAAAACATAGCTGCCCATGGTTTCCCCGCATTTATCTTCCAGCCACAGAGGCAGGACCTCTCTGCATCTCTATCTCAAGTTTAGACACTTAGCCCAGAGAACAGACTTGGAAGTGATATCTTTTCCCCGATTAATCCATCAACTGTGGCTGGTGGATGGGCTACCACGAAGGGCCCTGTGTTACCCCTAAGCGGTTGTGTGAGGTCATATAAGGACATGGGAAACCCCTGTAGTAAACCATATGGACTGCGGGGGCAGGGTGGTGTCCTGGGAAGGAGCGTCCAGCAGTCATCTGGGAGCGAGGGCACTCAAAGGAAGCTTATTTGAAACTTTTTCCTTGAAGTCCAAGCAATTAACATTAGGTCTGGCTATACTTATATTGTTCCTTCAAGGTTACTTTAGTTCAGTTCAATAGCAACTTGGAAAGAGCATAACGATCCTGAGATGCACAGCCCAGTGAAACTAAATTGAAAGAAAAAAGGCTTCGTCGAGCACACAGCAGAACCTCATTAATGGTGGCCTTGTTAAACACAGCTTATAGATATAACTGATGGGACCCAGCCCAGACGTTGAAAACGGTATCTGTAAGCAGGTCCAGGTATCAGAGCCTCGGGGCTCTCTGGACAGCTCCATTGTTTGTAGACCTTTAGCTGGAGCTGGAGCTTGGTGCCCTGTTGACGCCAGAATCTGTCTGCCAGGTTCCCGAAGGACTTGCTGGATTTCTGGATGCAGTACAAGTCCCCTGTGTGTTAGTTCAGTTGAGAAACTTTTCCATGTTCTTTTTTTTTTTTTTCTTTTTCTTTTTGTAAACCCAATTACACAATGGCTGGGGCTAGAGTGTAAGAGGAGAGAGAGGCAGAAGGAAGCTGCTGGCCTAACCGAACTCTCTAGTTTTCCACAGAAAACAATAAATCATCCTGGTAAACCCACAAGCTGATTCACATCTTCTGGACCTAACAAAGATGACCGGAGGGAAATTTTTTATTTTGATGACTTCTGAGCCGTGGTTCTGAAAACTCAGCAGTAATCTGAAGGAAGAAAGAAAGAAAAAAGCCATCAGCTCTTCCACCTATTCTTACTACATGCATGGAGGTCAACACCAGTGGTCAGAAAACTTGTAAATGACAGAGCAACAATCACTAAATCTTTTTTCTGCAACAACATAGGAGCTTGATGAGGATTTTGGGCTAAACCAGAGCCAAAAGAAGTTTTAACAATCCAGGCCGACCCTCGGAGCCAAAGGAAGAAAGATATGTTATTCTTCCCTCCCTACTTGTGCAGATAAATGGTATATAGATAAGGGGGGGCCAGACAATATTTCTGCACCTCAGCTCCCAGATCTGTTTTTACTTCTCTGCAAAATGTTTCTGAGGTAAATTAAAGTTAGAGGAAAGGCACAGATCTAATCTGTCGGCTTGGTTTTGAAAATCTTAGGCCTATTCGTCTAAACAGTGCTTTTCAAACATTTCTTTTTTCCTCCAGCGGTTCCACATGTAACCTCATTCAGAATTCCGAAATCTAAAACAGAAAACTGGGAGCTGTTGGCAGACATGAGGCGGGAGGCCCGGAGCTGCTCATGCTTGGCTTCCCCTCTCCCTCAGGATTCCACAGAAAACCACTCACCTAAGGCACTCTTAAATTGAGTATCTGGACAAAAGTCACACCATGGTCGCTCCTAGACGCTTGAAAGAAAGATCTGGGCCAGATTCTCCAGATGGTGCTGCAGGTGGAGCCTGCCCTGGTGTCCTTGGTATCAAGTTGGTCATGCCACCTTCATGAAGGTGAGAAGACACAAATGGGAGACATGGAAACGGGGAGTGGACCACCTACAAAAGCAGGCTGGCCAATTTCCCTTGTCATGAAATTAGGCTAAATTTGCAACAAAGCAGTTATTGGCAGTCCTTCCCACCCCTAGAAAAGTACAAAAAGACACTGAGCTACCACACCGATCACCACCCCTGTACTCACTCCCTGGGAAAATCCAATCTTTGTCCCAAAGACTGAAGACCAAGGGTGTAGGGATGGAGAGCAGCCCCCGTCATGGTGGCCGTGGCAAGTTGAGACCCAGGTTACTCAGCTCTCAGACTAGGACCTCCCTGAGGTCCCAGCTATCAGGCAGCAGTGAATTCAGATCGAGATGATGGGACTACAAACTAAGGGGATTTGTAGGATTTGTGGAGCAACTTGCTGCCTGATGGCTCCTACCTCTGAGCTCTAAGAACTTAAATCTGATCAATATAAAATCTCATAAGAATTTCCTCCTTTTTTTCTCAGAACATAGATTCAGTGAGCTAAGTTTTAAATTCCAATCCAACTGCATTTTAAATTCAATTCAAAATTTAAATTCAAATTAGTATATCATTTGCAAACCACATTTATTTTCCCCCGATGACATCCTTGGGAGGTAGACAGCTGATGGCTGCTACGTATTTGCTCATATATAACATACCTAAGGCAGAATTCTTTGTTCTTCTACCCATGCACTCTCCGTCCCTGCTTCATCCCAACATTCCCCTAGTTATTTATGTTAAATCTTTAAAATCATCCTAATTCCTCTCTGTCCTTTATATCTACATTTAGTGAATTAGCAAATCTTGTCAATACTACCTCGAATATACGTTCTTAATCTGACCACTTCTTGGCGTCACAAAACTCTAGCCTGAGCCATCATCATCTTTGGTATCATCTTATTGGTTTCCTTGCTGCCTACCCTCCATTCTCCAGTTAGCAGTCAGAGTGATATGCTCAAAGCTAAACGAGATGATATCACTACTCTCCATAAAATCCCCAAATGGCCCATTATACCAAGAAAAATTCCAAACCATTCACCATGCTCTGAAGTGCCTAGTAATCTAGCTAATCATTGCCTACAACTTTTACCTTCCACTCCCAATCCCCACATGAGTGGGGCCTTCTTTAGGTTCCTCGAACCCACACTCATTCCCATTCTGGGCCTTGGCGGTGCTATTTCTTCTAGCTGGAAAATTCTTCACTAAGGTCTTTGCAGGGCTGTTTCCCTTTTATCATTTACATCTCAGGTCAAATATCACTTCCTCAGTCATTTTTGACTATGTGAGCTAACATGGCCTTCCCCATTACCACTGACACACGCTCTGTGTCATTGATGTATCTTATTGCCTTTACGATATTAATCACTACTTAAAATTATTCACGTATTTTATTAATGTATTTTTTGCATTTTTTCCCATACTAGAATAAAATTTGTGAAGTCAGGGATTTTTGCCTTATTATTCTACTTTCAGTGTCTAGGACTGTGTCTACCACATAGTAGATAATCAATAAGTATTGGCCAAATGAATGAATTTTTTTCCTCCCCTAACTGTGAATCAGGTGCTGTGCTAAGCCCTGTGTATATATTCTTATAGCAATAGTTAATCAGGGTGGCAGTAGAACACAATGGTAGAGTGTGGACGCTAGCACTAGAGTTCTGAGATTGAACCTTAACTCATCACTTACTAGCTGTGAAACCTTGGGTAGTTGGATCTCATTTTTTTATCTGAAAAAAGTAAAAATAAAAATAATACCTACCCCACAGATACTCACGACAAACTTAGAACAATATGTTACCCATAATAAGCATTTAGTAAATACTAGATATTCTTACCACATTGTTTCACTTTATCCTCACGACAACCCAATAATACTTATCTACATACTTATACTACATCTTAGGAAAAGTCCTCAGCCAGATAAAATAATTTCAACCCTAGTCCATGGAGCTAGTATAGGGTAGCACAGAGATTAAACCTCTGATAAGACAATACTTTCAATACTCTACCATGCTGCTTCATACTGTGGGCTATTTCCAGGATTCTCCAGATTTCTAGGTAATTCATTATACAATCATGTATAAAGCAACAACAATGTGCTTTATACATGATTGTATAATCATGGACAGTATGGTAGCCTTGTAGATACACATATGGATATTTCAACATTCCTGCCTTTACTATTACACTTTAGAGTGGATAACCAACTCTTGTCCTGGCTAACTTTCTAACGAGGATGGAAAATGCCTCTTATAGTTCCCCACAGTGAGAAGGTAGGAGTGAGTGCTTACTGTCTTTGGGCAAGAGAACAGTTTCCTCCTCTTTTCCTGATACATGCACATGTTTCTTACATGCCACCATCATCTCTTAGATTTCCCTGAGTCCCTTCATTCAAAGAAGTCTTCGGTTGAAGCCCCACCCTTAGCCTCCTCCACACTGTTCCCCTACACAGGGATAGGCATTCACACTTGGTCCAGCTCGCCACCCAGGCTGCTCATATGGAATAATAACTCTCACTGGAGTAGGATGGTTGTTCTAGAATTGACCAGAGGCTGCATTGGGATGAATAGATGGAAGCCCGAGGAGAAGTGACAATGCTAAGAGGGACTCTGGGAACTTGAGGAGAGAAAAACTGAACCATATGTTTCCAATAGAAAACTTCTTTCTCTGTCATCTTTTCCTTGGAAAAGTTTAATGAAGCCACATAACTATTATGGATTGAAGTCTATCCGCAAAAAGAAATTTGGAGCTATTACGCATCCATGGCACAAGGTGACAAAACCCATAATTCTCTACAAAGATTCTTGTATGAAAATAAAATGGATGGATGATAGGGTGAATGGATATATGAATAGACAGATGGATAGATGGATAGATAGATTGATAGGTAATAGATTTATGTCTTCCTCATTTTAAAAATATTTTGTCACCTTTTTAATCTTACATATTACCATAATATGATACGCTTATATATCTCAACTGTCTCCATATTGCGACAAATGTTGAAAATAGGCAATTAATCTTTGAATTCAATCGTTCCTTTGTTTCTAATCTTAGTGATACTTTTACAATAATCTCTTCTTTCAGGTATATTTCAACATAATTTAGTAGAAGAAACTTGAATATTAAAAGAGAAGTATCTTTATTTTGGCATAATAGGAAGTCAAACAGCATTTTAAAACTTTCCTGCTAATCATATGAAATGACACATAAAGTGCCTGGCAGAGGGGTATGCACATGGCGGGTGTCCAATAAGTTCAGCATCATTCCTTTCAACCCTTACATATAAACCATCACTGTGTTGTAGATGTCAATGAGAATTAAACAGTAATTAGCAACTAAATACAAAAACTTCCTTACCATTCCTCATAATGATTTAAACATCCAGATGTGCGTTTTCTCCATTGTTATAGATTCTCTGAAGTCAGATTTTCTGGGGACCAAATTACAGTTCCACCATTTTCCAGCTGTGAGACCTCCCCCGCTTCCGGTCGAGTCACTTAACATCTCCAGGGCTCAGTTTCTTTGTCTGCAAAGTGGGGACAATAAGAGAGTGTTTGTGATAATTAAAGAAGACAGTAAGACATATAAGGGCTTAGAGCAGTGTCCTGCATGTGGTAGATATTCTCTGAATACAGTGGTCTGGTCTTTTGGGTTGTAAGCTGGAGGAAAATTGGCTTCTTCATCAGAAAAACACCTAGACATTTGAAATGTACCAAACACAGTGCATAGAAACCACACATAGGTACCACTGCAACAGAAATAAGGCAATGATGTGAGCTTCAAATAATTCTTTTACAGACTTCATGGGATTAATTAGCTTTATGTCTCTAAAATCAGCAATTAGCATTTTAGGAATATGTGAAAATATGCCTAATGCAGGTATAAAACAGCATTTCCCACCTTCTTTACAATGGTTTGTGGTTGTGGAATTGAATTTCAGCCAAAAAATATCAATCAAAAAGTAATTTAGGAGCAGCCCAAAATATGTAACATGGAAATATTACATGCAACTCGAAAGTAAATTATGTTTTTTACAAGAGTGAGGGAGAACTACAGAGTCTGGATTTTTGAAATGAGAAAGAGCTGTTTGAGGCTATTTGAATGATACTAAGTAAAACAGAGTACAGTTCATCTGTTCTTGGAATTACCACAAAAATATACTCGATTATTTTATGACAGCAATAAAGCAAAGATAAAGCAAAGAAAATACAAGCAAGAAAGTGATTTGTAAGAAAAAGAAATAAAATGCATCACTTGTACACTTGCAACATACACATCTTGAGGTTCACATTTGCAATTCTAATAAGCATGAGACCTCATTGGTTTTCTAAGCATGAATATGCCCCAGCACAGGGTGATGTCTCTTGAAGAGAGTAGAAGAGGCATTCTGTGTACTTGCTGTCCTGTGGTTAGCATGTCCCATGGAATAATTTCAGCACGGAGTCTCAACTTTTAGATCACAGTTTGAGACACATAAAGAGTATGCAACTCAGAGCTCATCGTTATGAAGGGTAAATAAGACGAGGAACCATTTTATTTTTGTTTGAATTCCTAGTTTTTCATATTAGCAAGCTCTAGCAGCACCAGCAAAAAAGAGACCAGGAGAGAATTTGTTCAAAATAGCACAGAGAAGGAGGGGAAAAAAAATCCTGGAAACAACAACAACAAAAGGCCCCTTTCTTTTGGCATTGTTACCTCGGATCCCCATTTCTGTATATTTTAACTTTTATTCTGTTTATCAGTTTCTATCTAAAAAATAATGTCTGAGCCAAATTTTCATCCTATGTAACTCTATGAGGATTCTCTTTGGCTTTCTTGGAGTCTAATTCTCCCATGGCGTTGCACGAGATGTAAATCTGACCCTAAGGGAATATTATTTCAGTGAGAGGAGAAACTGCCTTTCATGGCAGCATGGTATCATTTAAGTGTTTTTTTAAATGTAATCTTTAAGGGAGATATAAAATTTATAAGTGGTAATGATATCATTTTAATCATTTCAAGCTAATAGGCCGACACAAAATGAGGGTGTTTTCTTCTTAAGTGTGTTTAATCAAATGCAGAGTTTGGGAGTCTCCAATTTAGAGATATTTCTTCAAATAAGCACTCTTCCTGCTGAGTCACTGTGGTTTTCCTGGAATGGGTTTCTGAAGGTTGGAATTTACGTGGTGTAGCATTTTTTCTGTCTTAAAGAGCCTTTTCGACCCCCTACTCCAACCCATTGTCTGGTTCACTTGCTCTCCTAAATCACGAGCCTGAGGACATCCCTCCATGAACAACCTGCAGGATTATGTGGCTTCATCTCTTCCTGGTTGACCACACAGAACTCTTCCTGGAGACAGCAATGAGATCTAAGGGAGTCCAGGCTACGGAGATCCAATCCATTCTCAGTAACCAAGATATTCATCTCAATGCCCACGTACAATTTGTACTATTGATTTTTTTCCCTTACAACTATAAAGGTTTAGTGTCACCCAGTTCTACTAGTCTAATACTGGTATGCCTTATCAGTGCCTTGCCAATTAATAAAGTTTAGGCTATGTTTTTAAAGAACTGATCAGTTTTTGTCAGCAATGCTTGCTCTCAGAAAAAATATACTATTGCTTCAAAAGGACCAGAGAACAACTTTTTGGAAAGTATGGATTTTCTGGTTAAATAAAAATTGAAGGAGAGAAAAAGGAGGAAAAGACGGACCACCTGTGCTATGGATACTGTCCATGCACAGGATTTAGGCTCTTTTCCCTTTGATATACACGTACCTTTCCTCTCTTCTATTCTAGAGCAGTGCTGTCCAATAGAACTTCCTATGGTGATGGAAATATTTTATGTCTATGCTGTCCAATAAAACAACCACGGGCCGTATTTGGCTACTGAGCATTTGAAATGCTGCCAAATGCATTTGAGGAAGTGAATTTTAAACTCTATTTGATTAATTAAAATTTAACTTTAAGTAGCCCCGTCTCACACTGTCGTGGTTAGTGCTGGTCTTGAATCTTGAGTTGTGTAATTTTGAGTTCATTTTTATTGCTCCTGTTAGAGTAAGAGATATTTATATTTCCCCATGTCATTTTCAAATCTGATTGCAAAGGATGCAGCACAAAAATTCTTTACCTTATTTTTATATATCCCATGGGGAAAATGTTCTTTATCGGCCTCTCTAAAAACTTACCCTATTGCTGAAAGTTCATTCACCTTTTATTTATTTAGACAACAGTTTATTAAATGAAGATAGGAAAAAGCCTAGCTTGATCTATAGCCTGGGAAACCCAGCTCCTAAGTGTAGTTTTGGTCTTTTTAACATAAAATTACTATAAGGTCAAATTTGATTGTATTGACTTGCTAACCACTTTTTGATTTTTAATTGTTCATTATTGCTCTGACAGAGCCTTCAGGGTCCATGCTATAGGACCAGGTCATAATAAATTGCTTCCAGCATTTCTAGATTTTTAGTAACTAACCTCTCTCGGAAGGAACCCCTAACATATTAGTGTTGTACCAAATTCTACCCAATCTTGGGTTACAATAAAACACCCATGCATTTTGTAATTTTTTTCTGAATGCTTTGTAATTTATTATATACAATACAACTTTATTTAGGAAAATTATAATAAAGGTGTTTATAATCTAATTGATGAAATTCTAAATAAATGAATTTGAAGAAAATTAGGTATGTGTATTAGTGAAATACCTGATTTTCGTCTTTCAAATGTTTCAGTTTGTGAAAATTGTATAGAACTCATGTAAAAATCTATAAATTGATATTTTAAGTGTTAATATTCCCTACAAATATCACTTGATGGGTTACTAGTGTGTTGTTGAAAATATTGAGCACCATTTGAGATTTATATTAACCATTGTAATAGCATACTTTCTAATAGATAGCTATAATAAAATTTTTAAGTAAATTTAAAAATAAATGTGGAAGGATTCCTTAAGACTACACCCATAACTGTGGTAATATTAAAATTTATGTGTAGGTAAAAACAAATCCTGAAAAGTAGTAATCCTTAAAAGTATCTTTAGTTATACTTGAAAAATATCTCAGTATTAAAACATATAATTATTCTATTCTAGCCCTGTTAAAAATGCAAGCTTGATAAAGTAATCAGTAAAATAATAAAGAAGAAAGTAATTAATATTTATTTGCTAAAATAAAATTATGTATTTAAAAGAAGGGGGCAAATATTTTCTTTTCTTAAGCTTCCTTCAACCATAGCTGAAATACAGTAAGAATTGTAACTGGGGAAACATAGGTGATATTAAGCATGACAATGTGAACAAACCATAAATCACAAAAGATGGGAAAAAATGATACCCATGTGTATAAATCCTTTTGATGCATTACTAGGATTTAGATGTTAGAGAGCTAGCCTTGACATTAACCATTACCTCAATGCTTAGATGTTTCTGAAGAGATAAAACATAAGACCAGGAGTGGCTTTCAGACATTGGACACAAAGCCACGGAGGTCTTTGACTAGAGCTGGTTTACAGGCTTCGCTTTGTGAATCACCCTCTCTCCCTACTGAGCTGAGAAAGAACAACTGATGAGTAGGAGGAAATAGAGAAATTCCCTAACTCTCTACCAAGACATTAAAACCACCTAGATATTCTAATGGAGCTTATATATAGAAAAAACTATTAGCAATATGATTCATTCATATACTCATGAAATCATAGAAATGAGATACAAATTTAAAAGAACACAGTTCAAGTAAGTAGGAGATATTTAGGCAAATAACTTAGATGTACATTAAGGAAGTAATGATTCTCAGGAAATTTAGATGAGAAATTTTGTTTAAATGCTACTTTTTTTTGCTGTCATTTAATTTAAAAACTGTTAAGGCGGGGAGAAATATGAAAGTCAGTTTGGAAATCCAGTCTCAAGAGAAGAAACATGATATGTAAACTGAGTATAATGGAGGAGAAAAGTTCAGGAAGTCATGAGCAAATTCAGGGATGTTGAGAAACCAGTTCAATTTCCCCGAGTTTTTATTTATTAAGTATCCTGATTCCAAAAGTAGAAGCTAAGTGATGAACTTCTAAGTACCCATATGCAACATTATTTTGACTGACCTAGAGTCTTACTAAAACGACTTTAGAGTTTATCAATGATGATGTAAGCAAAATAGCCTCTTGGAGAGTAAGTTTTAGCAGTGGTTTCTAACAAAATTCAGAAAAGAGCTACAAAGCCATTAACACTTAGAGCCACTCTGGTAGGGCTGTTGTGTTTGTAACCAAAAGGCATCATGGAGTAAACTTGCAATGGCTTTTTGGTAAAAAGCGCTAAAGTTCTCATCTATGGTTGTTGAATTAGAGAATCTTAGGGTTAGAAATCATCTTAGATGTTGCAAATTCATCCCAACCCTTTCTGCAATACCCCTGCGCAGGGCTCATCCAGACTCTTCATAAACACTAACAGCATTAGAGAATTTAGCAGATGGTTTTTATTTTCAGAGAGTTTTATTTGTTAAAATGTTCTTCTTTGTAGAGTTCCTAAGTGCATCTATCTTTAACTACCCTTCTCTAGTACTAGTTCTATTTTCCAAAGACACTCAAATTAAGTTGACACCTCCTGCCCAGAAAACCCTGGCCACTTGTTAAGTTCTTTCTTCTCCTTAGTTGCTTTCATCATTGCTCACTTACCATGTCTTCTGGTCTTTGCCATCTTTTCTGGGTCTCTCCAGTTGGCCCACGTCCCTGTTAGACTAGGGCCTCTTGAAACCAGCACAATATCTCAGGTCGTGTCTCACCTAAGCAGAGTAAATAAAGCAGGACTTTGCCTTCCTGGAGCAAAGCACTGTGCTTCCTTAGAAGATCGGGTCAAGTGCTTTGGCAACTACATCACACTGCCAACTCATATTGACCATGTGATTCACAGTGTGATGTTAGCTACAGGCGTTTCGTAGGTAAGGAAGTTCCTTCTATGCCCAGTTTGCAAAGAATATTTACCATAAGTGATTGAGAATTTTGTTTCTGCATCTATTGAAATAACCATATATTTTTTCCTTTATTCTATGAAAGGAATGAGACAAACCTCACTGAGGCATTTTATAAATACATAAGTGGAACCAACATGGCATTCCTGCAGTCAATCCAATTTGGTCATAATACATTGTCTAATATATGTATTGCTGCATTCTACTTGCACATATTTGCTTTAGAATATTTGAATCTATTTTCTTGAGTAATATTAGCCTTAATTATCCCTTTCTTATAGAAGCTTTGCCAGTTTGAGTAGTAAGGTTAGGCAGGCCTCATAAAAATGAGGTAGGAGGTGTTCCCTCTTTTTCAATTCCCTGGAAAAGTTGGTGTGCTAACTCTCCCATAAATGTTTGGTAGAGTTTGCCAGTGATCCATCTAGTTCCAAAGGGTTGTTTTGTTTTGTTTTGTTTGTTTGGGTTATTGTTGAAGTTTTAAAATTACAGCATTAACATCTTCAATAGCCATGGGTCTTTTGGATTTTTTTTCATGATAGCTATTTCATTAATGTCTGGCCTTATTTTATTATCTCCTTCTTCTTTTTGGATTGAGCTGCAGTTCTTTTCTAACTACCTGAGATAAATGCTTAACTCATTTCTTGTCAACCTTTGTTCTTGCTGTATATATGAAAACAGCACATAGTTTTTATTTAATCTGGTATAATTTTTGCCCTTTGATGGCATAATTTAGTATATTTAACTTTTAATGTAATTACTAATATATTTTGGGTTAAATCTATCATTTTACTGTGCCTTTCTGTTTGTTTTGCTTGTCCTCTATTACTTTTTCGCTCCATTCTCGTCTTATTTTAGATTAATTAGCTTTTCCATCTATTTCTTTATTGGTTTGGAAATTATATTTGGGGGAAGATATTTTATTAGTTCTTACCTTAGAAATTATAATATGTGCCTCATCAAAATCTGATGTTCGATTTCTACTGCCAAACAAAACTGAGCAGCAGGGACTAGATTTATCCTCCCACCTGAAACAACTGAAAAACTAGATGAAATATATGAAAAAATATCTCTAAAGACTCTGGACATAAGGAAACTAAGGCCTGTGCTCCCTGAAAGGCAAGAAATCAAGGTGTCAGGACTTGCAGTGACCTCCGCTTACTGCCTAGAGCAGGTCAGTAAGCCTTTGCAGGGGAAACCCCAGGAAAGCTGGTGGTATCTCTGAGGTGTGGAGATGGATCTGGGAGCCAAGGAAAGCAGAGTTGCTAGGGTCTGTAAGGCAGAGTACTGAAGAGAAGAGCACTGCAATGGGGAGGCACTCTGGATGTCTGTAAAAGGTTTGTCTCAAGTACTCAGTTGGGTACTGATCAACACATGCATTTGAGGAAAACTACCCAAGTCCAGGGAAAGAACCACCGAAAATATTAAAGGGAACAGTGCCCCCAGATCACCAGGGCCAGGAAAAGTGCCTGCACCTATATTAACTCTATTTTCTGTATTCTTGATTTTCAGGCATCTGGGGCTTCACTGACAGAGGTGAGGCTACTCCTCCCAGGGCCAGCTAATTCCTAGAGAAGCAAAAGACTCCACTGCAAGCATACCTTTCATATGTATACCAACCAACCCAAAGCCCATACTCCAGCTGTCTTCTTTACTGAACACTCATACTCTAGGAGTTAATAGTCCTCTGCCCTAATCTCCCTAGGGCCAGGTACCCAGACACTTAAGGATCACCCCTGTATCCCAGAGCCAACTCTAATTATTCAACCTATCGAATCCTAAGCCTGGTCAACTGCTGACCTTACTGTATTTCTTTATATTTACCTGCATTTTATCATTTTTCCCCTATCTTTTCTTGTATCTCTCTTCTTCTAACTGGGGTGATTTTGATTCTGTCTGAAAAAAAATCCTTAGGTATTTATTTTAATGTAGGTCTTCTGGTGACAACTGTTTTCATTTTTTGTTTGAAAATATTTTGTATCACCTTGATTCCTGAAGGATTTTTCACTGGATAAAGAATTCTAGGCTGACAGGAGATTTTTTCATACATTACATTATTGATCTCATTCCTCTGTCTTCTAGCTTTGTTGCTATTAAGAAGCAGCTGTTAGTCTAATGTTGCTCTTGAAATAATCTGTCACCTACCACCACTACCCCTAATACTTTTAAGATTTTCTCTTTGTCTTTGGTTTTGGGCAGTTTGTCTATGATGTATCAAGGCATAGGTTTCTTTTTATTTTCTGTGAGTTTAGATTTGTTAAACAATTAAAATCTGTGGATTGATAGTTTTCAAAACCCTTGGAAAATTTTGGTCCAGAATCACTTTAAATATTGCATCTTCTACATTCTTCACCTCCTTTAGTTCTAGGTCCCCAATTGAATCTGTGTTAGACCAACTCACTGAGCTGTCTTGTCTTTCACTGTCTTTCATGTATTCCTCATCTTTTTGTCACTCCATGCTTTATAATGGACAGTTTATTCTTAGCTACCATCAAGTTTACTGTTTGTCTCTTGCTAAGTTTATTTTGTTGTTAAACTCAACCATTGCATTCTCAATTTTAATTATTACAGTTTTTAGTTCTAAACTTCTATTTGGTTCATTTCACATCCACAATATCCATTTTAATTTAAAGCTTTTTGCTGAATTTAAGTTGAGCTTTTATTTCTCTAAACATAGAAATCATAATTGTTTATTAGTCTATGTCTGGTGCCTTTTCTGTGTGCAATATCTGTAGGTCTCTGTTCTTTGTTGTTTGTGCTGGTTCTTCTTCATGTTTTCTTGTCTTCGCATATGCCTAGTTATATTTTATTGTCTGTTGCACATTGTATTTGAAAAATAAATTTTGAACATGATTTGAGACCTAAGATGATATTACTTTCCTCCAGAGACAGCTGTCTTCTTTTGCCACATTTTATTTTTTAAATGTTCAAAAATATTAAAAATTTAAAGAATTTTACAGTGAACATTTGTAGAGTCACCACCTAGACTCTACCTTTAACATTTTTTAATGATTTACTACACTTTCTTTATCATGTATCTATCTATCTATCCATGTGAGAGGGCTTTTTTTTTTTTTCTTCCCTCTGCCAAACACAGTTTGTTAGGAGAAAAATAACAATCCAGGATCATTTCAGTCTAATTTCAGGGCTTTATATTTTTCTGGACTAATAAAATGAGTTTAAGTGTGCATCAGTGTGAAAGCTGTTCTACTCCTTCCTTTTTCCTTATTAGCATGCATCCCTTCAGGGCACTAACCCAAAGTGTATGATGATTTAACAAGCCTCTCTCCCTTGGAAAACTCTAGACTAAAACTCTGGCTACCCAATTCTTTGAAACTACTAGATGTACCGCTCACTCTTTCATATTAGTAGATACCCCAGGGCAAAAGCAGCCCCATATTGCAGATTTCCATTCCCTGGATTAGCATCTCCTCCTTTATAGTATCTTTGTAGTGATTCAATATTTTGTCAGCTCTTTTATGCTTTTAGAAGTTTTTACAAATATTTCATCCGTTTTTGAGTTTTCTTAGTGGAAAGAAATGAATGACCTAGGCTACCATGACCAGGGCATAGATCTCCCATTCTCTCATGAACCCATTCAAATCATAATTTCATCCCTATCACTTCATTAAAACAGTTCTTCTCAAGGTCACCAGTGACTCCCAAATTTACAATTCCAGTGGTGGATTCCCAATTTTCATCTTGACATTTCAGTAACATCTAGTATTAATGATCAAATTTTGCTTTATTCACTTGCTTTCCAGGACTTCCACCTCTCCTGAATTTTTCTCCCATCTCAACTAACTGGTCCTTCCCCAGAATCCTTTGCTGGAATCTCTTCCTTGAATTAGATCCTAAGTATCAGTGTGGCCAGAGCTATATCTTTGCAAAATTTCAGTTTTCTAGGTCTGCTTCCTAGGTGATTTCCTCCTGTTTTAAATAACATATACATCCATCTTGACTGTCAATATTTTTAATCAAATCCTAAATCTAACTATCAGAGACATTTACCTTTCATCTTTTTTTTTTAGTTCTCTCTATATTATAATTTGACTAGTTTAATTTCAGGCTGGTTTGATTTAAAGCTAAATTTTAAATTTAATTCACATTTAATATTTGAATTAAGGATTCCTCTGCAAGATTTTCTCTTGTGATACAGCCACCCTTCCCCACCCCATCCCTATGTTCACTCTAACTTTAACATTCAGACCAAAAAAGGGTGATACATATCATTGATTATAAAAATCTGAAGAACTCCATTGATCATCAGTTACAATCATGCCAATGAGAACTGCGCAATCATAACCAGCTACAAAGTACTTAGGATCTAATAAATTCATCCCTTAAATTTCCACAAAGAGAAAAGCATGGAGTAGAGAGTAATAAATGCAAGACAAGATGACTGAATCAGTCCACTAAAACTCTAATGAGAAAATGAACACAGCCATACCAGAATTCCTCATGGCTCATCACCAGCAGCTAAATTTCTTCAAAAACCAGATTTCAGATGTCCCACAATTTATTTTGAATACACATTCAAAATAACATTAAGTACTCAAATAGTCTTTGTATTTTAATAAAGTTTTTAATCCCTAATGAAAAATGACAAGTCATTCGTAGAGAAAGGAACTGAGAGTAATGTACCAACTGTCGCAAAGCAGCCTGGTAGGTAGAAATAGAACAAAAACCTATGGGTTCTGATTTTTTTCACCCATCTGTTCTGTATCAAATTGCCTATGCAACATTTTCAAGATATAATAAGCATCTTGACATTAACATATCTAAAACTGAATTCTTGATTCCTCTAATCCCACCCTGGTTCAAGCCTCTCCTCCTCAGTGTTACACATCTTTAGTAAATGTCATTATTATTCACCCACGTTTTCAGACAAAAACCTATATGTCATTACAAAATTTATAACTTTTATGGCTTCACCAATTTTGGAAAATTTTGACTTCTGTATCTTCAAATCTTTGGCCCCATTCTCCTTGCCTTCTTTCTGGAATTGAAAAACCAATTTGCTGAATCTTCCCACCATGTTTCACATGTCTCTTATACATTCTTCATACTTTTGTCTCCTTGTGCTTTATTTGTGTTGACTTGCCTTACACTTCATTTAATCCTCTTTATGGCTGTGTCTAGTGTGCTTTTAAACCTGCTGTTAGGTCTCTAATTGTATTTATTTTATTTTTCAGCCTTAGAATTTCTATTTAATACTTTTATTAATATCTAGTTATCTTCTGGGCTTCACCGTCTTGCCGTCTATTTTTTAAATCATGTGTTTTTTTTTTTTTAATTTATTTTATTTATTTATTTTTGCTGTGTTGCGTCTTCGTTTCTGTGAGTGGGCTTTCTCTAGCTGTGGCGAGCGGGGGTCACTCTTCATCGCGGTGCGCGGGCCTCTCACTATCGCGGCCTCTCTTGTTGCGGAGCACAGGCTCCAGACGCGCAGGCTCAGTAGTTGTGGCTCACGGGCCTAGCCTCTCCGCGGCATGTGGGATCCTCCCAGACCAGGGCTCGAACCCGTGTCCCCTGCATTAGCAGGCAGATTCTCAACCACTGCGCCACCAGGGAAGCCCCATATGTGTTTTTTTCTTTGTTTGTTTGTTTGTTTTTTGAGTTCATGTCAGATACTTAAATAACTGAATCTCCAAGTGGTCTGTTTATATTCTGTTACTTTCTTGGTTTTCAGTTATTTAGTTACGTTTCCTGATATCCTTGTTTATTTTTGGTTGAATGTCAGACATTAGAGGATCTGGATGATATTTTCCTTTAGAGAATTTGCTTTTGCATTTAACAGGAAGTAGCAAAAAGTCTGAAAGACATCAGTGTTTGAGCTGATTCTGATTTGATTTTCAGTCTTAGGAAGCCTGGCCCATTTTTAGTTCAATTTTACTCATAGAGTTTAGCCCTTTAGTGGTCCCAACAGAGTATCTGAGGTTTTTCCAGGGCCCCTCTAGCTTGATGAGTCCCAAACTTCCATTTTTGTCTCCCTAGCTCCATGAGAGTGCTGAGAGTTCTGCTCAGTTTTTCAGAACATACGTGGATCTGTAAATGTCTCAAGGTGAAAAGCAGCACTGAATGTTGGGTTACTTCTCTGTACATACTCTTTTTGGGGGAGGAGAGTGGTCTTGGAACTTCATATTTTGGCTGTCTTGGTGGTTCCATGATGACTTTATACCCATGTTTTTAATATTTTATCCAATTTCTCCAGTTCTTAGTGCATGGTCTGATAAATTCAAATCCACTGTAGCCAGAGCAGAACCCATAGGAGTCAATCTTGATATTTTTTTTCTTTCTCCTGTATTACACCCATGTTTGAGCCACCAGAAGGTGCTGTGTATCCTACCTTATGAAAATACCTTGAGTGTAACCAATTATCACCTTTTACTCTAGGCTGACATCATATCCCACTTAGACAACTACAGTAGCCACCTAAATGGCAGAGGAGTTAGCTTTAGATGAAAAGTTAGAGGTTATTTTGAAATAGAGAAGGAATATAAAATAGATACGGAGAAAAGTACTTTTGTATATTTGGTGTTAACTAAAAAGCATGAGCAGGTTTCTCTCTGGTTTCTTCTGTTTTCTTTGTAACTTAGGAGGTGAGGTCATCTGCTGGGGAAGGGGCAGAGGTGTCAGATCAGAGGTTTAAGGAGAATGAGAAAGTGATTTGATCAAAATAATGAAGCATTGGTGAGGGCCCATTTGAAGTTGGCCATGAATGTAGTAGAACCAAGCTGCCATGTTATATGACACAGAGGAAATAAATAGTTGGAGTCACCAAACCTAGTGATTTGTAGGTAAATACAGTCAAAAGATAAGAGGTGGAGGAAATTTAGGTTATTGAAAAGATTGTTTTTATTACTGGAATGATGGCTTGCAAGCTCTAATTTGGATAGGAATGAATTTTTTTTTAAATAAGCAAAGGCTAATATATTTGTATAAAGTGAAATGATCAGTGACCTAGAGGCGACAAATGAGGTGAGGTGAAAGAAGCATCACCTCATGGGGTGTAGTTGAACAGACAAGCTGAAAGCAGGAAGGTCATGGTCACATATGGATTCCAAAATTAGTGATATTGGAGTTAGGGAAATTGCAGATGATGACAGTGTCTGGTGTGAGGTTATGGCCTGATGGACAGAAGTGGAGTGGAGACTGAGGTCAGGAGGAGATGAGGAACCAAGAGGCGTTGATTATGGCAGTTGAAACTGTGGGTCCTAAAGTAGCTCAAGGTGATGGCAGGGCTTGAGGGAGAGAAAAGGACCATAGCCAAAGGCCAGTGTCTTCCATTGGCTGGGAAGTTGGAAGAAGAATGGCCTAGCCAAATGGGATGGGTTTCAAACAGGAGATGACTAATAATCTGAGAGCAGCAGTGGGGAGGACCACTCCTAGGTCCAGAGTAGTATGAGGTGTTAGAAAATAGACAATTACTTGCCAGTACTTCATGAAAGTGGTTTCTTTGTCTCCCAAGTCTCAGAGCTGGGTCAAGGACAAGAAAATAAAGGCTATTTCAGGAATGACTGAGAAGTGGAAGATGGATGGTCAAGTGTTTATAACACATACCTTCCAAGCTGCTGTCCAACCTTGAGACCCTACAATAACAAGATGTCATAAAGTATTTGTATTGTCTGGGCATAATGCTTCTCAAATGAGACATACCAAAAAATTCTTATTTTCTGGAGGATGAAATTAGTTTGTGGTATTAAATAATATCTAAATATGAAAAAGCTACTGCTAAATAACTGTCCCATGGTGAAGGAAAGAAAAAAGACATTATTAGCTGATACTTATTTCTCAAGAATTTGAAGGAACATGCTAGTCATAAAAACAGCTCCCTTAAGACAAAACAGCAAAGTTGCTCATTTTGTTGAAGAAGTAGCATTCCTGTGTCTATAAAATGATTTGTGTGGTTTCTCTCAGTAATGTGTCAATAATGGCTTGATTTTTTAGTAAATAATATGTTCATATTCATATATGTGTAGCTTCCAAAAAGAGGTAGGATGTGGTTTTCTTTTTACATAGAAATTTGGAATAAGGAATTTTTTTCATTTGTTGATTAGCTCTGAATTATCCAGAGAGTTCCAGATTAACCAAAAACGTCTTGGTTCACTTTTTCATCCATTCAACAGATATTTACTGAATACCTCATAAGTGCAACATATTGTTTTAAAAGCCAGAGATATAACACAAAAAGAAAAAGTTAGATTTAGTATTCAGTTTTTAGTATTTTCCAAAAATGGTCGTGTAATCTAATTCAAAGGACAACAAATAGCATGGAATAATATGAATTTCTGACAACTCTCTTGTTAATTTGAAAAATTATTAGGTTTTAAAGATCCTTGTATATTTGTTTTCAATATGCTCTGGTATCAATATGGGTATTAATTGATAAAAATTGTGGCTTTTTTTCCCTGAAACCACCAACTTACTCCACAGTCTACAGAATTAAATCCTTAGGTTGATTAAAACTATGCTTATAGATAGGCTGACTTTCCCTCACTTTTTCCCCAGGACAATCCCTGTTGTTCTGGATAATACTCTCAAAATATCCTGGTTCAGAAAATAAAATATATGGTCAGGTTACTCACAGACAAATGAGCTACAGGACAGAACTTAAGATTATATTTTAAAAGAAATAAAGAAAATATATAGGGGCCAAATATGAGTTTATAAAATTATAATATTCGAGTTAAAAGTTTCTATCCATAACCAACTATAGATTCTCTATAAGGTTTTTTTAAGTGTTATTTTTTGCATTAATTATTTGAAAATAAAGAACAATGTTGATTAATGGGAATTTGGGTTTTAGAACAGATTTTTAATGAGTGGTGACATATGATATTTATCTGCAGAATCAGTAAAAGCTATTAGCTTTGGGTTCTGCCACAGAAAGACAGCAGCATGTTATGCATGATATCCAGAAAAAACACTAAAATAGTTTAACGAGCAAATTTCACTGTACCCTCAGGAGTGATTTTTAGTCAAGATCACTCCAAGTCTGCTATAACAAAGGTCAGGATATAAAGAACACAGAGGTACTGTCCAAAGTGTCTTGTGACTTACAGTGTAGCTGTCATCCATGACATTCTCAACTGACAGTCTTTCCTTTAAGTCTAGAAATATTATCTTATACTTTCTTTCACTTATCTTTTCCACTGGCATTTGTAAGTTGTTGCTTAAAAATTATATGTATATACACAATGGGTTTTCAAATAAGGAAACATTTGTCCTGAAACTACTTTTTTAGAATTAAAGCTGTGTGGATAAATTATCATCCTATTCAAGCCAATGAAGCAAAATTACCCCCTGGGTTTCTGAGGTTAAGAATTTAGCCTAACAAAATTATAGCTCATGTCTAACTAAATGTCAGTTCATTAATAATTTTTATGTGCAGTACCATAGAGATTGCATTTTAAGAAATTCAATTCCGTGTAAAGATGGCTTAATGATATCTTCAAAACTTAAACCACGACAGAGTTAGAGGGGATATATACCCATTTCATAGGTGAAAAAAGCTGAAGTTCAAATGTAAAAATCACAAAGGGAAATAAAAAGGAAATGTAGAACCTAGGCTTCCACTATATGGAAAACAGAAATTTATTATTCAGATTTTTTAAAGGGATTGTTAGAAAGGGAATTCAAATCCTATTGATTTGTTTTACTCTTTCTCAAGTAATGTCAATAATTATATTGGCACTCACTGAGCATTTACTCTACGCCAAGAATTCTATTAGGTGCTTAATCTACATTATCTGATATAATTCTCAATACAGTGTGGTAAGGTGGTTGTGTTCGTAACTACTTTGCAGAAGAGGAAATGCAAACTGAAAAGGTTCTTTTATTTACCTCGGTCTCACAGAGTCGGGATTCAGACTCAGCTGTCTAATTCCAGAGCATCTGCCTTAAACCAGGCTGCTAAACCAGTTAAGGGGACATTGTCACCCAGGATGCTCAAAAACCAAGAGATTGTCCTACCTCCATTTTGCAGATGGAAAAACTGAGGCCCTAGCCCTGTGCAAGATCACAGCCTTGCTTGATTCAAAGCAAAGCTCTTTCTCCTGTACCAGGCTGTCTCCTTAATCTCATCTTCCCCCTTAAAATTATTTTATTAAAAAAAAATGTAAGACGTAGAGATTGTCATTCTGAGTGAAGTAAGTCAGACACAGAAGGACAGATATCATACATCGCTTATACGTGGAATCTAAAAAAAAAGGGTACAAACGAACTTACTTACTTACAAAACAGAAGTAGGGTCACAGAGGTAGAAAACAAACTTATGGTTACCAGGGGATAAGGGCAGGGGCGAGGGATAAATTGGGAGATTGGGATTGACATATACACACTACTATATATAAAACAGATAACTAATAAAGAACTACTGTATAGCACAGAGAACTCTACTCGATACTCTGTAATGGCCTCTATGGGAAAAAAATCTAAAATAAAAAGAGTGGATATATGTATATGTATAACTGATTCACTTTGCTGTACACCTCAAACTAACACAGCATTGTAAATCAACTATACTCAGATAAAAACTTCTTTTAAAAAAGTAAAATCCATATTCTTCCATTCTCCCTTTGTATAGGCTAGTACTTTACTCTTCCACTGAAGAGAATTTCTCTATGTGGCTAAACAGAAGTGTTTATACTAATGCACTTACAGGTCGCCTACCTCTCCCTGTCTCAGTGAGACCCTTTTATGATTGTCAACTGGCATGAAGTGTATACACATGATGTGTATATTTGAAAGACAATGGAGTGATGGGGGGAAATGACATTATCTCAAACTAATATAATAATATATTTCCACAGTAGCTATTTTTTATCTTTATTTGCCTATTTTTCACCTGATATTTTCGCATACTACTTCCGGTGCTAGGAAATTTTTAAATGAGGGTGGAGTTTTGTAGACACTTAAATCACCTTAAAAGTTGTTTTTAATATTTTCTGCACACTTTACAGCTTAGTGTAGGTCCCAGTGGAACCAGTGTTTTATCATTTGCCAAGAAATTACTTATGCTCTGATTTCTACAAGTTACTTCTCTATGACTCAGTTTTGTCATAAAATGGGAATAATAAATTCACCTACTCCAAAAGATTGTTGTGAGGACTGATTGAGTCAATTCATATAAAGATCTGGAATTAGGTCTCAGAATTCGTATAAAGAACCTGGCAATTGGGTGATCAGATTTCAATTTTCATTATACTAAGATTATGAAGGTACTTAAACACACACACAGACACACGCACACACACACATCAAAGCCTTCCAATGATTTGTTGCTTGTCCAACTTTCCCTTTCCTTTGGCAATATCTTCATGGTAAATCTAAGCTTCATGAACACAAATTACATACCCTCCCTAGCTGCAATCATTTTGTTTTTGAAATTGGAGAAATGCTAAACTACACCAGAAGTGACCCATGACAAAGAAGACATTTTGAAACTAACAAAATAAAGAAACTTCCTACTAAAAAATGGCAGTTAAACATTGGACTCAAAATTGGGTAAGAGATCATCTTGTCTATAGTAATCATCAATTATCTTCTGAAATAGATGGTGGCTATGGTTATTGTCAACCTTCACGGAAAAGAAATCTTGACCCAAATGACTACACAATGTGATGCCTTCCAAAAATTTTAGGGGGATGAAATATAGCATGTTCCTCATGACAGTGGGAAATCATACTTCTAAAAAGGCAAACCAAATACAGATTTTAGGCCCAAGAATATTAGCAACAAGTTCGCCTTGTCTATAAAACAAATGTGAGTGACAGCCACAACACTGAGATCGTTGTCAGAACTAAGCGCATACACTCTACTGTAGGTCGTCCTCAAAATAATAATATGATGGCTATAAGAACAAAAGGAGGGTAAGCTTCCAACATACACCATATTTGGGTAATTTTAAAAGACATCTGTAATGGAAATGCTGAAGTATACTCTTTCCCAAAGATTTGTTGGCAAACTTAGATTAGCGTGTGTGCACACGCATACTTATAGTACATGTGGTTTTGTCCAACCTCATGAGTGAAAAACTTCCCTGGAAGTTTCATTGTTTCAAACTATATATTTTTTTTCTGTAAACTTTGCTGTTATGGCAAAAGTACCACGAATTTTGTTGATTATTATTTTCAATTGCTTAGATTTTCTCTGCTCTGAGCTGGTGCCAGAACCTACTCAGTGAAATCTGCCCATTCTGGAAAGATTGTAGATGCAAAGCAAACATAGAAAGTGAAGGAAGACAAACATGCTCCCGAATGATAATTAATACAGTATATCACTGAACACAGCACACAGATCTTTCATGTCCACATGTGTATTGTGCCTATATTTGTAGTCCTGAGTCAACAATGTGACTGTTATCTTTTTCTGTGTACATTGCATGTTCTGATTTAAAATTTCAGAATGCTTTCCCATGTCAATGACAATCTTAATAGAGTCCAATTAGTTCCACAAGGCACTTTCTGATGCACAAGCCTCTGGCTTGATTGCGGTGAATGGTGGGTATTTCCTGTGTTTAAGCCCACATATGGATTGAGTAAGGCAGTGGCAGAGGGACTACTGTTTTCCTTCACTACATCTTCATTTCTTTTTCACAGGCTAAGGCTTTTTTGTTTTTCCTGGCTCTGTTGTCAAAATACTGACCAAAGTTTTGGCTCATGGTTTGGAACACCAGGCCAAAACAATCCTCTGGAAACTAGTGTGGCAAAACGTATTTTAATCTATACATTCACCATTCAACCGTGTGCACTACCACACCCACTGACCCACTCTGTGGTTTAAAAACAACATGGGTTTGCCCCCAGAACAGCTTGATTTATAGGACAAGTTTTTTCAAGTCTGCTCTATCAACATTAAAAACTGTTCTGAGGCTTGGTTTCATCACATCTCTTGTGGAAAAAAAAAAAGGTATTACCTACACTGGGATCATTTTTGTTTCTGTTTTTAAAAACAAGGTGAATTCCTTTTGCATTCTATGGAATTTCTTTAAAAATGTGTTCAAATAATAGATTATTTTGATAATTCATGAAAAATATGTCTGAATCAGAAAGCAGTTAATGCAATTATTAAAAGTATTTCCTATCATGTTACAAATAAGAAAAGATTAAGAACTTTCCTAGAATGAGTCTTCATATTTTTCTTTTTAGGCTAACTCAAAGTGATTAATTCCTTTAAGTGTCAGAAACCATGTTTTTTCCTTGTCTTTCCAGAAGTGCTGGATTAATTCTTTAACTCTATCTCACAGTACAAAAGCATCAAGGGTTGATCTCCCAACCAACTTTGAATATTGCTTGAGAGATCAGATTGTCCAAAGGTATCCTAAAGAGCTTTACCAACAGTGACCCTGCTCTTAATTACTCATCCGTTCCATTCCCTCCACTGAATATCCACTGAACCCACTTTTAAAGTTCTGAATATTTTAATGAACGCTAATTGCCTCTCTGTCAACAAAAACAGATTTTGATTTGCATCTAATAATACCTGTTCCACTCAAGATGTTTGCCTTGAACAAGGCTACGTGGAAAATTTTGCTGAATGACATTAAATTTGCCACCTGGATTTTCTCCCAGATGAACAGGAAGAGCTAAAATGGTCAAGAAAATACCCTTTGATTTTAAATTAAGTATTAACCCTTTCAGCAAAATGCAGTTTATAGCATGTGCTGCAGAGAATTTTATGGCTCCCCCTTCCTCCTCTAGAGAGAGAGGGAGAGGGACAGAGAGAGAGAGGGAGAGGGACAGAGAGAGAGAGGGAGGGGGGGAGAGGGAGAGAGAGAGAGAGGGAGAGGGACAGAGAGAGAGGCAGAGGGACAGAAACAGAGAGGGAGAGAGAGAGGGAGAGGGAGAGAGAGAGGGAGAGAGGGAGGGAGAGAGAGAGAGGGAGAGAGGGGAGGGGGGAGAGAGAGAGAGGGAGAGAGAGAGGGAGAGGGAGAGAGAGGGAGAGAGGGAGAGAGAGAGAGAGAGAGAGAGAGAGAGGGAGGGAGGAGGGGCAAACTTTAAAAATGTTGCTTTCTCTCTTTCCCTCTCTCCCCCTCTCCCTCCCGCCCCGCCCCCCTCAGATCTGACTACCTCAGTCTTAGTAAACGTTTATATCTCTAGTAGTTCAGGAAGGGTAAAGTTTTCGAAGGTCCCAAATCTAGAGTCTCCTTTTTTTTTTGAAATTAACGAACAATGTCGATTTGGGAACGCTGACATTAAGAGAGAAGGTGGAAAAAACGATAGGGCAGACGCCATGGCTTTCTGATTGCTGGTGGCATACCCTGGGCTATCCGATAGTGCAGTGTTCATGAGATATTTTGGTTAGCTGGAATCTTTAGACTTAATTGTTCAGTCCCCTATTCTCAACCCAATTACCATTTCCTAAACTGTACATTTCCATAAGCTAGAGACGTTCGCAGTTCGAAATACATTTGCATTTTTAGATTCCGGGGCTACTGATACCACCTAAAGGTTTTCACGTTCATTTGGGACAAGGGTTTAAGATCTTAAGTCAGAGGCCGCTTTCGGCGCTGTCACCGTCTGCGGGCGTCTGAGCCTGCTGTTACCGGACACGCGCGTTCTCTGCGCACCTCAGCAGCCCTGGCTGCCAGCTTTCTTCACCTGGAATCCGTCGAGGCTGCACGAACCACAGTAAATGCACCAGTGCCAGGCCCGCCCAAACCCAGGCACCCCAGAGTGGAGGAGGGAGTGGTGGCGACGTCACGCCTTTGAGTAGATGTCTGAACTGAGGACGCTGCGGCGGGTAACCCGGACTGCAACGCCCATCCACCCAGCAGGGAAAATCCACCAAAGAAGGCCGAAGGCGGATCTCCTGCACCCAAACGGGCTGTGACTTCAATGCGCCGAATTGTGTCTCGAAGTGCCCCTTACGAACAATTAAAAACGTTTAGCCATTTCGTAGGAAACAGAGAAAGGCTGCAAATACCTCGAGCAAAGAAAACAAAAGTGGGTTTTTTTTTTGTGGACAAAGGGCTTTTATTTATGATCTGTGATCTGTTTAAATATCGGTCCTAGAAATATTGGCTATTGAATTATCGAAGTTTTTATTCACTATACAACTAATAAAATATATCTCGAAAGGCTGAAAAGAATCAAGAAATTGTTATATTGCATTTATTTTTATTAGGAATGTGGAGTTTATTACATATTAATAATACATTTTCACTCTGTAATGCAACAGGACTACATCTGTTTTCAATACTTGCTGTATAGATCATTAGCCTACTGGTCTTTCTGATCTGTTTCTGCAGTTGCAGAATAAATATCATAATTAATGCTATTTTTGTGCCTATGTGTGCCCTTTTTGCACAAGATCAGAGAGGTTATTGGGCCTGCCAATGTGACCCTAGTTTTCAGCTCAGGTGATTAGCATAGGGAATTAAGTGTGTCTACTTATTATCCATTGAAGATTGCAAAGATACAGCAGACAATCACAATCATAATTCCAAATGAAAAGAAAGCATGATTCTTTAAAAGTGTTTAGGAGGGTGCACAGCAGGGCATATTTTCTTTCTTACTGGCAAGAGTTTGTAACTGGATATGTTAACATTACTGAGAACATGAAAACATGAAACAAAAGTATTGATTCAAGAATTCACTGAAGAATCCAAGTGCACGCTGGTTGGTTTTATTTTATTCTTTTAAAGCACAAGTTGCATTGGTTGTTTATGGCAGGCAGGTACAATGTGGCTGGTTCTCTCTTCATGCATCTTTCAACATACATGAAAGAAAGTGTTATTTGTATTGTTAAATTTACATTATCTCCTCTTTAATTGCATCAGCTGCTAACTAGATCTAGAAATAATGACATTTAAAGGGAAAATGGCAAGCATGTCCAAAAGACTGCAGTATAATGGAAGAACCTAATTAATTTAACCTCATCATCTTCCATAATGGCTGAGTTTCATCATTCCCACAGATGGAGCTCAGAGGAATTAACAGCGCTGTGCATCCCCGCAGACTCCACGGGATGACTGGCTAAGGGAGATTTGTCTTTATATTGCTTCGACTCACATGTTGGCAATGCTTGCTTGAAGTATACTTGGAAATACACTAAGAAGACAAAGTGTGGGGCATTAAAAGGTGGAATTAAAAAAACAAAAACCAACCCATCTTGCCAAATGTCTTGCCTCTAGTTTTATATGGTAGAGGCAAAAGGAAATCTCTTTGTTGAGAGATGTGGCACGAAGAATTTCAGATTACCTATGATTATTCTTTCAAGTTTAAATTGCAACAGAAAGGGAAAGCAAAGGTTTAACCTCAGGGAAGTGAGAGATTTGCACGTGTCTACACGTCTTTGAAAATGCCATTATTCATTTTTTCCCTCTAAATGAGTTGTAATATTTTCTGGAATTTTTGCTAATATTAGAAAATAGATGTGGGGTTCTGTATGAACACATGGGTACAGCAATATACTGGGGATATTTTTAAAAGATAGTTGCATCATGAAAATAGCTTTACTACTATGATTTCTCTGCTACAGTGACCAATTCCCTAGCCATTATGTACTGCCCAAATTCATTATCAGTAAAGAGATCTGAAAGCACCTTCCCCAGCCATTTTTTCTTCCAAAGAAGCCCGTTTCTTTCCACTGTCAAAAAAATAACTGTATCTTACTTTTTACATCCTTTAATTGTGCATATAAGCATGGATTCCTGTTTCTCTGATCACAATGAGCAGAGTTAATCTCAGAAAATATTGACAACAGTGTTTGAAGGAACCTCAATGTCAGACCATCCGTATCTCACTTGCATTCAATAGGCTGATAGTCAGGAAGTTGAAATTATTTTTGTGGGTCTCACAGCAGTCTTAAAAACAGGGAAAATGGTAGCTGCTGAGGCTCACCAGAGGAGAGAACGTGAAGTTATTATTGCATAGGGTCACGCTTATTCATTCAATGATCATTATACTTTAATGTGCCAAGTCCTGTGGGTCTTTCCCGCAGGTGCTTCTCCAACGCGTGTCGAGTTTTACACACGCTTTTCTGTCAAAGAGTGGTTTGTAAGCTGCTGATCTAAATTTCGAAAATGCCCCACATCTCTCTCCATCTCCAGAAAACTGGCGAATCCGCCCTCTAGGGAAGCACGTCTTTATCTGGAAAAAGCCCTACTGGTCTTCAGGTGGTACCTTGGCCGAGAGGAATCACAGCCTCTCAAGCGCCTTCGCAAAGGTGTTTCTCCCGTCACACTGTGGACGGACGGTCCGGGCTCCTGCACGCTTTCCCGCGCCTGGTCACCTTTCCTCCCGGGACTCTGTCCCACGGTTCCCCCAGAGTAGTGGTGGCCCCAGAAATTCTAGGAGGCTTTAGCTCAGGGCAACAATTGGCTTGGAGTGTGGCTGGGAGTTGGGGGACAGAGGGTCTTCAAGCTGTGATGTACTGCACACAGGTTTTTATTTTCCACTTAGATTGTATGTTCACTGCGGGGGTGTTGGGAGGGATGCTAAAGCCTCCCCAGATGACCTTTAAAAGCTCCAGCCCTGCCCTGGAACGCACCTTGGCCGAGGTAGGTCGCCGGAAAAACAGGGGTGCAGGGTGGTATTCCTAAAGGAGAAAGGAGACCGAGGAGAGAGAATTCACTCCTTGTCATTTTCTGCTGCGGCAGTTCCTGATGCTGAGGAAATGATACTGACCACAGCAGAGTTGGCAGAACTGCGGAATGAAAACCGAGGAGGGGGTACGGTCGGGGCTGGAGATCGCGGATTCTTAGAGATCAGTAAAGGAGAGCGAAGGGCTCCGTTCGCCGGAATCTGTGGGCAAAGGAGCATCTGGGTTTGGGGATGCTGTAGCCTGGCCTTGGAGCGCGCGGGATTGCGCGGGAAACGGCCTGGCACGTGATTACGCTTCGGTTAATGAGGGCGCACTGGGAGTCCGACCTCGGTTCGGATCCCGAGTCTTCGACCACCTGGCTGGGTGTTCATTCACTGAACACACATTGACTGATGGCTCGCCCTGCGCTAGGCATTATTCCAGAGGCTGGGCATACAGCCGTGTCATCCTGGACTGGTCACTTGACCCCTCGGAATGTCATTTCTTCATCCATACAGCTGCAGGGTTGGATGACTACAAGGTCACTGAGATCCCTTCCAGCTGTCAAATATGACACAGGCGCGAATGGGTGTGCCCTCCGCTGACGGATGAGCCCCCTACTCTCGGCGGTGGGCGGGGAGAAGGACCCGATAGGCCCTTTGCTTCGGTCACTTCTAGGCTGGCAAGACACTATTGGGCTAAGCCGGAAAAACACAGCTGTGCGAGGGTGCGGGAATCTGAGTCATCGCAGCCCCCGCAGGCTTGTTTTCCAAAATCCTACCGCACGCCTAGGTGCAACCTCTCTTCAGAAGCGTATTCTTACTTATCTGACCATCCTCGGTGTCAAAACAGGCCTCTGCAGCAAGCCGGCCGGCATCAGGCCCCTTTCGAGCCCGGGGCCAGGGGCCCGGCCAGTCCTCACCGGGCTACTCTTGCTGCGGCCCGGGGTCCCACTCTCGCCCAGCGCTGGGAGGAGAACCGACTCCAGCCCGTGGAGCCAGGACCACCGCGGTGGCCAGGTCCGGGCCTGCGCCCCCCGGCGTTGCAGAGCCGAGCCCTGGGTCCCGCGCTCATCGCGGCGCCCCCCCACCCCCCAGCGTTGGCTTTCCTGTCCCAGTTTACATCGAACCTTTGTGAGCGCCTGTTCTCGCCTCTCGGGTGTCTGTTTCTAGCTCACGCTGAAAGTGGAGTTCGAAGACAAGGGAGGGGGCCGCCCCGGCGAGCCGTGCCTTTGGGGGTCACAGAGCGCACTCCCAGTGCCGGCGCGGGCAAGCCGTTCCCGAGCCCCCGGGGCCCCGCGCCGGGACAGCAGCGCCCCTGCACCCTCTCCGCGCGTTCGATCTCCCCGACGCTGCAGGTGGCGAGCAGGGCCCGGGCCCCCCTCTCTCGCCCAGGCCTCCCGCGCCTTCTTCGGCGCGCCCTGGCGGGTGAGAGGCAGCGGTCTCCAGCGAGCCTAGCCCGGCTCCCTTCCCGCCTGCGGCCTCCTAACATCAACGCCGCTGAGCCTTCCTCTAACCTCCCTCGGTGGGCTTAAAGCCTCGTGGTCCTCCTGGCTCATCCCTCGCGCTCCCTACCCCAGCTGCAGCATCCCGGAGCTCGGAACCTGCGCGCGGGTCTGCGCCGCGGCGTCGACGGGCCGGGCCGCTGCGAAGCTGGCGGGGGAGGCGGGGAAGGGAAGGGAAGGGGAGGGAGGGGCGGGAGGAGATGGAGCCCAGTGAGAGGCCGTGGGTTCGGGCAAACTGATCCTCGCAGGGCTAAGCAGAAGCAGCTGCTGGTAATCGGCGCCGCCGGGGAGGATGAGGGTTTCCCAGTCCCGGTCGCTCGCGGCTGCGGCGGGCGCGCGGAAGGCCAGAGCCACCGCTGGCAGGAGCGAACCGCACGCAGCGGAGGCGCCCGCTCCACCCGCGGGCCTCGATGCAGACCCCCTTCACCTTGCGGGGGACCCCTCAGTCCCAGAGGGCTTTCCTGATACACCCTCCTCACCAAGACGGGGTCGAAAGCCCCTCACACCCCACTTCCTACTTCTCCCACCCGAACGAGCGCTCTCCTTTTCCCTCCTTGCACCCCAAGAATGGTGCTTAGATGGGTGTTATTCAAAGCCTGCTAAGGAGGTGGGACCACGGCCCGCAACCGAAGTCCCCTCACCTCCTCCCCCCACACCCAGCATCCTTGCAGAAGTGGCCAAACACTTCCCATTGTTCTGAGATCAGGCAGTAAGGACGCGCTTCACTTAGGAGTGTTTCTTTGGTTCTCTTCCCACGTACTTCTAAGAGGGGAAATAAGGAAATGGTGCCTGTTGCAGTTTCAGAAGCTTAAAATATTAGACAAGTGTTTGTAAATGAAAACGTTTAGAAACTTCGGAAAATTAATAAGCACCTGAAAATCCACGACAAGCCGTAACAACTGATTTTTGATCTATCATTTTATATCCGTCCATGATCCATCTAAATATGAAACCCCCGTGATTTTATGTAGTTTACATAAACCACAGGCATCTGGCTTTTGCTCTTGAGTTTTTATTCCAATACATTCATGAATTGGCAATTGGCCCTCAAAACCTACTGAATACGTATTTTAACCCTGGAAAAATAAAATTCAGCTCCATTTATCGCATTTACATCTTATGGAGTTTTTTTTTTAATTGGGGGAAAGTTCTCCAAAGTCGTCCCCTCTCCCACCCCATCCCCCCTAGAGTCCTACTTTCACGGCCTCTGGTTCCACTACTTCAGCGATATCTAGTAATAAAATCTTTGCGGTCCCAGAATTTAATCAATCTAGAATTTTTTTCTTTGAATGTTTACATCATGCAGTTTTCGTTACAATCTTGTTAACATGTTTTGTTTAATTCAAGACATGTTAGAAAAGAAAAACAAAACTGAACGTCCTTATGGAGGCAATAATTTTTCTTAAATCTTGATTGAGATATCAGCGGTAGCACTTTATCTTTCCTTCCCAAAGAAAATTTGTGTTCGATTTTATTGATCAAACGGTGCAGCTACATTGACAAAAGTTTGTCTTTAGATCCTGTTTACAATCATGTATACTTTTAGCAAGTAGAAGGTACATTTGGAAGCAAAACACCTTCCAGAAGAAAACCACTCTCTTTCACGCATCTGTCTACCTGTTTAGCCACCCAAAATATATCCTAAAGAGGTGTCTTTTCATCTTTACTTCTCTGATACTTGAGGGCTTCAGATCTCTCTAAATAAATGAAATTCGAATGTCTTGTTGAAGGGAGACTATGCATTTCTGTATCTTGGAATTGGACAAAGGAACTGTTCATAGTCTTTGCGGGAAATAATCTACTCCTACTTGGAAACAGCCCGGGGAACAGCATCTCTCTCTGAGGTTTCCCGGAAAAATCCCCACCGCGGAAGCTGCTCCTACATTTATTTCCGTAGACGCGTCGCTGTCCCTCTTCCACTTCTATTGGATAAGTGCGGCTGTGAAGAACCAAAAACAATATGTATTGGGAAAGAAGAAGGGAGATTCTCGAATTCTAAAGCTGTACCGTAATTTCTAGTTTCACTTCTCTCCTCCTCACCTCCCCCATCCTCCTATCCAATTTTCAGGACCACGTGTGCGGTTCTACATCCCACAGTCTCTTCTCGAGTTTCTTAGATAGTTTTTGTTTTTTTCCTCTCAAGTAGTCAGAAAAACAATGCCGAGGTGGAGGGGGTGGGGGGAAAGGGCCTGAAATCGAACTGCAGAGCCAGCAGGCAGAGCGACCGGACGCGCCTGCACACAGTACCAGCAACCCAGAGTCTCCGGGGGCTTTTCCGAGACTGCCTCAAATGCAAATGTGCAGCGTCCTGGGCTGGAGGAAAAAGACGAGTCTCACGAAAGGAGCTAGACTTCCGTAATGTGAAGGCGAAATCGACAAAGACAATCCTCCTACCTGAGGTGAATTTCGCTTAACTATCTGAACCGGGCTCAAGTCGTTCCACGGTCTTTGGTCCTGCGATTCCTCCCACGTCGCCACAGACCCGCGCGACCCCAGACTCTCTCGCTCTGTCCCTCTCCTCAGGCTTTCTTGCTCAGTTTTCACGTCAAATGAGCTCCTCGCAGCCACGTTCGCAGTATTTCTTGAACAGTGAACCCCTCTTTCCGAGGCAAACTGTTCGATTAGCATTTCTAGCCCACGTTTAAATTTCAACAGACATTCATCCCCCCCTGTGCCTCGCCTCGCTGGAAATCCACTTGCAACGACACAGGGTACAGGTAAACGCTCTGTGCGTGCGTTTTGCCTCCGACGATGTCATTGCATCTGATTGAACTTCAGTATTCCCCGTGTTACTGGAACAACACCCAAACCTACTGAATGAGTGACTTGAGGCTGCTGCGAAATTTTACATAACAACAAAGATGAAAAAATTGCTATAAGCAGTCGCACTGCAGTGACCACAGGGATGTTGTTTTCTTACATACGGAAGAATAACTCCATTTTCACTCCAACAAACATTTTGCCCCAGCTGATCTCCAGTGGTTTCCTTAGCTGATCGTGAAGTGGTTTGAGTTTTCCTCTTGCCTACATAAATCAATTTTATGATTTGAAGGGAAATATCTGTATCGTGTTAGATTTAGGCAAATTATTGGGCTCGCCATTTACTTCAGAATCTACAGCAAATTAAAATATGAAATCCTGGGACAAATGAATCTACAGCAAATTAAAAATGAATCTACGGCAAATTAAACTATGAAATCCTGGGACAAACAGGAAAATGGCCATGAGCTGTCAGTCAGCATGCTGTGTGTTCTGAAAACTGAAGGATGAAAAGTATGTTAGATTCCTTCCTTTCATACTCACTATAAACATCATGGGTTTTGGCTATGATTCAGTTAACATATAGATATAATATCATGTAAAAGCACTGGTTTAAATGATGCACAAAGCAATGTAAAGTGTTGTTCCTTGAAGGATAGCTTAAGCTATCAGACATTTGGTAGATAAAATAGAATACCCTATCAAAACAAAGCAAGCAAACAAAATGTCTGGTGTTAGGAGAGAAACCACATGGAGGCAGAGAATAAAACAAAACCAAGGGAAAAAACAGACATAAACAAAAACAGGAACAAAAGAGTCAACCTCAATCAGCAGCTCAGCTCTCTGAATGTCTAATATTCAAGGACATGTTAGGTTTTCATTACCAAGAACATCTCTTCAGTGCCTCTTGTTACATGTTAAGAAATAAAGACAATTACAGTGTTGGAAACATAATTTTTCTCTAAATATTTTATGCTTACCAAACAAACAGTGGATTGTTTGCTCTCTCCTTTTCACTACTCCTTTGGCACTAAATTTGGCACTTAGATGGTGCTGGGCTTAGCGTGCAAGGCAAGGCAGTTTGAAAATTATCTTTACAGCTACCTCTGGTGCTATTCTTCAGGCGTATTGTTGGCCAATAGAGAGCTGATTGTTTCGTCTAAATGGGCCTCAGCCCACAATCTATGCTTTTATAGAATAACCCTTTATATTACATCTTTTCAATGAATCCAAGCATTCTTATCTTGGGCCTTCTGAAATCAGAGTGTACCTGCTTAGTTTTATTTTTGCATGATGACCGAAGTCACAAAATGGAATCGATTTTTAAAAAGTTCAACAGTAATTTACAACTGTAAACCTAAAGTCAATAAAAGTACTATCAGCTATCTGCCAAATACATGGTTAGGAAACAGCAAATGAGATTTAACCTAGATAAGTACAAGTAGTATGTCTGCAGAAATATAATCTAGAAGTCATAAACCAGAGGTCCAACTCCATACTCTTCATGAGTCAAACTCCCAGATATTTCCATTCTCCTGGCCATTAGAGTTTACTTATGAAGCATGCAGTTCTGTTCTAAACTACACTGGAAGAACAATTATGTTGGATATATATATATTTTTTAATGCACCTGCAATTTTATTCTTGGAGGAAGAGGTGCTATTTCTTAAATTTCCTAGTTGTGAGAAAGAAGAATAAATCTGATGCTTGTTTGTCATGTGATATTATAGGAACGTAAAAGGAACAATCAAGCCACTGCCTTTGGGGTGGAGGGAAAAACAAGTGATTTCCACATTGAGGAATCATATTCCCCCAAAACACTTGTTAAATATCCTCTCTTTATAAAGGTAAAGGCATAAAGATATGTTAATAAGTAGAATGATCTGGATAAAAGAAAACTGGAAGCTCAGGAAAGTTCCATCTATAACAGTAGTTGACAATGAAAAGCATATATATGCCAAGAGAGAAAAATGATAAGAAGGAAAAACAGGCAAGTTAGTTAAATATGCAGACGGATTACATCTCAACCACTTTGGAAGGTTCACCTAAAAAGAAAAGATCAACAGGTGTGGGTTGTTTTTTTTTTAATTAGTGAAATATACAATTAAGTTTACCATAGTAATGATTTATGAGACAAAGGATATGGGTAAAACATCACCTGAAAATTATCCCAAGTCTTTGCTTTAGTAGAAATCTGGCCAAGGATCCTAGTTTTGCACCCCCAGTTGGTGTCCTAAGCTAGAAGTGCATAAGGATGAAAGTAAACTTAAACTTGTTCCCTTCACCCCAGGTCCTCTCACCGCATATCTCCAAAATGCCTGGTGTGATTAAAGCATTTGATGATGTCCTTTTAGAAGTCTTGATAGGGGGAAATGTATTTCCTGACATGAGTCAACAATAAATGGTTTAGAAAACCAATCCTAATGTAACAAGAAATTGGATGGAAAAGTCAAAAATTTATGGTTCATGTAGTAAGTTCCTATGTAGTGAATAGACTTCTCCCTGGTTTATCTCACATGTTTTTTTAGGGGAGCAATAAGCATTTAGTCCAGCAAACTAAAAAGCACATGTACTTTTTATATATAAAGGTCCTGGAGTATAGGGACCATGCCTTGAGTCGTGTGTGTAAGTTTTCTTGGTATTATTATTCTAGTACCTTAAGTTGATGCTCTTCAGCGAGGTGCACTCTACACTGAAGGAATTAACATGGTTCCTAACAGTACTAAGTGATTTAACTGAGTGAAAGAAGAGAGGCCAGTATGGGGAAAATGACTGGTCTTTTAAAAGTTTCTTTAACTGGTTCCTGTACATAAGAGCATTTCCAACTCACACTTGGAGAGCTGACTTCCCTCTTGCCTGTTCCCATAGGGTCCAATCTTCTCTCGCTGATGCTTAGGGGTAAATCTTGACTTAAACCTGTGGGCTGGATCTTCACATCCTCCTTATGAAAACTCCCATTAGGTGCATTTGACAAGTTTCTCATGAAATTACATTGCCAAACTAAATAACAAAGGAATTTTAAAAAACGTGGTGTGTATGTGTGTGTGTGTGTGTGTGTGTGTGTGTGAGAGAGAGAGAGAGAGAGAGAGAGGGGGAGAGAAAGACAGAAAAGTCTTTTGAATCAGGACTAGTCATAACATACCTGTCAGTATAGGCAGAATACAAATACTCAAAGAACTACAAAACTCCTGTTGATTTTTGCCCACTGCCTTGTATGGATCTGTATTTGAAACTTTGATATCAATGTACATTTCTGTCACATGTGTTCTATATTTATGCCATAAGCCACAGGATAACTCTACACTTAAGGAATTTTTGTGCCTTTTTGTGCAAAAAAACTTTGTCATTTCTTTATTGTACACAGTGTAGGTTAGGCTAGCAGTTAGGATTAGCATTTTATGACATGTAAACAGCTGAATGTTCTAAGTCCAATATAAACTAACAGATACGTAATTGAGTCCTTATGGCATTTACTAGTTACTCACAGGGCAATTCAACAGATAAATATATCTCTATATACACATCCATAGATGAATATAGACTCTCATATATATTCTCAAATGGAGAATTGTGAATATATGTTTTATTGGGTTTGGGCTTGGCGTTGCAAAGGACATTTAAGTTTTTATTGAAAATTTTATTCATAATCGCATTCATGTCAAATGAAAAAAATAAGTATATTTTAGGTCAAAAATAAACCGATCTTGGGTGGTATAATTCATTTGCAGATTGTGACCCTATGCCCAGGCAGGACCGTAAATCCACACCATGTGCCTGTGACTGATTTAGGATTTGGATTTCTGATTTGGCTGAGAGATGTGTAAAAACCTCAAGTAGTCAACAGCTCCCTACTGGCTGTGCATCTGAGGGGCTCAAGAACATTGTTTATTCCAGCAAGTGTCTGGAATACATTATCCTCGATAAATTGGCTCCCGCTACTCCCGTTTTGGAGAATAGGAAGAATTTGTATACTGCGCTAAAATAAATGTACTTTGCCCAAATAACAATTTTCCTTAAAAGAAAAGTCTAAACATGACTCTATCTTCTGAATCTAGGATTGCCAATATTTTAAACACATGGCATTTCTGAAAGAGCAATAATGAAATAATTCTCCACACTTTCAAATTCCGAAACTGGTACAAAATTTAGATCTGTTTCTATCCAAAGGCCATATGAATCTAGGTTTCGAGAAGTTAAAAAATTAAAACGATAGGACATTTGGGTTGAGAGTTGTTCTATATATATATATTTTAAGAAAAGACCAGGGCTAAGGATCAAAAGACTCCTTGTATTCAAACATAAACATTTTAGACTGTATGTTACTTCTGAATTACATTGATTTTTCAAAATATGATTTTCAAATAAATAACAAGCCTGTAGTTTTTGACAAGAGAAACTTTCATTGTCTTTGGTGAGTTCTTAGCAGACACATATTTGGTAGTTTTGGGTTATTGTTTGCTCCCTCCTGAAATAATACTTTTGATCACATACGCCTTAAGAGATTCTAGATTCGCTTTTTTATGTTATAGAAATTCCTTATATTTCTGAATGGGTAGAAATGATAAGCAATGAATTCAAAAAGGCAAAGCCATCCTCAACAACTGGCTGGTTTGGCCAATGTTTCTATTTGGACAAGGTATTGGGGTCTTATTGGGCTAACATAATTTAGCAATGCTTTGACTTCTACCGGAAGTCCTCTTCACCCAACACACAGGGCGTATTTTGAAAAGTTTCCGGGTCTGCCTACATATAAACATCCAACAGTCAGGATCAAAAATCAGTCTTTGTGTAGATTTCCAATTATCTCCTGTGTGTTGGTTTTATCTTCCAATCTATAATCTGTGGTCTTTGAAGGTGAAGGATTAGGTCTCATTGTTCTGACTAGAGCTTCATAGTACTTACTACAAGTCAACAGATACTCGATGACTGATAGAAACAACAGCAAAGCGTGTGAATCTAGCTGATTCTGAAAGAGCCTGTACCATAATACCCGTATTCATGCCCTGCTTTATACTTTCCGAGGGCCTTTTGCTTACATTATCTCATTTGATGTGAATAATTGAGTGGGGGGTGGGAAAGGGATTTCATATGAGAGGGAGAGAGAAGTGCTAAAATTTGAAGGCTCACTGGAGGCCGATGAGTCCTTCTAAGAGCAAATCATCGAAGTATTTGCATATCTTTCGCTGCTTGTGATTGGATCCTAATCAAGTAAGAGGAAGTTCCCAAAGAAGGTGTAGCTCAGATTACCGGCCTGTAATGGGTGCTTCATCCAATGCTGAAATACCTTACGCGTTGAATCAAGAGTCTCTCTGGCCCCTATTAAGTCACAGATACAAAAGAACTTTGGGGTGACAGAAACTTTCCCCTACCCTCCCAAAGGGTTCCTTGATGCCAAGAAAGACAAAACATTTAGTAGCGAGGATACTGGGCTAGACGTGGACGTTTCGTCCAGGCCCCCACGCACAATTCTGGGGAATCCACTTACCGCTCTTTGCCTCGGTTTCCCTAGCTCTAAGAACAGTACATAATTTTAAGACCACCTGCAAAATTATTTGATTTCTGATGTTTTGATAAGTTTCAGTCTGACGGCTTATTGCTTTATATCCTCCACACACCACCGGGAAAAATAAAAAAATCACTGTGTCACTCCACCCACCTTTCCTTCGGGGCCACCTCCTGCACACCTATCTCCCCCGTGTTAACAGAGAAAACGCTACCACCCTGTGCCTCAGTGGAAACACTGCGAGGACCCAGGCGGCGGAGCCACCCCTCGGGGCGTGGGCACCAGGCCCAGGCTCCAGCTCGGGCGCCGAGGGGAGTCGGGGCCCGGGGAGGGGGGCGGGGAAGGGCGGGGAAGGGGGTACTGGGAAGACCGGGGGTGCCGAGAAGAGGGTTCCCCTCGCCAGCGCCGGCCACCGCGTCGCTGCGCACTCAGAGCCGCGCCAAGGGCGCCCCGCGACCCGGAGGCACAGGCGCATTTCCGAAGGAAAGAAAGAAAAAAGCTTCGACTGGCTCGAATTTCTGGAAGCCAGAGCCGTTTGGGCCCTAAACACCGACACAGAACCCCTCTTAGCGCTGCCCCGGCCTCTCCGTTACCCATTTTCGGTTTGGTTTTGGAAGAACCGGTTCCTCGGCCCCGCGTCGCCGAAGCTGTGACCCAAGTAAGTCCAGACGCCGGCCCCCTGTCGCTGGTCACCCTCCCCTCGCGCGCTCCCTTCCCACCTTCGCCCCCGGCGGCCGCGCTCCCGCCCCTGCCCCGGGCCGCCCGGCCGGCTCTGGCCTCCAGTGGGGTTGCGGTGACCGGGAGACTTTGTTGTGAAACGAAATCTGACCCTTGGGCGCCGAGGCCGCGGCCGAGAGCCCGGGACCGTGACACTCGCGGCCCCAACCGGGCCAGGAGGGGCGGGGGCGGCGGAGGGGGCGCAGCCGGCGCGGCGCCCCGACCCCCACCCCTCACCCCCGCCGACGATCGCGCGCGCGCGCAGCGCCCGCTCCGCGGCCCGTCCGCCGTCTCCTCGGCCGCCTCCTCGGCGTGGGCACCGCCGCCAGGTACGCGGAGCCACCTGGAAGGACGCGGCGGCGCGCGCGCAATAATGGGGACGCGCGTCGGGAGAGCAGTGAGGGGACGCCGGCGTCGCCCCCGGCCCCGCGGCATCAGGGCGCTGCACGTGGAGGGATGTGTCTAGGGCCGGTGGGTTTTCCTTGAGGGAGGTGATGACTGATGGGGACGGAAGTGGGGGGCGTCATCTTGGCCTCATTTGCTGTTGTGATTGCCGTCTTGGACGTGTGCTTGCGTTTGAAGCTCCAGTGGTAGGAAATATTCGGGGAGTAGTCTGAACAAACGAATATTTATATTTAGTGCTTTCCGGCCCCCGAAGTCCCTTGTTTTGGCCCAAAGTGTGTTGTTTGGTCCAATTAACAGAGACCAGTTAAAAGAAGTAGCAGATGAATTGGAGGAGGTCAACGACGGCGAGGCGTTATTATTATTCTATGAATAATTAGGAAAGCAAGGGAAAATAAACAGGATCTCTGTTTTAACTGTGGTGAGAATAATGCAAATGGTATAAACAACTTTCATTGTTTCCTTCATGTTAAGACCCACCCAAGTTTTTTGTTCTGGAAGCCAGACTGACTAACGCTAGCTAGGTAAGTCATCTCATAAAACTCAACGCTTCTTGAAAACATTTGGGTAGGAGAAGGACTCAAACCTGTCAAGAAATGTGAGTGGATTATATATTCAAAAGAATCAGTGGCGACTGTCAGCACAGAGGATCCCAGCTAGGAGTGGGAAGTGCAAGGCTACTGGAGGAGCAGTGTCTCTGTGGAGGCCAAGGAAGGCATTCTTCTATCCTGTTCAGAGACCTTAGTACCCTAAGAATCCTCTGTCTCTAGTCAGAGCTGCTCATTCAGCCAACACTGGGAAACGTGCCATGTACCAAACATCTTGTTACATGGATTCAAATGGTTTCTGCCCTGAAGGAGTGGTCTGGTAGACAGTTGTGACCTAAAATGACTAGTGCTAAGATGGGGAAACACAGATGGACCGGGCTTCCCGGAAGCAGGGCTGGATGGGCCTTGAAGGCTGTGTAGCAATCTGGGTGGAAGGTGCGTCCTCCAGGCAGAGAGCTGTTGGCACCAAGGGCATCTGGAAGTGGTCTGGTGTAGCTGCAGGTGAGCAGGAGAGACCTGGGATGCAGGACAGATGTGTAGGGACTGTAGCTGGGGACAGATTGGAAAGGGCTTCCATGTCAGACCAAACAGACTAAATCAGACTTGTTCCCTATTTGGAAGAGAGCAAAAGCTAACAAGTTTCACAATTTGGAACATGTGAAGAAAGCCTTGGGGAGAAGGCAGAGGAAAGTGTTAATGAAGATGTTACAAAATAGGAGGTATAAAAAAATGATTAGTGGGATTGTGTAGCCTATAAAAAAGTCAAAATGTTCACAAAAGGTAATTAAACAGAGGGAACACAAGAGCAATATTGTTTTACTAATTGTTATCTTAGTAACCTGAAATGCAGCTCTGAAAAGTGTCCAGTTATCCTATTCCACGATAATTTTTGAACGTAAAAACTAGAGACGGTTAAGCATATTGCATTATAGTTTTATGACCTTTCATCCTTTACAAAGTGATTGTTATCATCCACTCACACATTCATTGAGCATGTATTATGTGTAAGACGCATTATCAATCTTCTCCATCCCATTAGATGGTATTGATGTCATTGTGTAGATGAAGAAACGAGCTCAGAGACGTTCATTAATTTTTCCAAGATTGCAGAGCTGATGAGTGCTCAAGTTACTGACTTAAACCCCTACCCAGCTTCCCCAAGTTTTCCGTAGTCTTTTCCTCTACCCTTGGACGCATTGGGACTAGCTGTAGGGGGCTTTCTCTCCTTTATCCTTTCTGTCAGTGACCTGAAAGAAGGAAACTAAAGGAATGGTTTTGAGGTTGGCATATTATACAAAGCCGCATGGATGCCTCCGGTCGTTTGCAGAAGCGTTTGTGTATCCCTAAGCTCAGTAAGTGCCGGTGGTGTTTGGATCCAGAGGCCACTGATCACAGACATGTCCTGTGGAGGCGGATCAGAAAGTTAAGTAACTTGTTTCTAAAAGGATGAGTAATTAAATTTTGAGCCTAGAGAGGAGATCTGATTGTAATTTTAGGAAATGTCATCGAAATCTTCAGATGTTTCAGGGATTATTTTGTATCAGGGGCATATTAAAATACATTTGTGCTTGTGCAGAAGAAAAATGGACCCTAGAAGAGAGGGTTTTGATCGGTCTGTTTCGGCTCAGTAGAAGGGAAAACCTCGTAAAGGTTAAACCTTCCAGCTGTAGACCAAATGGCTTGCCAAGTTGGTGAATTTCTGTCCCCAGAAGCGTTCATGCAGAAGCAGGTTGGCTATCAGTCAAAGAGGTTTCGGGTGATTCCTGCCCTAGATGGAATTTGGATTCTACAACTTCCTTCCGCGGCTCCATCACAACATCCCATACCATGTATATTGCCGTCACATTGTACCACCCAGTAGCTGTTTTCTTAATGAATTAAGGGGAGAGAGCTTTCTTAAACTTTTCAAGTTTCACTGTAATGTAAGTTGTCCTTTGATTTTTATTTATTTATTTATTTATTTATTTTTGCGGTAGGCGGGCCTCTCACTGTTGTGGCCTTTCCCGTTGCGGAGCACAGGCTCCGGAGGCGCAGGCTCAGCGGCCATGGCTCATGGGCCCAGCCGCTCCGCGGCATGTGGCATCTTCCCGGACCGGGGCATGAACCCGTGTCCCTTGCATCGGCAGGCAGACTCTCAACCACTGCGCCACCAGGGAAGCCCTGTCCTTTGAAATCCAAAGAAATCCTGAGTCAGCGCCTCTTTTCTGACAGCTTAATGCTTTCTCCATTACCGTCTTTATTTTCGGTGTTTTGGCCTCTTGAGACTGCAGCCCTGCAGTCTTATTCTGCATCGAGCAATCCTTACTCTGGTCGAGACGCAACTAAAAATAAGAGTCAGCATCCAGGAAATGAGGAAATTGCTAAACTTTGCTTGTGATTGTCAAAGGTAAAGGAGCAGGGAGGCATTTATTCTCCAGTTCCTCCTAAACTACACATGTCATCTTCATGCATTCTAAGGTCTAATGAGGAACGTGGGTCCCCTGTAGTAAATACGTTACCTAATGAGCTGAATATTGAAGTCTCTGCCTCTATCCATGGTTCAAATTGCCTTTGAATTTTAGCAGTGAAAGAAAAAGAAATGTCAGAATCTGAGAAATATGTTTTCACCTTATTTTTATGAATAAAACTGCTTTTTCTTGACAGCTGAACTTATTGTGGGTTAAGCAGTCAAGCAGGAATAAATGTCACGTGCATCAGAGAGGAGTGTTGGTGGGGGAACACCGGCACTGACATCATGTTTGACTTGGAGGGGCAAGAACTTACCATCTCCAATGAAGAAGGCAGTCACTCTCAAAACCGTTGGTTGCTTCATTAATGGTACTGGGGGAAAAAAGATGTTGACAATTGTTAGGAACTATGAACTGTGGCACATTAAAATTGGGATTGACATATATACACTAATATGTATAAAATAGATAACTAGTAAGAACCTGCTGTATAAAAAAATAAAGTAAAATTTAAAAAATCAACTTTATGAAGTGTATAGTTCAGTGAATTTTGACAATTATGTACACCCATGTAACCACGACCTTCAAGATATAGAAGAACACTTCTAAAGTTCCCTCATGCCCCCCCATAGTCCAATCCCTCCCCACGCCCATCTCCGTCCCTGGCTCCAAGCAATATCCTGCTTTCCGTCCCTGTGGATGAGTTTTGTGATGTTTTATTAGCATCTTCAGAGGCATTCAATGGTAGAGCTTTCTATGTAAAAGCAAAGGAGTAGATATTTCAGATCCCCTTTTCTTTTGAATAAAGTAAGAAAATTCATCATTTAGTTATAGTTGTTTGGACAGTAGCGAGCAACCACTGAATGGAACCAGTTTCGTTTGCTACCAGTTGTTCAAGAGCATAAGTTATTTTAAAAGTACAAGTATAGGGCTTCCCTGGTGGTGCAGTGGTTGAGAGTTCGCCTGCCGATGCAGGGGACGCGGGTTCGTGCCCCTGGTCCGGGAAGATCCCACATGTCGCAGAGCGGCTGGGCCGGTGAGTCATGGCCGCTGAGCCTGCGCCTCCGGAGCCTGTGCTCCGCAACGGGAGAGGCCACAGCAGTGAGAGGCCCGCGTACCGCAAAAAAAAAAAAAAAGTACAACTATAGTTGTGGGAAACTGAGAAACAATTTCTGTGATACATTGTGGACTAGCAATGCCCCAAATTCAGTAGCTGCAGCAGAATTAATATGCCAGCCTGGTGAAATTTTAGGTGAATTTATCACGTGTGATTATGTTTTAGATTTTTCTCTTAGATGCCTGAATTTCCTTATTACATGTAAGATACATAGGCCTGTAGTTCTCAGGCACTGTGCTATTATAGCACACCCATGTTCCTCAAATCCATCCTGGGCGTGCCGTCAGTCATCATCCGCGGGCAGCACTGACTTTTTCCGTGCCTCAGTAGAAATTATTTTCTGACAATGGCTGTCAGACTCAACCAACTAAGTCATGTGACATGGTGATTTACCTTGCTGAAGATAAGAGAGGAAAATGATTAGAACAGTGGTAAAAGATCCCATGTTCACTGGAATGCATTTTCACCGTTTTAAGACTTTTTCTTTTTTTTTTTTCAGATTTTTACAAATTGAAGCATAGTGGATATAATGTTGTGTTAGTTTCAGGCATACAGCAAAATGATTCTGTTATATGTACATGTATATCTATCTTTTTTCAGATTCTTTTCCCTTATAGGTTATTAGAAAATACTGAGTATAGCTCCCCGTTTTGACTTTTTGTCTTGAGTCTATGAGAGCAGATTCCATTCAAAGAGCCGTGTTCAGCAAAAGAAAGAGCAGTTGACGAGTGTGTGATAACCATGCTTACATTTATCGGCACGGTGATAGCCTACGCCAGTGATTTAGTTAAGGCTTTCAAATGTCCTGCCATGGTCTTTGGTATTCAAAAGTTTGCCATGAACACAAAAATTCTGTAACCTCTGATATAGGGAGGTTCATGAATGTTGTCAAGTTCCTTTGTAGCAACTTTATTTGACTATTTTAAAATACGAAATCTATGTTTCATCCTTCCACTAGGGCCAGTGTTGTATGAGAGAAAAATCTGCATGAGTGAATTTGACTTCACCTTAAAAGAATTACTAGTTTTAGCTATCATACCTCTTGATCCTGTAATTAGATTGTTTGGATTGTTTGGAATTTATCCTTAAAGAAATAAGTTAAAAGAAGGAAAAAACTTGTTGAGTAAAGATATTCAAGTGTTATATGCTATAGTGAAAGAGTGGGGAAAAAAACCCCCAAATATCCCACTTTATAGGAATATCTCCCTGATGGAATATTACATGGACATTAAAAATGATAAGGATACAGACTGTAAGATACTTATGAAATGATGTTAAGAGAAACCAGAAAAACACATGCATGAAGATTTGCTCTGATTATATCTACGTAAAACTATGTACACATACAGACAAGTTGGGTTGATGGAATTACAGGTGTGTCTCTTTAGAGTTTTCTTTATATTGTTAATGTAGAAAGTACTACATTGAAATAATGTGTAGGTCTAATGCTCTTGAAAACATCATTTGAATTCAACTTTAGTTACTGAATAAACACATGTCATCATTTTCCTAATTAATGTCAGCTCATTGGGTTGCCTTACATTCTTCCTCTGAAGACAGAAGGAACTTGCATATGGTGGAAACAGAAATCTGATCATATTTATTCAGAAGTTCTATATAGAATGGATGGGCTTCATACTTAAAACTTTAAAACGGCAGTACCAGTAAATCAGTGGAAAAGCTATAAAAGCAAATTGGTGTCGACATTTATTTCTATAGAAACTACATCTCCAGCTGTGGAAGACTTTCACCAGTGTAAAGAGCTGAACTTGTTTTTCGATAATAGCTTCCGTGGTTGGGATGTGGTCCTTACAACAATTGGAAAGAGAATCTAGTTTCTGAATCTGACTCACCTGGGCATGCTCAACCTCTGTTTTCCTCGATATAACCGTATTTCTTAGGAAGGTGAGGAAAGCAGAGGTCACCTTCAGACACAGCTGCTTATGGCTTCTGAAGCCATGGAACAGTGAGTTGAAGAAGTCTCTGGAGGTCATTTATCCAATGGTTCATTTCACTGCAGGCTTCTGTTTGTAAATTTTCTTAAAGACCCCTTGATTTGATATGTTTATTCAATCTGCAGTTGTAGTCTTCTGGGGACATACTTCAGAATAGCCCTTTTCTTTTCTACAAAGCAATGTTCAACCACTAGTTTCCTTCTGCCTCTCAGGAATGTTAGAAAACTCAACACTTGGTGAGAAGGCAAAGATGAAAGTGATGGTGTGTTGTAATGAAAATACTCTTTCATCCAAGGAGCCGCAAGTTATTAACAGTGTCTGATGGGTATCTGGTTCGTTAGAGATGATTTATGTGTCATCTAAACTGTAACCCATTTTTCAAACCCAGCAGGAAAAATTAAAATATACGTGATGTATAAAGTTTTTAAAAAGATTATTTTCTTCCCAATCATATCAATCCTCACCTCCAGCCCCACCTTGTTTTTCTTCAATCTAGAAAGTCTGTTCCATGCACCTGCCTAGAGCCTTTTTCTGCCTGCTTCACGCCTCTGTCACTTGCACACTTATCCCAACTTCTCTTCTCCCAATCTTTTGATCTGACAATAGATGGGATGTTTGTGATGAGCTAGAACTAAAGTAAAAGTAAGAAATGTTTACAGGTAAGATGAGGTGCAGTTGCTTATTTGATCAACTGCCTGATTTTAGCCAATGGGTGGAAAAGAATAGGAAGTGTGTATGTGGGGTGGTGAAAATGGATTTCCAGAATCCAGAAAGCTTGAGGTTCAAAGCTCTTGAGTACTCTTTTTAAGTAGCAAGTGCTGTCTGTAGAATTGGGGAGAAAAATTGTCATCCTGGGGAGAGTTTAAATTATAGCAGGAATGCACGGAATAGATGTGTTGTCTCATATATGTTAACGTTTTTGTATTTAGAACTATTTTGTATTTTAACAATAAGCTTGTTAGTTGCAGTGGGGCATAAAATATCATTTCCAAATATGCGTCACTGAACTCTATAGGCATCATTGTAATGCCATCACCAGGGGTGCAATTTCCTAATGCCTCTGCGCCCCCAAAGGGGATTTTGTGTGATTGCAAGATTTGTCAGATTGTCATGCTGTTTTGGTGTTTTCTGTAGAGTCTGTTTTATCAGTGTATAAATCTAACGTTTATTTACCATTGTGTATTCGCTAGTATGTCTACACTAATTTCAGCCCCTTCCCAGCCCACTCCCCCAAGAGTGCAAAATGAAGTTCCTAAGGCTTCTGTTAATCTTGTGTCAGAAGAGTCTTTGTAGTAAAGTTCACTTTTCCATGGTGTTTCATCAACTGTCCATGGGATTGGGACCGAAGAAGGCATAGTTCCCTCAGGTGTTGGAAAGATCATTTCAAACAGAGCCAGTACTTCCTGTTTCCTCCTTGTCCGGGATGCCTCCCACTGTCCTTCTTGCCACCTGCCCGCTTCTGCTAGCAGCAGATGCCAAGATGGGCCTATGGCCTGGGGCTGTGAATGCAAGTCAAGAGCTCTAGGTGCCCCTTCCCTGTCACCTGTGGGCTTTGGTGGCCTTGGAAGGGGTTGCTTACCACTGTCTGTCCTGGAAGAGCATCTTCTTTAGGTGGCCTCATCAACTAGCAAATATGAAATATGTGCCCAGCTGTACAGCTTTTTCTCACTGTTTATTCAGTTGATCTCTTCTTCCTCCTTAAGTGGTTAGTGAAACCCATTCCAAGAAGAGGCTTCCAGGCTTTTTTGCTCTATGCTCAGAGTGGATAACTGACTCTGGAGTGTTGAATTTGGGCGGCAGAGCCCCAGGATGTGTCTCAGTCCCTTTTCTCTTTATTAGGGAACTTGCACTTGAGTGGCTAATAGAAAGGTGGCCTTCCATTGTGTACAACTCCAACCCACCCGCTACTTCTGGAGGGTACCAAAGAGTTGGCTCAGGAGTGCGTAAATCAAAGGTTTCGTCTTTGGAGATAGATGCACAAGTGGGTAATTAACCCAACTCCCTGCTTTGGCGTGGTGAGTGCTGGGGATGGACGTAAGGATGGGTAACTGCCACCAGGCTTATGGCATCCAGACATGTGGGGGTACTTTTGATATCAAGACACCTCCTGCCTGTACTGCCCCACAGATCTCCTGAAACAAATTTCATGTCACCGATCCTTCCATCAATGTGCACCTCCCCACACCAACACCTAGATCAGCCTCCTTGGACGTTCTTCTACTTTTTTTTCTAGGAAGCACTCCTTGGTTTAAACAAAGTCCTTTGAAGTTCACCTCTAAGTACTCTATAGGTCTATATAGTTTTATGAATAGCTACTCCCTATGTGCGTAATGTGTAGGTAGGCAGGTAGGTAGATAGATATGAACCAATTAACCTGTTTTTGCTTGAGCCCGTTTCTTAGGGCATTTGAACAAATATTGACGACCTAAAATTCGATGAATCATTTTTAAGTTGACTGAATGATAGCACCACCATTTAACTGCCCATCTAATTCTAGCTCAGAGTTTGCATGTATTCAAAAATTGTCATGTATCAATAATATTCATTCATTCACTCATTCAGAATATTTAATGAATGCCATATGTGACCAGAACAAGAGAGTAAGGCATGGTCCCAGCCCTCATGGAGCTACGGTCTAGTGGGGGGACAGGTAGAGAAATAATGAGATAAGAGCTATAATGGGGGCAGGCTTATTTATAAACCATGAAAGATCAAGTCCAACAAGGGAATTAAGGGTTTACCAGAGCCAGGCTTCTAAATATCAGTAGACCCAGTCATGGCATATATTTCATGGTTTGGATTGACATGTAGAAATCTGGAAACAACTATGCTGATTTAGCAAGCGGGAGGATTTGTAAATAAAGTCCATGGGTCTCTGTGATTTTGTGATTTCTGAGTGGTAGTCGTTCTTAGTGGAGACATCTACCTGAACTAGATGAATGCTGACTGTTTGGCTTCTCAGTAATCTCAGTCTTTTCTTTTCAGGCCAGGAAACAATAACAAACAGAGTATTTAGTACAGAATAGTTTCATCTTCAGAAGAAATAAAATTACGAATGAAATACCTTTCATGCTCATGTAACTTGACCATTCTTAATACCTTAAACTGTTCAGTAAGTTCAATATGGAAATATGGAAAAGAAACACATGGGAAATAATCCTGGAATATCAAATATACAGACTTTGATTGAAACATGTTCTCAGGACAGGTATGGAGAGGATGGGAATTTAGGGGAAATCAGAGGGAGCTTTGTCTTGGGCCTGCCCCCTTCTGTGAGGAATGAGACCGGACTTTGTCTCAGCACATATAGGTGCACTGTGGGCGATTTATGTGAAGGTACTTTGTAAACTGTAAAGTGTTTTCCCAATGTAAGGCAGAATTATTATCATTATTTTAAAATGCTACTTTATCGCCTGGAAAAGTTAACGTGCCTCCAGAGAGTAACGGAAGCAATGAAAAAAATCTAGTTTCTGTAATATCTCTTCCCTAATTATGCAAGAAATCCTCTAAAAGCAATGCCGGTGGATTTTAAGATTTGGTTCTGAAATTTTGGGCAATTCAAAATAGAGTGGTATATTGTGTTTCCTTGGGTTAGCAGAACTTAAATACATCCATATGATTTTTATTTACTTGTAACCTGAAATTATGACATTGTTTTTTGTTAAAACTACAGAAACAGTCTGCTTTAATAGGGATTCTCCAAATTTTAGGAGTTAGTTAGTTATGAGTTTTGTTTTGTTTTGTTTTGTTTTTTGTTTTGTTTTTAATTAATTAATTAATTAATTAATTTTTGGCTGTGTTAGGTCTTCGTTTCTGTGCGAGGGCTTTCTCTAGTTGCAGAGAGCAGGGGCCACTCTTCATCGCGGTGCACGGGCCTTTCACTCTTGCGGCCTCTCTTGTTGCGGAGCACAGGCTCCAGACAGGCAGGCTCAGTAGTTGTGGCTCACGGGCCTAGTTGCTCCGCGGCATGTGGGATCTTCCCAGACCAGGGCTCGAACCCGTGTCCCCTGCATTGGCAGGCAGATTCTCAACCACTGCGCCACCAGGGAAGCCCAGTTATGAGTTTTATGTTGTCCAACAAGCATCACTTTTGTGTTAATGGCGGGTAAGGCATATGTTTTCCAGCATTGATAATTGTGAACAAAAAATCATAAATGAGAATTACTCTGGCATTTCAAAATTATATCCCAAATGAGCCATGCTTGGAATATTTTACCTGACAATTAGTGTGTAAATGCATACTTTCATTAAATTATAAATCTAAAATATATAATATCATCCAGTTGAAATCTCCCATTTCACAGGTAATAAAACTTAGGCTCAGGGAGCCAAAATTATTTGCCCGAGGTCATTCAACTAGTTAGTGACGGAGTCAGAACCTGAATTCAGACCTTTTGACTTCCAACTGCGGTGTTTTTCCTACCATGCTGACATGCAGAAGTTTAAGTACCTGTACGAGAAGTGATACTAAAGTTTACACTACTACATGTTCTCTGTTCTGTAATTTTACCTTGGGTGATATTAAGATCGTGTCTATTTTTTTTGGTTAAATTTACATGTCTATTTATCTGTGTTGAAGTTGATGTGAGGTGTGTAGATTAATTTCTTAGTTGCTAAGACCGAGCAAGAAAAACTGGGAGTTTCTTTTGGTTCCTCATTTGAGCATCAGTATGAAAATTAATTCTGAGAGTTAGGAAATGAGAATGGGTAGCTAGATGGCTATATTGTTATTATTTGCAGATAGCTAAACATAGACTATATTTCAAAATACTACATTTATCGTCCATGTCTTGAAGCATGCCCAAACCCCACTCTTCTCGAAGGTGTTGAGTCTCTGAAGGTTCAGAATTGATCAACTGTGAAACTGTGACCTAAAGTAAACTTGCTAAGAAATGGTATAATAATATCCTTGCCCTGAGGGTAAAACACTCAGCTCTAGATTTTTCTCTTTTATCCTTGCTCAGACTACAATCATATTTCTTTGTTAGTATTTCCTCTTGGCATTGTGATACAGCTGACGTTGATAGATAGCATGGAGAAACCGAATTCAAAAAGAAAAAAAAAAAAGGGGGGCTCTTGGACTGTTGGCTCAAAAATAATGCGTGTAGAAAGCTCTCTATCTGCCCTCTTCAGTCTTTTTTTTCCTTGGGCCGCAGCTGCTGACAGCAGACACACTGAGCTATAATTTGGCCACATTTGGCTCATGTAAATTGTGATAAACAGTGAGCCCATAATATTTATTTTAAAGATTCAATCAGTGAAGGTAAGCATTCTTGACTTGTGTATACATGCTAGTAAATAGAAAGCTACAGACGTAGAGATCAGCTCTTAATTTCATGCCACACAATTAATACGGCGGCTTGATGCTCTGTTCATCACAGGTGCTGGGGTGTTGGAACCCTTTGAAGAAGTGTGTAGCTAATAGCCCATATATAATTCGGAAGAAGAAATCTTCAATGGAAGACCCCCAGGGGATAAATGGACAGTCTGTAAGTAAACAGAATGTCAGTCCTAAGGCAAGAGTTATTACTCTTAAAATCGTAATTACTATTTTTGTTGTAACTTGAGTGTCTGGAAATTCCTCAAAAGCTCTGTACCAATTTTTAATGATTTTTAAAGTTATGAATTAAGTGGTACATTATTTCATCAGCCTAACCTAATTTATATCTTTTTTTAAAGGTATCAGTTATCAAAAGTAGAGGTCTAGAGGAAAAAGCCAACCTTTAGTATTACTTAATTATACCAATACGCTTAACAAAATTTTTAGACTTACATTTTCCTTTGCCTCAGGGAAAACATAGATTTGTCTCGTGAAACTTGAAATTAATGTCTAAGTTTGGATTGTTTTGTGTGTATTTGTTTTGATGTATACGTGTGTGTGTGCGCGTGTATCTTTAAAATGTGTGATAAAAAAGCAAAATAAAATAAAATGTGTGGGTGGTGTGGTAGTTTCACAGTTTGATAAACTCTTGAGTGGGCTTTAAATTAAGGAGAACCTGAGGTTTTATTTTGTTTGTTTATCTTGTGAGCACAAGAGAAAGGGTTCAGAAATGTTCCTCAAGTTCGTATCGGGAAGAAGAAAAGTTTCCTTTGGCTCATAAACAAATATTCCCAATAAGAGTTCATCTTATAAATAGCCTTTGTTTCGAACTTAAAAAAGTCAACGGATTTTAATTTTTAAAAAGCCTATTTCAGTAAGTTAGAGTTGTTTCCTTGGAAAATTTCCATAGCAATATTTGGGGTGGCACTATGTGACTTTGCCTTTAAAGGTCTCTCATCAGTTAAGATGCTTTTAGACCTGTGGTTTTGTAGCTCAGCTTTGTTCACCATAGAATTATTACAAACCGGAAGTGTGATCTTTAGTAATGACATTGTGGTTCCTGTAAATGTGTGTTTTGCAAGACCTTCTGGTGGTTATGTAATAAGCAGTAACTGCTAATGGATTAGGATTTTAATAACAAAGGGTCACGTGCTATCAAGGTGCTTCTGCAGTCATACTGTATGCAATTACAGAGTGTATTTCATGGCTCTCCTAAATCATCTTGTGAGGTAATTCACATAAAGCATTTCGAGATCATTCTGTATGGTGTAGCTTTCACCCTAAACAGGAAAAGCACCCTTAACACGTTTAAGTTGTTTGTTTGGCCTTTTAAACTTATGTTATGGGCCTGTGATATTCGATGTTCTTATTATATGAAGAATAGTTTCGGAATGCCTATAAAATAAGTGAAAAATAAATGCACGAATAACTTACTGTTTTCTGCCCCTTGTGTGTAACTTTGCTCCCAACGTTCATGCAAGTTGCAGTGTTGGCGAATCCCTAACAGATTTAACAATCTCTGCCAATAAATGCTGCAGATAATATTTCTTTTGAGGTTTTGACATTCTGCCAGTTCTCATTTAAAACTTAAGAAATTAACTAAGATTTGAGACAAATGAAAAAAACAGGTAAAGAATAGAATGATTAAAATTTTTGTACCTGTCCTAACAAAATGGTGTTTATTGGGCCATCTCATTCCATATCATTTGGAGGTGTTTTGAAACGTGAAGAGTGAAGCAGTTTTATTCTTGAAAGATACTTGGCTGCCTCAGAAGTAGAAAGCTAGGGAGTGATGTTTCTCAAGGGCAAACAGTGTGTGGCATTGGAGAAGCCGTTTCCGGGCATTTTGGCCCCTGCCTACTCAACCACGAAGGGCAAGCAGTCTTTTCAGAGGTCCCTATGTGTTGGGCCCCAGGTGGGCTCCTCCAGGCTCACTTTCTTTGGCTCTCAGGTTTCGCCTTTTCTTAGGAAGGTGCGGAAACAGGCTTAAGATGGGAAGAGGGCCTAGAACTTAGCTGAAAGCAGTAAGGTAACTCAAGAAACTGAAGGAGTTTTTAAAATTTATTTTTTTATTGAAGTATAGTTGATTTACAATGTTCTGTTAGTTTCTGCTGTACAGCAAAGTGACTCAGTTATACGCATATATGCACTCTTTTTTATATTCTTTTCCATTATGGTTTATCCCAGGATATTGAATATAGTTCCCTGTGCTATACAGTAGGACCTTGTTGTTTATCCATTCTATATGTAGTAGTTAGCCCCAAACTCCCAATCCATCCCTCCCCCACCTCCACTCCCCGTTGGCAACCACAAGTTTGTTCTCTATGTCTGTAAATCTGTTTCTGTTTCGTAGATAGGTTCATTTGTGTCATATTTTAAATTCCACATATAAGTGATATCATATGGTATTTGTCTTTCTCTTTCTGACTTACTTCACTTAATGTGATAATCTCTGGATCCATCCACATTGCTGCAAGTGGCATTATTTCGTTCTTTTTTTATGGCTGAGTAGTATTTCACTGTATATACGTACCCCATCTCCTTTATCCATTCATCTGTCAATGGACATTTAGGTTGTTTCTGTGTCTTGGCTACTGTAAATAGTGCTGCTATGAACTTTGGGGTGCATGTATCTTTTCGAATTAGAGTTTTTGTCTTTTCCAGATATCTGCCCAGAAGTGGGAGTGCTGGATCATATGGTAGCTCTATTTTTAGTTTTCTGAGGAACCTCTACACTGTTTTCCATAGTGGCTGTACCAACTTATATTCCCACCAGCAATGTAGGAGGGTTCTCTTTTCTCCACACCCTCTCCAGCATTTATTGTTTGTAGATTTTTTAATGATGGCCATTCTGACCAGTGTGAGGTGGTACTGCATTGTAGTTTTGATTTACATTTTTCTAATAATTAGCAATGTTGAGCATCTTTTCATGTGCCTGTTGTCCATCTGTATGTCGTCTTTGAAGAAATGTCTATTTAGGTCTTCTGCCCATTTTTCAATTGAGTTGTCTGTTTATTTTGTTGTTGTTGAAGGAAACTAAAGGATTAAAAGGAGACTTGGTACCAGAAATTCTTGTACCTCCCAACGTGACTCTCACTGTCCCTTACTTGCCACATTCATCTTTCAAAGTTTTGCTTAAAAAAGTCAATATATTCAGAATAAACACAAGAGTATACTGTACCCCCAATATTCCTAGGATGTAGCCTCCTGACCATAGTGGCACTTTGGAAATACATCTTTCATGTGACCAGACACCAGGGGCAGAGGTGAAGTAGCTTCTCATTTTGATCCTAAAGAGATACAGTCCTGGGCAAAACATTTAAATCAGAAATTCCACCTTTCTTATTCTGGAATTTTCTGCTTGTGTGTTTTCCGCATCTAGAAAGAAGTAGCTCATGAGATTTTGTAGGTTTTGTCGACTCTTCAACTTGCCTCATGAGGACCAAAAGGAGAGGAGGACATTTGTGGGGCTTTACATCATTTGGGTGATAATTCTAGCCGCTCCAGTAACCCCTCTTGAGGAGTCCCATTTGGATAAGCACGGCCCCATTCTCTCTCTGTAGGTCCATGGTTGGCCTCTCCGAGGTAGACACCTCTGAAACACAGACATCGAAGGGCCAGGCTATAGCTGCATCTTTCAGTTTCTTTAGTTTATGAGGATTTCTACAGGGAAATTATGTCAAGATAAGAAAAGCATTTACGAACTCTTTTTAAAAAAGTGAATTAAAAAATAAATCACTATCTTTTCCTTAGAAGCTGTGAGCTCTGCAGTTACCTAAACCTTGTGTCTGATTTAGATGGAATCCTGATATCATGAAAACTACGTTTTAGATATGGAATACGAAGACTGGGTTTTAATTTTGACTAATTGTATGATCTGGGGTAGATTTCCAAGTATCAGTCTCTTCAACTAGAAAACAGAGATGATAATATTTACCTTCTCTTATTTAAAATTATAATTTTGTAGGTCAAGTGGGGTCATGTATTTAAAAGTTCTTTGATAACTGAAAAGTACAATACACCTCTCATGCACTTTTATTGTAAATATCGCTAAAAAAGTATGGTCATGGATAAAAAGTTATCTGGCCACCTTCAAGTCCACAATAAAAAATTTTGAATGCAACCATTATACCAGTGCCAAGTATTATAAACACCAACCCTACATATGTTTGTTTATGTTGTTAGCTGTCGAGGGAATCAGGTCTCCTGAGACTCTAAAGGAGCTTTTTATTATAAATGGTAGATTGTTAATTTACTTTTATTACAAAAATTTCAGATGGTGATATTTTAGAGCTTTTTGGAATAATTATACCTTTGGGCTCCATTGTATTCTCATAACTGCATCTTCTTTAGATTATGGTAAATTTGAAATGCTAACAGCAGTTTTTGCTGAGATGCTGGGTTTTGCAAGAAAACCATGAACTAAAATATGTATGTACCTTATTTCTATGTTTGGACATTCTAAAAAGGCAAAGTGACTTTTAACCAAAATGGTAAAGTTAAATATATATTTTATGAACAGAGAGGAGAACACTATTAAGCAGAGATTTCTAAAAGTAGTGTATATATATATATATATATGTACATTACATCTGTATAAGTCAAATTAACTGGGAAATTATAAATTAGGTCAAGATCACATTTATTCACCTTTATCATGAGTGAGATATTTTACGTAAGTGAAATTTTTAGATAAATTAAAAAATATAGAATTCAGTAGTTTTCAGTTTCCTTTTTAAAACCATGAGCTTCTTGTTGGAAGCCTGTATTAGTTCCATCAGGCTGCTGTAACAAAGTACAATAAACTGGGTGACTTAACACAGCAGACATTTATGGTCTCACAGTTCCAGAGGCTAGAAGTCCAAAATCAAGGTGTTGGCAGGGCTTCCTCTGACAGCTGCTGAGGAATTCTTCCTTGCTGCTTCGTAACTTCCAGACCTCTCTAACAATCCTTGGCATTCCTTGGCTTGCAGCTCCTGCGCTTTGATCTCTGCCATGTTGTCACATGGCATTCTCCCCCTTACCTCTGTCTCTCCTCCTCTTCTTGTAAGGACATTAGTTATATTGGTTTAAGGACCAACCTAATGACCTCATTTTAACTTGATAGCATCTGCAGAGACCCTTTTTCCAAATAAGGTCACATTCACAGATACCAAGGATTAGGGCTTCAACCTGTCTTTTTCGGTGGGGGTGGGGTGGGGGGATACAATTCAACCCATAACAAAGCCCAAGAAGAATGTGAGGCTTCAGACCTTATCTGTTTGCCTACCCATCCCACTTCCCTCCACCTTAGCACTTTGAATAACTAGTTTATTTGGTTGCAAGTAGTGGAATTCCCATGAGCTGGTTTAAGCAAACAAAAGAAAAGTCTTAAGAAAGACTTAAACAAAAGGAAAGTCTTAAGAAAGGAAATTCAAGCAATTTTCTTTCCATTTTTCTCTGCATATGTTTTTCAGTCCTCTTTTTCTTTGTAGACTGGCTTTTGTACTCCCCTTGTGTAGCGTTGGCTGCCTGCTGACCATGGTTTACATGTTACTGAACCATCCACCATGCAGAAAGAAAGACTGCTTGGTGCTGCATGAGTCATGATTCTGCAGCTGATGCCCAGAGAAGGAACTGAGCCGACCACCCAATAGGTGCCCACCATGAACCTTCAAGAAACCCCCAGTTTGTACTCAGGGAGGCACTGGTATGAAACCACAGTTTTAGTCCTATCACATCATCTTACAGATTTAGCCTTTGATGTACCGTCACCTACATGCTAATCATTTTGATGGAAATATCTACTGGTGAATATATATATATATATATATATAAAATTCTTTCCTGATGATGTAAGTTCTTTGTTACAACTATCACTTATAAGTTGGATCCCTAATAAGTTAGTTTCTCTTCTCTCACTTGATCTGACAGAAGCGGTGCTTTGCATTTTCAGCCCCAGGCAGTAAAGCCTAGAACTGGGGCTAAACTGGCTATGATGGGTGCACAGCAAATAGATGCTAACTTGAAAATGGAAGGCAGTTGGGCACAGTGAAGAAAACCTTGACTTGGAATCAGAATACCGAGTTTTGAGCCACAGCTTACTGACTAAGTCACCTTGGGAAAGTTATTTTAACTTCTAAGCCTCAATTTTGTTTTTATAATTACAGATAATTAGATCTATATTGCTGGGTCTCTGTGATGAAGAAATAAGATATCCCATGCCAAAGCACTTTGTAAACTATAAAGCAATATATACGGCCACTAGTATCAAGCCCTGTGGGGCATCTTTTTGGAAAGGGCAGGACACTTTGTGTCAGACATAACTGCTTCAGTCTTTGCCCTGCACTTGGTCAAGTTTTTAAACCTCTCTCAGCCTCAGTTCCTCCTCATTTGTAAAGAAGGGATAAGAGTACCTTCTTATAGGATTAGAAATAGCATATGAACGACAGCTAGTGAATAAGAACACAGTTTTCGGAGCCTGACTCCCTGGGTTCAGATTTGAGCTATGATACTCACTGGCTGTGTGATGTCGGGCACGTCTGTGTGCCTCCCTGGGGCCATTTTCCTTGTCTGTAGACGGGGATGATGGTAATGACTTAGGTCACAAGGTGGCTGAGACGATTGAATGAGGTTATATGTGTGAGAGTACTTAGAATGGTGCCTGACATACAGGAAATGCTGTCTTAGCATTTGTTGATGTTACTAATCTTACCTCCACCATGCCAGGCACACAAATAGTAAGTGCTTTAAAAATGCTCATTGTTATTTAATTAAAATGGATTTGACTAGGGGGATGAGATACTATTTCTTAACTGAATTGTAATGGACCCACATTCACACGGTTAAGGTGAGATGATGTCTTGGGATGTCAGACCATGCTGGAAGGAATAAGACAGTACTTCCCTTTGCATGGGCAAGGCTGGTTTGGGCCCATTAAAAGAGCCCAGGTTGGAATGCGATCTGAGAGTTTAGAAGAGACTGACTGTTAAAGTTCAAATTGGGTACCAGGCTGTATTACCAGTTGGGTATTTTAGGTGAAGAATAAAACCTAGACAGGAAAATTGCTCCAGAGCCAGGACGGTGACTTGTTTATATTTCTAAGCCAAACACAATGTCAAGCCCTTTACGTGCACTCTGTAAACGTTTGTTTATCTGAGGTGACCGGCATCTTGTGTCCTGGGATAGCTCACTTGGTCCCTATGCATCAAACAAATAGAGTGTGACAAGGATGAAAATTGCTTGTGGCTGATGCTGGGAAAAAAGGAGAAAGGAGCTCTAACCATTTAGACTCACTGCCTCTGACCTTCCTCTGACCTGCACTCTTAAACATGCAGGGGGCTGAGAGCTCAGTGATCATGGTGCTTGGAACCGGATGTATGAGCAGAGCAGTTAGCAGTGATGGCATTTGCATCTCTCTTTCTGAGGCAAAGGCACAGCTTTGGGAGCTCTGTGTGTTTTTTGTTTTGTTTTGGAAGTAGGAAGGGCAGCTTAAATACTTAAAAGAAAAATAAAACCACTTTCTGGTCTAGAGCTGTGATGTTGAAAAGTTACCAAAAGTGTGAGCTAGAATAAGAAATCGATTTCTTTTTTAAGAAATTGAAGTCTAGTTGATTTACAATATTGTGTTAGTTTCAGGTGTACAGCAAAAGTGATTCAGTTATACATTTTATGTATATATCTATTTTTTTCTTTCAAGTCTATTCCATTATAGTTTATAACAGGATATTGAATATAGTTCCCTGTGTTATACAGTAAATCCTTGTTGTTTGCTTTATATATAGTAGTGTGCATCTGTTAATTCCCTGCTCCCAATTTATCCCTCCCTGCCTCCTCTTTGGTGACCATAAGTTTGTTTTCTAAGTCTGTGAGTCTGTTTCTGTTTCGTAAATGAGTTCATTTGTACTATATTTTAGATTCCACATATAAGTGATATCATATAATATTTGTCTTTCTCTGAGAAAGCCATTTCACTGTAGTGAGAATACAATAAACTTTTTCTTTAAAGGATCAGATAGATATTTTGGGCTTTACAGGCTAGAAGATCTCTATGGCATGTGTTGTGGTGTGAAAGTATTGACAATACAGAACAGAGCCCCAGGGCGATATTAATGCCTGCAGATAAATGGAGGATCCCCGCCTTTGTTCCCATTAGCACTTGCAGGTCAGTCTACCATTGCACTCCCACCTCCGTCAAGGTTTCTCATTTTATTTCTATCAGGCTTGCTCCATCATCCTGGATTTGACTTATTTCTGCCCTTTGAGCCTCATTTTCTTCATTTATAAAATGAAGAACTGAGGAGAAGTTCTTTTCTGGTTCTAACAAAGTGTGAATCCATTCATTTTCCTATGGTACTGGATAATCAAAGTTCATAAAGTTTATGCATCACAAAATAAATATGTATTTGTTGCCAAGGGATGGGCAGGAGGACCCATCAGGAGACAGAGTAACTTTGCAAACCCAACAAGTGCTCAGTTTGATGATCCAGTACCGCAGTTCCAGGATTGCATTTGAACCCTCATAGGACGCGTCTTCACATTTCTAAGGTCTCCTGATCATTCCTTTTGCAATCTCCTTCATCCCTCAGTCAATGAGTATTTTTATTTCTAGAGCCCATAGGATATTTTTATATTGGCACTGATGTTGTGATAAGGGTTCTTTGATGTCCACATTTCTTCTGTACATATATAATTTTGTTTATATGTAATATCAACTATGTTTCTATGATTAATTTTAAAAGGTGCTTGGAATACATAAAGAAGCACTCCTACATTTTGTATCACCTTCCTGAATGTGTTTGTAGTGATCTAAAAATATGTTTACAGTACTCCTCCCTTTAAGACATGGAGTCTCTTGATGATGAACTCCTTGAGATGAATCCCTCCCCTTGGGTATGGTCTGGACTTAGAGTCACTCACTTCTAATAAGTAGAAATGAGAGCAGAAGTGGTGTGCCACTGTAGGTACTAGGTCATGAAAGCCACTGTGGCTTCCTCCTTGCTCTCTCTTGGATCACTCACTCTGTGGGGAAGCCAGCTACCATGTTGTGAGGACATTCAAGCAGCCTGTGGAGAGGCCTGTGTGCCAGGCTCTGAAGCCTTCTCCTTCCTCTCTCCATGTGAGGGCGTCTTCTTGGAGGTGAATCCTCCAGCCTCAGTCCAGCCTTCAGATGAAGCAGCCCCAGCAGACAACTAAGGTACATCCTCATGAGAGCCCTGATATCCAGTAACACTTAGATAAACTGCTTCCAGATTTCTGACTCTCAGAAATTGTGTGAGATAATAAATTCATGTTATTTTGAGATGCTAAGTTTTGGGGTAATTTTGTTACACAGCTGTAGATAACTAATACAGTGATCTCATCAACCTATTTTTGCATTAAAATTATCTCTACTCAGTAGTTATATAAATATTATATAAATATAATTAATAAAACTCTAATTTTTCCTATTGCATTTCATTTGCAACCTGGGGACATCCAGATGTCGATTTATTTATCTTTTCTGTTCCCCCAAACAGAAGTTTTTCTTCTTCACACAATAAATGCTTTGAACTTCTAATTAGCATATATTTTATTCTATCTTAAATTGTCCACACTTATCTACAAATCTGCTTGCCTTCTAGACTGTGAGTTTTCTGAGGGCAGAGAATATGAGAGAGGAATAATCACCCTCCCTCTGACATTCAGCCCTCTCTATTTTGCACATTGTAGATGCAAAAAATCTTTGGTTGAATGAATGAATGAATGAATATAATTGCTATGTAAAAGGAGAGAAATATTCACATACGCTAGTTTGGACACTTTGCTACACGTGGCTCCAGGGAGCCAAGCATCTTTGGAAACATACCAGAATCAGGCTCAGAGCTTTTCCTGCTCTATTAGGTTTCATGAAAGTAGAGGTCCACTGAAAGCAAACATCACTGCTGTGAAACCTCATTAGTTGGACCTCCATTAATGGAAAATTTCTGATAATTTAAGCAGAGAATGAAGTAAATTCTTACATATGTTCTTTTATGAAAATAGGATTATAAAAGAAAATAACAATATAGATTCATTTTAACTGTATGTGAATATAGGAAAGTAGGTGGGCAAAATAACCTGACAATCACATACCAAAAATTTCATGTGCTTTTTGCAAATAAATCTTATTCATGGGCTTCCCTGGTGGCGCAGTGGTTGAGAGTCTGCCTGCCAATGCAGGGGACACGGGTCCGTGCCCCAGTCCGGTCCGGAAAGATCCCACATGCCGCGGAGCGGCTGGGCCCGTGAGCCATGGCCGTTGAGCCTGCGCGTCCGGAGCCTGTGCGCCACAACGGGAGAGGCCACAACAGTGAGAGGCCCACATACCGCAAAAAAAAAAAAAAAAAAAAAAAAAAATCTTATTCATTGAAGAAATCTTTCCAAAGTGCTGTTTTTGGTTAAACTAGTTCAATTAATGTTTATATTTCAAAGGAATTCTTGAAATTTCTTTGTGAGTTCTCCCAAATTCAAACTTAACATAAATCAGATTAACAGTGTCTTGTTTTTAAAAATTTTGATTCTTGCAAGGCTATGAACGTATACTCCCATCTCACATCAATAAGGCAATAACTGAGCTTATGTTCTTATCAGTTCAAGTCAGTGGATACCTGTGAGGTACAGGAGGGAGCATGGATTTGGCAGGCAGCTGGAGGCTGGGGCTGAAGTTCTAGCTGGAGTGTGTGCAAATCTCTCTGATCATTTCTAGCCAGGGTCTTCATCTCTAAAATGGGATATTTCAGTCCTGTGTATCTCAGAATTGTTGTGAGGACCAAAAGGAGAACAGGTGTGCCTTTATTAAGCAATATATGTACGCATGTTATGTGTTTATCAGAAAACAATAAATACATCTGTCTTCTTCCAGGTAGTGTTTAAAAAAAATAATCCTGTGTCCTTTTCAAAAATTCTCCCTTCTTTTTATAAGAGAAAGGAAAAATGAGAAGTTTTCTTTTTAATTACTGATTTTATTTCATTATTTTTTTCATTTTGAAATATGGTGTGGTATAATATAAGGGGACACAAGAGATAATTCCTAACGGGCTGTGCAGATATTGAAATGGATGGTTGTTCGTTCACTAGTTCTTGTTTTTACTTAAATACTGTATAAACTAAAATTCCTTTTAGGAATCCTAAAATGTATTGAAATTAATTTTGATGCCTAGAAATTCTCAAATGTTTTATTATATCAAACATCATTTGGCAAGGTGTATAGTATATGCTTATTTATTTCTTTAATGAGGCTGTTGTATTTCTTTCAAAGGATAGCCATCTCGAATGTTTTTCAAGAATAAAATTTTATGCTTTGGGTAACCACATATTAACCTTAATATCAGTCATGTTTTACAAGGAAAGAAAAGATAAATGCTAGATTATTTATGATTAAAGTGATATGTTATTTAAAATTGCATTTCTAATTTCTATTTAAATAAAAGAAATAGATTTTCTTGGCATAGGAAATAATGATCAAATACACATTTTACTTTTTTTAACCTTGGTGTTTACGTTAGTGATTTTTAGTGGACTTGTCCATCGAAGATTCTCTGAAACATTTAAAAAACATACGTTTACCTGACCTTATCTGGTAGGCTGGGAGGGTTAACTTTAAAAACTTCAAAAATATTTTGTTTTCAGGTGTGTGAAATTATATGCCCTGAAAAATGTTCATAATTAGTTAGTTATGCCTGCATTTAACCACTTGTATTCTCAAAATAGGAAACTGTTGGTGGCAAAATGGAACCCAGGCAACTTAAAATAGTTTCATCCATGGAGTTGACTTTTATTAAAGTTCACATTAGACACTGGAATTAATTGTTTGCTAAGATGCCAAATTATTTTGGAAAAAAATAGACTCATCATTTACTATGGACTAAAAATCAGATCTATATTTTAATTTAATCAATTAGCATTTCATTTTGTCTTTTTAAAAATAGTTATCTTTTGGGGCTTCCCTGGTGGCACAGTGGTTGAGAGTCCGCCTGCCGATGCAGGGGACACGGGTTTGTGCCCTGGTCCGGGAAGATCCCACATGCCGCGGAGTGGCTAGGCCCGTGAGCCATGGCCGCTGAGCCTGCGCGTCAGGAGCCTGTGCTCCGCAAGGGGAGAAGCCACAACAGTGAGAGGCCCGCCTACCGCAAAAAAAAGAAAAAAAAAAAAGATTATCTTTCTGTCTGCCCTAGGGTAGTTTTTTAAATACAGTGACTGATTTTAATCAAAATTGACGCACCCTTTATTTATATATTTTAAATTCAAACTGTGAGTCAGGCTACCATCTTAAAACAATAGAGCTGCCAAAAATTTTCAAATGAACGTGTGATCTATTTGTGATATTGAATGGGGACTGTAATTCACAGAACCATCTGCAATGGCAGCAGGGAGAGTACTGGGCTAATTCATACGTGACCATGAGTCTATGGTGAACTTCTTCATTACCTGGAGCATTAGAGTCCTTTGAAGTCTGTCTTAACTTGTTGGGACAAAGGTGATCCGCTGCAATTTTAATTGAAAATAGTGGCTTTTACCTATACTGCCAATAAGAGTTGAATAGATTCTGGTATTATTTTGGAAGACCAGGCTTGAAAATCTTACAATGTTCTCGCCTACCTTGAAAAATGAGAAAAGATAGTATAATATGAAGGGCATTTGGAAAAAATAAAGTTTATAATCCTATAGTTCAGTGAAAAGTTTTAAAATTGTAAATGTATTCTGCATTTATATTATAAAATATTACATATTAAATTGAGATTTTGTTATGAGTCCTTTTAAGTTGTTGCCAAAAAAGTTGTTTGCATTGGTAGCTAAATTCTCCATACATTGTAATTTTTGAGTCATTGAACCAATGATAGTCCTTAAACACTACAAGTTACAGGAAAAGATGAAATGGGCTGATTTTCTTGGGAGGCATCAGCTTTAGGTCCTTGGAGATATGCAGTGCCTATTACTAAAAAGAATAAATAACGTTTATTAAGCACTTACTATGTAGCACTGCTATTCTAAGCATGTCACACATATAGCCTTAGCTCATTACTACTTGGTGATAATCTGTTGAAGACTCGTGCATGGGAACAAGGTAGAACTGGATTACCTCAAAAATCCCTTTCACCACTGAGATTTAGTGAATCCATGATTTATTACCTAGTGCTTAATGAAAGAGGGCTATAAGGATCAAGGTTGTTTTTCCATATTCAAGTAGGCAAAATGCATAATACTCTCTGTGTTCCTTTGGGGTTAACATATAATTTTGAAGAAAATGTGCTATATTTTTCCAGAAAGGTTCACACAAAGCACATACAGATTAGAAATACTTCTGCTCTTTCTTGCCATTTTTCAAGCCCTCTGTGAGTTCCAAAATATAGGAATTATTCCTTTATTTTTTTATAATATCTAACAAAATTACGTATTGACCCATGATTAAGTAGTATAAGCTTTAGATGGTTATAATTTAACTCAGAGTAATAAACTTCTTCCTATTCTTTTCTTTTCCCTTTTCTTTTTCCTTTCTTTTTTAACAGAAGTTCAGATCAATAGTTACAGATCTGACCTTAAAAAGCAAAATCTAACTAATAACTTGTTGAATAAGTAATAAAAACCTTTGAAAATATGTGCAGCCTTGAAAGAAAAGTATAACAGGGCTTTATTGTGAAATGTTTAGAAAACACAAAGCTTAGATTTTGATGGTTTAAAAAACTATGTTGAGACCGTATTTCCCCCCATCTAAAGTTTTACAGAAGTAAAGGTATTCTACAATGATTTCTCCAGTTAATAAATGCCTGCTTTTTCACGCATTCTACTTTTATAAATTTCTGCAGGGAATGTACTGACGAATCTTCGTTTTGCTTTGAACAGTCTTTGAACTTTTCTTGTTTCTTTATATATACATGAATCGCTTTCCATATATAGTTTCAAATCTAAAAAAAAAATTAGTCTATGAGTATTTTCAGTTAAATTAGAATAAAATTCACAACTATGATCATCTTATTAGCCTTAATTCCATTTTACTGAAATGTGTGTGATATTGAGCACAGATTTGGGATATATGACTGAAGGCATCATATTCAGCCATTTTTATAGTTTTTTTCTCATTGTTGAGACTGTTTCCATCTATTATTAATTATACTATATACACATTTTTTTTCTTTGCTTCAACTCCAAGTAATGCTGGCTTAATTTGAGTTAAAATAAATTTATTTTTTTTAAAGAGGGGACCCAAATATAAGGTTGGGGGAATAATTAATCTATTATGTCCAGTCTCATGATAAATATTTTTTTAAAACTTTTGCAAATGTAGTTACATGTTGAGATTAATGGAACTTTGGGAACCAGGATATATTTGTAACTAACTACACATACAGCTAACTGTAATTCCTTATGTACATTTTAGAATGATGTGCGGGTTTTTTTTTTTGTTTTTTTGGTTTTTTTCCGGTACGCGGGCCTCTCACTGTTGTGGCCTCTCCCGTTGCAGAGCACAGGCTCCGGACGCGCAGGCTCAGCGGCCATGGCTCACGGGCCCAGCCGCTCCGCGGCATGTGGGATCTTCCCGGACCGGGACACGAACCCGTGTCCCCTTCATCGGCAGGCAGACTCTCAACCACTGCGCCAACAGGGAAGCCCCCTGATGTGCGTTTTTTAGTGAATTTCTTAAAAATTCTTGAAAATACCGTACTTGGGGTTCATTTATCTTATATGTATATACTTTGGGATCTAAAAAAAAAAAATGTCCCCAGCTTCAGTCTTTATTTCTAATCTTCATTACCTCTTTGATAGAATTAGCACAAATTGACTAGGAACTAGATTCAGTTTACTCAAGCTGAACTCTGGCCTGAGGGTGTGGAAGTGAGGAAAGGAAGCTTTTCTTCATCTCTTTCTCTGAGGTGTGGTTCTGTTTACTTTGGAAAGAAAAGATACAAGTATCTCCTAAAGTGGATTAGACATGGCAAGACAAGATGATACATTTGCACTATAAACTCTCAAGCAGCTGTGAGAAGGCCTTATGTGTGAAATTTCTTACCTTCTTAAAAATCTTGATAGTTGTAGCTAAGCTCTTAACAGTCAAAAACAAACTGCCAACGAGGTTTATTTTCTTTTTTGCTGAGTTTTCTGGGCCATTGTTCCGCTTGAGGGGCCCTGTTTGTTAGTTTTGGCTCAGGGACTTCTCTTCCTTCAGGATAAGCTCTCCTAAGGCACTTGTACAAGTCGGTACTCAGGGGCTGCTTCACAGTTTATTCACGGCCCACTAAAGCACCATTCAACTGCATGACTTCCTGTCTCAGAGGAGGGGTGGCCGACTAGGGGTTTTGTATCTGTAATGTAAAAATATAGTGGATTTTGTGGAAAACTGGGACATTTTTGTTTGTTCTCATAAAAGATTCCTGCTGGAAGTTTTATTTTAAAGTTGGCTTTTAGCCTTTTTTTTTTTTTTTTTTTTGCTGTGACTTGGATCCTGATCTGATTTTCTGCTTTTACAGCCCTTTTTGAAAAATTTAAAATATTTAATTCAACATTAACTGTGCTTACAAGCTACATAGCAGAATAAAATCACATTACAAACATTGTAGTATTAGATTTTATCACCATTTATTTCTTTTAGCCTGTCCAGGGATTTCTTCATGTTCAGTAGAACTAATTTGCAGTCAGACATTGAGGTCTTCTAGAAGGCCAGCAGGCTCCAGAAATTAATTTATCCAAATAACCGATCCCTCCTAGGCCAACCATAGAGGGACACCAAAATGGCCTAAGAAGGCAGAGCCTCCTTTTGAAGTCTGGAATGTTTTGACTGACTTGAAACAGGCGGCTGGAATGAAAGGATAATTTTCAGTGACCCAGGGGATTTTTTTGCCATTTTCAAATATTAGGTAAAACAAAGAGAAATTGCTTGCTCTAATTTAGAAAGACTTAGTAATCAGGAAGGCAACCAGACTGAGAATAAAGTTCCAAGGTATATATAGCAGAAGCTTATTTACTAAGCTTAGATTGCTGGCAAAAATCAAAATTATTATACCCTTAAAAAAACCTTACAGGGGATATATTTTAGTCAAATAGCTACATTTTCATCACCTATGCCTGCATTATTTTCTTAGTATTAAAAAAAAAGAGAAAGTTAACTGCTTTGATTTATTGCCATCTAAAATATTTCTATATTACAATCTTAATTTTATTAAACAAACAGGAGGTTATAATTTAAAATAGTCTACTCAGCTAAATGGGTTTACTAGAAACACTGAGTAGATATTTCATATTTGTCAAATTTTCAAAACATTAGTGGATTTTAAGACCATTAATCCTTTAAAGCAAACTGTAACATGAGCTGAAGCATAGGAGTATCCAGGTGTAACAAACGTTTTTTGATGACCAGGTCAGAGGGGTAGATCAAAGTAATTTTGAAGAGATTTCTTGGTTATACTATACATAAATATTTATTGTTGCAGAAGAAAAAATACCTTTTCTCATTTTGGTGAAATAAAATGAATTAAAAGTAGGGATTGGTAGCCAAATAACTGCACATTAAGGTAGAAATAGGAAATGCTTCTTTTTACACAATACATTCCATGTCCCCGATAACGCAGTAATGTACTTAATGTATAGCATTATTTAGGAAAAAAGGATTAGGTAATATTTGTCATTTAAGAGTTCTGGATATGAGTAGATGCCAACCGACTTTATGGATTTAGGCTTTATTTTACAGCTTGGGAGAATTACAGAGTAATTTAGGTACTGATGTGGCCACAAAGATGCCAATCCTGTTGCTGGCACTCGGTCCTTCTTAAACTGGTGAAGTATGTCTTAAATCAATTTAAATGAAAAATAAATAGTACTTTTATTGATTTTGATTTGTTCTCGGGCTTGTTTGCTAGTTTTGAATTGGGGTGATTGGAGCTCTACATTTGCATTACTGAAGTTGTCAGACCTTTTTTCTCTAAGTTGCATCGTTTTGTACCAGTTTTCCATTTGATTGGCCGCCCTTGCAAAGCCAAAGTACATGAAAAATATAAGAAAATTCTCTGAAAGCAGAGTGTTCTAATGGGAGGTGGCATTCACATTATTCTTGGGTGTTACAGAGAGAAAATAGTATTGCCATTCACCTTTACATCATCTTCAGGTTTTTCTTTTGGCTACTGAAATTCTGAGTAAAAAAAAAAAAATGTCAGCTTTTTAATAAGTTGTGAGAAATAGCCTTTGGAGAAGAAGGTAATTGAGAAGTTTAAGTAATGATTGACTGGGGCCAGCAATGTTGATGAATTTAGGTAGAAGGGAAATTAAGCTATCTTTGGTAATAAGAACCAAGACTCTATGTAAGTACATGGCAGAGATTGGAGGAACGTGTGCAGAGGAAAATGTAGGAGGAAGATTAGGGGGTAATAGTTGCTTATACCAGTGGACTACATAGAAGAATGTCTACTAGCCCTTGAGTCATGGGAAGAAAATAGAACGTCTAATTTTTAATTTCATCCTTTTAAAAAACATATATTTATTTTGTGTGGGTTTTATATATAATATATTAGTAAAGCACTGTTTGAATATAATGTATAGATATGTGTTGCTCATTTTTTTTTTTTTTTTTTACTGATGAGGAATTAAAAGACATTTGGAAATGGTTAGTTTCAATAATAGTTAGCTTTATATTCATTATCCGGCATATTTTCCATTAGGAATCAGCGATTGTATATGTTGATCAGGAATTTAAGTAATTGAAATATGAAAATCCTTCATACTCATGGTTAATAAATGCATATAAATATTTTCATTTTGGAGATGACTATTTGGTATTTTTCTCTGTGTTCTGAACAACATCTCTCAATGGGGCTTAGCCATATTTTATCTTTAAAAGGTAATACTATTTCTTTACCTAAAATCACTGTAATGTGAATGTGTATCATTACATAAATATTACCTTATGTTGACATATAATAATGAGGAACCCTAGGTAAATGGTAGCTGATTCTTTCTTTGAGGTTATGCTAATTGACTCCATGATAACTTTATTTTTCTCAGTACTATTCACAGGTTTATCATTTCTTTCTGTTTGAAATTACTGTAACTTTGACTTCTGGATAATTAACACTACAGTTACTTGGTAATAAAAGACTTAGTGAGGATTGAGTGCTCTTTTTTCTAAATACTTAAGAGATTTCCATGCCGGAGAAGAGTTCATCTTAGTAGGTTTAGCTGTAGGTGACAGAGGATAATGAGTTCAATTTTGGGCAGTTTGAGAGGTTTTGCAGATCTGCAGGTGATTTGTGTAGACAGTTGAAAATTTGGATGTGGGTTTCTAGAGTGGATTGGCCTAAAAGTATAGGCTTGGGGCCATCAGCGAGTGGATGATTCTGAAGCCATTATGTGAGGTAACAGAGGAAAAGTGTGTTGAGGAAGAAAAGGACCAAACAAGAGAAGATTTAAGGGGATATTAGAGCCAGGGAGAGGACAAAGATCCAGGTATGAAGTCTGAGGTACGGTTGGAGAGGTACATGGCCCAGAGATAGAGATACAACTTGCAGGAGAGGAACGGTCAGTGGTGCCAGGTTCCTCTGAGGGATTAAGATGCGTAAGTACTGAAAGGTATACAATGGACAGTAAGTCACTAGTCCTAGCAGTTTGATGGGATAGTGATGGGTGGAATCCAGATTACTTGTGTTGATAAGTAAATGGGAACTGAGATATTGAGATTCAACTACCCTTTCGAGCAGTTTGGCTGAGTTGGGAGAGTTAGAGACTTAAGTAGAGGGAGATGGACTGCAGGAGGATTTTCAGAGGAGAAAGGACTTTCCCATGCAGGGGAAGTCCATGGAAAGCCTATCCTTCCTCTTCTTATCCTAAACTCCCTGCAGTGTTGCTCTGTCTCTATAGGTCCCTCCTCTCCAGAGAGCATGACATCGTAGGACATGGGAGAAGCACTTAAAAAAGCTATATTTTTGGCCATAGGATATTTATATTTGCATAGTAGCAAATAATGATTTATGTGTTACTGGCTGAGGATCAACCTGTACTAACCGTCGTGGTTCTAAAAGCTATACTTTTTTCCCTTGCTTCATGCATTCTGTGCCCACTTCTCTGCCTGGCAGAAGCCTCCTCCTCCTATTTCGAAGTCAAAGGCCAACCCCTATGTGAAGTCTGCTTTGGTAACTTCAACTAGTTGGATTCTCTCTTCTGTGATCCTTTAAGAGCTCTACTGTGGCTCTTAGTAAGTTGATTTACAACTAGCTATTTACACATCTCTCTTCCAATGAACTGTGAATTCTCAGAGGAGCACCTGTCCTGTCTCTTAATCACTAGCCTATCACGTTGCCTAGCACTTAGTGGCTACTCAGTCAACTTTGCTTGAATGAATGAATGGATAAGGGAAGACATGAGAAAAGACAAACTGTAAGTGTTGGGAGAGGCACCAAAAAAAAAAACTGACTTTGTGACTATTGGTTATTTATACTCATTATACTCATCTGTGTGTAACTAGCTAATGGCCAGCTTGATCTATAAAGAGTGACTAATTATTACAGTTAATTGAGATTATGTTTTACATCTTGGTCCCTGTTTATTTAAAGTAGGAACATACTTAATTTATTAATCTCAGCCTTTTGAAAAGAATGTGTTTGTGTAGGTTTTATACTGTATGTAATATGTCAAGTAGAGATATACTTAGTTTATTATATTCATCATTAGTTGCCAAGTATGAGAAAATAAATTAATTTCAAAAGGAAGTTTGAATTGCAAACTGTCCTGTTGGGAGTATTTAGAGTACACAATTATAGTTTTAATAGAGACTATAATGCTCAGTAGGCTACTGTTGAAAAGTTTTGTTTGCTTTTAATTGTTTTCTTTACAACGTTTGCTACCACTGCATAAGAATCGTCAAAGTTAGTAGAATGCAAATTAATGTAAAAAAAAGGCTTGGGTTAAGAAATGCTTTACATAACTTTCTGTTTCCCATCATTTATTCTAATAATTCTAGACTTGGCGCTTTTCTGTCATGGTAGTGTCCTGGTATAAACTGTATCAGTAGTCCAAATGTGCTATCACATAATTAATTAACTTATTCTTTTGACGTTCAGATTCAACTTGATTGTGAGCTTGTGGTTAACTGCATACTTTTACAGAGCCAGCAACTGAACACTTTATTTATTTTAAAAGAATAAATGAGATTACCTTCTCTTAGATTTAGAATTGAGAAATTGGGAAGGAGAGGATTGGCGAGGGAGAGCATGGCTTTCAGGTCATGTGACTTGGGTTCTCACTGGGCCATTGTCACTGACTGGCTTTGTGATCCACATCACATTATTTACCTGGCCTTCCTTGTCTGAAAAATGATCTAGTAAAATGTCATGGAGTTGCAAGAAATACATGATAGAGTGGTTGGCATATGGTAGCTACTCAACTAACATTTGTTGGTCTCTCTCTTTCTTCCAAGACAATTTTGTTCTGCTTTCTTTTACTAGACACCAAAAATATGTACCTCATTGTTCTTTTTTACCTTGCTGCCAGAAAGGAAGATCAGTGGCAAGTACAATGAAAATGAAATGTCCTCATACAAAAAAAAACTAAAAATAAAACGAATCACCTCGATCACCTCCTATTGAAAAATAACCATTGATAGTATCAGATATGTATCATTCCAGACTTTTCTTGATGTGTATGTGCGTAAAACAAACCTTTCTTCAATGCTATTATTCCTCCACATAAGGTCAACATTTTATAATTCATACAATAAATTATTTATTTTAGAAACTACCTTCATGCTAAGAGAAGAGGACAAAAATTAGCCCACTTCCTCTTTCTCATCTGACAGTTTTTGTTAGCTATTCTTTTGACATTGTCAAGGTTTCTAACATTCTGTTATGAAAATCCTAATAGTTGTTTAATCTTAAGTACTGAATACTGTCTGCTATTTCAGTGAATCTAGTATTTGTCATTCTTTTTTGTTTGTTTTGAAATTTTTAGTAGAGTGATTTTTCAAGAAGAGTTCATGGGGTGCTATGTTCCCTGATTTTGTGCTCTCTGCACATTGCAATCACGGTCTTTTCTCATAGCTGTGAAATAGCTGGTTTCCTTACTCAGCTGGGACCATGTCTGATTTTGACTTCTTATTGCATACATCTGGTAGTAATGCTAGAATATAGTAGGTACTCAAAAGATGTTTAGTGAAATGAAGAATAGCTCAACAAATTAATTCAGTCTGCGTAGGGTTGTGTCGAAGGTTTCTCAATAGGAAATTTACACTCTCAGTTTCTTTAGCACCATGAATCTGGCTTTTATGGACAGGGTAGTTTAAAGAGACTAAGTGAAAAGACTCCTTTGGAGACACTTACAGTAGTAGGTGAGATATGAAGATGAATTCAACATCCTCTTCAAAGATGTCAAAGCAGTTAGAATGAAAAGAAAGGAAGATTGGAAGAAATAATGCAAAGAAAGAATGACAGATCTCAATGACTGATTAATGGGATGTCTTTACTAATGTGGTTCTTCAGCCTGGGAAGCCCTTTTTCTCCTTTTCACATATTTACATTTAAATATTTATGTTCAATTCAAAACCCATCATCCGTCAGTTTATGCCACAATAATGTCGCATAACAAACAAACCCAACATCTCCATGGCTTATGACAGCAGACATGTATTCTACTGCCAACAGTCTACAGGTTGGCTGTGTTTGGCTGATCCAGGCTGGGCTCAGCTGGGCAGCTCTGTTTCAGACTGTGGGTTGGCTGTGTTTGCTTTAGAGTTTGTTTTGGTCAGATTTGCTCCATACGTCTCTCATCTCACTGGGTCTAATGACTACCTGAAACAGCACAAGTGTGAAAGCAAGCATGCTTAAAGATTTTAGTAGTGTCACATCTACTCACATCCCATGGGTCGAAGAAAGTCACGTGCTCAAGCCCGACTTTAATAAAACCATACCATATTTTATTATAGATTAAAGTAATAAATTATTGTGGGAAGGTAAGATAGTGTATAGTTACAGGACAACAGTCCAAAATATAATGCCCCTTATCTGTGATTCTCTCAGCTAGGAACACTGTGTTTTGGTTCTGAATTCTTGTGGCACTTTCTTTGTTAATAGCACTTTCTTCTTTGTACTGTTAAAGTGTTAATACTTTAAACCAGAAAGTGATTCATTATCTTTAAGGACAATGGCATTGTACTCTCCAGTGGAGCAGATGCAAGTGTATGGTAAAAATGCTGTGTATTTAAACCTTCTCTAAGTACAATTTTGAAATAAAAAATGGCATTCTGTTTGCGTACAATTATAGCATATTTGTAGACATATCCTTAATGAAACATGTAGAGGTATTTTCTTTCTACATTCTGTTGACCCACATTGGCTAAGATGCTGTTGAGCTTTATATCTGAGGTAATGGAAGTTGAAATGCATTGAAGTTCACTCAGAAAGGAGCATGTGTAGTCCAGTGCCAAATAATTAGTTTCCTCTGTTTAAGAAATTCAAAAATTCTTTTCTAGACAGATAAGATATTTTGGAGTTTCTTCCTACATTAGCAGACTTTACAAAGTAGATTTGTTAAGTGACAAACTGTCTACTTCTTTCTGTATGAAGGTAGTTTCTAAAATAAATAATTTATCGCATAAATTATAAAAAGTTGACCTTATGTGGAGGAATAACAGCATTGTTATTTTTTTAATAAAATATTTACAAAGTTGTGTGATTTAGGCTACTTCCAGCAAAATGATATATTTGCTTACTTTAAGAAGTCAGACAAAACAATCTATTATGAGAAATATGGTATAGTAATATATTTTGGCCACCTCGGTAGGTACAGTAGAATAAGGGTGACAAAATATATTTTCTCTGGATAACCCGAAACAGTGCCTTTTTGAAAAACCAGTTTGTTCTGGTGAGTTCTGTATGTTTATAGTGTCACTGAAGACCCAAGGAAGAGTTTGGATAATAAGTTTTTCTGTTTGATGAAGAGAGATGTGAGTCCAAACAAAGGAGAAAGTGCAAAGCAGAAGCACAGGGACTTAGGTCACCCTACTTGGGCACCATGACATGTAGGGTCCCTTAGGCGGAGCATCATGTTTAAATACAACAAACCATGATCAGATTCATTGACAAAGTTGGCTAGAGATGCATAAGAATAGAGTGAATTCATATTTTATCATTCTATTTTAACTTAAAAGACATAAGGTATATTTATTTGTCAATGTTTTGATATCAGGCTAAGGCTTTTCCTTTGAGGATGGACTCAGGTTTGGAATTCAGAATCGTGTTTTCTTGCTCCCTTCCCACACAATGAATATATATTCTTATTTCTTCTCTCTGTACAAAAGACAGCTCACTATACACACTGGTCTGCACCTTGCTTTTTGCATTTACTGTATCTTGGAAATCATTCCATATCAGTACACAGAGCGCTGCTTTATTCCTTTTACAGATTCATAGTATTCTATTGAATGGCTATGCCATTATGATGGACATTTGGCGATTTTTTAATTTTTCTTACTATTACAAGCAATGCTGTGTGAATAATGATCTTAGAAACATGTCATATTGCATGTGCACGATTATATATGTAGGATAAATTCCCAGGAGTGGGATTGCTGGATCAGAGAGCATATGCATTTGTAATTTTTATAGCCACTGTTGGATTGCCCTCAGTAGGTATTGCAACTGCTTTCACTTCACCAGCGGTGTAGCTGAGTGCCTGTGTTCTCCACTTTGCCTAGAGAGTATACAGTATTATCAAACTGAAAGTTTTGTCAGTCAGAGAGTGGGAAAAATTGTCAAAATCTCAATGTGGCTTTAATGTGCTTTTCTCTTATTAGGAAAGGAAGTATGCATAATGCTTAAGAGCACCTAAATTTGGGCTCCACCGCTTACCAGCTCTGTGACCTTGGGCAAATTTCTTACCTTCTTAGTGCCTCCATTTCCTATGCCTCTATTGAAAAGAATATTAACTACCTTATAGGGTTGTTTTAATAATTAAATACGTTAACATATGTAAAGAGCTACACTAGTATCTGGCACATGGTATGTTTGAGCTATTATTATTGTTGCTATTATTGTTGGTGGAGTTGAACATCTCTTTATGTATTTAAGAGCCAATTACTGTTCCTTTTCTATGAATTTTTACCCTTTCTCTTTTCTATTGTTTGTTGGTCTTTCTCTTATGGATTTTTATGAGCTTTTAATATGTTGAGATTAACCCTTTATACACAATCTGCAAATGTTTTTGCACAGTCTGTTGCTTGTCTTTTATTTTTGCTTGATATTTTGTCATGCCCACTTTTGACATTTATGCAGTTGAATTTATCAGTCTTTTCTTCTATGGTTGTAAGATTTTGCTTCATAGTCAGAAAAGACTTTCCCACTTTCAGGTTGTAAAGCAATTCTCCAAAGGGCTTTTTTTCAAGTACTTTTATGATTTTGTTTTTTACATTTAAATCTTTTTTATTTTATTTTGTTTTTATTTTTATTTTTGGCTGCATTGGGTCCTCGTTGCGGTGCATGGGCTTCTCTTATTGCGGAGCACGGTGCACGGGCTTCAGTAGCTGTGGCTCACGGGCTCTAAAGCGCAGGCTCAGTAGTTGTGGCTCACGGGCTCACCTGCTCCACGGCATGTGGGATCTGCCCGGGCCGGGGCTCGAACCCGTGTCCCCTGCACCGGCAGGCGGACGCTCAACCACTGCACCACCAGGGAAGCCCACATTTAAATCTTTAATCCATTTGGAATTTATATTGGTATATGGTTACAGAAAATATTTTAATTTGCTTTTATCAAAGACCTTTTCCTAAGCATTAGTTTTAAAGCAACAACAACAGCAAACTCTTTTCACACACACAGTGCATTTTACGGAGTATAATTAAAATTGCAAAATTACAATAACCAGTGTAATAGGCACACGTAGGTTTGAGGAGAAACCCCCATAACATCTGCCTCCCTATTGCAGTGGTGGAGAAGGATATACGTCATGTCTCATAGTCAGGGAGAAGGATACTTTGAGGTAAAGAATACTGAGGTAAACAAACAAAACCAGGGCCACCCTGTCTCGCTGAATTGACAAATTAAGTGGAGCCTTGAACTGGTACTTCTAAAGGCTGGCTTCCTTTGCAAACCCTCTTTGCAAGTCGACTTCTTTCCTTTTTTAAATGCTTTTGCATGTGGATCTCTCTTGGCACATCTCATCACGGTAGTGGGGTTTTACTGCTCTGTGTGGAAGTGAATGAAGATTCCACCTTTTCACTTTTTCTATTTTAATACAAAATAATCCAACCGGAAGTTCGGAAGGGGTAACAAAGCTGACGGTGCGAATGAACTCTGCTTTCCTGGTTTCCAGGGCATTTGAGGGACTGATATTTGAGCAAGGAGCTGGCTGGGTCCTCCAAGCTGGCCATGGCTGTTGAAGCACCCACAAGAATCTGTTAGATCAGAAAACTATGGAATGCAGAGGGTGGCAAACTCTGCTGCCGTAAAAGCATTCGTAAACTTCACAGTCTTTTTGGACACCAAGGGGAGAACATGGCTTCTCCTATGTGGGTGGTCACCCCAAGAGTCACCTATTCCTGTTACAAGTTGCTAAGGAATGAAAAAATGAAGAAATTTAATAAAAGCCTATTTGTTGCCTTTGTTACTTCTAAATACAGGGTTTGCTTATTAAGACATATTCTACAAGCAACCTAAGGAATTGTGTCACAGTACCCTGTAGTCATTCCTCATATTTTTTGAGCCAGTAGTTCTCAGCCTTGACTCTAGACCAAACCTAAGGCACTTGGCCTGGCTCCAGACCTAGAGATTCTGATGTGCTGCCAGTGTTGAGAACCAGCACATTAATCTTCATTTTATTTTATTTTTGTGTGAAGTACCATAGTGGGGGACAGAAAAGAGTTTCTTAAAATGAAGTCTTTGGTCCACCTGTGTCAGAATCACCCCCATTGTTAAAAGGGACTTAGAGACTTTACCCCACGTTTACCAAAGCAGAATCTCTGGAGATGGAGGCCAGAAGTCGGAATCCATAAGCATCCCAGGTGCTTTGGATGTTCACTAAAGTTTGAGAACTGATGTGAAAGTAAGGCCTGGAATATCTGAAACTAAATCGGGTGAAAATCTAAAATCTAAAATCTGATGAACTTTATCATTGTGGAAATAGGGAAGAAATTTTGTCTCTCTTTCTCTGAACAAGTTTTAGAAGATCTACTTTATAAGAGATTTAAAAATAGATGTAAACTTAACTATGAGTTTTAGTAGCAAAAATATACATCAAGCAGAGAGTAATAGAAAATTCGTTAGGTGGTTTATAAAGAAATTAGATAGTCATCTTAAAATGGGACTTGAAAAAAATCTAAATAGTGTACCTGTATTTTACATATTTTAAAATTCACTTGATTTATGAATTTGAAAGTTTTTTTTAATGACTTGAGTAAAACTCAGTTACAATTAAATGCAAGCTGTACACCAGCAAAAATCTCCCTATACTTAGAAATTCAATTAGTGATTCTATTTCTACAGTGTTACTTTTTTTTTTATTTTAAATTGGAATCCTTTCAAGTTAGAGTAAATGAAAATGTGATCTGTATTATTTGTTACCCAACCAGAAAGAGATGCAGGGTAAAGCAGATGCATTAACACATTCACCTCCTAAAAGATAATTTCATAAAGAATAAATACATTAAAAAGCTATTTAAGGGGCTTCCCTGGTGGCGCAGTGGTTGAGAGTCCGCCTGCCGATGCAGGGGACACGGGTTCGTGCCCCGGTCCGGGAAGATCCCACATGCCGCGGAGCGGCTGGGCCCCTGAGCCATGGCCGATGGGCCTGCGCGTCCGGAGTCTGTGCTCGGCAACGGGAGAGGCCACAACAGTGAGAGGCCCGCGTACAGCAAAAAAAAAAAAAGCTATTTAAGCCAGGAAGCGATCATGTTATCTATGAAAACTATTGATATAATTTAGGTGCCTCTCATTCCAAGGAGTAGCTGATATTGAAATATCCAACAACTGGAGGCACCACTGAGATGTGACCTCACCAGTAGGACCCCTACAGAGTGGCAGGTAGTTAAGCACATGGGCTTAGAATTGGAGACACCTGGGTTCAAATCCAGATTTTTTTTTTTTTTTTTTTTTTTTTTGCTGTGCTTTAGGGGTGCATTACTAACCTTCAACATTGGCTGTCATTTGTCATAGAGGAAATATTTCTAATATCAGATTAGCATCAAGGCCCATGTAGTGTGTATTTATTCCAACAATGGCATTGTATTAGTCAGGGTTCTCCTGAGAAACAGAGCCAGCAGGAGGTTTATTATAAGGACTTGGCTCCCATAATTATGGAATCTGAGAAGTCCTGCAATCCCAGTAGTGAGATTCAATCTCAAGTCCTGAGTCCGAAGGCCTGATAACCAGGGGAGCCCACGGTATAAACCCTAGTCGGAAGGAAGGAGAAGATGAGATGAGATGTCCCAGCCTAACAGTGAGGCAGGAAAAAGGGACAAATTCCTCCTTTCTCCACTTTGTGTTCTAATCAGGTCCCCAGTGGATTGAATGATGTCCACCCATTTTGGGGAGGTCAGTCTACTTTCCTAAGGCCACTGATTCAAATGCTAATCTCATCTGGAAACACCCTCCTAGACACCTCCAGAAATAATGTTTAATCTGGGCACACTGTGACCAGTCAAGTTGACACAGAATCAACCATCACAGCATCAAGGATTACTTTGTGAAAGAGTGCTTTTCGATATTCCAAGTATGTAGACCTCAAGGACAGATCTATACTCTGGCTTTCCCATCTTTATTTGGGAGTACTGAAAGCTGTCTCTTTCACTTTGAACAGTATCTGTTTATTTGAACTGTTTCACCATTTTTAGAGTCTTTATTGAGAGGCTACTGTCACCAGGACCCTGTGCTAGTCACTGAGCACATAGAGATGAATAGAGTTCCTGACCTCATGGAGTACATATTCTTGTTGGAAAGAAATATATGTATAGAAGCAATTGTAATTCAATATCAGAAGTGCTATGACGAAGGTAATAGTTAACTGATTACCAAGTTTATTACAAAAAAAGGCCTTGTTATAATGGTGGGAGCAGGGGCAGAACCAACCATTCAGTGTAATAAAAATGCCCTCTACAGGCTTCCCTGGTGGCGCAGTGGTTGAGAGTCCGCCTGCCGATGCAGGGGACACGGGTTCGTGCCCCGGTCCGGGAAGATGCCACATGCCGCGGAGCGGCTGGGCCCGTGAGCCATGGCCGCTGAGCCTGCGCGTCCGGAGCCTGTGCTCTGCAACGGGAGAGGCCACAACAGTGAGAGGCCCGCGTACAGCAAAAAAAAAAAAAAAAAAAAAAAAAAATGCCCTCTACCCTTGGAAGCTAGTAATGACATGTACTCAGCTAAATAAAGGCAAGTGGATAAGTTTAACCAGATGCTTTTACAAAGAGGCAAGATTGTTGAAGAGCTCTTGACTAGGGGTTTAGAGGTCTAGGTAGTTGTTAAGGCTGCTACTGTCAGTTTGAGTTACACCAATCTCTTTATCACCATGCTTGAGGATCCTTACCTGTAAAGTTTTAAATTTTAAGTCATAATCTATGATGTTATCAAATAATTAGTATTGCCAGATGAAAATACAGGATGCCCAGCTAAATTTTTCTTTGTTTGGTAGATGTACATTCCAAATGTTTCATGGGACATACTTATACTAAAAATTATTCATTGTTTATCTGAAATTAAAATCTAACCAAGCATCCTATACTTTTATTTGCTAAATCTGGCAATCCTAAAAGAAACCTTGAGTGAATTAGAATTCCTAAACTCTAGCCCTGCCGGGGTGGGTGATGAGAACTGAGAAGTCTTGTAGTTTCTTGCCCTGTAAAAGAATACATGGAGCACGAGAAAAATAATGAGAAAGAAAAGGATCTGAAAAGCAGCCATAAGAGAAGATGTACATAGACTAGGAGGCATCACACGGCTCACACATGTGTCACTCCAGTGTTCATCGAATCCTTTTTATATCATCTAGTTTGATAGAATGTCAGAGGGGGAGAGAAATAATCTGGCGTTGCATTATTTGAAGATCCCAATGATGGAAGTTTTTTGAGAGATGTGTTTTAAAAATCTTCTTGTTTTCCTGGGTTCATATTTTACAAACACTTGTCAAGCACATAGTATATATAAGGTACCATCCTAGGTACTTTGACATGCTTGTCTCGTAAAATGAAGGATCCTGTTAGTACGTCCTAGAATTAAGAGAGCTTCATTGAGTCTGAAAATTCCTAGTATTAAGAGACAAGATGCTGTGCTTGCTGTTGTTCTGGTTATACATACCCACCCCACCCCCCATAAATCCACAGTTTCCCATCATTTGAGCCTGAGAATTATGAGGAAGACTTCCGTAGCTAAAAGAGTTAAGTGCACAATGTTTGACATTTCCAGAAAAACTGACTTACAAGGTGGGTTGTTTCAAACCTTATGGAGTTCTACAGTACCCAGTGGACCATTTTTTTTGACTTTGTGTAGCTGTGGCAGGATGGCTACTGTATTTCCGAGTGTCCATTTCCCCCAGGGAGCGTGCTACTTCCACTACAAAGCCCAAAGTTGTTTGACATCCAGCACGCGTGAACTCAGAGTTTTCCTCCTTTGCTTTACATCGAAGTAGTATAAAATATGGCCTGGTTTATGCTTTCAATCATCTAAATTTGTCCAGGCATGATAGAGGATGCCGTACAATTTTCTTTTGGTAGTTAGAGCTTTACTGACATAATTGCAGCCCAATCACATTTCTAAGATAACTAGTACAATATGTACATATTTAATTCAAAGTTTCCTGGAGGATTTCAGGCAAATAATGACCATATTTTAAGTCATCTCAAAAAAGCAGAGACTCAAAAGCGAAAGTGCTTTTTCATCATCTGGGCAAGGTTGCTCTAGGTAAATGTGTTTATTCCTTCTTCTTTTGACATCCTTCCCCTGTCCCCCTTCCCCCAGGACCCCCTGCTTTCCTTTTATCCCAGACTTTGCCTTATATTGTAGACCATTCTCTTCCTTCTGTCCCATCAGCCAAGTTTAATATACTATACTATGTTCTTAAAGTCATATCAAGTGACTTGTAGGTTAATATGATAAGTTTATTCTAGTATGCTAATAAAACTTAATGGCTGGATGAGTTATTACTCCAGATGACATATTTACATTTTAGTGGTGACCTTTTATGGATTAACACCAAGTTCAGGCCAAGGTGGGAAGGTAGGCATACATTGGAATGGGTAGAGGTTAAGGCGGGAGTTTTTTGGCACAAAATATCTCAGCTCTCATCAAATCACACCACTAGACCTCTCTTTATCTGGCCTAAGTTTGGGTCTGACTTAAAATGTAAAGATTCTGAATGTTCAGCTGAGATGAGGAATCCAAGTTGCTTGTAAACGTCTTTACTCTTTTTTTTTTGTCCGATGTGGACCATTTTTTAAAGTCTTTATTGAATTTGTTACAATACTGCTTCTGTTTTATATTTTGGTTTATTTGGGTGTGAGGCATGTGGGATCTTAGCTCCCCGACCAGGGATCAAGCCCGCAGCCCCTGCAGTGGAAGGCAAAGTCTTAACCACTGGACCACCAGGGAAGTCCCACCTTTACTCTTTACCGTGGAAAATAAAGTCATGATAAAACTCCCTGTGTGTGTGTGTGTGTGTATCTGTGTGAATAAAAACTCTTATGGTATAGCGAAGCAGTAATAAAATGCAGAATATAGATAATTCCCCCTCATTTGGATCACAGACTTGATTGAAGCAAAAATATAGAAATATCAAGATTGAAGAAAGCACGTACATTTATTGTTAAAGTAGCCACTTGGCAACTTACTTAGAGTAAAAACCAATTGAAGGCAGGTGATTTCCTCTTCTTTTTACTAAGTGTATACACCCGACTCCTCCAGCAAGTAGGAAGATCCCAAATGGAGGAATACCGGATACCACTGGCAAATTCGGAGTTAAAGGACAGAACAGTGTCTGAAACACAGTGGAGAAGGGAAGAGGGCTCTTTGAGGAGGGGATGAAAAATCCAGAAGAATCATTCTGGTAATATTCCAAGAAGTCGTCTCCTAGCTACTAAGTGTTGTTGTAGCTTCTGACAACAGTAGAAGTTGTAAACCATGTCTGGTTTCTATTTTCCTCATCCGTGGAGGTCAGTCTTTCAAATTAGGTTGCTTTTATGCATATTAGTTTCCTGGCAACATATGTGATCTTTTTTTTTTTTCTTTTAAGATGGTTGCAATGGATCAGAACAAATATATTAATACTCTCACACATTCATCTTAAGCTCACACCTCTTCCCTGAGGGTTATAGTCATACATTCAGATGCTTTCTGGGCATCCCTATCCCTCGAACACAAGACATGGAGAGATATTCAACATACCTGAAACTGACCTCATTGTGTATTTCTGCTCCATTCCCTTTCACCTTAAGAGTCATCTTTTACCGTTCCCTGCCAATTCCTCATTTTAAAATCCAATCAATCAAATCCTGCTAATTTGACTTTCAAAATATTTCTCAATCCTTACTGTCGAGTCCATCCTAATTACCACCACCCTATTTCAGAGGATTTGCTCCTTACATTTCCCTGACTGGATTATTTCAGTAATTACCAGTTTATCCATCTGTCCTCATTCTTGCCCCTTTTATATCTGGCACATGCAGCCAGAATGGTCTATTTAAAAGACAGTTTTACTAAAACTACAGTAAAAATCCCAAGGTCCTTCGCACAGGGTGTTCTTCATGGCCTGACCATCTCAACTGTTCAGCAACACTGCAGCCCATTTCTCACTCTGTATTTTATAATCCAGATTGAGTTAAATGCCCCATTCATAAATCTGTTACAGTCATATCACTCTGTATTTAAATAATTTGTTGAGCTTTCTTTAGCCTTCAGCTCACCCGTGTTCCTGCAAACCAGCAAATAAACAATCAGGCAAAACATCGATGGTCTCCCAGTGGACAGGGACAGAATCTCATTCACTTTCATATGCTCAGCATAGCATAATGGCTGTCAGCAGGCCCTGGAATCAGACTGCATTCAATCATTGCTCTATCATTTAGGAATGAGCAGTCTCTTGTAAGTTACTAGCAGCTCTGTGCCTCAGTTTCTGCATTTATAAAATAGGGACAGTAGTACCTGCTTCACAGTCTTGTTGTGAGACATAAATATCATGCATTCGGGACAGTCAGTATTTGGCATACAGTAGGCAACCCACTGTTATAAATTATTATAGATAACATGCTCAATATCTTATAAAACTGAAGGTGTATAAAGAGAAGTCATTGTGGGAGAAAGACCACTTGGGATTTGATGAGGGTCTGACTCTAGTGATGAGAGTTGACTTACTCTCTACTTTTCGTTTGGAAGTAGAGTTGGGCCATATGTGCTGGTGGGCATTAATTTAGGGTGTGAGGGAAATCCCTAAGCCCAGGATCCCTGACTCCATACTCTACCACTGGTTGAATTAGTATCCCAGTATCCATGAGGCCTGGCCCTTTCTATGTAGAATATGCTTCTCCTTCCACAGCCAGAGGAAGACATCTTGTCTTTATCTAAATTAAACTTGAACAACAACTGGGTTCCTGTTTGGGAGGATAATGGATACTGTTATCAGCAGGAAGCTTCCAAGGTCATGACCCAATAGTGGCGTGAAGGTGATGGACACTTGGAGTCCAATGAATGATCATTCTTTTTTTTTATATATATACAATACTTTTGGCTTATTTATTAACTTTTTTTTAACATCTTTATTGGGGTATAATTGCTTTACAGATCATTCTTCTTTGATACTTTTTTTTTAGCTCTTCTTGTGACCACAATGTAGTCTCTGATGATTCACTCAAGTGACCTTCCGAGTCCTTTAGCTACCTTTTTACCATAAATGTAGATTCCATATACTGTAACAGACATGGAGAGTGATTGCCCAGTGGTAGAAGAGGTCTTCCCTGATTTCTCTTCTGGTCTTTGGGACTCTCTTCTCCTCACATGCAGAGAGATCCTGAGAGTACCCGTGTTGAGCCTCTCCAGCCATGTGGTCTGGTAGACAGAGTATGGTTCAGTAGCTAATGCTCATAAGCATTACATTCACCGAATGATCAACGTTCCCAGAATGAATGTCCTTGGTGTTTTCCTATCCTCTTGTTCCTTTTTTACCCACCACTTCTCATTTGGTGTGAAAACAGCATCCAGAAAAGTTCTGAGACCCCAGGTTAGTCACAATGGGAAAAGGAAAAGTTTGAAAGCAATTCTACTCTAAATACGAGCATATTTTGATGCCGATGTGCAATGGCTCCTTCATGGGAAAAAGAATGTCCTGTGATTGAATTTTAATTGGTGGGCCTTCTACCTTTTTTTTTTTCCTTTTGAATCTTTTCTAGAAAGTTTACTATACTAGAAAAAGTGAAAGAGGTAAACAATGTGGGATAGATATCAGATTTTTCTGGCTCTTGAGAATTTAATGGACCAACAATAATTGGTGGTAATTGACTGATACAACTGGTTTCCCTGTGGTTCCCTGAAAAGACTGTGTGGTAAAAGATTTAAAGACAGAGGGTAGAATTTGCGGCCATTTTGAAGTTGCTGCAACTCTTTTAGGTCACTAAGGTACCATTTAGTAAATTAGTGTTTTGTTGATGAATTTTAGTTTCAGAGGTTAGTTCACAGAATAAGAGAAATTGGCTTAAAACACTGAAGAAATACTGATATATTCTCTCTGTGGGTAACTGTAACTTCTAAATTACAGCAAGCTTAAGTATTTTAAATTAGAAACAGAATAATCTGTTTGCCTATGAATATTTAACACAGTTTGAGCTATAACATTTCAGTTAGACATAAATAGAAATTACAACTCATAGTTAATTAAACAGTTCGAAGATCCCTTCCTGTTTTACAACCTGTTTTCGGTATCAGGGTATAATCTGAGTGAATTAAGTGCAAAGACCCATAATACAATGATTTGCATAAGGCTGCCAACAAAAATAAACCCGGCTGTGATTAAGGCTATGACAATGGTGTTAGCTTAGCTATACAGGCTCATGGAAGCATGCAGAACAAGAGCAATTAGATTCACAAACTGATTTATTACGTAGACTGCAGGTGTTGAGTTTTATGGGAATTGGGGATTATCAGATTTGCCTCTACATTATTTCAGTTTAGTTATATGACCTTTTCTTAAAAATCATTCACTGGAACATTTTTTAAAAATTAGAGTGTCTTAATTCATGAGCTTAAAAAAAAAGTTAATTTGACTTAAAAATGTAAAAATCTTGGTTTGAGTTATGTCAGAATAAAAACAGTGTTTAGGAATAATAATTCACTTTTCATTCATCGCAAAATTTTACTTTTAAGTAAACAATGTGCCCACAGTGCCTGCGGGGCCATTGCTGGGGAGAGTGATCTCCTGGCAGGGCATCCGCTGTCACAGTGAGAGTCGGGAGGGAGCTGCAAGATATTGTCCCATCACGGGGGAAGGCCACTCATATTCACTACTTATTGAATCATGCGTGTCATTTGGATGGATTTTTTAAAAATAGAGGACTTCTGAGGAGTTAATTATATTAGAGAAGAAAAAATAACCAGCACAGAATGTTGACTTAAAACGAAACATAAATGCTAGTAGTTCCAATAATTCCTAGAATTTAATTTTAATGAACTCTCAAAATAAATTTCACATCAAATCAGAGCTATCGCCACAGCTTGTTTGCTATTGTTTTTATTGTTGAAGAAAAAAAAATCGTTGTAGCCATACTGTGGTAGTAATTTTGAATATTTCAAGCATTTTATTGCAGAAAAGAATTATCTTTCACAGCAGTTAAATTTTAGAGAACCACCAATGTTTACCTCTCTAATACGTGGGTTTTGTTTTTCTCAATTTCCTTTCTTTTTTTAAAGTAGAAAATTGCAAGGTCATCAGCTTCAACTTGGTGGTTTGCCTGAGTATGTTCTGTATTGTAGTATCCTCCAGAAGCACAGAAAATATTCATAAGCTACTCGGGAGTTTGCTATTGCTGTGTTTGTAAATACAGTATTGCTTTGGCCTTAAGAAGTGGAATGAACCTTATACAAGTTTCAAAACTTATGGTTCAATTTTTTTTTCTGTGAACTTGTTTAATGGATATTTTATTGACTTTGGCTTAAACATATTCACATATGTGTTTCTCATGCTTAATTCTGTTATTTACAGGGTGTTTTCCTTCTACATACTTTAGATTATAAATGCTTGACTTAAAGCAGCTGTGTGTTCGCTTCCTTTCTAACCCTTGGCATGTAAGGCTTGCTCTAGGCCTTGTCTTCATTTACCTTTCACCAGATTTCAAATGTGCAGCATTTTTCTTGCACTTTTTGAAACCGAGCAAATTATTCACAAATGTTATATGGTGACTGAAGCTAATGGTCTACTTTTCTTAAAATTCTTTTGCCTCCATGCTTTACTTGAAAGAATACTGACTTTGGCTAGGTTATACATTGCTGAGGCCATAAGAGTAAGTTGAATGCACAAGTAAAATGAATTTTTCTTATTAACTTATTATTCATTATGTCTTCATTTGGATAATACAGCATTATGTTACATTGCTGAAATTGCTTAAAATAATGCATTGATTAAATGGAGGAGAAGTTGTATAATCTAAAGAAATAAGCAAACTGGAACTCTTAAGTGAATTCACATTACAGTGTAAAGCATTTTTGTTTGCAAGAAACCAACAGTTTTTATAATTTTATGATTGTCTTATAATTTTGTTGTTTCTGAGGTTTGTGTGGAATCTGTGAAATGAAGCACTATCTAATTTCAGATCTACAAAGACAAGCTTTGAAATTATGTGCAAAGCTATTCTGCTGGAATACTATAATTATAATATATAATGAAACTTTCAAAAAGTTAAACTGAATTTTATTTTGAAATTTTCTATAATTGATCCAGTCCAATCCTATGTAAACAGGAGTGGTCTCTTGAAATTCGCTACAGAAAGTTTCACTCAGAAAAAATATCATGTATAATATATAATGAAACTCACAGTATTTAAAATGTTCCAAAGAATGAAAGTACGTTTCTCTCCCCGTGGGAATAAAGTGATCTTTACATGTGGTATTGAATAAGAAGGATTTCAGAAAGCTCATATGACACAGTTTTCTCTTAGTAGTTAATTTCCCATGGTATTTTTATGTAGTAAGAAAGGTGCAAATTCCTTATGGACAGTTTTAGTGTTTGTATACCAATAGCTATTACATTACTATTTACTTGATAACCTACAATGGTATAATTCCAGGCCTTTTAGCTGTTAAGTGAGTATACTCAGCCATGGACCTAGAGCGGTGAGGCTGGTTAGTGGAAGAAAAAAGAAGATGGTGGGTAGTGGAAGAGGTATAGCTGTTCCTAAAGAACATTTGTGTATGTGTTGGTTTATTGTCAAAACTATCCTTCTTCAGTCAGGAGGTGTCATCTGCGCAGGACACATCATTCCTGTCTCCTCCTGCGGCCATCTCTTCCACATATTCTTTTTTTTTTTTTCAGGCAAGGCTTTATTGGAGCCCCTGCTGCAGCAGTGGGGAGCTAGAACAAGTAACAGGTTCCCTTGCTCGCTCGCTCCCTGAGGGGGGTGGTGAGCTTGTTCCTTATGTGGCGTGGCCTCTACATATTCTTATTCCACTGAAAACATGTTGTTTTCATTATTAGTCTATTAAGACAATTTTCAAAAAATAGCTGAACATAAAAGGGAACCAACCTGCAGTTAACAGGTCTGCAGTTGGATGTTCCACTCTCTGGGGCATCCGTGCTGCCGTCACACCTCCTGTGCCTATGGTGGTTATTGCTACAGGCATTCCCAGCCAGCACACTATTACATGGATTAGAGTTGGCACTTGACCTGAAACGCAGTGCCATCCTGCTCCTGCAAGACTGATAGTTGCCATCCAGAGTAAGATAAGTCCAGTAGTTCCTTCCCCGTAACATGCTGGTTGGTATGAACTAGATGCTGGGTACAGTCAAGTCAAATTTGCTTGTTAAATAGAAATGCAAATTATAACTAAAATAACTATAAATTGGTTATACGTTTAATAAGCTAAATACAGTCACAGGAAGCAACACATGTTTCACACCTTCATCTACTGTTAGTAATCACCACACAACTGAATTTGGGATTGCAGGTTTCATTCTGACTCTTAAGGGCAGTAGTTGTCAATACTTGTGTATGAGTTTGCTAGGGCTGCCATAACAAAGTACCATGAACTAGGTGCCTTGAACAACAGAAATTTGTTTTCCCACAATTCTGGAGGCTGAGATCAAGGTGTTGGCAGTGTTGGTTACTTCTGAAGCCTCTCTCTTTGGCTTGGTGATGGCCATCTTCTCCTTGTGTCTTCACATGGTATTCCTTCTATGCCTGTGTGTGGTTTTTGGGGTTTTTTTTTTTGCGGTACGCGGGCCTCTCACTGTTGTGGCCTCTCCCGTTGCGGAGCACAGGCTCCAGACGCGCAGGCTCAGCGGCCATGGCTCAAGGGCCCAGCCGCTCTGCGACATGGGGGATCCTCCCGGACCGGGGCACAAACCTGTGTGCCATGCATCGGCAGGCAGACTCTCAACCACTGCGCCACCAGGGAAGCCCTGTGTGTGTTTTAATCTCTTTGTCTTATAAGGACACCAATCATATTGGATTAGGGCCCACCCATGTGACCTCATTTAACCTTAATTGCCTATTTCAAAACCCTACTTCCAAAATACTGAGGTACTAGGTGTTAGGACTCTGGAATATGAATTTGGAGGGACACAATTCAGCCCAGGACAACCTGTTTTAATCTCTGGTTAAGAGCTCTCTTCTTGTTGAGCCTTTTCTATCAGAATGAAGAGTTAATTTTCTCCAGGTCCAGCAAATAACTACAGTGTTGAGCTTTCTTAGACAACACTTCTTTTTCTCTTACTGCTTTCTTTTAAAAATAAAAAGATAACACAGTGACATGCAGAAAATAGTGACCTGGGAAGCGGAAGTCCTGGGTTTTAGCCCTACTGCTGCCACGACTTAGCTATGCAGTCTTGCAGATGCCACTTGGCTACATGTGTGTTCTATATTCTCTATAAAATGAAGAAATGGGACCAGATGATTGCTTAGGTTTCCCTTAGACCTGATATTTTGAGACTCTACTTAGAATTCTATTCAGTCAGTAATTTATTCATTCTCCAATTATTTGAGTGTCAGTAGCGTGACTCACTTTGTATGACCTTCTCAAGAAGGATCAATCCTTCCGAAGTATCAGAGGATACCTCAGAAGTCTCCAATTGAAGTAGCCAGACCTCTACGTGTGTTTTAGCTACTCGTTCCCTTTCTTTCGTTGGCCCTCATATCTGTGGGTTCCGCATCCATGGAGTCAACCAGCCAGGGATCAAAATATTCAGAAAAAAAAAAAAATCCAGAAAGTTCCAAAAAGCAAAACTTGAATTTGCTGTGCACCGGCAGCTATTTACATAATATTTACATTGTATTAGTTAGATATATAATATAGAGATGATTTAAAGGATGTGTGTAGGTTATATGCAAATACTATGCCATTTTATATAAGGCACTTGAGCATCCGCAGATTTGGGTATCGTGGAGCGGGGAGTAACATGGTCCTGGACCTAACCCCCCCCGGGATTCTGAGGGACAACTGTACTCTTTTCTAGTCAGTGCTTCTTTATAGCATGCAAGTCACTTCCTCAATGAAAAATCTTTAAGTTTTCACAGGTTACAACCTTCTCTGCTAAACAACTTTTCATGTTGTGGATTCTTTTCCACTTGATTTTTGCTTCTAAAAGTTATTTCCTAAAAAAAAAGTTATTTCCTAAAGCTGTTAAAGCTTTTCACTGTGTGTTTTAAAACACGTTTTAAAACATAATTATACAATAGTTTCCCAAAGGAGGTTTACTTTGTAAACTTCCTAAATCATACCCTTCTCTCATATACATGCTATATAATCTACATATATACATATATATTATACGCATATATATAATCATATCTATATACTAGCCCATCAAATATTTTATTTAAAGTACTTCTGTGTTTTCTGTAAACATTGGTATTGGTGTATCCAATATTCCCAACATTTATAATATATGTGAAGTATCTGTTTATAAACAACCAATTTTCTAATTATTTCATTAGAAACATAAATTATAGAAGCTTTTATGGCTTTGTTTACTGTGTAGAATAACATTCACACAAAGAACCAGTAAGGTTTAATTCTGAAATAACTATTCTAGCATTAGCTACCCCATGGTTACTTCATTAAACAAATCAAGAAATCTTGTCCGTCAGTTCTGATGGTGCAGAAACATCTCCCTTCAGGAAGTCTTGTGGTCAGTGGGCAAAAATGGCAACCAGCTTCTCAAAAGTTGAAGGCATTATTATGTACTAAAGGTCACCCACAACTTTTATAATAGAGGACCAGCTGTGTAAACTGCAAGATGTTGTCAAAAGGAACTGCCAAGCAAAACTCTGGTGCTGTTTGCTGACTGTGCTGAAGGGCAGAGAAGCTAAATTCTTGCCAGGAAGAGGGTAGCCTCTGGGAGGTGCCTACACCCCAGGGCCTGGGATCCAGTCCTAGAGATCACGCTTGGTCTCGCACCTTGGTCCTCAAAATCTTCCTAATGACGAGGCCCCGATCCTGCAAGGTCGGGCTTGGGAAGCAGCTGGGCAGGCTGTGCTCCTAACTGGCCTCGTTAAGTGGCCAGTTCTTCAAACCTGGAAGTAATTCTTGAGATGGTTTGGAGTCAGCATCAGCTATGATGTGGTTGCAGCGTTGTCAACTGAAGTTGATTAAAATACATGTCGTTTTCTATGACACTGTAATTAAAATAACCCAATTGCCAAATAGTGTGCAAGTTTTTGCAGGCTTAGAGCAAGAGCTCTTTCATGGTTGGAAAATGTGTTCATGCCCCACACCACGTGATCTGAAACCATTGCCATTAGGTCTAATTGCACAGAAGCAGTCAAATCGTGCCTTTTATGCCCCTACTCTCTACCTGAAACTGTTTAAAAACTCACACATGGAGCTTAGAGGATAGCTGAAGGGGTAAGACAGGCTTTATGTGAAAAGGTTAGTGAGGGGGAGAACAGTATTTAACAGTAATGTCCTCATGTATGCATCTATGTATTTGTTTTTGTTCGTTTTAAAACGAAACATTTGTAGTGGTTGTTACATAGTATAGTAAGAGTCCAGTAGGATAAAAATATAAAGAAACTGAGGTGTAGTGAAAATAAGGATAGAGATAGAATGAAGCCAAGGATAAAAGAAGTTAAAGATGAACATTCCAGAAAGTTCAAAAAGAGAATGGCTTGAACAGTAGGTGGAAAGTCAGGAGTGACTAGCAACTCAATGGGGATTTTCCCTTTTTGTTCTGACTACTAGGAAATTCAGCTACAGAATTAACAGCATCCATCAGATAAAAACATACCAATTGCTCAAGAGAAACAGCTTTCTTGACGTGAGCACTGACAGAATTTCCTCCAGTACTTCTCCGTAAAGGGGAAATGGTAGAAAATGTTCTCAAACAATGTCCTTATAGGAAAATAGCATCAGGTTTCACTTTGTTTCTTACAAAGCCCTTGACATGGATAGGAGGTAACTCTAAAGTTTAGTTCAGTAAACTTCGAATTAGAAGCTAAACGTACACAGTGCAATTGAAGAGGTGTGTAGATCTGCTTTTAGTCAAGAGTAAAATTTAGACTATCAAGAAGTCAGTGGGTGGATACTCTTCAGTTAATTCTCAAGAATGTTGTTTTGTGAATCTGGGCTTTTATTACTGTTTTGTTGGCTTTTAAAAATTGAGGCATAACATACACGTAGTAAAGTATGTAAACATCAAATCTCAAGTGTATGGTTTGGTGAATATTTACATAGGTACACATTAGTTTAAAACTATCATTCAGATCAAGATTTAGAACAGTTCCAGGAGCTCGGAACGTCCCTTGTCCTCCTGCCCTGTCAACACCCATCACTGTTCTGACTTCTAGCACCATTGATTCATTGTGCCTCTCAGTGAGCTTCATATAAATTGAATCATATAATATCTACTCTCTTGATTCTTGCTCAATATATTGTCTGAGGATTTATCCCTGGTTTTTTTTTTTTTTTAATATTTAGAGGTTGTTCATTCTTTTTCATTGCTATGCAGTATTCTTTTATATGAGTGTATCACAATTTATTTACCCTCTCTTTTTTAAAATAATGAATAAAACTGCTATGAAAATTCTTGTGCATGTCTTTTGTTGGACATATGCACTCATTTCTTCCAGGACTGAAATTGCTGGTCATAGGGTGGATGCATGATTAGATTTAGCTGATACTGCTAAACTGTTTTCCAAAACCATTATACGTACACTTCCACCAGCAGTGTTGGAGCTTTCCAGTTGTCTTACGTCTTTACCAACCCTTGGTATTGCTAATCTTTAAAAAGTTTAGCAGTTCTGGTGGTTGTGTGGTGTTATCTCACTGTGATTTTAATTTGTATTTTCTTGGTGAGTTGAATACCTTTTGAATAACTTTTCTTAGGCCTTAGGTCATTTGGTTAGTTTCTTTTGCCCAATTTTTAAAAATTGGATTTTTTTGTCTCTTTCTTAATCATTTGTAGGAATCTTTAGACATTCTGAATATGAGTCCTTTGTTGGGTATATGAATTACAAATACCCTCTCCCAGTCTGTGTCTTGCCTCTGTACTGCCTTACTGTTTTCAGATGAACAAAAGATTCTGAGCTTTTGGAGGAGTTGGGTGGAAAAGAGACGGATGCAAATGACATTCTCTGGCGAGAACCTATAGTACAGTATAATGTTACGGTAAAATGCTTAAATTATAGGTACAGGTAGAAAATAGAACAGTGAAGAATAAGGTAGTAATTGTATGGTAGACAAGTATAGGAAGAGTTACAGATCTTTGTAGATTGGTTTGGGCTCAAAGACTTAGAGAATGTTCACACTGGGAGTATGTTTGAAGATCATCTACTTAAACTCCTCACTGTACAGATGAAAATGAGGCCTAAGAATGTTAACTAACCACAGTAAGTAATTAGACTTGATGTAGAAAGTGAAATCAGAGCTGCTTCTTAAAGAATATGTGAACTACACCTGGGAAGATTTTCTGGCTTAGTCCTCACTTCAAATAATTTGTCACGTTATCCCAATAATACACTTGAATTTCTAAGATTGTTTCTTGGTATTAAATTTTTCCAAAGGAAGGGAATTGAGAAAATGTGGTTACTCCTGACAAACCACCTACTAGGTGTGTGATGCCGATTAAATCATTTAGTGTCGGGCTTCCCTGGTGGTGCAGTGGTTGAGATTCCGCCGGCCAATGCAGGGGACGCGGGTTCGTGCCCCGGTCCGGGAAGATCCCACATGCCGCGGAGCGGCTGGGCCCGTGAGCCATGGCCGCTGAGCCTGCGCATCCGGAGCCTGTGCTCCGCAACGGGAGAGGCCACAGCGGTGAGAGGCCCGCGTACCGCAAAAAAAAAAAAAAAAAAAAAAAAAATCATTTAGCGTCTATGAAACTCTTGCTGGAATTTTAAGGGACAACAAGGAGTCAGACCTCATTCCCCACCCCTGAATTTGGAACTCCCTGAGAAGTAACATAGGGTCACGAAGATAAAGCTATAAAATAGTACCTTTATTACCAACCAGGCTGAATTAGAAAACGGGACGTCACTTGACACAGTTGGTGTCTCTAATATCCATCCTCTTTCTCCCCTTCCCCAGCGTGGCCTCGAGACAGCCCTCTTGAGGAGGGAGAGTTTGTGTCTGCAGGGCAGATGTGCTTACCCAGAACCCCACCCTCGCATCCTTTGGGGACAGAAAGAGAAAGAGCGCCAGCCCTGCAGACCTGCCTCTGAGAGCCTGGCCTGGGCTGGGGGCATCTGGGCTCTGACCCAGGCAGGGCTGCACAGAGGAGTATGGGAACAAAGCAGCAGGGAAGAGGCTGAGTAAAAGATGCTCTGCGCGTGGCCAATTCCTTCCCGACCCGTCGGCTAGCGAGAGGAGACGTGACCCAGCAGCAGAGAAAGGACCCCGCAGGTTCTTCCCAAACGTATTCCTTGGGGGAGAGAAGCAGAAGCTTCATGATCTAAAGATCATAGTAGGAGCATGAGGGAAAGAGAATGATTCCTCCTTACACCTTGCTTTCTTCTGTGTACCTCCCAGGATTGTTGAGGGATCGGAGGCACCAACCCAAGAATGCCTCTAGGTGTAGGGTCTCACCATCAGAAGGAAACGCACTGTGTTTGCATAGCACTTTTTTCCACCGTTAGATTTCTGACTTTGCCTCCACCATTATAAAGAGAATTTCTCCAAGTCAGGCATGGTGCCTCAGTACCAGGTCTAGTAGTCCGAAGTCTTTAACCACAGCAGGCGTTCAGTACTTGCTGCGATGGCTCAGCCCTACCCCTCAAACCACGAAACCCGATACTACAGTGATTCCCCCCCAAACCGCTGGCACTAATTAAACTCTGTTTCTGAGATCCTAATCTTTGGAGGGAAGATGGGAATTTCACAGGTCTCTTAAAAAGTTGGCAAAAGTGATGGACTCTTCTTTCAATAAAAAGGACATCAAACAGAATTTTTTACCTGTTTCAGGAGACACATAAAAACCCTAAACTCAAACACAGAGCCCTTAGGGTGCCTTGGACCTCAGTGAAAAACCCCTGTAATTGGATTAAGAGAATAACTCTGCAGGTTTTAATTTAAAACCCAATACACTTTAAAAATACAGTATAAAGAAAAATAAAAACCATAATCCATTTATCCAGTGCTAATTAAGAACTTGGGATGGCAGCTTCCAAAACCAGTAACTTCTTTTTTTTTCAATTGGTTTACTCTTCTGTTCACTTGTACTTTTATTGTTCTAAAGTCTGTTCTTGTCTTGTTTAAAAGTTCTTACATGACTTAGGGACCTGAGAAGACAGTGGGTTTGGGATTTGAAATTCTTAGCCAGTGATCTTTCTTCATTCCTAAGCTCTTTCTGTCAGTGTTATGTCACCCACGACTTTTAGAATGAACCCATTATTTGTATTTAATGGATTGACTTTTGCCAAACTAAATGGAAATGTTTTGAAATATGAAAATAAAATTCTTATTACTTACACATAGATGAAAAATCACAAGTTTTTCTCAACATGAAATATCTGATCATTTAAATATTTACATGAATCTTTCATTGGAGGAAACCATCTTGACACTTTATGTAACATTGCTAAGGTTGAATTTCAAAAGCTATGTTTTATTCACAACAGTAAATACACAAACTTTAAAATGTACCAACAAGCAGTTTGGATTGAAATGTACAACAGTCGGTGAGATCCTCCCCAAATTTTCATCCTTGGAATCCAGTCCCACTTACGAATGACTATGAGGCTGTTTAGGGGGCTTGGCGCACACAGTTGAAGGATGCTGAAAGGGGCACAGAGCTTTGCGTATGGCTTACGTGTGGCCTGTGAAGAATTCACAGGCATGGCTCCCAGCCCAGCACTTGTTCTCTACTCTAGAGTTCCCCTGGGACAGGTCATTGTGGAGACAAGGCCTGTGTTCTCAGCCAGTAAATGGAAGGGAGGGGTGTGGTAAGATGGCGCTCCTCAGGGTTGGCAAGGTGGGCAACATGATGATCCCTGATGGCAGGAGGTGTAATAGATCCCTGAGGCTTTCCCAGGAGTCTGCAATAAGGTGACAATGGAGAGTCAGTATTTGCTACTGGACAGCAAATCCAGCTCTTTAAGGGTCTTCTTTGTAGACAAGCAAACTAGACTGTTGTATGGTTACCGGGGAGAATTTCTGGAGCTCCAGAAGACAAGGCACCACAGTCAGGGGCTTTGTCTCTGCCTGGCCCAGCAGAACGTGGGGGGCTGCTTTTGAATGATATATAAATAATTCCCTGCTACAGGTGAATGTATATATAAATGATATATAATTTTATAAAAAATATATATTTTTAAAATATATATTTTATAAAAATTTTTATAAAATTTTATAAAAAATATAAAAAATGTATATATAAATGATATATAAATAATTCCCTGCTACAGGTGGCATGGCCTTTCTTCAGAATACTAGGGCTCTATGCTGTGATTCTTCTGCTGATGCTGGCCATATACTCCATGTAGCATCTTTTCCCACTACAGATATCACTAGTACTATAGACCCACTGGGTCATTCAGCCCATTTGGAAGGACTGCTGGCATCACCTTCTGTTTGCAAGGTACCTGAGAAGTGAGTGGAAACGGATCCCTTTGTGTAGAATATGTTGCCTCCAAACCCTGCTGAGGGCTGGGAAGGTTTGTGCTTCCTTCTTGGTGGCAGGAGGAATATAACTTTTCCCATCCAGTGAAGAGGATTTCCCTGCATGCCCAGTTCACTTTACAGGCTGGCCACATCATTTGCATAATGAAAGTGTGGAGCACGCACAGGGGTAGGGAAGTCGTTGTGCCCTTCCCGTGTGTCCACCACCCTGCAGCAGATGGACGACCCCCAAGGGACTTCAACCTCCATGCCTGGACATGCTCGGTGCCTAGATCAGGAGTCCCCTCATTCTAAGTATCAAGCTGAGAGTCACTTATGACAGTAGCAAAACCAAGCCATTACAGCCAGTGCATTGACTCATGTGGTCCTCACGACCACCCTCTGCGGTAGCTAATAAAAGAAATATGGAACACTTTGCCTGGAAGTTTACAGTTAGTATGCACTTTCTCTTTCATTGACTAATTTGATGCTTACTTTCCTGTCCTTTGTTCTTCTGCAGTGCACACTTCAGCAAAACTGATTCTTGTACTTTTCTGACTACAACGTACTATCTCTCTTGTTTGTCTTTTTCCACAGGACGTGGCTTTTCTGAAATAGAAAGGTCTTTCCACACCTTCGTCTCTTAAAACACTCTTGAGACAAGTATCAGTCTTTTCCTGTTTCCCGGTAGGAATGGGTAATCAGGTCATGCAGAATTATCTTCCTGGACCAGTGGGGTCGACCAGTGGACTGAAGTGTGTGTCTCAAGTTTCATTCAGAAGTTGCCCCTGCATGTCTGTGATAGACCCTGTGGAAATTTCAGATATATGGGAATTCTAGGGCTGAGACACCCTTCTCTTTTTTGCTAAACTTTATCCCATGACAGAAGAAAACAATTCACTGTCTCATTCTGTTTCTGATTCACCCTTTGTTCCCTACACCCAATCCAGTACCTCAAACTTACTTAGCCAAACTCGTTTCCTCAGCTTGAAGGAGAAATGAGAAGCAATCTTTCTGTTGTGTCTGGGGGTCAGTATAAGGATACAATGAAGGAAAAGCTCTTGTTAACTTAGCATCCGGGCCCATTTTTATGTGTTACATCACTACTTTCAATCCTTGCCTTCTATCCTATATGTTTGCATACTCAGGAAAACACACACACACACACACACACACACACACACACACACACACCACTAGCACTACTGAGGATATGGTCATATTCTTCCCACATCCTGCTGGTTTTCCCCAGCTTCCCCAGAGGCCATATAAAAAGTTTTCTTGTATATTCTACATACTTGCTGAAGACTAAAGGGGAAAGAATGTGAGTGGATTTTGCATATTGAAAAAAACTGCATTTTTAAAGAAAAACCTAAATATATTTGTTTCTTGAAAACTCAAAAATCTTCAGTTTCTTTTCCATTTCTTCTCCACTGTTGTCAATCTGACTGTGATTGGGTCCAGTCAATCCTTGTCCCCCTTCACCTCCCCATCCCCCCAATCCCACCAACCCCCTCCCCCCTTCCCCCTCCTGCCACATACACACAAACTTAAATGAGGTTTATGAAGTTTTAACCAGGAAGAGATCAGGGCTTGAGTGAGATGAGGTAGGGCTTGAGTGAGAAAATGACATTTGAATAAAGTCTTGAAGGAGGTGAGAGAGTGAGCTTTGTAGCTCTCTGTATCTGAGGGAAGAACATTCCGGGCAGAAGGAACAGACAGGGCTTTATTATTTCAGAATAAATGAGGAGAGTAGTGGGGGCCAAATGGTGTAGGTTACTGTGAGCCATTATAAAGCATTTGACTTTTACCCTGAGTGAAATGGGAACCACCAATGGGTTTTGAGCAGAGGAACATCCTGATACGGATTATGGCTTCAAAGAACGAGGTGACCGGTTAGGAGGTACAATCATGGTGGGAGCATGGATTTTTATTTTTATATACAAACCTATAAACATCACTAAGAAGGGATAAAATATTTTCAGCATCTCCATTGTATCCCCTTTTCCAGTTGATATTCATCCACAAAGGTAACAGCTGCTTTGACCAATGGATTTGTTTTCCTCTCTTTGATATCATATAAATAGGAATCAATAGTATATTCTCTTTTGTGTCTGGTGTCTATCGCTCCATATTTTGTCTGTGAGTGTTGTCCATGTTATTGGATATGTCAGGAGTTCATTCCTATTGTTGTTTCATATTCATTATATGAATAGGCGACAACGTATTTATTCTATTGTTGGTGGATATTTCATTGTTTCCAATATTTGGCTTTTCTGCATGAAGTTGCGTGAACATACTTGTATGTGTCATTTGGTGAACAACCGCATTCATTTTTCTTGAGTACATACCTAGAAGTGGAATTACTGGGTGATAGGTTAGGTAAATGTACAGGTGCATGGTACAGTTTTCCAGTGTAGCTGAACCAATTTAAATTCCCACCAGCAACGTATGAGTTCCCCATTATTCCACACCCTCAACAACACTTGAGATTATTTTAGCCTTCCCGGTAGGTAACTTTGACCTTCCTGAGTAAATTATTATGGGTTAATTTGCATTTTCCTGATTAGTAATGATGTTGGGCACCTTTTCATGTACATATTGGTCATTTAGACTGCCTTTTGAGGAAGTATCTGTTCCTTTGCCCACTTTTTATATAGGATTGTCCATCTTTTTTGCTATTGATTTGTGGGAGTTCTTTATAAATTCTGGATAGAAGTCCTTTGTTAGATACATATTTTGTGAATACATTTTCCTATCTGTCACTTGCCTGTTCACTTTTTTAACAATTTTTTTTTGACAAATAGAAGCTCTGAACTTTAATGAAGTCTATTTTACTAATATTTTCTTTCATGGATCCTTTCTATGCCCTGATAAAGAAAGTATGATCTTCTCTTAACTGTCTAAACAGGAAAGTTATAAAAATGGAAGCAACTTTGTTTGGTTTAACCCAGTTTTCAGGTCTGAGACTAAACCACCCACTAAAATATCTTGTCTCGGGCTTCCCTGGTGGCGCAGTGGTTGAGAGTCCACCTGCCGATGCAGGGGACACAGGTTCGTGCCCCGGTCCGGGAAGATCCCACATGCCATGGAGCGGCTGGGCCCGTGAGCCATGGCCGCTAAGCCTGCGCGTCCAGAGCCTGGGCTCCGCAACGGGAGAGGCCACAACAGTGAGAGGCCCGCGTACCGCAAAAAAATAATAATAATAAAAATAAATAAATAAATAAAATATCTTGTCTCTTCTCCTCCCCTCCACTTCCTCCTGTCTCCTTTCCCTTCCTCCTTCTTCCCCACCCCCTCCTCCTTCCCGTCTTCCTTCTCCTCCTCTCCTTCTTATTTGTCCTTCTTTGCCTTCTCTTCCTCGTTATCTCTTCTTCCATTTCCTCATCCTCCTCCCTTTTCCTGCATCAGAAGATAAATTCCTGGTTTGCATTTCCCATGTAGCACCTGCTGCTGGTCATTTCCAGGCCGTGTGCAGGCCTGCCCAGCTGGATTACAGGAGAAGCGGGCGGCAGAATGTAACAGAGGACTCTCGTTGATCAACTTGCTTTACAATTGTATATTAAGCTCATCATGTAAAGGGAATGGGTTCAGTTATGCATAGACCAAGTGTAGACACCATAAGGCGAAGACAGTATCGATTTTATTCCTTACAACATCCAGCATCTTGCATAGCCCCAGCACGTAGTAGGCACTCAGAAAATATTTTTTGGAGGAGTAGTGAATTGATTCTGAAGAAAAAAATCAAAAACTGTGTTCTTGTAGTCAGTATAACAGCTTAGAAGTTATCATTATTTCCACTACAGTATGCGAGATGGTGTAACTGTGTTTCTGGTCATTCGGTGACTCTCATCTTAAAACTGATGACAGCCTTGGTTAGCATATGCTTCCTCTTTTTCTTAACAAAAAAATACTATTCATTCAAATGCAAATATATATTGTGTACATTTGCTGCCTCATTGGTTTTTGAAAGTTCATTCATCAGAAAAATAAATCTAATTTTCTTGCCCATTGAGAAAAGCCATTTTTACTCAAAGAAATTTCATCAGACCTTTTATAGTTAATATATGCATAGAGTCAAAATCTTTGAATTTGTATTGGGTAGCTATAAATAACTGATGTTTGCTTTAGAATATTCTAAACAAGTTGATATTTTGCTTAAAGATCTATTTAAAATTGAAGCTTAAACTATCCCTTCTGCTGAGTTTTTTTTCTAGTGAACCAGGTATAATGTTTCCATTCCTTAGTGCTGAGTCCATTGACATACATTATTTTGGACTCCACAGGACTGAGAAATTAAGCTCCCGTTTGAAAACAAGAAAGGCATTCATGGGATTTTTACTTTTTGGTTGAAGTTGCCTGAATTTTTTTTCACTTTAGAAGGTAAATAAAATGCTCAGAGGCTAATCTTAATCTCTCAATTTTACAGACAAATCAGTGGGATTAGTTGAAATGGTTCAAGACAATGCATATCTACAAGTGACTTAACTGGTGACGAGAATAGAAAATAGCGTCTGCTTTCAGCTAAGGTATTGCTTTTGTTCTGTTGTATAAAGGCAAACAAAGGTGCCTTATTCTGCCCCATTTTGTGTCCTGATAATCTCATGTCATATACAGATAATCCCCATTTACATTTTTCACACATTTTTAAATGAACATTTTAATAATGAAGTCTTACCTGTTGATTAGAACTGTCGTGATTAAATGGCCTCAGGGTTTTTTAGCCTGTGAATGTACGAGATTAGACAAGAATTACAAACAAAATCAAGGAAACTTTAACCATACTTTATGGATAAACTTTACTTAGGAGTAAAGCACCAGGGATTCTTTTCTTTTTCTTCTTTTTTTTTTTTTTGAGAGTGAAAGAAATAAGAACAAGAGGAGGAAATGAAAATTGTAAGTGACTGCATGTCTTGCTTGAAATACCAGGGATTATAAAGAATCAGAGACGACTTAGGAAAAAAGAGTAAAAACAACTCTCTTCCATTTCATTGTTTCCAGTCTCTTTAGATCTGTTTGTGGAAGATGCAGACCATTACATAAGAAACATTTTACATAGAAATCATTTTTGTCCGCCCACATAGCTCACTGACAGGTATTAATGGGAGATGGGAAGCACAGTTGAGTGGTGTTCAGGTATCTGGGGAAATGCTATCCACTGTTGAGTGATAGGGTGTCTTCATCTTCGTATCTCAGAGGTTGGGTGTAGTGGCTGGTGCCATGGGAATACAGCTATGATTTCAGATGCACGAAAATAGTGTCCCCAGAGGCCCAGTCCAGGGGGACTTTCTTGTAATGAAAGTGTTCTAAGGGTATTGGAATCGATCACTTCTGTTCGTTTCACAAATATTTACGGAGCATGTGCCACTGTAGGTGCTGGAGAGACAGCAGGGAGCAATCCAGACACAGATAAATCCCTACCCTCGTGGAGCTTACAGTAGGGAGTGGGGCAATACAATAAACATAGTAAATAAGGAAATTTGATAATGTGTGAAAATGGAACATAGAAAAAAAGTTCGAGCAGGGTAAGGGAAATAGGAAATGATGGGGCAGGTGGGCTGTAATTTTAAATAAGACAGAGTAGCTAGGCCTCATCAAGAAGGTGTAAATTGAGCAGAATCCCGAAGGAAGTAAAGAAGGTGAATTATGAGGAAATCAGGGGAAAACTTTTTTTTTTTTTTTTTTTGCGGTACGCGGGCCTCTCACTGTTGTGGCCTCTCCCATTGCGGAGCACAGGCTCCGGATGCGCAGGCTCAGCAGCCATGGCTCACGGGCCCAGCCGCTCCGCGGCATGTGGGATCTTCCCGGACCGGGGCACGAACCCGTGTCCCCTGCATCGGCAGGCGGACTCTCAACCACTGCGCCACCAGGGAAGCCCCAGGGGAAAACTTTTGAGGTGGATGGACCACGAGGGAATGAAGAAGCATGCTTGGTGTGTTGGAGAATTAGCAAAGAGGCCACTGACTGTCATGGAGGGGAGAGAGTTAGACAAGTTGGTGAGGCCAGAGGCCAGAGAGGTGAAAGGGGTGGCTGGAGTGGGGAGTGGCCCAGTATCATATGGAGGCTCATAGGCCATTGTAAGGATTTTGGCTTTTGTTCTTAGAAAAATGAGGAGCCACTGCAAGATTGTAAGTGGAGAACCCTGCCGTTTTGCATTTTTCTTGATACCTACAAAAGAATGTTATGCAAAAATAACTATTTCCTTGTATCCTCACAGTACTTGGTGCGTGGCAGTGCTCAGTGAATATTTGTCGAATGGATGAATGAAGATAGTGACCCACCCATTCACAGGTTTTGATCAATCTGCTGATAAAGTGCCACACTGTGGGATAGTTGTGTTTTCTCTGCCCAGGACGCCATGACTAATTAGGCTTTCCGTGGAAGGCCTCACATGCCTCCTTTCACCCAGCCATGAGCCTGCGCAGGGTTTGGCAGAGCTGTTCCTGGAGGTCAGAGCACAATAACTGGAGAAGGATCTTCAGAGCACTTTATGTGGCTGGTGTCCACAGCTTGCAGACAGTATTTTTCTTGCTAGCTCCTTCTCTGGCTGTTAATAGGAAGAGGTCATTAAAGTAAGACCTTAATTTGTATAAAGCCCTATTCATTCACTCCATCATTTTCATGGTATCCATGGGTTCCCCAAGGGCAGCATTTCTTTTTATTTTATTAAACAGAATTATTATTTGTAGTATTTAATACATAGTCTTCCATGGTAATGTTAAAGTTACCATTTTCTTCAAATGCCCCTCAAAATAGCACACTTTGCCTTCCTAAGTGAATCTTGGACAAGGAAATTCAGTGAAAGTGATCTACTCCTGACTGTGTCCCATATCCCTTTTTTTTTTTAAAACGTCTTTATTGGAGTAGAATGCTTTACAATGGTGTGTTAGTTTCTGCTTTATAACAAAATGAATCAGTTATACATATGTTCCCATATCTCTTCCCTCTTGTGTCCCCCTCCCTCCCACCCTCCCTATCCCACCCCTCCAGGTGGTCACAAAGCACCGAGCTGATCTCCCTGTGCTATGCGGCTGCTTCCCACTAGCTATCTACCTTACATTTGGTAGTGTATATATGTCCATGCCACTCTCTCACTTCATCCCAGCTTTCCCTTCCTCCTCCCTGGGTCCTCAAGTCCATTCTCCACATCCCAAGACAGCATTTCTTAAAGTGACTGTTGTAGAAAGTATGATCATGCTACTCCCTTGTGTTACTGAGTCTAAGCTTATGTTGCTCACCACACGACGGGCCAATAAATTGAGAGATGAGTTCTTGGGGCAAGGAATAGTGGCTTTATTCAGAAAATTAGCAGACCAAGAAGATGGTGGACTCGTGTCCCAAAGAACCATCATACGCGAGTTAGAATGCAGGCTTCTTTTATTCTAAAAGGGGAGGGGGTGTGGCTGGTGGCTGCAGACTTCTTGGTGCTGGAATCCTTTGTTCTTGCAGCTGTCCGTGTAGGTCAGGTCCTGATGTTCCTGTAAACCTCCAACAAGACAAATGTTATTCTCTATTCTGCAACTTTTTATCTCTATATGAATGGAAAAGTGTTTATACCTTTAATGGTTAGAGCCTTGAGAATGAGCTATCCTGTATATTTCAGGCTACAGGCAACATTCTTAACTTGTAGCCAAAGCAATAGAATACAAAGGTTAAAGTAAAAGAAACAGATCCAATATGGAGTCAGATTTGTTCTTCCTTATTACACTTACTGTTACCTCTTTGTTTATATAGATAGCTCTACTGGACGATCACTAATTGTGCTGTTTCAATGTAGTATCAGTGATAGATTTGCACTGGTACATTTATACCAAATGATGTCTGCAGATACCTCTGTTTATAAAGTTGGATGTTGATCTTTTTTCTTCACCTTTCTTTTTTTTTTTTTAAATTAATTAATTAATTTATTTTTGGCTGTGTTGGGTCTTCGTTGCTGCGTGAGGGCTTTCTCTAGTTGCAGCGAGCGGGGGCTACTCTTTGTTGTGGTGCATGGGCTTTTCAGGGCGGTGGCTTCTCTTGTTGTGGAGCACGGGCTCTAGAGTGCAGGCTTCAGTAGTTGTGGCATGCAGGCTCAGTAGTTGTGGCTCACAGGCTCTAGAGAACAGGCTTAGTAGTTGTGGCACACGGGCTTAGTTGCTCCGCGGCATGTGGGATCTTCCTGGACCAGGAATCGAACCCATGTCCCTTGCATTGGCAGGCGGATTCTTAACCACTGCACCACCAGGGAAGTCCTCTTCACCTTTCTTAAAAATAACTGTGGGCTTCCCTGGTGGCGCAGTGGTTGAGAGTCTGCCTGCCGATGCAGGGGACATGGGTTCATGCCCTGGTCCGGGAAGATCCCACATGCCACGGAGCGGCTGGGCCTGTGAGCCATGGCCGCTGAGCCTGCGTGTCCGGAGCCTGTGCTCCACAACTGGAGAGGCCACAACAGTGAGAGGTCCATGTACCGCAAAAAAAAAAAAACAAAAAAAAATTGTTGCTGACCTTTATTCCCCCATGTTAGCTTTATTGAGTTATAATTTACATAGAGTGAAATGCACAAATCTTTTTTCCCACCATTTTAACTATATTAAATTGTACAATTTAGTTTTATGTATATTCACAGTGTGTGAAACCATCACCGCTATCTGATTTTAAAACATTACCATCACCCTCAAAGGGAACTCCATAACCATTAGTAGACACATCCAATTCCTCCCTCCTCCTAGCCCCTGGCAACCACTAATCTACTTTCTCTCTCTATGGATTTGCATATTCAGGACATTTCATATAAATGGAATCATATAAATATGTGACCTTTTGTGTATGGCTTCTTTCATTTTACATAATATTGTCAATGTTTATCCATGTGATATCATGTATTAGTACTTCCCTCCTTTTTATGGCCTAATAATACTCCATTATATGGGTATACCACCTTTTACTTATTTATTCATCAGTTAATGGACATTTGGATTGTTTCTACCTTTTGGTTAATATAAATAGTGCTGCTATGAACATTCTTTAACAAGTTTTTGTGTGAACAAATGTTTTCATTTTTCTTGGGTATGTACCTAGGAGTGGAAATGGCAGGCCATATGGAAACTTTATATTTAACTTTTTGAGGAAAAACCAAACCATCTTCTACAGAGGGTGCATCAATTTACAGTCCATCAGAAATATATGAGGGTTCCAATTTCTCCACATCCTCCTCAACACTTGTTCTTTTCCTCTTTTTTTTTTAATTTTTAAATTATAGCCATTCTAATGCGAGTGAAGTGGTATCTCATTCTAGTTTTGATTTACATTTCCCAATGACTAATGATGTTGAGCATCTTTTCATGTAATTTTTGGTCATTTGTATATTTCTTTGGACAATGTCTACTCAGACTCTTTGCCCTTTTTGAATTGGATTATTTGTCTTTTTATTGTTGAATTGTAGACTTTATATAGTCTAGATACTATTCCCTTATCAAATATATGATTTGCAAATATTTTCTTCTATTCTGTAGGCTGTCTTTTCACTTTCTTGGTGATGGACTTTAAAGCATAATAGTTTTTAATTTTGATGAAGTCTAATTTATTTTTTCTGTTATTGCTTGTGCCTTTGTTTTGTATCTAAGAAGTCTTTGGCCAACCTGAGGTCACAAAGATTTACTCCTATGTTTTTTTTTTCAAGATTTTTATAATTTTAACTCTTACATTTAGGTCTTTGATATTAATTTTTGGTTATGATGTGTGATAGGGTTCTAAATTCTTTTTTTTTTCTTTCTTTCTTTTCTTTCTTTTTTCTTTTCTTTTTTTGCACGTAGATATCCAGTTGTCTCAGCACTATTTGTTGAAAAGATTGTTCTTTCCTCATTGAATGGTTTTGGCAGTCTTGTTGAAAATCAATTGACCATAAATGTGTGGTAGCTTTGTAGAAAGTTTTTAAATCAGGAGGTGTATGTCCTCCAAATTTGCTCTTCTTTTAGGATTGTTTTGGCTGTTTTGGGTCTCTTGCATTTCCATATGATTTTAGGATCAGCTTGTCCATTTCTGTAAAGAAAGCAGTTAAAATTTGCTATTACTAAGCAAGTTCAAAGACTTGCTTAATAATAGCAAGTCTTCCAATCCATGAACATGGAATGTATTTATATATTTTTTATCTCTTCTTTAATTTCTTGCAAACAATGTTTTGTAGTTCTCAGTATACAAGTTTTGCCCCTTCTTGGTTAAATTAATTTCTAGGTATTTTATTCTTTCTTGATGCTATAGTAAATGGAATTGTTTTCTTAATTTCACTTTCAGATAATGTGCAAATCTTAAGTGTACAGTTCAAACATATTTGAGAAATGAATACACCTGTGTTGCTGATCTTTGGTAAATTAGCTGGAGATTTGGGTATAATTATCCCTTAATTAGAATTTATCTGGGCTATAGGAAGGTCACGGTGATTTAAAGATAAAAGCACTTTTGAATTTTTGTCATGTTTGTCCCAGAAGAACTGAGTTTTGTAAATTTTCTATATAAGCTCTGTACTCTGAGACCAACAGATAATGCAAAGAATGTTGTGATTTATAAGGCTTGGAGAACATCATGTGGTTAAAGTAGGTATGAGGGATTGAGGGGTTGGGGTAGGAAGAGGGGACCAAAGACTCAGGTTTTTTCATTCATAGTTATTTGTAAGATCAGCTGAGCCCACATCAGTTCACTAACCATGAAGTTTTGGATGAGAATTTCAGGTGAATCATGACTTAGAGCAGTCATTCTGTTGAATGGCTATTTTAAATTGGGAAACCAAATTTCAAACTATTCTATGACCCTTAAGAGTATATCTAGTGAAGACTAAAAAAGTCTTGAAGAATTTGTTTATCAGTTTGAAATTTAGTTATGTCAACAACAAAATGGGTAATAATTTAAGGTTCTATTTCAGGATAGACTGAGTAATAAAATAAACAAATGAAAATTATAGCCAGCAAGGATTTTTGTTTATAAAAAAAAATTTCCAATCTCTAACCATTTGCCCAGCTATGCAAACTGGAAAGGAGGAATTTAATGGCCATGAAAGGAAATTGGAGGAGGAACCAAAACTTTTGTCTTTGCCTGCCAACAATTTTACTGTCATGCTTATTTTGAGTCTATAGAATTAGACTTTGAGACAGATGAGAGCAGGAAGCAATAATATAACAACAGAAAGTTCACTGTGATTTACTACCTAGTTCTTTCTGGTTTTACATTATTATTATTATTATTATTTTGCCTATGTCTTTATCGCAAATAGTTAACATTTGAAACCAAGCTTAGCTTTTTTTATTATTTTAAAAAAGCATATGCACATGGTTGAAAATTATTCAAACAGGACAATAGATCAATGAAAATCAAACCTTCCTTTAGCTCTAAACCTCCAGTCCCACACCTCAGACAACCATTCAAACTGTTTCTTATTTACCTTTCAGAACACTTTCATACATATACGTATACCTAACCTTGTTTGACCCAAACTATACACACTATATGTACCTTGTTTTTTTAAACTAAATAGTCTCTTGTTAGTTCCATGTCAACACATAAATATCTATTTCATTTTTTGAATAGCCATTACAGATTATTTCATTGTACAGATGGACTGTAATTTATTTAGCCAGTCACCTATTGCTAAACATGTAGGTTTTCTTTTTAATTACAAATGATCTTTACATATCTTTGATGTAGAAGAGAGAAATAAAAAATAGTGTATGTCTTTTCATGGACTATAAAAATTATTCTCTGTGTTCTATACTGAAGTGTTTTATGTACATGATCATTTTCTCAAATTTATATAATATATCATTATCTAATAGATAGTTTCTTAAGGTTGATTGTGGGTGTTATTGAAAACAGCTTGTAAAGTTGACAGTGAGTGTGTATGACAGCTGGGATCTTGATAATGTATTTCTCTAGGAAAAAGCTTTATTCTGTCATACTGTAAAGCAACATGGTGCTGTAGGATGGCTGGATGTCTTTATGGCACAGTTGCTGGGTGGAGTTGCTTAAAATATGTAGTCCTCTACTGTTGCTCTTGCTTGTATGTTCCGTTCATCTTCGCCTCTGGAGCCCTTCAGTGTTGTGCATTCATCTGGAAAGTGGTTCCCAACCGAAAGGCACTAGAGAAGTTGCATTTGAATCTGAGCTCCTCTTTTCCTAAACCCCTTGCCCCCAACACAACATACACAGAGACTATTGGACAGGTCTGGTAGATGGAGCCAGCAGCCAGGATTTTGTCCAGAACTAAATATGATGGGCTGGAGCCCAAATAACCAAGTATGAACAAAGGAGCTGCAGACTGGAGTTTCAACAGCCTTCGTACCGGCATTTGCCAGGTTGAGAGAGCACCGGTCCACTCTGAGTAAAGGCATTGGATGATCAGGTTTTCATTCAGTAAATGACCACTCCTTGGTCATTTTTTTTCCCCCCCCTTGGTCATTTTTGACTCCCTACTTTTCTCCTCTTCTCCATCTGTCTAATGGATACCCATTCTTGTAAGGCTAGGGAAGTCCCATTCTCTTCATGAAGACACACCCTCCCACGGAGATCCTTGGTGCACACCCTTTCTCTGATTCTGGTGAAATCATTATATACTAATCGTTCTCAATTTGCATGTTGTGATAGCATCAGTTATATGATATTTGCATATAATTTGTTGCTCTTTCCAGTGACTTGTACTAATATTTTTATGGATTGGAACAGATTGGAAGCTACTGCTGTCTATCTCTTGCCTTCTCTAATGCTGTGCTCTCTACCACCCAGCCCCCCAACATCCACAGGAACCTGATCCCCTCACAGCCCCACAGATCTTCTGTGCCTCCCATTTGCTTTGCTTCCTTCCACCGGAGTCTTTGAACAGCCTGTCCTCTTTGGTTGAAGCACTATTCCAGCTCCTTTTTGCTTCCTCATCTTTCAGATCTATAAGCAAGTACTGCTACTTCAAGGGAAACTTTATTGACGTTCCTGACAAGTACCTCCCCTACGGCTGGCTCCTTTTATGGCACTGGCTTTGGCTGGAATTTCACATATGGGGTTATTTGATTAATATCTGTTTTTTCCACTAGACTGTTAACTCTGTTAAGGCAGGGGCCTTAATATATTTTTCTTCATCATTATTTCTCTTGCTTAATAAATTTTTATTGAATACATAAATGAATCAATTAATTCATATTATAATGCTATTATTTTGTATCTGCCTTCCTTTATTTAAAGCCATCAAGATGGAATTGGACATTATTTGGGCTCCTTTTTTTTTTTTTTTTTTTTTAAAGAAGATGTTGTGGGTAGGAGTTTTAGTAATTTATTTACTTATTTATTTTTTGCTGTGTTGGGTCTTCGTTTCCGTGCGAGGGCTTTCGCTAGTTGTGGCAAGCGCGGGCCAGTCTTTAGCGCGTTGCGCGGGCCTCTCACTGTCGTGGCCTCTCTTGTTGTGGAGCACAGGCTCCAGACGCGCAGGCTCAGTAGTTGTGGCTCACGGGCCTAGTTGCTCCGCGGCATGTGGGATCTTCCCAGACGGGGGCTCGAACCCGTGTCCCCTGCATTAGCAGGCAGATTCTCAACCACTGCGCCACCAGGGAAGCCCTGGGCTCCTTTTTATCTAAGCTATAACATTTTGGTTGAGAATATGTTTTACACGTATGTCTCTCTGGAAAAATATTTAAAGACCATTTCTTTTTTTTTTTTTTGGAAGAAAATATTCATAACAAATACATATGACAAAGGACTTATATTCAGAATATATAGAGAGTTCCTACAACTCAATAATAACAAAATATATAATTGTATAAAAATGGACAAAATATTTAAGCAAACCCTTCACAGAAATGACATATGAATTACTAATAAGCACATTAAAAAGTGTTCAACATCACTGATTCTCAAGGAAATGCAAATTAAAACACAAATTGGAAGAAGATTGACAATACCAAATGCTTTAGAGGATGTAGAGCATCTGGAATTCTCATACATAGCTGTAAAAATATAAAATGGTACAATCACTTTGGAATAGAGTTTGGCAGTTCCTTCAAAATAAAAACCATTTCTTTACACTGTTAATTTAACAATTATGTACTCTTCCCCCTCCCCCCATTATACTGTGTTTTACTTTTTCTGTCAAGATGGTAAGCTGGCAATATAAATAAGTATAAAAATATATGCATAGGTACACAGATACATACATGCATGCATGTGTTCATGGACACATACATACGTACAGATACACATCTACATGCATATATATTTCCGAAGCCACATCTAAAATGCATGTGCTCAATACATGTGTACTCAATACATGCAGTGTACTGGTTAAAGTACACGACTTAAGCAACCTGAGTTGTACTTTGGCCATGAAGTCACTTAATGCCTGGCAATTACCTTATGTAAGATACTTAGTTTCTCTGAGCCTCAATTTTTTCATTGTAAAAGGAAAATAATATTATTACCCTAAGTGGATTATTGTGAGGATTAAATGGGATTATGCATTGTAGGGGATTTAGATAGTGGAGTGTTTCATACCTCTTATCTGTTATAATTAATGATTAAATGGTCATGGCCTTGCCCGATTTTCAATTCAAAACTGCATATAGGGTTAAATCAGCAACCAAACTACAGGGAGGAAATTAAGAATTTGGGAAACACCATTCCAAGAAATGACCTGCAGTGACTATCTATTAGACATCACCACCATCTCAATAGAATTTCTCTGCTACTTGACTGGAGTGAGCCTTACAGCTTCTTTTTAAAGGTCATGTGCTTTTTCTTTAACAAAAATGTTGACAATGAAAAAAGGACAATTGGCTAGAAGTAGGCAGTGTTTAAAGTTGGCTGAATGCCTTGTTTTAAAGTGAAAAAAGAAACCAAGCTGTAAACATTAGACTAGTACAAGCTTACAGAACGATTTCATAAAAGAGAGAAAGGCAGTTGCAAAGTGGGATAAATGTTTTTATGGTTGAATATAAGACATATATTAAGCTCTAAATGATCTTTGTTTCTATTAATTTTCCCAGTGCAAGCAGGATTCTTGGTTCCTAGGGAATAGTAGTGGATCCTTCTGCAGAATTGCTTTTGTGTTTGGAGGAGCCTTACAAGACTTATCATAAGCATACAAAGGGTGATTTTGCATTGGCCAGTTTAAATGACCAGTTTATGTTGGAGAAATAGTGGCCTATAAAAGGGGTTTGCAAGATTTGAAATCAAAAGCAAAGTTTAGATGTTTGATAACCACAAGTATGCCACAACTCCAGAGACTTCATTTCCATTATATGATAACATCCTCTTCTCCCATCCTTCCCCAACATCCAACCAACCACAACACGGCAAGAAACAAAACAAAACAAAATTCTTTTTATACTTTGGGAGGTTGGAAGCTCTGTGCTATGGGAGAATGTGTCCATAATCAAATAATTTGAAACAATTTCAAATTTTATTAATACTTTACTCAGGGGTAAAACTATAACTAGGACAAAAGTAATCTAGAAACTGAGTACTAGATAATAATTTTCGTGTTTTATTTATGAGAAAACAGTTATTTTTTCCCCCAGGTTTAGTTTACACACACACATACACATAAACACAAAATATTATACAAATACAATCCTTATACACACATATACGATCATTATGTTAAAATTATGTGTGTGTATAATGTCAATATTTATCAGTCGGCTTATGTTATAGTTTGCTTTGTGTAGAATTTTTAATATCAAACTCTCCATACATTCAGAAAATAAGGATTAAATGCCTCTGTCATTTCTGAAATGAATTGTAAAAGTCAGTTGTGCAACAATTGTTTTCTATTTGTGTTCACATTATCTAAATGATCTGAATTCTGACCCTTTCCCCAGAGAAGGAAGCAATTCAGATTCTATGCTAATTGAATCCTGTGAGTCTTATGAAATATCAGTTTTATTATAGGGATTGCTAGTCTCTGGGGCTTAACTAGGACCACCAAATATAAAATTCTGAACCACACATGTTTGAGGACTACTAATGTCTCAAGATGAGTTAAGTAAGAGCAGGCACTTAGGACCATTTAAGAAACTCCCAAAATTAATTACAAAATAGTGAGTTTTAAATGATACCCTAGAGACACAAAAGATCATCTGTGATTCCAAAGGTGCCAAATTTCCTTGGAAGCAGGGAATAGCTTATAACGTATTTAACCTGGTAAATACAGCATACAAGTAATAAAAACATACAAGAATATAAGTAAACTCACTTCCTTTTCCTAGGTACTAGTAATCTTCTATTGTTGTTCCTTCTCAGAAGGAAATATGCCACAAAGGAAGGATATTGACTTATAAAACATTTAATACTCTGCAATAATACCCTAGCTGGCAAACAGCTAAGATGGCTCTAATGCCTAATTCTTTAGACACTGTCTTAAACACGAGGGATATTTAAAAATATTAGACTCTGGAAAACATTAATTTCTTGTATGTTTCCAAAAATAAAATGAATGTTTAAAATGTGTATTTTAAATTATGTTTATTTTTAAAATCATGATATCTTTTTTAAAGCAGATACAATTCTATCTCCCATATTTAGCTGATTATTACTTTTGAGAGAAGAACTGGGCTCCAACATACCAGAATGAAATAAATTTACAACTTTATTAACCTAAAAAGCCTGAAATGGTTTAGAATATGGCTGTGTACCTATTTATTCCCAACTGGTATTTCATCTGATAATGTAAATAAGTGTTTGAAGGTACATGTAGGAATCCCATTGCTAGTAAGCATCAAAGTTTAAGCAAAAAGTCATTTTTAAACCCATGGGTCTGAATGGCTTTTATCCAAACCCCAGTGGTAAGAAGGATAGATGAAAGACTTCTGAAGACCAACACTGTAAGACTCTTGTTTCCTAATCTTAATTTCCAGGGGTTCGCTTTTTCTTCAGAGATTCTGCTTGTAAATATAAAAAAATCTATTTTCCTTGCTCAATTACTTTTATTCCCTTTTAATGGGAAAACAATAACATGTTTAATTCAGAAAACTACTTTTAAAGTGCTCCATTGGGAAACATTTTGTTAAGAAATATGTCTGAGGTCATAAGTTTATAGTGTGTGCAGCTATCCTATGTTGATTAAAAATTGTGTCTCTACACCTGCTTACATAAAATGATATGTATTCTTGTTGATATTTTGCAATCACTGCATGATATTATCATTCTCTTTTTGAAGGCTTTGGGTTTGAATATAATTGAGTCAAGTTACTTTAGGTACACACAGTACTGCAAATTACATCACTCAGGGCAAAATGTAAATTTGATTAAGTACTATCCTCTTCTCCAAATGCCAGAGTTCCACGAACAAGCATTGCTTTGCGTATGTTTTGCGCTCGCCTGTGTAGGCACAAAAACTTGATCCTTCCATATGTGCTCTGACATAAATATCATGTTGGCAAGAAGTTGTTGCTTGCATATTTTCATGGTCATCCTGAGGTCACCACAGCTTTTCATGTGGCTAATCTCCACATGATTTTAGAAATATTGCTAGCCCTAGTCTAAAATCTTTTGATTAGCCTTTTAATAAAATAAAATTATTTCACTGCAAAAAGGCATATCTTTTCAGAGCAAGGCTATAGCTACCCATCTAGAGCAGGATGTTTTGTTAGACTATTTTTTCATATGTAAATCCTTTTTTTTTCCTTCTATGAAGTATGAACATGACCTTTTGTTTCGTTTTGTAGAATCTGTGTCCTTCCGTCACTTTGGAAATAATAGGTGGTCAATAAATATTTGAATAAATGGATAAATACGTAAGATATAAGATAATTATATTTAAATGTGTGAATAATTTTGCCTTGACTTTTTCTGAATTCAAAATACTTTTCATAAATACGTTCTAACTTTACAATTAGTATCTGGAATCGCCAAGAGATTTGAGGGATTATCTTAGGTAGGTGAATACTGCTTTTCTAATACTGCTGTGAGTTGTGAAGCCTAAAATATGGAATTCCTACTTTCTCTAAGGAAACTGTATTAATAGTGAGTAAGTTTTTTCTTCTCACCGCTTAAGCACTTAAGAACTTCTGAGCATCTTAACACAGTCTGGCAAATGACATCAGTGCAACTAATCATAATACAGGAATGCCAGTGGTGCAGTCATGGTGGAGGGACACGCATGATCAAAATTTTAACCAGAAAGTGGGCCTGTAGTTGGCATGTTCTACAGAATAAGTGATCTAATTTATAAGAGTGAGTTCTAATCCAGCATTCACAAACCTCCCACATGTCAGCCACGGACTTTGTGTTGCTGGTGCGGTTCTTGTAATTTGAGGATGGGCAGCAAAGGCTTGGCGGTGGGGAGCCGCAGCGCTGTACCCACTCTCTCCGCAACTGCCTCCCTGCTTTCCTGTTCTTTTTTCTGGTTTAAATCTCTTCCTGATGTAAAATTGTTTTTCTTTCACTTTTAAAGAGTGAAGGAGCAATATAACTTTTTCTGGGTAAAGAATGCACTGCTGACATTTAGAAAAGAAAGGAAAGTTGCTGTGATTTTGCTGCTGTGAGCAGGGGATCAGGGATACGACTAGCATCTCTAGCCTCAGGAAGGACTGGGTGCATGTGCCCGTGAGACCTCCTGTCTGCAGGAGGGCTGCGTGATGTTCACCCACAGGGGATGCGTGAGCCATCATCACCACCTTCTCTATAATGCAGGCAAAAGATGAGAATGATGGGCTATTATCCATGCATCTGATTTTTAGTTATTTTTATTGTGAAAAAGATCATATATGCAAAAGCATGCATAAAATAATAAAAACAATTTTGGTACTGAGTACACAAGGTGAAGAAAGGGAACTCTACCAGTATCATGGCTTACCCCGCCCCCCCATGACATCTCACCCTTACAACCTCCATCCCAGAGGGAAATAGTCTCCTGATTTTCTCTTAAATATCCCTTTGCTTTTCCTAAGTTTTACCCTTTATGTAAATGTCCATAAACACATATTAATTTAAATTATGTTAACTATGTGGTTAAGTGTATTTTTTAACTTTTAAAAAATTTATTTATTTTTTAAAATTTATTTTATTGAAGTATAGTTGATTTACAATGTCATGTTAATTTCTGCTGTACAGCAAAGTGACTCAGTTTTACATATGTGCATTCTTTTTCATATTCTTTTTCATTATGGTTTATCACAGGATATTGAATATAGTTCCTTGTGCTATACAGTAGGTCATTATTGTTTATTCATTCCATATATAATAATTTGCATCTGCTAATCCAAAACTCCCAATCCTTCCCTCCCCCACTCCCCCTTTCCCTTGGTAACCACACATCTGTTCTCTATGTCTGTGAGTCTGTTTCTGTTTCATACGTAAGTTCATTTGTGTCATAATTTAGATTCCACATATAAGTGATATCATATGGTACTTGTCTTTTTCTGTCTGACTTACTTCACTTACTATGATAATTTCTAGGTCCATCCATGTTGCTACAAGTGGCATTATTTCATTCTTTTTTATGGCTGAGTAGTATTCCATTGTATATATGCACCACATCTTCTTTATCCATTTATTTTTAAATTTTTAAACTAGCAAAAAATAAAAATAATATCCAATGCTGGTTAAGATGGGAACAAATTAGAATTTATTGTACTGCAGCTGTGTTAAAATAGCTCTGCAGTTAAACTCTGTATGCCCTTACTTTCTTCCATCTCTCTTATGTTATCAAATGCACACAATTGTATTTTATGCATTTATTCCTTCTATTATACATTACTGAACATTATAAAATTTATCTACTTTCTTACAGCGTTTTATACAAAAAACCATATATGTGGTACTATATTTTATGGATATAAATCCATCGTAACAAAAAGCAATTTGGTAATAAATATTAAAAATCATAAAAACTTAAGGGCTTCCCTGGTGGTGCAGTGGTTGAGAGTCCGCCTGCCGATGCAGGGGACACGGGTTCGTGCCCCGGTCTGGGAAGATCCCACATGCCGCGGAGTGGCTGGGCCCGTGAGCCATGGCCGCTGAGCCTGAGCGTCCGGAGCCTGTGCTCCACAATGGGAGGGGCCACAGCAGTGAGAGGCCCACGTACCGCAAAAAAACAACAACTTTATATCCTTTGCACTATTAGTCCTACTTTGGAGAATTTATCCTAGATATATTTTTTTCCTAAAAAGAATTAAAGTTATATGATAAAGATCATCATTGCAGCATTATTTCTGATTTCTCAAAATTGAAAATAATATAAATGTTGAACATAGAAGCTGTTAAATAAACTGGGCCAGTTCTTCTCATTGGACTCTTTTCAGCAATTATACATAAAAGTATGAAGACCACATAAAAACATGAGAGTGCTTGTGATTTAGTATTAGGTGAAGACATAAAGCAAGATATACAACTTGTGCATTGTTATATAGAAAAACACACATGAAAAGACTAGTAGGTAAAATAAACAATCAAATTACTTTTTCATTTGGTTGTGGAATATCAGCCACTTTGGCCTTATTCATGAATTTTCTATAATGTTGTAGAAACTTCATGATTTAAATTTTAAGAAAAATAAAATAGACATAGAAAGTTGCCAATAGAAACTCTGAAAAAATTATGTCTGAACGACTAAATTAAAATTATTTTTAATTTTCTGAATGAAATAGGAACAGTGCTTCAAATATAGTTGACTCAAATATTGATTTGACTGTATAGTCATTAAAAGTATGATAATTTGGGCTTCCCTGGTGGCGCAGTGGTTGAGAGTCTGCCTGCCGATGCAGGGGACATGGGTTCGTGCCCCGGTCCCGTGAGCCATGGCCGCTGAGCCTGCGCATCCGGAGCCTGTGTTCCACAACGGGGGAGGCCACAGCAGAGATAGGCCCGCGTACAGCAAAAAAAAAAAAAAAAAAAAAAAAAAAAGTATGATAATTTACCTCTAAATTGGGAGTTTTAAATATTATTATTGGCTGCATAAAGATTTAACAGTTTCTCTGTATTTTAACAATCTTTTTAGGGAAACTAAAACTCTGTAGAGCAGGCTATAGCAGTTATAATCCATCAAGGTATCCTGCATACAGCATAAAATTTTGAAAAGTTAAGGAAAAGAGTAGTAAAGATCTTGTTTAAAACGTTAGCTGGAATAGAAGCTCTCCTAACTGATCATCATTTATCTCAGGGGTCCCCAAGCCCCAGGCCACGGACCCTGTAGCAGTCCGCGACCTGTTAGGAACTGGGCTGTGCAAAGGAAGTGAGCGGGGGGCCAGTGACGGAAGCTTCATCTGCCGCTCCCCATGGCTCACATTACCGCCTGAACCATCCCCCACCCCCTTCCCGGTCCATGGAAAATGAAACCAGTCCCTGGTGCCAAAAAGGTTGGGGACCGCTGATTTATCTGACTACCTAGAGGGACTAATGTGTTTCATTCCTTCTGTGAAATGTACGGACTGACATAATACTCTGTAGTATGTCCACACACACACTTTTCCTGCTGCTGGTTGAGTTGTGTGCTTACCAAGAGTGAATTGCTCCCAAACCTGTTTGTGACAGTTATATTTCTTGTCATTAAAAATTTAAATATTGGGCTTCCCTGGTAGCGCAGTGGTTGAGAGTCCGCCTGCCGATGCAGGGGACACGGGTTAGTGCCCGGGTCTGGGAAGATCCCACATGCCGCGGAGCGGCTGGGCCCGTGAGCCATGGCCACTGAGCCTGCGCGTTCGAAGCCTGTGTTCCGCAACGGGAGAGGCCACAACAGTGAGAGGCCCACGTACCACAAAAAAAAAAAAAAAATATATATATATATATATAATATTGTGCAAACCAATGAAATTGTATGAAAGGAATGAATTATTTGTAGTATTATGTTGAAATTCTTTGGAAAGACTAGTTTAAAAATGCTACTGTCTAATTAGGTGTGGTCATAACAATAGCAAAAGAAGGAAAACAATGAATTGTACAATCTAGAAGCATACTACATTAGATTGTTTCATGAGAGTCAAAGTTCTAATTCCATTCTAAAGTGGAATTTGTAGATGATACATCATGAGTGTGGTTTATGTAAGAATTGGAGTGGACTGGCATTCTCCTGGGAGCCTGAAAGGGGTGGTGGGCATCTTCCCTGCTATCTCTCTCCAGCTTATTCCAACAGTAATTTTCTTTAGAAGGTTATCCACACGTCTAGCACCCCAACTGTTACAGCTGCAACCTGAGGGCCTAGCCCCCAAATCACCTAGCTCTGGGACCTAATGGCACACAGCATTCCCAAGTCCCCAAGGACCACGGAAAACAAAGAGGCAATTCTATTTGGGCACAAAAGCACTCTCAGTGGCCATTCCCTCTGACTTAGCACAGAATGAGTAGGCCAAAATACCCAGCTCCGGATTTCTCCGATAGGCACTAGATTGCATATCCAACACCCTGACTTTCCTGGCTGCCGCCTGAAGGTTGGGCTTCCAACTAGCCTGCATTGGGGAGCTGAAGGAGCAGGCAACTAGTGATCTGGGAGGCTTAACAGGCTTGGGGACATTTCTCACAGCTTTAGGACACTCTTGGGTTTTGGCACCCCCTCATCTACTGGGAGTCTCTAAGAACAGAAACAGCAGCTTGGACAATCACAGAGGTTTGACAGGCAACCAGGAGCTTGGGCTGGGCATACTGATGAGGTGCATCTCCTATATGAGGTGTGCGTGTTGAGACTGGGAGAGGTGGCTTTTTTATCTAATGCACATAAACCAATACAAAGAGTGAAGAAAAATGAAAAAACAGAGGAATATATTCCAAACAAAAGGAAAAGATAAATCTCCAGAAACTGCCCTTGATGAAACAGAGATAAGTGATTTATCTGACAGATTTCAAAACAATGATCACAAAAATGGTCACCAGGGTCAGGAGAGCATGAACAAAGTGAAAATGTCAACAAAGAGGAAGAAAATACAAAGTACGAAACAGAAATCATAGAGGTAAAGAATACAAAAACTGAACTGAAAAATTCAATAGAGGGGTTCAACAGCAGGCTAGATCAAACAAAAGAAAGGATCAGCTGGACTAATTAGGAAAAAAGAGAGAAGACTCAAAGTTAGAAATGAAAGAGGAGACATTACAATGGATGTCTTAGAAACAAAAAGGATCACAAGGGACTGTTATGAACAATTATATACCAACAAATTGGATAACCTAGAAGAAATAGACAAATTTCTAAAAACATAGAACTTACCAAGACATAATCATGAATAAATAGAAAATCTGAATAGACCAGTTATGAATAAAGAGATTGAATTGGTAATCAAAAACCTCCCAACACAGCAAAGTGCAGGACCAGATGGCTTCACTGGTGAATTCTACCAAACATTTACAGAAGAATTAATACCAGTCCTTCTCAAACACTTCCCAAAAATTGAAGAGAAGGGAACACTTCCAAACTCATTTTATGAGGTCTGCATTACCTAGATAATAAAGCCAGACAAGGGTACTACAAGAATAGAAAATTGCAGGCCAATGACCCTGACAAACATAGGTGGAAAAATCTACACCAAAATATTAGCAAACTGAATTTAACAGTACATTAAAAGGATTATGCACCGTGATCCATTAGGATTTATTCTTGGGATACAAGCGTAGTTCAATACCCACAAATCAATAAATGTAATTCACCACAGGAACAAAATTAAGGATAAAAATCATAATCATCTCAGTAGATGCAGACAAAGCATTTGACAAAATTCAACATATTTTCATGAAAAAAACTCTCAACAAATTAAGTATAGATGGAATGTACCGCAACATAATAAAGGCTGTATATGACAAGCCCACAGCTAACAAACACCATACTCAACAGTGAAAAGCTGAAAGCTTTTACCCTAAGATCAGGAACAAGACAAAAATGACCACTCTTGACACTTCTATTCAACATAGTACTGGAAGCCCTATCCAGAGCAAGTAGGCAAGAAAATGAATTAAAAGCAGCCAAATCACAAAGGAAGAAGTAAAACTGTTTCTGCTTACAGATGATATGATCATATATGTAGAAAACCTAAAAACTATTAGGACTAATAAACTAATCAGTAAAGTTGCAAGATACAAAATCAATATACGAAGTCCATTTGTATCCTATACACTAACAAGGGACTATCAGAAAGGGACTTTAAGAAAACAATCCCATTTACAATAGCATCAAAAAGAGTAAAAGACTTAAGAATAAATTTAACCAAGGAGATAAAAGATCTGAACACTGAAAACTGTAAAACATTGATGAAAGAAATTGAAAAAGACGCAAATAAATGGAAAGAGAGTCTATGTTAACAGATTGGAAGAATGAATATTGTAAAAATGTCTATACTACCCAAAGCGATCTACAGATCGAGTATAATCTGTATCAAAATTCCAATGGCATTTTTCAGAGAAACAAATAAAAAAAATTCTAAAATTTGTATGGAACCACACAGATCCCAGATAACCAAAGCAATTTGAGCCGGAAGAACAAAGACTGAGGCATCGTACTTCCTGATTTCAAACTATGTTACAGAGCTATGGTAATCAAAACAGTATAGGATTGGCATTAAAAACAGACACATTGATCAATGAAACAGAATAGAGGTCCCAGATAAACCCACGCATATATGGTCAATTAATTTTTGACAAAAGTGCCAAAAATACACAATGGGGAAGGGATAGTCTTTTTTAAAAATGATGTTGGGAAACTGAATATACACATGCAAATCTACTAAATTGAACCCCTATCTTACATGATACATATAAATCAACTCAAAATGGATCCTGACCTGAACATAAGACCTGAAACCATTACAACTCCTAGAAAAAACATAAGGGATAAGCTCCTTGAAATTGGTCTTGGCAGTGATTTTTTGGATTTTACACCACAAACAAATGAGATAAAAAGAAACAAGTGGGACTATGTCAAACTAAAAAGCTCTGCACAGCAAAGGAAGCCATCAACAAAATGAAATGGCAATCTATGGAATGGGTGAAAATTTTTGCAAACCACATATCCAATAAGGGATTAGTATTCAAAATATACAAGGAACTAATACAAATGACCCAATTAAAAATGGGCAAAGTATCCAAATAGACAATTTTCCAAAGAAGACATACATATGGCCAACAGGTACATGTAAAGATGCTCAACATCACTAATCATCAGGGAAATTCAAATCAAAACCATAATGAGATATGATCTCACATCTGTTAGGATGGCTATTATAAAAAAGACAAAGGATAACAAGTGGTTGCCAGGATGTGGAGAAAAGGGAACCGTTGTATACTGTCAGTGGGAATGTAAATTGGTACAGTCATTATGGAGGTTCCTCAAAAAATTAAAAGTAGAACTACCATATGATCCAGCAATCCCCCTTCTGGGTATATATCCAAAGGAAAGGCAATCACTATCTTGAAGACACATCTGCACTCCCATTTTCATTGAAGCAGTATTCACGATAGCTAAGACATGGAAACAGCCTAAGTGTCTATTGATGGATAGATGGATAAAGAAAATGTAATATATATATATATATTTATATGTATATGTATATATACATATAAATATATATATAGAAATTTCAGCCTAATAAAAGAAAGAAATCTTGCCATCTGTGACAACATAGATGAACCTGGATGGCATTATGCTATGTGAAATAAGGCAGGTGGAAAAATAAATACTGCATGGTATCACATACGTGGAATCTAAAAAACAAAACAAAACAAAACAAATCGAACTCACAGAAACAGAGTAATTTTGTGGTTGCCAGGGGCTAGGGATGGGGAAAATGGGGAGAGGTTGATAGTAGAAGGGTACAAACTTTTAGTTATAAGTAAGTTCTGAGAATCTAATGTATAGCATGGTGACTGTAGTTAGTACTGTATTGTATAATTGAAATTTGCTGAGAGAATAGATCTTAAACATTCTCGCACACACAAAAAAGGTGACTATTTGTGGTGACAGATGTGTTAATTAACTTGATTGTGGGCATTTTTTCACAATATATATGTATAGTTGACCCTTGAACAATCTATGGGTTAGGGACACCGACCCCCTTGTAGTTGAAAATCTGTGTATAACTTTACAGTCGGCCCTCTGTATCTGCACTTCTGTATCCTCAGATTCAACCACCTGTGATTATAGTAGTACTGTAGTGTGAATTTATTTTTTAAAAATCCATTTATAAGTGAATGCACACAGTTTAAACCCATGTTGTTCAAGGGTTAACTGTGTATCAAATCATTACTTTGTACACTTTAAATATATTATAATTATATTTATCAATAAAATTGGGGAAAATGGTCAGGAGTGAAAAAAAAATAAAGTCACTGAAAAAGCTTTAAAAATTGTTAATGTAATTTGCTTACTACCCAGGTACCATGAGTATGACAACACAGCAAACATATTGTAAATGTTATTTTCTATCTATAGCTGTTAGGCCGACTAGGTACATTGCACTGCCTATTTGGTTTGGCTTTGGAGTGCCCTTTACCTGTGTAAGAGGCATAATCTGAGAAAAAAAAGAGAAAGTCAGCTGTTTCTAATGAAGTAGATTTGAATAGACTGTAGCAGCGCAGAAAGGTGTCTCTTGAAAGGAGGTGGAAGATGTAATCAGTGATGAATATTTGTCACTAAAGGTGAGGAAGAACATGAAGGAAAAAGCCATAAAATCAGTACCAGAAAAGTGTGTGAATGTTTTGAAATATAAAGGTCAGTATCAAATTTGTAACTTCTAGAAAAATGGCTGTGGGAAGAGTTTGGAAAGAGGCCCACAGGTGAAGGCGGGAGAATAAGGAATGTAGAAGAACACAGTAATAATAGAGAGCAGTGCTTGGGCAGAGTGATGGGGGAGAGTATTGCCTGGAGGAAGATCATTTAGATGTGGTAAATAAAAAGTTACATGAATAACTACCTAAAGAAGGTCTGTATAGTGGACTTTGTAATAATTACATAGCGATGGTGATCATAAAAGGCACATTTGATGAGTTTAAATCCCAATTACATAGTACTCTCCAACAGCTTTAAATTACAGAGAAATGTTCTTCACACTAGAGAAAATGTAAAGGTTAGAGGATTCCAAGAAGGGGAGAAAGATTAGGGTTGATGACAAGAAGGCCAGAATTAAAGACTGCGTGTTCATTACAAATTCAACCATGGTCCAAAGGAATTTTTTATTTTATTATTTTTTTAATTTTTATTTTATTCTTAAAATTTATTATATCGAAGTATAGTTGATTTGCAGTGTTGTGTTAATTTCCATTATGGTTTATCACAGGATATTGAATATAGTTTCCTGTGCTATACAATAGGACCTTGTTGCTTATCCATTCTATATATAATAGTTTTCAGTTGCTAATCCCAAACTCCCAGTGCATCCCTCCCCCACTCTCCTTCCCCCTTGGCAACCACAAGTCAGTTCTCTATGTCTGTAAGTCTGTTTCTGTTTCATAGGTAAGTTCATTCATGTCATATTTTAGATTCCATGTATAAGTGATATCATATGGTATTTGTCTTTCTTTTTCTGACTGACTTCACTTAGTATGGTAATCTCTAGGTCCATCCACATTGCTGCGGATGGCATTATTTCATTCTTTTTATGGCTGAGTAGTATTCCATTTTATACATGTACCTCATATTCTTTATCCATTCATCTGTCAATGGACATTTAGGTTGTTTTCATGTCTTGGCTAATGTGAATAATGCTGCAATGAACACTGGGCTGCATTAATCTTTCCAAATTATAGTTTTGTCTCGATATATGCCCAGGAGTGGGATTGCAGGATCATATGGCAACTCTGTTTTTAATTTTTTGAGGAACCTCCATACTGTTTTCTATAGTGGCTGCACCAATTTATATTCCCATCAACAGTGTAGGAGGGTTCCCTTTTCTCCACATCCTCTCCAGCATTTGTTATTTGTAGACTTTTTAATGATGGCCATTCTGATGGGTGTGAGGTGGTACCTCACTGTAGTTTTGATTTACATTTCTCTAATAATTAGCCATGTTGAGCATCTTTTCCTGTGCCTGTTGGCCATCTGTATCTCTTCTTTGGAGAAATGTCTATTTAGTTCTTCTGCCCATTTTTCGATTGGGTTGTTTGTTTTTTTTGTTGTTGAGTTGTATGTGCTGTTTGTATATTTTGGAAATTAAGCCCCCCCAAGGCATTTTTAAACTGTTCTATGATGATTGTGGCAGACCATTAGGAATAGGAGACTTGAGATTGTATTGTGGTTGAGTAAATGATACACACTCGCACATACATGTAAATATATGTGTATATATGTTGTGCGTGAGAGAGACAGGGAGAATATATATATGTCAAGAAATAATCTAAGCCTGATGTGTGATTGCAAATACAGTGTGTCAGACCTGCAGTGTCTGAGTGGGAATTAACTTTAGAGATCATGTCATCCGACTTTTTGTGTCATGATACATGAACCCCCTCCTCAACATTTTACCAAGATTGTGGTCTAACCACTGCTTAGAGTTAATCAGTGAAACTGAACCCATTGGATTTACAAGGCAGTCCTTTCTACTGTTTATAAACAAGTGAGTAAATCTACGGGGAAACACATTTCTCTCTGTCCTTGTGAGATTCACCACCATAGCTCATCATTTTGGCTTCTTAAGCCATGGGGCAGAAAACCATGTAACTTTTGTCTAGTTCAGTGCTGTCTGATACAGTAGCCACTGGGCACATGGACCTCTTGAGCACTTGAAGGGCTGTGCGTCCCAAACTGAGATGTGCTGTACACCCCAGATTTTGAAGACTTAGTGTAAACAAAAGAATATAAAATATTTCATTAATAATTTGATATTGATTATATGTTGAAATAATAGTATTTTGGGTATATTGGGTTCAATAAAATACATTACTTTTTAAAAAATGTGGCAACTAGAAAACTTTCAAATTACATAAAAACAGAATTATATGCTCACATTATATTTCTGTTGGACATTGCTAGTCTATATCATATTTACAGCCAGTTCTTTTATTTGCATATTCTCTTTTTCCTGCGTAAGCTCTAGATTTCATCAGATAATATGATTAACACAAAATCCAAACTTCCAAGTTAATTTCTAGCCAAAGACTTTAACGGCCCTACAGCTACTCTCCAATAGATTGTATTATTTAAGTTGGTGTTTCCCAAACTCACAGGATCATCAGATGACCTGAGGTATTTGCTGAAGTAATGCTATCTGAGCCTCTTCTAAGACTACTGAATCAGCTTCTCCTGGGGGCTTCTCCTTTGTTGGCCATGATGGCAAACCCTGCAGTAGGAAGAAGTTTCCACAATGGTTTTTCATTTCTGTAGGACAAAATGTGAACTTTTTGAAACCTTTCTCAATCCAGTTAAGTCCTATCTTTGCATGATTGTCTCCTCCTCTCCACCTCATTCACACTGTCTTCCAGCTACGCTGACCTACGTGTTACAGTGTTTCCTGCCTTGGGTTTATGTCTGTTCTTCCACTTACCTGAAATGCTTCCTCCCGACCCTGCCAAGCCTGATGTGCTGTCCTTACCTTTCACTGCTGGCCCCTGTGAAAAGCTTTACTTTCTTCTCACTCCAGGCAGAGATAAGTACTTTCTACTTTGTTTTCCTACTACAAGGGTGTGCAACCCAAGCCACACATTTGAATCACCTGGGAACTTCAAAAACCTCCTGATGCTTAGGTCAAATCCCTAAAATTTTCACTTACTTGATCTAAGAGAGGTCATGGAGATTGGACTATTTCTTCTAAATCTCCTCAGGATGCCTCTGTTGAGAGTCACATTTGGTGGTTTGAGCTTTACCACACGTTGTAATTATTTGTTCACATATGTCTCCTCATTTTAAACTGAGCACCTGGATAATGTGGACATCTTATTTTCTTTGTATCACAGATACTGGGTATGAAAAAAATGCTCAAATACTTTTTGAATGAATAGTTTAATGAATAGATGAGGGAGGTGACAAAAAGTAGCATGTGAAGGAAATCATTTAAATCTATTTCAAAAACCTTAGGAGAGATACTTCTCTAATTTCATATGCTGATAATCTGGAATACGCTTGCAAAATTGGAAAATGGGCTTAATTGTAGGATTAATTTATTTACCAAAAGCCAGATAATTGGATATGCAAATTGAAAGTTACTTTTGCATAATCAGAAAAAGTATAACTGAAGTTAAGTGGACAAATGAGAAGGATTTTGACTAGGAATATAAAAAAATATTAAGAGCAGTGTTGGAAGGACAAATAAAAAGCCTATAATCTCTACTGTCAGAGTACCATGAATAATACAGTATTTAACATGAATATGAAGAAAACAGTAAAAAGGGAGGGAGGAAAAGCTTTTTAAAAAGAGAATATTTATATTAGAAAAATAAACAAGGAATGTTAAGAAAAATTCATTTGAAACAAAAATAGCAAAAATAAAAGTATAAATAATAAGCCTGTGTAGACCTTGGCTAATATGGAAATGAGAGAATCAAGGCACATCCATAGATGTTTTAGAGTTCTATGTTGTTGAAGAGAATGAAGATCAATGGTGGCCGATTGGGGGAGTTAAAAAAGCCTACTATGACAAAACTTAAAGATAAAATAGTTGAAAATATTTTGAAAGCCAGTGTAGATATGAAACAGAGGAAATAATTGAGTTAGGTAGAGGTTTTGCAGAAATTGAAAGCATAAATTACAGCTAAGGAACTGGGAAATGCATATAAGGATTTAGTCACGTTGTCTAATTCTACCAGATTTTTGAGATTTCTCCAGCAAATGTCAGTTAATAGGAATTGAGGTATGAAGCAAAGGCATGCCATAATGAGCACTGGAAAACATTGGAAGAAGTCCCAGACTATGTCAGAGAAATGTGGAAGGTCTCTTACTAAGCCTAGAGTAGGAAAAGGTTTTAAAGCTAGCCCCCTGCTCACCCCTCCAAAATCTCTGTGAATATAAGAGTATTAGACAAGCTCATCACATAAAGTCATTGCTTTGGAATCTTAAAGCTGGAGGATACCACTGAGATATCAATTTAGCAATTTTACAGATAGGATCACCATCAACAGTTGGTGACAGAACCAGGATTTGAAACCAGTCTCACTAATAACAGCCTAGTTCTCAAATAAGCAATGGTAAGTGAACATTTAACTGACATAACAATATTTAGATGCTAAGTGAAGACATCTGGAAAGCATATATAAAAATAGAGGAGTGTGCCAACACTCTCCATGACTATATGTATGATCGCCACAACCATGATAAGCATGAGAGAAACCAATGGCGTCAAGAAGAAAGTCATATCACATCTGAGGGCAGAACACGTAAAATGATTTTGCAATGCTAATCATGAGTCTCTCTCCCTCTCTCTGCTTTGTTTTTGTTTTACCTGTTTGGTGGTTAATGGAATATGACTAATGAGAAAAGAAGGCAAACTCTGGTCATGTAAAGGGCTCTAAGAAACCCTTAGGATTACACTAAAGGTTTAGATGAAAAGACAAATAATTAGTGAATTTCTGTCCAGATAATGAATATTGAAAGTGTCAGGAAGTATCACGGTTGTTCTTCACATTGGTATCCTTAGGAACTTTAAAAGAAAAATTCCGAAGTCCATGGCCCATCTTAGACCAAATAAGTCAAAATTTTAGGGTTTTCACCTGTACATCAGTAGTTTTTGAAAGTTCCCAGGTGACTCAAATGTGTAACTAGGGTTGAATACCACTGATACAAGTTTCTTAAACTTCTATTTTCTTTTTTTTAAAACTAATTTTTATTGGAGTATAGTTACTTTATAAATTTGTGTTAGTTTCTACTATACAGCAAAGTGAATCAGCTATATGTATACATATACCTCCTCTTTTTTGGATTTCCTTCCCATTTAGGTCACCACAGAACATCAAGTAGAGTTCCCTGTGCTATACAGTAGGTTCTCATTAGTTATCTATTTTATACATAGTATCAACAGTGTATATATGTCAATCCCAATCTCCCAATTCCTCCCACCCCTCCCATCTCCATTGGTATCCATATGTACCTCTGTGTCTCTACTTCTGTTTTGCAAGTAAGATCATCTATACCATTTTCTAGATTCCACGTATATGTATTAATATATGATATTTATTTTTCTTTTTCTGACTTACTTCACTCTGTATGACAGTCTCTAGGTCCATCCACATCTCTACAAATGACCCAATTTTGTTCCTTTTTATGGCTGAGTAATATTCCATTGTATATATGTACCACATCGTCTTTATCCATTCCTCTGTTGATGGACATTTAGGTAGCTTCCATGTCCCGGCTATTGTAAATAGTGCTGTAGTGAATACTGGGGTGCATGTGTCTTTTTGAACTATGGTTTTCTCAATGAAATTAGTAAAGTCTCAGGATACAAAATTAATACACAGAAATCTCTTGCATTCCTATATACTAACAATGAAAGATCAGAAAGAAAAATTGAGGAAACAATCCCATTTACCATTGCAACAAAAATAATAAAAATACCTAGGAATAAACCTACCTAAGGAGACAAAAGACCTGTATGCAGAAAACTATAAGGTACAGATGAAAGAAATCAAAGACAACACAAACAGATGGAGGGATGTACCATGTTCTTGGAATGGAAGAATCAATATTGTGAAAATGAATATACTACCCTAAGCAATCTACAGATTCAGTACCAATGGCATTTTTCACAGAACTGGAACAAAAAATTTTACAATTTGTATGGAAACACAAAAGACCCTGAATAGTGAAAGCAATCTTGAGAAAGAAAAACAGAGATGGAGGAATCAGGCCCCCTGACTTCAGACTATACTACAAACCTACATTAATCAAGACAGTATGGTATTGGCACAAAAACAGAAATAGAGATCAATGGAACAGGATAGAAAGCCCAGAGATAAACCCATGCTCATATGGTCACCTCATCTTTGATAAAGGAGACAAGAATATACAATGGAGAAAAGACAGTCTCTTCAATAAGTGGTGCTGGGAAAACCGGACAGCTACATATAAAAGAATGAAATTAGAACACTCCCTAACACCATACACAAAAATAGACTTAAAGTGGATTAAAGACCTAAGTGTAAGGCCAGACACTATAAAACTATTAGGGGAAAACACAGGCAGAACACTTTTTGACATAAATCACAGCAAGATCTTTTTTGACCCACCTCCTAGAGTAATGAGAATAAAAACAAAACAAAACAAAACAAAACAAATGGGACCTAATTAAACTTGAAAGCTTTTGCACAGCAAAGGAAACCATAAACCATAAAAAAGACAACCCTCAGAATGGGAGAAAATATTTGCAATGAAGCAACTGACAAAAGATTGATCTCCAAAATATATAAACAGCTCATGCAGCTCAATATCAAGAAAACAAACAACCCAATCAAAAAGTGAGTGGAAGACCTAAATAGACATTTCTCCGAAGACGGCATACAGATGGCCAACAAAAATGAAAAGGTGCTCAACCTCTGAAAGTTATTAAAACACAGTGCCACATCATTTTCTAGAACAGTTTATCAGTTTTTATTCCCATCATCAGTGAACAAAAATATCCGTAATTTCACTATATGCTCATCACATTAAAAATATGGTTTAAATTCTTCCCAATATTATGGATGATAATAGTATTATAAGGTACATTTCTCTGATGATTAATGCAAATGAACATTTTTCCTGTTTATTGGCAGTTGTCATGTCTTCCTTTGCATATTTTTAGTTCATGATCTTTGCTTACTTGTGAAATCATTTCAAGGAAGTTAAAAGAGCATTCGAGAAATGTAATTCCACTTTAATTTATACACTTACAGTTATAACTTTCTAGTAAATCCAACAGCCACAAATTGCAGTCTCTACCCTGGTGAAGTCCTCTGTGGGAATCTTTGTAGTTCCTTTTGTATACATTAGCATTCAAGAGCTATGAATTACTCCAATTTAATTCAATGCAATTAGATAGAACTTTTCCCTTAAATGCAAGCTACACAAATCAGATTAATCTGAATAGTCTAGAAATGTAGGCAACCAGGGATAGTTATTCAGCCATGTGGTAATGTCAGTCATGTGAAATAGCTTTAGTGAAAAGATGAAATGCCACGAAATTCCTGGAGCATACACAGAGGGGGCTTTTGAAGAGGTTCTTCTGGGTTTTTTGCAGACTTTGCAGTTGCTTATATTTCAGACTTTTTAAAGAATGGATTGGGGTTGATAACCACTAGCCATTTAGCAAATAGTGTAAGGCAAGATATATATTAGACGGTTGAAAGTTGGGGAGGCTGAGGACCCCAAAGAAATGGAAGACCTAGTAGTGAGTGAGTGACAAAAGATAACTAGGGCTACTACCTTTTCTAGTGGAGGAAGCACAAAATTCAGGCCTTCTGTCTAAGACTGGTTACTGGTTGCATTCAACTGTATTCTCCTAGTGTGTAGTTCTGGAGAGCAAATGAGTTAAATGGGAGTAGAAAGGAGGTTACGATTGCAGAATGAAGGCCTGTACCACTCACATGCTTCTTAATTTCTGAAAAGTTTAGAATGATTTGTGACAACAAGAAAAATCTTAAAGCAAAATACACATCTACAAAATAAGAGCCTAAATTAATATTAATTAATGTCATTACTTAAAAAATAATCTCCTAATGCTTACATTCTTACTGTCATTAGATATCAAGCCAGACAAAAGGATCATTTTGTCTTCAGCATAGTCTGAGTCTAATTTTGCATTTTACTTCACTGATAGTTTTTCTTACAAAGTGTTTTATTAGTCAGTCTTTGATTTTTCTCTTAATAGAGTCTCCACTTCAGCTATCAATTTCAACTTCTATTAGATCACTAGTCAAAGTTTAAAATCCAACCTCTTTTCCCAGAATAAATCATGCAGTATAGCAATGTACAGTAAAAGCGGTAATGAGGAACGGGAGTTAAAAAAGAAGACTGGATGACGAAGATGGATTTTGAACTGCTGAACTCAGCCAGATTCTAGCAGCCCATGCAAAATCTTTCAAAACACATGCACAAACTATAAATTAAAATAAAATAAAACCTGGTTTCCCCTGGTGGCGCAGTGGTTGAGAGTCCGCCTGCCGATGCAGGGGACACGGGTTCGTGCCCTGGTCTGGGAAGATCCCACATGCCGCGGAGCAGCTGGGCCCGTGAGCCATGGCCGCTGAGCCTGCGCGTCCGGAGCCTGTGCTCTGCAACGGGAGAGGCCACAACAGTGAGAGGCCCGCGTACCAAAAAAATAGTAAATAAAAATAATAAATAAATAAATAAAATAAAATAAAACCAAACAAAAGGTTTTTTACTAGTGGCAATGTTAAAACAGTGGGTTAATTATCTTGTGAAAACACAGAGACTTTTTTTGATAGGGTCTGATTTGAGTTTCATTTCTCTCCAATTTCACACATGGTTTGAATTAACATCTCTAGTTCTTGGAAAAAAAATATTACATTTTAAAATTGCACTTAAACTACATATTTTCCACAAATAGATTGGTAATGGCCATCTTGAGGAATATTTTTCTAAAGATAGTTTTACTATCACTACCTCACACGATGTGAAATCTAGTTAATAGGGCAGACAGTTCAAATCCAACTTCAGTGGTTAAGGGCATAGTCCTGTCTAAGGGTATAGGTTCAAATGTATAATTTTGTCTCCTATATTTCCAGATTCTCCATGTAGAATTAGTACTGTGAGCAAGGAACACATAAGGATGCTTATGTCCTCAGCACCAAGTTTGCTCTCTGCTCACCTGGGTACCAGATGGTTCCCACCTACTACTAGAAGCAGGACCTCCTTACATCTTCATCTTAGTTGACTAAATTCTCAATACCATGATCTATGTCTTTAGTACCAAAATCTTTCTTGGTCACTGTCTCTGCTGCCTTTTTGTCTGTGATCATGTGTTCTGTTCTTGGCAAATGAACAAGATTGTGTTTTCTGCTTTTGAACTAACCTCTCTTGTTGTTGCCCTCTTTTCTGAATCTGTGTCCCCACAAGTCTTTCCTTAGAACAGCGAATGCCTGACTGTGGGCTCATGTTTAGATCTAATCCTGGAAGTCTACTTCTCCTCCCATTCTGACTTATCCTGCTCACGAGCCACTTCTCCTTTGTTAGGAAGGAAGATTGGGCTTTCATTCTCTGCTTGGAGGAGATCTCATTTTATGTACACTGGTCACCTAAGTTGAGGTAAATTTATGTGATAGAGGTCACTTGGGCACAGAATGGGTGGAATAAACACAACAACGAATTATTCTTCTCCTTGGAAAGTAATACCTGTAGCAAACCAACTATTCACTTAGTCAGTAGATATTTATGGAAAACATAGTTTTGTCACATAATTAGGAATCCAGGGTATAGAGGCTTTTGGAATCAAATTTTGAGATTGTGTGTCTCATCTTCCTAGAGAAAACAGAGTTAATGTCATTAGTATTGGTAGACTTTTAAAAAATTATTCCTTTACATAAGGGCAAAACTTAGATGGTAAGATAACTTTTACTAAGGAGTCTCAGAACTTGTACGTTTTGAGGGTGGACACATGACAGAGTCATATCATTCAGTGATATGTAAGGGCAAACGCTAAACGTGCACACCCAGTTTGGTTTGGCAGGTGGCAATGGGTGAAGTATCTTGGAAATGGGAGTGCTAATGAAATCAGCACTGGGTAGGGTTGTGTGTCATCTGTATAGCACAGTTCTCTTGGAGATGCATATTACACAGTAAAAACAATTCTTTCATTTTCTTCAAATCTCTTACCTGTCTCTGGCCATAGATTTCTCCAGCTGAGAATCATAGAACTGTTGAGCAGTTATCGCAGTCTATGTGATGTCAGAGGGCTTGTTCATCATTCTCTCTCTATCCTGGACCATTATCTTGAAACTGTTTTTGATACCTAGCATGATATTCTTTCTTATGCTTCTTTGTGACAGATCCTACTATAGGTAACCCATCTAGAATAGTCTAGTAGATAGCTGGGTTGGTTAACAGTATTTGCTGTGTGGTAAATTCTCACTAGTTGAGAGTATATAGTCAAGTGCCCTGTACTGGCTCTCGTTTGCCTCTGAGTGTAAAGCACAGGAGAATAAAAAGTGAATTGTAAGCACATAAAGACAAGTATTTCAGAGATAAAGTATTATGACGACATAATTGGCCAGGACATGTTAAACAGGGTACACAGGACCCCACTCTGTGTATTAGCCTTGTGATTTTCCACCGTCAATAACACCCTGCTCTGTAAAATGGTCCACACTGTATTACGGCCACCCTCTGGTCAAGAGGCAGAACCAGAAGTTGCATACATCTTATAGAACTTCTGAGATACAGGCTTCTATCTTAATCACTTTCTATTTAAACTTGGAGAAGGTCACGTGCACATATGTTATGATAGCTTGTAAAAACACAAAATAAGATTCCGTTATCTAGGAATCTTGTTATCTAGGAAGCCGTTCAGTTGCCTCAGGATGAAAATGTCTTTGAAAGGAAATGTCTTTTTCCCATGAGACCCATTGATTAACGGTTCAGTCCATTCCTTCAGAGAGCTGTTGTAAGAATTAAAAAGATGGTACAATGCAAACTATTATATACATGTATAGCTGAATCACTTTGCTATACACCAGAAATGAACACAACATTGTAAATCAACTGTACTTCAATAAAATAAAATTTTAAAAAAGATGGTACATGTAAAGGTGTTAGCACTTTGCCTTACTCATACTGAGAGCTAAATAAGTATTAACTGTTATAATTTATCTAACTTTATCCTCATGCACAACAAACTATAAGTGGACTATATTATTAGATTGAATTAAGTATTAGAAAAATGGTACTTGGACAAATTCATTAACTTGTCCTTAGTCACATTGTTAGTAAGAAGAGGTTTGGATTTTGAAGCCAGAAATACCCAATTTATAAGCCAATATTTTTTCTCATTCTCTGTGTAGATACCGTACTGTGTTGCTTCAAGTCCATTGATAGAAAGCTGTAGTGTGGGCTGTTTGAGCACTAGATTTGCCCCCATTGCTCTTACAGTATTGTTTCTATGGGAAACACATAGAGATTAGCCTTTCAGTCTGATTTGGGTGGTTTTAACTGTCTTCAATATGTAGGTAAATCCAAAGCAAATTACGGGTGTATCTCTCTTTACTGCTCTCTGCTGTTTATATACAATATTAACATCTTATGAAAACTCCTGGTTATGACTGTGATATGGGGCCTGTCACTCAGGCCCCAAATCTTTGAAGTTCCTTTCGGTTTTTTTCCTCTCCTTCGTGCATATGTACCTGGGTCTGTTTTTGGACTTACTAGTGGTTTCAATGAATGCCAGAAAAAGGTTGACTTTCATAATCAGTATAACCTGCTCTGTAAAATGGTCCACATGTGGATTTAAGTGGGCTTCTTCCTAAGCATGTGTGTGTCCCTAGGAGGGCAATCTTAATTTGTTCTTTCCACTTTTAGGGATCTTAGTAGGAGATCCATCTCGTGAACTTGGGTCTTCTTCTTTCTTTCTCATTTATACATTCCTTTATTTTCTATATACACTTCCTAGGCAACTTTATCCGTATTATGTGTTAACTACAATTTAGAAACTCAGAACTCAAAAGTTTATATCTTTAGTGACATCCAGGTAGAGATGACCAATAGGAACTTGATGTATGAGCTCCAAGTTCATATCCAGGTACCTACTGCACATCCTCACCTGCATGTCCCACATTTTAGACTCAGCAGGTCTGAACCTGAACTCATCATTACACCCCTAAATCTGTCACATGTTTAGTCTTGCCCATCTCAGAAAATGGCCCATCCCTGACCTACTTGCCCAAGAGTTGGAACTTTTGTCATCCTCTACTTCTCTCTCATCCATTTCCCAGGTCTAATTAGTTATCAAGTCATATAAAGACTTCCTCCAAAGCTCCTCTTGATTGTGTCCCTTGTCTTCATTTTCACCAGCCCTCCCTTATCTCAGGCCCTTGCCACTTCCTGCCCTTGTTGCTCAAAGATCTTCCAGAATGATTGTTTTTGTCACCACTGCCAGAACGATCTTTCTAGAGCACAAAACAGATCATGTCATATCCCCATCAAAAAATCTTCCGATGGTTTCCTACAGCTTTAAATAGAAAACTCAACCTCCTTAGCTCAGCATCCAGGGCCTTTGCAATTGGCTTCTATTTCCATATCTTTTGTCTCCAGGCAGAATGATCAGTCCCTATCTTAGGGCCTCACACCTCCATTATTTTCATGGTCAATTTTAATCTGCCTCAAATGACCTTCTCTTATTTCTTCTAAATAGAAAATGCCTACAAACACCTCAAAGTTCTACACAAGTGTCTCCACCTCCAGAAAACGTCTTTGATGTGGCTTACCCAGTCTCTAAAAATAGTAATCATAATAACTGACATTTATTGAGAAGTAATATGTGCCAGGCCATGTTCTAGGCATGTTACATGTCTGAACCCACTTAGTCCTCGTAATTACCCTATGAGATGAACGTGTTCCTAGCAGAGCTAAGGCACACAGCTAGTATAGTGGAGGAACTGAGAATTTGCCTGCTCATTAAACAAAATGCTACTCACCATACTTCCCGTAGTACTCATAGGTGCTTAGCAAATATTTGTGGAATGAATAAATTAACAAATGTTCTTGCAACTGAGTATCGTTATGGGAAGGATTTACACAGCCATCACGCTTTACAATGCTACCTCCATGCCACTGACACCAGAATGAATGGTAAGCCAAGTAATTCCATGAAGTCAAGGAGTGATGGAGGAACCCAATGAGTATTTATTGAGTGAATTAATTGGAAAATATGAATCTACCCTGAAGTACGTGTTCCAGAATTGTGGTCTAATGGAAAAGACATTTAACAGCATCAAGGGGTTTCCTGGGAGACAAGTTGGATGACCAGTATCCTAACTAATTCATGACTGTCAAACTTCAGCTTAGAGCAGGCACTCCTAAGTGTATCACATATCCCCTTCTCCAGCTTATAGTAGCTGGAGTAACTACCTGGTCACAATCCTTTCCGTTCATTGGAGACCAAACAAGCTCAAAATGTGAAGCGGCTAAGTGCAGGGGAGCAGGGGACTTGAGAGGTGGTCCTTGGGAAAGAGCTATGAACAGGTGGTTAAGCATTCTGCGTCCTAGCCCTAGCTTTGGTGCCACCTCCTATCGTGAGCGTGGAAAGACATGTTAACCTTTCTGAGGTCTGGACTTACAGAGTTGTCTAGGCCTTCACTGGCTTCACTGTTTCAATGACTGAATATCCTTGTATGAAAAATCTCTGACCTTGTCTTTGGTTCCCTGCTTAGCTGGCTCCTCGAAGCCCAACTGATCCAGTGTAGCCTGGCTGTTTGAGTTTGACTCTTTGCCTGTTTAGGCCAATCCTTTCTCCCTCAAGGTTTTCCTTCTAGTTTATTAACTGCACGGATCTGTAAGATGAATGAAGACATTCTTCAAATCTTAATACACAGACTTGGCCCTTCCTTGCAAGTTTTGCTACGTCATCAGATAAGCTGCAGCTAGAGATCTGTCTCCTGCTCTTCTCCTTCTGCCTGGAGATCTCACTGTGGCTAAGCCAGTCTCAGCCACATCCCTGCGTGCTCCGTGCATACCGCAGCTCCTTTTGGGCCCTCCACTTGGATGCCCCCTCCTTTCTCTCCACCTGTGTACACCCTCCACATTCCAGGCATCACTCTAACAACCCTCACATCCTTCAGGAAGTCATCACCCCTCATCTCTCTGCATTGATCAACCCTCACAGCACTTCCTGCCTGTATCACTCACTTTCATCTTATTAACTATTTTAAGTGTCTGTAATTCTTCCATGCAATTTGATGATCTTTGAGGACAAGAGTGTGGCTTATGTCTCTGGCGTTCTTCAGAGCCCAGCAACACTGCTATGTATATAGTAGTAAATGTCTGAATTTACTTACGTCATTTCTTGATTTAAGTTGTTTATTATACACAAATATATTATGTAAATTAATTTATTTAATCCACCAAAGACCATTTGATTATGAACCAGTGAGTTGGTTATGAGAAATGCATAATCTTACCCATTTTAAAGACCTATATCTTATCTTACATATTTTCGAGGTGGAGAAACTGAGGCTTCAAGGATGTCTCAGGTTTCTGGTTATAAAGATGCTCCTTCATAAATATGTTCTTGGTTTTAAATCTGGCACAGGGAGAGCTAGAATTTGAACTCTGCTCTTTCTAACACAATCCACTGATATTTTAGTAGAGGGGATAAATGACATAAAAATATTTACTTGAACCATCAGGACTGAATTTTAAAAAAATTGTGCCAAGAATGAAACTATCCAGAAATCTAAGAAATCCTGAAACAACAGCTTTTTCTCCAACTAATGGACTGAACAAAATGGAAAACTTTGTTAGCTTAAAAGCATATATGTATATGTATATATTCATATATATAATATATATAGTGTGTATATACATGTATATATGGATATATGCTTATACTCTATATAAAGTGTATACACACAAAAACTGAAACACATGCACATAATACACACACCTGGAATTAAACATCATGTAAAATCATGCATATTATGATTATAATACTCAGGAATGCACTGAAGATAAAACGTAAATGTCTCTAACATCATCACACTGTTTCTCGAAATAGTTTACAGAAAGGACATCACATGGTTAATTTTAAAGTCCCCCTGATGAGAGGTACTGTGTTGGAGGCAGGATGACCTCTCCTTTATTACTGTGAATTTACCTTCAAGGCAAACATTTTTCAATCAACACTAATTTGCATATAATTTATCAAGAGAGAAGTGCAAAATAATTTTGTTGAAAGATTCCCCTTTGTTTTAAGTGTCATTAGCAGTCCCGGCTAATCCGATTTTTACAATCTTATCAGGCGCTTTTAGAAAATCTCACTGAACTCATCTGGAGGATGCATTTATTCCTGTGTCCCATATTGCATTACGGCACAGCGGAGAGGCGCAGCCTGCTACAGATGTTTATGTGAAATGCAGTTAGCGCTCTGCCAATTTCGTTTTTATAGGGACACAGTCAATTTTTATTCATTTAAAAACCAGAAAGCTTTCTTTTATTGTGTGCAGCCTCTCCTGATTATATAGCTAAACAAATTATTTCTCTGTTTGTACTAAATGGTACTATTGGGGAAGAGCAATGGCGTGGTGTAAGTGTACCATATATACATCAGGCAAATAAATAATGGTTCCCTCTTAGGGTATGTTCCTTGCAATGGGTTATTTTAAACTTTTTTTTTTTTTTTTCAGTTTTACTTACTGTAACTACGCATGAATGAAATGTAAATCTTGCATTGGGTAGTCTGTGGGCTCTGTCATCTGAACTTGAGTTTCCATAAAGTTTAATGGTTTATAAGCTATTCTCATGTACATTATTTCACATCATTTAAGATGTTTAGGTTCTATTGTCAAGATGTTGGAATAGTCAGGTGTTCCCATTGTTTTGCCAGAAGATTCCTACAGCTCTGCAATTTTATGGCACTACAATTTAAAAAATGTTTTGTTGAGTGTCAATACTCTTGACAATATGGAGCAAAAGATTTAGAGGACTAAAGTTAAAATGACCTTGGTGATACGGGAGAAATATATTTCTATATTTAGATACTTGAAAATCCATCATGTCTAAGTTTAGTGGAAACTCTTAACCGTGGAGTGGAGAGACAGTTCCTAAACTGGCATTACAGACTACTGCCTCTAGACTCTTGCTGTATTTGAATCCATGCCCTATTGAGGTGGGTTGAATGTTGCTGAGAGAAGGCTCTGAGTCAGGAGATTTTCTTAGGGACTGATACTAAAAGCAATGACTAGAGATCCTCTCCATAGAATTCAGTAAATCCCCTTTATAGGATAACACTAAATATATTATTTTTAATTATGGTTATATCTAGTAATATATGTTTGAGATTTAAGCAGCATGGAAAATACCATAAATGTGGATAGGAAAACATAGAAAAGAGTCTAAATAGTCTTCTGGTTAACTTAATATTAGCTTTTTATCCCTCAGAATTCTTATTTAAGTGTTTGGATCATTTCCATATACATTTTTATCCCTAAGATAAACCTTTATTTTGAGGCTGACTTTTATTAAGCCTACATTCCCATAGATAATTTTAACAATTAAAAGGAAGAAAATGAATCTATTACCAACTATGTGTGAATCAATTTAAATATTCAATTAAAGCATCATAATGCCCCTATATACCACTACGTAATTATCTAATAAGGAATAAGCCACATGTACTCTGCCCTCAAGAAGCTCACAATTCATTTGGGTAGCACGGGTTAAACACCAAAATGACAAACAAAAAAAGCACATTAAAAGTATAGTCTTGCAATACAAGAGATATCATGAGCATGTGATTACGGATCATGCTAGTGGAATCATATAGAGTGAGTTCAGAGAAGAACCTTTGTGGGTTGGAAAAATCTAAGAAGGCTTCCCAGAGCCTTGAATGATAGATAAGAATTAGGTAGATGAAAGCATAAATCTGGAGAAACTGACTTTGCTTACTTGAAAGGTGAATTTGCCACATTTTCAGAACTGTGAAGTTTTTTATGATTCTATGAAAGAGAAACTACATGGGCATGTATTGTGTGTGTATGTTTGTGTATATATATATGCATACTATTGAGTAAAACATATACGTGTGTGTGTGTGTGTGTGTGTGTGTATATATATATATATATACACACAAAATTTTTTTTTACTTAAATAGCGCTTGCTTTGGTAAAATCGCTTTGAGAAAGCTTGAATTGCCTCTTTAAATACATTTAGGCTTTTAATTGCACACATACTTTTTCTAGAAATTATACTCAACTCTTCTGTTTTGGTTTATTATTCAAATTTAATAAAACTTTGATCACCATACAGTGTTTATTCTCTCTATATATGGCTGCTGAGTTAATTCACCTCTAACTATCCCTAAGAACTCACATCTACCTGTATTTAGTTAGAAGCTGAACAGCTTCACAGTTAGAGTGTATAGCATTCATGGTGAGGCATTGTCACCAGATTTCTAAAAGACCTCGTTTCCTTGGCAACCTTCTTCAACTTTCTAAGTAACCTCTAATTTTTCTTTTTGTAAGAAGTCTGTGTTATTCCACTCATCTTTCACCAAAAGAACCAACGTGAATAGCTTTTCAGGTTGAATTAATGCCATAACTTATCCAATTATATAAAACTTTTCCTGCTGCAAGAATCCTCTTATCACTGAGGTAATGTGCAAAGAATGTCCTTTGAAAGACAGGTTTACAGAGAACTGAAATGCTTTTTGCTATTACTTACACATATTTTATTATTGTATTTACCAAGGAAACTTTGGAGTGCCTCTATGTGTGAAATTGTGTGCTAGGTGCTAAAGCATGTCATTTCTCAAAGTATCAACTTGCAACTTAAATAATATCTGAAAAAATTATTACTATCATTGGGAGTGAGTCATAGGAGTGCAAATATTTAAATATACATTTAATGGCTACTCCATCCTTCAGGTGATTTGGCCCCTGAATCTTGGAGTTGTGATTGATTCTGCTTTTCCCTTCACACCCCATATCCAGTCCATTAGCAAAATCAGTTGGGTCTACCTACAAAAGTCAAGAATTGACCACTTCTCAGCAACTTCACTGCTATGACTCTGGAACAAGCCACCACCATTTCCCAGCTGGAGTATTAAAATAGCCTCTTAATTGCCTGTTCCATCTGCTTTAGTCTGTTCTCCATAGCCAGAGGTGTCCCACCTAAAATGCAAGTCTCCTCTTGTGACTCCTCTCCTCAGAATCCTCCATGGTTTCTCACATCACTCAGAGGAATAGACAACGGCCTTCAGGCGCTGAATGATCTGGTCCCCAGGTACTCTCCAACATCACTGCCTGCCCTTCACAATCTCTCACTAACTCTACTTCAGCCACACTGGCCTCTCTATTGTTCCCCAGACCCACCAAGCACACTCCCACTCAGGGCCTTTGCATGAGCTGTTCCCATATTCTAGAATGTTCTCTCTCCCTAACATCCCCACAGTTTGTTCCCTCTCCAGTCTCTGGCCTTTGCTCACATGGCACTTTCTTCATGAAACTTTACTTGCCCCAGTCCCCATTTTAATTGCAACTTTCTCAGTTCCAGTGGGGAACTATTTTTTCTATTGCACTAGAATAATGTACTAGGTATTTCCCTTGTTTCTTTTGTGCCTTTCTCCCTATTTGAAGGTAAGCTCCATGAGAGAGGGAGTTTTCTCTGTTTTATTTTAAACTATTCAAGTGACATTGGAGTATATTCTTGTCCTTATTTAATTCCTCATATTGAAATAGTCTAAGAAGTCTTAGAAGAAACTAAAAAGCCCTGAAATTTTCATATTCTTTTTTTCTTCCTCAAATCTTTCTCCCTACCTTTTCATATATACAATATACTATTATTTTCTAGATACCAGAGCTCTAAAAAAAATGTGAAATTCTAAGGAAAAATTTCCAAATATATCCCTTCCATGCTTCCAGATGCTACAGTAGTTGGGACTAAAGATGGGCTTCCTCTGTGTAGGGTTCCCGAGTGCGGGCAGTTTGGTATTCGACCACATGGCTGATCAGTCCTAGCAATAGTCTGTGTCTCTTTAACTATGACATTAGCTTATATGTTTCCTGAAACAGAGAAGGTAATCACTTTTAGTTTCAAAAGCTTTATGACCAGGCACCAGGCATTATTCTGGAGTAAAGAATAATATAAGTTAACAGAAAACTAAGGCAATTCAAAAATGAAAATTTGAGTAGTACTGTGGTGGTTCTTCCAATGTCTAATTGTCTTCTTTTAGTCTTTGTTCAATCTCTCAGTCTGGTTGGTTCCACTCATCTGAATCCATTTTTCAAAGGCATCTATTATGAGCTGATTTTTGTCCCCCTAGAATTTATATGTTGAAGTCTTAACCCCCTAGCACCTCAAAATTTGACTGCACTGTATTTGGAGATAGACCTTTGGAGAGGTAATGAAGGTACAATGAGCTCATATGTGTGGGCCCTAATCCAATATAACTGGTGTCCTGATAAGAAGAGGAGATTAAGACACAGACCTGCACACAGAAGGACCATGCAAGGACAGAGCAAGAAGGCAGCCAACTGCAAGCCAAAGAGAGAAGCCTTAGAAGAAGCAAAGTCACCTTGATCTTGAACTTCTAGCTCCAGAACTGTAAGAAAATAAATTTCTGTTGTTTAAGTCTCTGCAATCTCTGACATTTTGTCATGATGGCCCTAGAAAACGAATATAGCATCCTATTGATGAATGCTGGATTCGGATATATAATGGCCACAAGCCCTTCTAGGTGAGGCATTCTGAAAGCACACTGCATCAGCCTTCTTGTTAGGCAGATGTTTGGCAAAGGGCTTTGCTGGGTTCTAAAATATAATAGTTTATGTTTATTATTTTTCTTATATTGTCATCTTTTACATCTATGTGTAGAGAGCATTTTTCTAGGTCCTTGAGATATAAACAACACAAAATGAAACAAAAAACAAATATGTTTCTTAACCATGAGAGGCTTATCATCTATTTAGGGAAAACAGAATGTATGTAGTTCCTAAAATAAGTATGGAAAAAACTCAAAGAAGGAAGCAACTATGAGAAACTCCAATGATACGTAAGCAAAATCTTAAAAACTTTGCAAGACCAAGACTAGTAGAGCAGGCATAATTCTACTCCATGAAAGATAAATAACACACAAGTACGTGGAAGCTGGAATAATCTAGGAAATATGAGTTGAACGGAGGGGACCTATCTTGACCGGTTGCCAAATTTGGACTTCATTAAGTAGTCAGAGAGGAGCCTCTGAAATTTGTGATTAGGTAGCTGATATCCAAAATAATACCTTTGGAAAAACATGGTGGAAATGTGTGCAATCGTTTTGGGGAGGGGAGTGAGGAGGACACTCCTTGGAATCTATTTCAGTCATACAGACTAATGCTTCCCAAAGTGTTAACCTGCGTTTCCTCAGAAGAAAATTTTCCTCAAAAGAAGGAACTCGTGGTTAAGTCACACAGAGATCTTCCTCGACTTCCAATGGGGTTTCATCCTGATAAACCCATGGTAAATTGAAAATATCGTAAGTTGAAAATGCATTTAATACGCCTAACTTACAGAGCATCATAGCTGAGCCTAGCCTGCCTTAGACGTGCTCAGGACACCTACATTAGCCAGCAGTTGGGCAAAGTCTCCAACACAAAGCCTATCTTATTATAAAGTGTTGATTATCTCATGTAATTTATTGAATATTGTGTGAAAGTGAGAAGCAGAATGATTGTCTGGGTCCAGAATGGTTGTAAGTGTTATCAGTTGTTTACCCTTGTGATCCTGTGACTGACCGGGAGCTGCAGCTCACTGCACTGCCCAGCATCACAAGAAAGTATTGTACAGATATCACTAGCCGAAGAAAAGATCAAAATTCAAAGGACAGTTTCTACTGAATGAGTATCACTTTCGCACCATCATGAAGTTGAAAAATTGTGACTCGAACCATCATAAGTTGGGACCATCTGTAGTGTGTTCTTGGGGATGTTCAAAGCTAGTTAGCATATTTTAAAGGCCCAAAGCAGTTCCTCAGTAAAGACACCTGTTTAATTATGTTTAACCCTGTGTTTCCTACACTTTTCTACCCCTGAAACTTTGTTGTTGTTGTAGTTGGCAGAGTAATGGCTCTAAATATCCTATGGAATTAGTCATCCACAGGAGAGCAACGTTAGGAATTGCTAGTCTAGGCTTGTGGGCCCAGACTGGAGTGGTGGAAAAGGGAAAGTAAAAGAAAGTATTGGGTTCAAGAGACATTTCAAAGGCAGAGTGAGTTGACATGATCTCTCTGTGGGTCAAGTGAGAGAGATGTTCACTGAGTGATTATAAAGTTTGGAGGAGGAGAGGCGGGAGGTTATTCCTCTCTTCCCAGCCAGAATGTAAGGCCAAGGGACAAGGATTGTATCTTATTTCCTTTCTCTTTGTCTTTGCACTTAACAGAGGACTGAGAACATGATCCATATACAACAAATAGGTAGTAATAGATTTCTTGTCTAGTATTTGAGTTAATATTAGAGGGAAGACTATTTAGACATCATATGTTAAGCTATCCATATCTATCAAAGCTAGACTAAAATTCCTCTTAATATCCTGTGGGTTTTAGGGTATCTACCTTGACTCTGCAAAGGCTTTATCCACTTAATAAAAGCCAAAGTCTCTTGTCCTTTGTTCTTAGGCTCTGCAGGTTTTGTTTCAGCTTCCTGTTCTCTTCCAGCTTTATGGTTGTTCCTTATCTTCTCCCACTTCACTTTTTGGGCTGGATCTGAAAATGACTTAGGTAGCTTTTGACTCGGCACTCTACAAGGACTCTGTTTTTATCCTTTGGCTTCTCTATTTCTGGCTGCTTAAAGAACCTTTACAGCTCCCACCCCAGTTGGTTTCAGGGATAACAACCCCTTGGCCAGCATCCCAGATGGGCTGGCTCCAGCCTCTCCTAAGGGAATTAATTATTTACCACGGGTTATTTCTAGGCTTGACTCAACTGGATGTTCTTAGCCCAAATCAGGGTTGATGATGCAGGGCACGATTCCAAACAGTACTGATTCATGACTTCCATCTTATTCATATCTCCCCTATTTCAAGATTTTAATATAGGTTTCCCAGTATTCATTTACCTAATTTATTCCATTGCTCTACTGATTTCTCAGGGTAATTTTTGTACTCAGGTATAGTTAGCAGGTTGCAAATTAAGGCTTACAGCCCTACCGTGAACTGGTTGTATGTGACTCTGGGCATTGTATTAACCTCTCTGAACATCACTCTCCTGAAGCTGTAACATGAGGATAAAAATTATCTTATCTTAATGCTATCTCCCTGATGATTATAGGAAAAGAGATAATACCTGTAAAGGATGTAGCAAAGCTGCTGGCACGTAAGTTGTTCAATAAAGGCTAGTTATTATTGAACCTCTCAGAGAAGATAAAACCTGTGAAGTAAGGTTTTTATTATAGGATTAATATATTTTAAGTAAAATATATTTATTTCTTTCAAATTTATACAGTGACTCAGGCCATACCAACAAAACATTGCTTCATGAGTATTTGTTATTTTTACTAGCACTAACTTACTTGCATTTTAAAGCCATATATATATATATATCAATCATCCAATTTTCATAACTAATTTCCATAGAGTACTTGATTATATTGATAATGTCAAAATTAAATTACAGGGTGGTTTTTGTCCAAATGATCTAAAAAACTTAATTTGGAAAGTCTTAATAATTGCTAATTTATAGTTCACCTTTTTTTTTTTTTGGCCACACTGGGCGGCATGTGGGATCTTAATTCCCGAACCCACGGCCCCTGCAGTGGAAGGGCGGAGTCTTAACCACTGGACTGCCAGGAAAGTCCCATATAGTTCACCTTTTTAATCAGTAGGACTAGTATAGCAGCAGTGGTAATATGAGAACCATCCTATCCCTTCTATACAAAATGTCCCACTCACAACATATCTTTGTATCAAATCATCACATTGTATACCTTAAACTTAGACAATATTGTATGTCAGTTACATCTCAATACAGCTGGAAAAAAATTATTTCAAAAGAGCAAATTGGGCAAGGAATTAGAAGTGCTATCAGGAAATAGCATGAGTCCCTTTTCCATGAAATAGAATGATGATAGATTCTTGGCTTGTCCCCTCTACCTCTCTATTCGATAAACATTTGTGAGCGCCCAATGTTTATTGAGAGCTTATTATGAGTCAGGCTTCGTTTTTCCATCTATAACATTTTGAACAATTGATCATACTAGATATGTGATCTTTGACAAAGATGTATTTCATACTGGGATCGACGATTTCTGTGCTGCTTTTTCAACCACAAGATAATTCTACATTTCTCCTATTACCAGGCGCTTACCAATGTAGTATATTATTATAATTTGACTTAAATTATTTAGAATACGAAGATCTTTATTACAGAGATGTATTTAGCAACATTTTTAAAGTGTGATTAAAAATATACTTTTTTTTTCAAATCAACCCAGATGTGTACTTCAGTGATGAAACATCTTTAATCATTTACTAAGATGAAAGTAGTTTGGGTCATATTCACATGCAGTTTATTGGTTAAAATCTGATGCGTCTGCCCTATAAGTCCATAAAATATTTTGTTTCTTCAAGGAAATAAGTATCCAAGTTCATTTGTTAATTTCAGTGGGCTAACACCTTCTAGAAAACAAAGGAAATGTTTGAACAATAATGACTTTGACATTCAGGATAAATTATATATTCAAATGAATTTGGCAGAATAAAGCAGTCTGAGGCATTGCGTTTAAATTATTTTGAACTGATTTCTCCTCCTATAGAAGGTGACCAAATACTTCCATCAAAGGGGCTAATACCAGTAACTCACTTTCAAGCTCAGTTTTCCTGGGCCTCCCTGCAGACGGGAGTTGAAGGCCTCTGGGGTATTCAGGTTCAGTGAAGCCTAGTTGAATAATTGCAGAAAATAAACACCCCTAGGAAGTATGGAAAAGGTGAATGGTAGTAAAATGTTATTAAACTTAGAGATTTCAGCTTTCTCCCTTGTTTCTCCTGGCATATTTCAAAGGAAATGCCACAATGACTCTGAGGTTTTTTAAGTCACATGCTGAACTTGCAATAGTATTAGAAAGGAAAGCCATTGTGAAATAGAAAAAGAAAAGAGCAGTTAGGACACTTTAATGAACACTTGAATGCACCTCAAATGAAAAACAGATGTTCTTTGTTAAATTTAACAGCGATTCTTATTCAGATTGAGGTAACTAGCCGAGACAGTGGGGTAGAATTGGCTACAGCGGGATCTTGTTCAAGAAAGTTAGTATATTTCTTCTTGTTGTTCTGTACCAAAAATTTCTCCCAGTTTTTTCTGCATTTAGATAAAAGTGAGCATTTGAAAGTTTAAGCCTTGAAAATTGATTTTATTCATGTATTTTTCATTGCTAATTTTTTTCTATACAAACTTTAATTCATGAGACAGTTTTAGTTTTGTAACTATTGCATAAATCTTATTCTGGCATTTCATTAGTTTTTTTTTTTAATGCATCAATGTCACATAACACAGGGTGCTATTAATGTTTTAGAACAGCAACTGATGTTAAGTACATTTTATTAATACCTTTTCCCCCTAAAAAATGTTTATCCACACCTCCCCTGTCACCCTCCTCCTCCAAAAAAAAAACCCACTAAACAAAGCTTTTCTGGGCAACCCATTTCAGTCCATCAATCAGCGGTATTTTCTCCCATGCGCCAAACTTTTGCGAACCTATCTCATCTGATTCATTCAATGGAAACATGGTCACAAGCCAATACAGACTCACTCACATGACCCTTTTCTGAAAGGATAAATTATATTACTACTCCAGCTCTAACTCATTTTGAGATGCACTAGGTTTCCTGGTTTGGGGTTTTGAAAGTTTTTTAGCATATATATTGAACGGCACCTTGCATTCTATTTAACCATACGTGTGCCAGAGACTACAATGGTAGAAATCAAGAAAAAAATTAGGTGGGGGGTAAGGGAAGAGGCGGATAAAGCATTTTGTGTGTTAACATATTATTAATTTTTAAGTCAATGACTTCACTATGCATTATCTAAGGTGTAAAAGGAGACACAATCTTAGTCCACAACAAGGTGAGAGAAGTGTGTGATTTATTCAGTAACAACCAGTGAGGCAATGATGAAAATACAGACAATTCGGACTGTAATCAGCTGCTCTGAATGGAGGTATCTTCTTACGTGTTCCATGTCTTTTTATTTCTCTGTATATTTTTGTTTGATGCCCAGGAAATTTATCCTCTTTTGTTCTTAATCTTTATCATTTAAAAAGAAAGCCATAACACAGAACTACAACCAGGTCATTAAACAGCAGGGAGACTATATAATAAGCTAAGTAAACAACGGAGGAAGGAAAGCATCCCCAAACTGTCATAGTTAAGCAGGGCTTGCCTCGTTGAAATTCCCATCTGAACAACATCAAGGTCAACTTCAATACTCAACTGAGAGATGGGGGCAAAAAAAAGGCAATGTTTCAAAAGAACAAAACTCATAGCTCCAAAACCACTTCTAAGTTTAGATCAGTCACGCTGAAGAAGGGAAAGGAAAGACAGTGCTTCAAAGCAGACCAGCTTAATACTCTGTTACAAATCACATGTATCTCACAAGTTGCAATCATGATTTATACTATTATACGATCCATTACATGCATTTTAGGTCAGGGTGTTAAATTTCTCATTCTTTCTTCCTGTTTGTTTCTTTTCTCCTTTAGGAAACTTCAGGGTTAAAGGATAAATTCTGTGTTTTAAGTAGGACAAAAATTTCAGTCATACACAAAAAGTCACTTTCTTAAAAACAACTCTTTATTTCAGAAGAAAACCCTAATAATTAAAAGTCCAAGCACTGCCATATTAAAAGAGGTTAGATTTGGGAATCAATCTTTCTAATTCATAAAGCAAAATGATAAGTTATTGATCTTTTACATGATGAACATTTTTATTTGGTTTTGAGTAAACCAGATCTCTATTTTGCAGACCTAGTTGTTTAACCCAGTTAGGGGGATGTTGGAGAAGTCAGAAAGCGAGGGGGATTATACCTCACCTGTCCCGAGTTGGTGATTCCCTGCATACCTCATCCTCCCCAGTCCCCTGACTCTTTCTCTCATCTGAACTTCAGTGATATTTCCCTTGGCCAGATTCTTTGGCAAATGCTAGATCTTGTACATCAGATACATCTTGAACATCTACTATCCTGCCATCCAGACGTGGTTCCCATCCTCACTTAGCTCTTACAATTTGAGGATGCTTCACATGTAAATAATTCTACTTTTCTTGTTAATATCTCTATGTGAGAATGAACAGATTGCCATTTAAAGTTCTCTTAGAAGTTACAAAATCACATTATTAAGAGCTATGATTTACATCCTATACTAGGGAAATTACCTGCAGCAGTCAATTTAAGCCATGCCAAAGTTGATTAACTTATAAGTGCATACTCATTATTATTCAACATTATAAAATATGCACCAGAATGGGTGATGTCATATTTCCTTCCGTAGTCTCACTCCCCTAGTCCAAACATCCCAGTAAAAGAAATATGGAGTTGTGTTGTATCAAATTCAGCCTCATGAGGTCTCTATGGTTTTAATCAGGACCTTTTCACCTTTTCTGCCACACCTCCCTTGAGACTTTTGGACATCCAGCCTAGAGCTAGTTTGTCTCAGAACTTCCCTTTTTGGATTCTTTGCCCATCGTTGGCCATGCCTCATAGCAGTGCCGGCCTGTCCATCGATTCCCAGGAATATTATCTTTCTTTCCAACTATTCCAACAAGCATGCTTGTTTAGGTTAGAATACTAAGACATGATCCCAATGATACCAATGCAACAAGTATATTCACCTACACACACATACACACACACACACAGAGTAAAGATTTAATGGAGAATTCACTTTTTAAAGAAGCTATGATCCAAGAATATCCAAATCTGGAAAGTTAGGTAATTATAGATATTAAGGTGCTTAGATGAGGGGCATTTCCCACTAATCAGTTGTACACAGAAGGCTTTTCCCACTGCATGTGTGTTGTGGGAGAGATGTTTAATCACATTTCAGAATATGTAAGAATTAAACACCATGTAAAAATTTCATAGGCTTATTGAAAAATAAGGATGACTTGTTTTTTAGATTAGTAAATTCATTAGCATTATCTTATTTTTACAAATGATATTTTACTGTTTCAAAAGTGTCTTGTTTGCTTTCTCAACCTCTCCCAATTCAAGAATTTGTTAAAGTGTACATTTTTTCTGGAAACAATGAAGAAAATGACTCAGGAAGCTCTTTTTTCCTCTCTGAAGTTCTATGGGGAATTTTCTTTAGGAGTTTTGGTGACAGGTCCTACCTAGAGGCCTGATCAGGGCTCCCAGTCTAGGGCCTGGGAAGGCAAGTGTAACCTGGCAGGCCATAGGAAACCATCCATCAGGCCAGGGTGAGGACAGACACCTGGAATGCCACAAAAGACTTCTCACCTTATACAAATTAAAGTGAAACCCTTAGCAGGCAGAAAGTTCAAGGGGAACTAGAATTGATCACATAGAGCAAGAAAACAACGTACAGACTGCAAACACACCTCTCTAGCTGTGCAGATAAGATGACATTCACCAGTTCTGCCATCTTACTGTGATCAACATTCCCAGTCAGAATACTTATGTTGTCTAATAAATTTGTATTTGAATGAGCTTCCCATTTTATTTTATTTCTTTAACATCTTTATTGGAGTATAATTGCTTTACAATGGTGTGTTAGTTTCTGCTGTATAACAAAGTGAATCAGCTATACATATACACATATCCCCATATCTCCTCCCTCTTGCGTCTCCCTCCCACTCTCCCTATCCCACCCCTCTAGGTGGTCACAAAGCACCAAGCTGATCTCCCTGTGCTATGTGGCTGCTTCCCACTAGCTATCTGTTTTACATTTGGTAGTGTATATATGTCCATGCCACTCTCTCACTTCGTCCCAGCTTACCCTTCCCCCTCCCCGTGTCCTCAAGTCCATTCTCGACATCTGTGTCTTTATTCCTGTCCTTCCCCTAGGTTCATCAGAACCATTTTTTTTAAGATTCCATATATATGTGTTAGCATACGGTATTTGTTTTTCTCTTTCTGACTTATTTCACTCTGTATGACAGACTCTGGGTCCATCCACCTCACGACAATTTCGTTTCTTTTTATGGCTGAGTAATATTCCATTGTATATATGTGCCACATCTTCTTTATCCATTCATCTGTTGGGTGAGCCTTGGATTTGGGGAAACTTACATCTTCATGCATGATGTCTGTTCATGGATGTAAAAGTCCCAGATTCTTCTTAGCAAAGCATTTTAGGACATTTTAAGTGCAATCAGAGTGTTGGTTCTAAAAGTTTAGTTTTAGAACCAACAATCATACTTATTTTCTTATATATTTTATAAATCAACATTACCATCTGAATCACTGAATTTTGACTTGTGAGGACCTAAGTATATTGTAGGACTGAATGTATTAATTAAAGATCATGGATCTGACTATAACTGTTGTAGAAAATCTGATTGCGTATGTGATTCTCAAGATGTATATTTTTTTGGCAACATTCTATTATTGAAAAATCTTTGGTCCTGGAATTGGTGGTGCTCAGGAAGTAGTGGGTATCTTTTAGGTCCTTCCATCAAACTTTTTGTTTTATATTTGAAAATAGCAAGAAGATTGCAACTTCCATAAAGAATAGACCGTTTTTCTAAACATATAAGGCTGTTTCTTAACATCAATCTAAGCTAACAACAACAACAACAAAAAATAGAAGCATTAGCAAAAGATAAGGGAGGAAAATAAAAATAGTTCACCTAGCTAGAAAGTGATCCTAACCTGCTACCCAAGACCTGTATCTACTCAGCTCTTTTCAAGTTTTGCTTATATAGTTTCTGGAAAAACTTGTATGCAGTAGAGTTATTTGGGGAGGTGTGCCTTCAAATCAAGAGTTTTTTATATTTTGCTGTTAACTATTTTATTTAAAAAAAAGTTGATATACAGGGGCAAATATCAAAATGATTTCATTAGACATTTTCAAATAGAAGTATTGTATACACGAATTATATGAAATGAAGTCACCAAAGGAGACATGTGTTCCATTCCTTACCTTGTCTGTCACATATCACTAATCCTTTATGCAGAGATACAGCCTGCAAGGTGAAGAAAATGGGGGTCACTAAACAAGAAAGTCAAGGGAATCGTATACATTTGTTGAAAATTACTACTATTATTTGGATATCCTAAAGAAATAAAATCATTTATGGATTTCTTTCACAAATTTGAAGAATAAAACAAATAATATCCCATTAGAATGGGATGGATCCGAGAACATAAAGATAAAAACACTCCAAGAACGATCATGAAAGTCGCATTCTAATTAAGGTCATTGAAAAGAGCATGAATCCTACTTATACTGTTGTTGTCAAGGGAAATTATTTCAGATGTTTAAAACAGTAATTTATTGTCACTATTTAAATCCAGTCTTTTTTTTTTAATGGAGAAAGATTGAGATTTATTTCAGATAATATTTTCAATATAATTATAAAATAAGAGAGATTGGTTGGGATTTTTTAGATAAAAATTTTAATATTATTCCTCAATAGTCTAGATCAGGGTTTCTCCACCTCAGCAATATTGACATTTTTGGCCTGTATTGTTTGTCATAGAGGCTATTCCTGTATGTTGTATGATATTTATTTATTTTTAAATTTTATTGGAGTATAGTTGATTTACAATGTTGTGTTATTTTCAGGTGTACAGCAAAATGACTCAGTAATGCATATACATATATTCATTCTTTTTCAGATTCTTTTCTCATATTGGTTATCACAGAATATTGAGTAGAGTTCCCTGTGCTATTACGTCCAGTCTTTAAGAATATTTTTTTCAGCCTGGTTTTGTCCTGTAAGAGATTGAATCTTTGAACTGGTAGCAAAGATACACGCCTCTCCCCAACCACAACAGTATGAAAACATAGTGCCTTTCTGAACAATAGTATTTTATGGCATCTTATAATGAAGGGAAAAATACATTCTTTAAATTAAAAAAAAAACAACAGGATTTAGATCCTGATTTTTGCCATTTATTTTTGTGATTTGATTTTGGATGAGTTTCTGCAGGTCTCTGAGTTTAGAATCTTCAAGTATAAAATGAGACTAATCAGACATGTCTCACAGTGTTGTTTCTAGTAAAGGTAGGTGTCTGTGTACAAGTTCCTTTCCCTGAGAATGCGCTGACAACTAGTTCTGACTGGTTGTCAGAACTAGACAGAACTCTAGTTATGAACAGATTAGGAGTATGTCTGCCTAAGGGACTGTACTTTCTATGCTTGAGAAGCAACAGAAGCAAATATTCCCATTTCCATTACCAAAGACCAGTAATCAACAGAAGAGTTTCTGGAGAGACCGCGGCCCTAGAAAATAAAACCCTTAGTGTCCCCAGAGGAAGAATGGATTAGAAAAGTTGTACTAAAGGACTTCCGTCCTTCCCTAGAAAAACTCACCAGATTATCACTGACTTCTTTGTAAAACAGAACAAAATAAAACTGGGAGGTTTCCTTATCAGAAGCAAAGTAACCACTTTTTTTTCAGAGTCTTTCAAAACAAAGGATATTTACATCATAAGAAACTGACAAATACAGAATACTCATCTTTACATTAAGTGAAACCAGACATTCATATCAAAAAATATCTGAAAGGAGGTATCTGACCATTATAGAAAAATCTCCTTTAAAAATTGATAGTTATGGATAATCACTTCTCTCAACACTATGCAACATACCTAGAATATTGATGCCCCTGCTTTTGAAATCTTAGGGTCAGCCCTGTCCCCCTTCACCCTTTGCACACCCATATTCATGCGGACAACACAAGCCTTTGTTCGTTTTGCAGGTGCAGTGGCAGCAGCTGTTAAGAGCACATTAGTTCAGTGTTTCAGCTACCTTTTTGACATCCCATATGTCTTAATTGAAGGTTAGCAAGCAGGGAGGAAGTTTGGAGGAGGCCAAGTGAAGAGCTGGTTAAAGCCAATTCACTGTATTTGTGTAACCCACGGTTGACCGCTGCCACCATCAAACAATTGTTCACAGAGCTGCATCGTTTATTTCCTCAACCTTTTAGGACTTCCCCATCCACAAATTGCCCCTCCCCACCACGCACACACTCGAGCTTGTAATGATGGATATAAATTTTGAGATACGCTATTATGTCACCATCATTAAAAAATCCTTTTGGCCAATTGGCATAGTAAAAAATAATAACCCCTATACTGGCACTCCAAAAATCTAGAGGTTCAATTTTGTTCTGCTAATAAACAGTTGGATGACCTTGAGCAAGTCACCTTTCTTGGCCTTGAAGTACTGGAACTAGGAGATGTCACAAGTCCTTTCAGCTATAATCCTGTTATAAATTCCTACCCAGGAGAAAGATGCATCAAAGTTTCAATGGGATTCATGGCAACAGCACCAACATTAAGGGGATTGATTGATCACTCTTGGGGATTGAAGTAGCGACCACTGCTCATCAATCTCCTTATCCCTGATGAAAACAAGGAGTTTCCCTGTAAACAAGGTGCCTCTTTTCCAAGACTTGGAGAGCCCCATGACTCAGGTTTCAGGGGATGAGCCATTTGCCCCAGATATAGACGCTGTGCTCTAAGGCCAATGGGTTAGTTCTGTGCTGGGTTTTTGTGTTCTTTTTTCTGGCTGAGAGATTTTTTTATATATATATTTTTATTGACGTATAGTTGATTTACAATGTTGTGTTAGTTTCAGGTGTACAGCAAAGTGATATATATATCTTTTCCCATATAGGTTACTATGAAATATTGAGTATAGTTCCCTGTGCTATACAGTAGGTCCTTGTTATCTATTTTATATATAATAATGTGTCTATGTTACTCCCAAATTCCTAATTTATTCTGTACTGTTTTAAGTGCAAATTTGGACATGGTCACCACATGAAATTACGTTTAACTTAAAATCAAGAGTGTGCTCGGTCTCTACAATGGTACTCGCCATGTTATTGGAAGGGGGGAAAAAAAAACCCTGCCTGGGTCACCTGGCTCAAATTTTGTGGTGTTTGCACCTTTACCTCTCACAAAATGATGCTTTTAAAAATAATATCTGATAGAAGAATGATGCCTTTCACCATTCATATTAACTCATAACTGATCACCTGTAACTGAGATAACTACTTAGACTACAATTTTACTATTCTAGTCTGGCTAAGTGCTTCGGGAGACTTGAAGCACAAAACTCTGCTCACTCAAAAAGCTTGTTAATGGGTCCCTCATGACTCCGCTATCAATTTTTTAGTATCAGATATACATGCTGTATCCATTATTACTTTCACTTAGAGCCAGATCTGACCTGATTGTACAGCAGCTTATGAGATTTTATTTATTTTTCATTTTAGTAATAGATCCAAAGGAGAAATAACAGTGCATGGAAAATGTGTATCTTAATCAAAACTTCCAGTATAATATTATGAATGTAGCTGCTTTGTCCTTTAAAAGAATTGTCATTTTTGCATGTTTTCTACCTTTAACATATCTTAGGTCGTTTAAATGTGCTTTGTAAGCAATGATAAAATGACAAGTTATCATTGATCTGTCCTTTCTTCTATCTCAGAGGGATGCATTAAATAATGCATGCACCCATGTGAATTACGTTCTTCACTATAGCATCCCCAGACCATTAGCCAAATATAGCAACATTAACATCTTTCAACCCTCAGAAACCCTTTGGCTTTCATTTAATTAAATTATCTCATTATGAAAACTCTTATAATGAGATTAAATTTAATTATTTATTAGACACTTATTTGCACTAGGGAACCTATCAATTATGCATGGTTGAGCTAAACATTTTTCAATCCATCACCTTTTCTTTTCAAGGAGGGTGAAATTTATTAAGTACGTTTAGGATACCATACCTAGCAGACCTTAATGTGAATAAGTATCTAGCCCTCTTAAAAACTGCTATAATAAGGATGAAGATGACTATGTGTGAAAAATAGATAAGAGAATTGCTGCCAGATATTCTAGTGTTCTAGACTTCCAGTTTTTGTAAGTGCTCCTAATATAGTTTGTAGCCCATCTTAGAGAACTTTTCTATTATTATGCACCTACCAAACATATCAAATATAGCTGAAATTTTATATATAGGAATAATTATAGAGCTAGTAAAGTATGCATTTAAATCATGAAGTTTTGTAGCAATTCTATATTAAATATGTTAATATTAGTAGTATCTTAAATGCTGATTTAAAAATCTTTTAAAGTTTCAGGATATACAAAAATAGCATGGTATGGTGGACCACCTAGGTAACCATCTTCCACCTTCAACAGTTTTTAACCCAGAGCCAATCTGGTTACAACTGTCACCCTCCACCTGCTCTCCACCCAACTGAAGCAAATCTGAGACAAATCATTTTGACAATCTTTATGAAAAGAAAATTGAGTGTCTCAAAGACAAAATTTTTTTTTACAATGGAGTGAGTTTTTAGTGAATGTTATGATGATAAATGTCAATTCATGGCATGGGTTCTCCTATCAGTTCCCATCAATATGTAATTAATTATTCTTCTGGCTTGATTTGCACTGTCTTAAGATGGTAGGAAGCATATTATTTAAAAATTATAATATATATCATATTGATTACATATAATGTACATATATATATATATATACACATACATATATATTTAATAATGTGGTGGACTATGGCAATAGCTCCCTAATTGGCCTCCCTGCTCTGCCCTTGCCACTCTAAAGTTTGTTTTCCACATAGCAGCCATGGTGATTCTTTTAAAAGGAGACATTATGTCATGACTCTGCTCAAAACCCTCCAATGGTTCTTTTTTAAAATTTATTTTATTGAAGTATAGTTGATTTACCATGTTGTGTTCATTTCTGTTGTACAGCAAAGTGATTCAGTTATACATAGATATATTCTTTTTCATATTATTTTCCATTATGGTTTATCCCAGGATATTGAATATAGTTCCCTGTGATATACAGTAGGACCTTGTTGTTTATTCATTCTATATATAATAGTTTGCCTTTGCTAATCCCAAACTCCCAATCCATCCCTCCTCCACTCCCCTCCCCCTTGGCAACCACAAGTCTGTTCTCTATGTCTGTGCGTCTGTTTCTGTTTTGTAGATAAGTTTATTCGTGTAATATTTTAGATTCCACATATATGTGATATCATATGGTATTTGTCTTTGTCTGACTTACTTCACTTAGTATGATGATCTCTAAGTCCACCCATGTTGCTGCAAATGGCATTCTTTCATTCTTTTTTATGGCTGAGTAATACTCCATTATATATATGTACTACATCTTCTTTATCCATTCATCTGTCGATAGACATTTAGGTTGTCTCCATGTCTTGGCTACTGTAAATAGTACTGCTCTGAACATAGGGGTGTGTGTATATTTTCAAATTGAAGTTTTGCCCAATGGTTCTTTATTTCACTCTGGGTAAAATAAAAGCTACCCAGCATATGCCTACAAAGGTCTACATAGTCCAGTTCCCTAACTAGTTGTCTGGTCTCATTTCTCACCTCTTTCCCCTTTGCTTATTTCGCTCCAGCAGCAATGACCTTGGAGATGCTCAGTTACCTGGAGCGTATTCAGACCTCAAGGCCTTCCCATTGCTCTTCCCCAGCCATCTCCATAGCCTACTTGCTTTAGCTCTCTGCCCATGTTATATCTTATCAAAGAGGTCTTCCCTGACCACCATGTATAAAGTGGCATGTCTCTCCGCACCGTATGGTTCTTTATCCTCATCCTTGCTTTGTTTTTCTTCATAGCACCCATCACCATCTGACATATTTGTTTATTTCTGCCTCTCTTACCAGAAGATGAATTTCATGGGAAGAGGCCTTTTGTCTTTGTATTTCTTTCTTCTGTATCTCCTACGCCTAGAACAATGGCTGGGATATAATAGGGTATTCAATGAATATTTGCCAAATAAATGAAAGAAAAGAATTTGTTCAATTTTCTGAAATAATGTATATGTTTGAATACCCATAATGATGTAGTAGTCCTTTTAGATTGCTGGGGGTGGGGGAGGATGAGATGGAGAGGTAAATTAGGACCCATGTGTGTGACCAGCATTAGAAGTCAAATTTAAGGCTTTTAGGTGTTATCCTGCAGGTGCTTAATGGGGTCAAGGCAAAAGAAATAGGTTCAGGTGTGACGGGAATAGGGGTGAGGTGGGGAAACTGAAGAGCTCATGACCCATCAAGAGAGAGAAGCAGAAACAATTTATATGAGACTCTGAGCTCAGGGTTGATTCAACTTCTAATTTTTTAAAAGAGAATCTGAAAAAGTGAAATTTTATATGAAATTCCCCACTTTTAAAAATGCTGTGTGAACTACGGCAATCATATTCAGTGATGACATTCTGCAACTACAGCACTAAGCGTTGGGGATCAAAATAGCTTTTTCGACGGGAAATAGAAAGTCCTCCGGGAAGTGGCTCAGGTATCGTTGTGAAGAGTGGCCTCACCTGGGGAGAGCCAAGAGGCAGAGAATCTGGCTAAAGCCTGCCATTGTGGATGAGGCAAGAATGATGCAGGTACGCATGAAGGCAGTATCAGAAGAGGTAGGAGTGACAAGACTTTATGAGTGATTGGATGAGGTAAAGGGAGGCATTCAGGATTACTTTCAGTTTTCTAGCTTAGGAGAGCAGCCGTGTTTGGCTTGAAGGCTTATTGAGCTCTGGGAATGATGATGGTGATTGGAAGAGAATGTGATTTGAGTTATCTCCAGATATCAAGATCGATATATCTTTTAGGCAGTCAAAACTAGGGGCCAAGGGACATAGGAGATAGAGTGAATGAAGCAGGGTTTCTCAGTCTAGGCATTATTAACCTTTGAGATGGATAAGTCTTTGTTGTAGAGGACTGTCTGGTACCTTGTAGAATGATTAGCAACATCCCTGGTGTCTTCCCTCTAGAAGCCAATAGTACTTCCCAGTCGTGACAACCAGAAATGTGTCCAGACATTGACAAATTGCCCTGAGGGGAAAAATTGTCACCGGTTGAGAACCACTGAACTAAAGATATAAAATTATGTCTGTCTGATGTTTTTGAATTTTTATGTGAGTATGAATAACTGGGAATATTTTCAAATACAGATACTGATTCAGTAGGTCTGGAGAACGCCTGAGATCCTGCACTTCTAACAAGATCTTAGATGATGCTGAGGCTGCCAGTCCAAGGACCACACTTTGAGTGCAAGGTTTTGTTTTGTTTTGTTTTTATTGGAGTATAATTGCTTTACAATGTTGTGTTAGTTTCTTCTATACAGTGAAGTGAATCCGCTATATGTATACATATATCCCCTCCCATTTGGACCTCCCTCCTGCATCCCATCCCACCCATCTAGGTCATCACAGAGCACCTAGCTGAGCTGAAATCTTCAGAACGTATGAGGACTGCTCTGGAAGGCTGTAGAGAGCAGTGGTTTTAACTTTGCAAACGTGGGCTTTAAGGGAGTTATGAATTAGGCTTCCTAACGATGATTTTCTTTCATTTCCTTCCTTTTATTTTAAAAATTGCTGTTTTTCTTTTACATCTCAAATATTTTTATTAGAGGAGCATTGTACTCTCTTACTCTGGATCAGAGTCCTAGCAGAAGACAGAATTCCCCTCAGATAATGCAAAGGAAGTGCATTTAATAAAGGAGCTGTTTACACAGATGTAGGCAAGGTTAAGGAAACCAATAAGGCATCGTGAGGCACCAAGAGACTGGCAGCCATGGGATGTCCAAAGAGCGCTGGCACCATGGAGGAGGGGAGGTTGAGGACGAGCTCTGGTCCTGGAGCGATGCAGCCCCTGGGGGAACCACAGCGCTAAGCAGGAGGGAGAAGGGAAGAAGTACCCCTCCCTCTCTCGCTCTTCTAGCCCTCGGACCATCCTCCTGGTGCTTACTATTGGCCAAGTCCAATTGAAGCCCATCGGATGGGAGCTTGGGTGATATAGTCTGTAGAGATCAGCCTTCTGAGGCGAGAGAGATGGTGGAGAAGAGGAGAGAATGGGTCTGGAGTGAGGAGGAGACATACAAAGAATAACTAATATACACTCCACATAGATATGAAATATGTATACTCAAGCAATGTGTGTTTGTCATTATCCCCATATTTTGATATCAAGTATATTCTCCAATATATGGGGGTTAATAATAGATCCTGCTATTATGATCATAGAAATTTGTCTTGTTTGTAATGACTCTGGCCTTAATAGGAAAATGTTACCAAAAGTGGAACAGAGCTCAGCTGTCTTTGGTTCTACTTTTGTTGCTGAACATACAGCAAGGATCCCCAGTGCTTCCTTGTCCTATTGATGGAAGCATGAAGCCAGTGAAACTAAAGAAGCAGAGTGTGTGTGTGTGTGTGTGTGTGTGTGTGTGTGTGTGTGTGTGTGTACAAAGCAGAATTCTTTGGAGAGAGGAAGGCTCAATTAAAAAATGTTGGGATGACTCCCTAACTATGATTTGTCCCCCAGAGATGCTTGAAACACCATGTAGTGTAGTTAAGAGGGTAGACTCTGAAGTCAGGCAGCCGTGTGTGTTTGAATCCAGGCTTCCCACTCTCTGGTTATGGGAGTGTAGGCTGACCATTAACATCATTTGGTATTGATTTTCTCATCTACAAATGGGAATCTGTAAAATGGGAGATATAGTAGTACTTGTGTCATTGTGAGAATTAATTAAGGTAATACAAGTGAAACACTTAGAGCTATATGTGGCATGTGGAAGGTCCTCAATAATTAGTAGCTTTATTGTTGTCATAAGGTTAATTGCCTTGTTTCCAAATAAAAGGAGTCAAAATTAGTGAGAACTTTAAGTGCTCTGGAAGTGGTGAAAGAAGCAGAGGAAGAAAACCGAAGAGGTTTCTTCATCAATGAATGTCACCTTCTAATGAAACTGATGTTTCTCTGATTCCCTTCAGATTGCAACTGGATAAAACATCTGATGCCCTCAGAGCACCCAGTTTCGCTGGTTTTCTTCTATTATGTGTATACTGATGCCATGAAAAAAGGGCTTCTATTTTATAAGTTTTTGGTTAGAAAAAAATATTGATCTTCTGTGAATCAATGGAGTGTCTGCAATGCTACAGAGCTTGTCAGATTTTGTTGTTTTATTGAAGGGTTTTCCAAATAATCATCTTATATGAGAGTCATGAATTCAATTAGAGCTATAGATTAAATCGCTATCTTTTCCAGAAGTTTAGTTCCGAAATGGGAAAACAATATAAGAGTGTTCTCTGCTTCTTCAGAACACCGGAATACCTGATGTTCACAGGTATTCCAGAGGTCAAGGCTTTAAAGCCCTTAACCATCCAGTGGACATCTCATTTCCTCTGAGTTAATCGGGAAGCCACTCTTAGAATATTTGACCAGAGTTCCAACCCAGCTTGACATACTTTGTATAAAATTTTGCCATATATGATTGAGGTAAATATTTTCTTTCAAGAATCTGAAGGAACTCTTAGAAAACAGTCTAAGAAAACTAGGAGAGGCAATTTCAGGTGGGTTTTCATGTGAAATTTTAGTTGAAAAAGTGTGTCTATGGGCAGAGAAAAGAGTGATAACGCTCTAGCCATTTCTCTGCAGCCAAAATTAGAATGACGGCAAACCTTGTCAAAGGTGGAGTATAAATTGGACACAGAAATGATGGGATAAGAATTCAGTTCAAGGAGTCTTAGAGAATTCTGGTGTTTCTTTCTTTTTTTTTTTTTAAACATCTTTATTGGGGTATAATTGCTTTACAATGGTGTGTTAGTTTCTGCTTTATAACAAAGTGAATCAGTTATACATATACATTTGTTCCCATGTCTCTTCTCTCTTGCATCTCCCTCCCTCCCACCCTCCCTATCCCACCCCTCCAGGCAGTCACAAAGCACCGAGCCGATATCCCTGTGCCATGCGGCTGCTTCCCACTAGCTATCTACCTTACGTTTGTTAGTGTATATATGTCCATGCCTCTCTCTTGCCCTGTCACAGCTCACCCTTCCCCCTCCCCATATCCTCAAGTGCGTTCTCCAGTAGGTCTGTGTCTTTATTCCTGTCTTACCCTAGGTTCTTCATGACATTTTTTTCCTTAAATTCCATATATATGTGTTAGCATACGGTATTTGTCTTTTTCTTTCTGACTTACTTCACTCTGTATGACAGACTCTAGGTCTATCCACCTCATTACAAATAGCTCAATTTCGTCTCTTTTTATGGCTGAGTAATATTCCATTGTATATATGTGCCACATCTTCTTTATCCATTCATCCAATGATGGGCACTTAGGTTGTTTCCATCTCTGGGCTATTGTAAATAGAGCTGCAATGAACATTTTGGTACGTGACTCTTTTTGAATTTTGGTTTTCTCAGGGTATATGCCCAGTAGTGGGATTGCTGGGTCATATGGTAGTTCTATTTGTAGTTTTTTAAGGAACCTCCATACTGTTCTCCATAGTGGCTGAACCAATTCACATTCCCACCAGCAGTGCAAGAGTGTTCCCTTTTTTCCACACCCTCTCCAGCATTTACTGTTTCTAGATTTTTTGCTGATGGCCATTCTGACTGGTGTGAGATGATATCTCATTGTAGTTTTGATTTGCATTTCTCTAATGATTAATGATGTTGAGCATTCTTTCATGTGTTTGTTGGCAGTCTGTATATCTTCTTTGGAGAAATGATAGAAGCCTCCTGTAGTGGACACTGTCGTGTGCCACCCAGACCCCCCTTTAGGAATGAAGACGTATTCCCTAGCCGCTGGGATTGCCACCAGCAGGGCTGCGGGAAGATGCTCATCAGCTGTCAGCTCTCTTTCAGAGCTGCCTTGACTGAAAAGCACAGCCTTGCTGATGGCATACCTTTCCTGGGGCAGCGTGCATCCAAAGACTGTTTAATATGGGAGTATAATGGCCCTGCTTCTAGTCCCAACTCAGGTTACCTCTGAAGGGCCTGCCCCTGGTGTGGCCAAGGCCTTCCTGCAGGCTGCCTTGCAGTCAGTCTCTTTCTCCGCCCATCCTGCTTTTCTCCCTACCCTTCCACAGTGTTGATCCCAACAGCACCCTCTCACAAATTGACCAAGTGCTAATCATCTTAGATTCTACTTTCTAGGAAATCCAACTTGTAACACTTACCTTCAGCCTACAGAGTGACAAAGCAAAATAATTCCTTTCTTGCTGCCTACATTTAGGAGTAAGAATTTTAGCAGTAGTTATTAACTAAATGGAAATTCAAAATTGACTATCTAAAGATGACACAAATGTACTGAATCATGAGCCATACAACAATGGCAGCATTGCTGTCAAGTCTAGCAACATTGGAATGTACTTTTGAACACAATTAGGTTACTTTTTCTTTTGCATATACCATAGATGTTTTTCCTTTCTCATCATCAGAAATGGCTAACTTTTGATTTGTGACATGAAGATTGTTTTATAGTCTGCATATTTCAAGTAAATTTCCAATGCAATAAAATAAATGGCATGCCAAATTTTGTGCATAGGTGTTTATGGGCATTTTGTCCTGGGGAAATGGTTCGTGCCTTTCATTGGATTCCCAAAGGAGATCATGCCCCCAAAAAGGTTAAGAACAATTGGTGTAAGTAAAATGAGAAGCAGAACTAGGATAATGTACTGAGCCTGTGGAAGGCACTCAAATACTTGCTGAATATCCAGGGGTACTGGGAGTTGATCATGCAGGAGTTTGAGCAGTTCCTGTTGGAGAGGTGGGCTTCTGGCCCAGGGTGGCACCTGCAGCGGTCATCACCTCCACCATACAGGTGCTGGAGAACTCCTTAGAAGGGCGTTCCAGAACACACTTGTATTGACATTGTAAAGATAATCGTTTTGCCTTTTTCCTCCTTTTTGATTCTGCTCTACTTCGGAACCTCCAAACAACTACCTTTACAAGTTTTTTCCATTTTGCTCCTTCACTCATTTTGTAGAATTGAACCTTGGCACTTTTACCGATGATGGTGGCTTTGGATGACGATTCTGTTTTCTCAGCCTGACTCTGCTGCTTCACACGAGTCTATCTCAGAGCCTCTAATTCAGTCCTGGAGTCCCCTTCCCTAGCACGGTCCCCAAAAGATATTCCTAACAGGCTTTGTGATCAGGACAGCAGAAATAGAGGAGAATGCAGAGAGAGGTGACCTTGAAATCAAGATGGGGTAGGTAACAGAGTCAAGAAAACAGGGACCACGATAATGACTTGAAAAGATCCCCATGAAGTTGGCCAATTTGGTCATTAGCGATCATACCCAAAGCAGTTTTAAACAGGATGTTGGGGATGGAAACTATGCTTCTTTTTAACGTTTTATTATGGAATATTTCAAGTACAACATGATAAGCCCCCATGTATCCATTACTCACATTTAATATGATCAGCTCATGGCCTTTTTTCATATATACATCCATCCACCACCCCCTGTACTATTTTGAAACAAATTTCATCCATCATATTACGTCATCCCTAAATATTTCAGCATGTATCATTAAATGATAAGATCAGTTAAAAATGTATAATTATCATACTGTCAATACATCTAAAATCAATGAATAATAATTTATTTATGTCATCAAAATTCCAGTTAATGCTAACATATAATTGCCATTTTCCACAATTTGCATGAATGTCATAAATTGCTTTCTAAAAGTTTGTTTGACTCAAAAAACATGCATGGGCTTCCCTGGTGGCGCAGTGGAGAGTCCGCCTGCCGATGCAGGGGACATGGGTTCGTGCCCCGGTCCGGGAAGATCCCACATGTCGCGGAGCGGCTGGCCCGTGAGCTATGGCCGCTGAGCCTGCGCGTCCGGAGCCTGTGCTCCACAACGGGAGATGCCACAACAGTGAGAGGCCCACGTACCGCAAAAACAAAAACAAAACCAAAACATCCATGAATTGCGTTTTTTTGCTATTATTAAAATCTATGTTTACTTCCCCTCCCTCCATTTATGTCTTGTTAAGAGAAATTTGTCATTTGTTCTGTAGAGTTTGTCATAGTCTGGCTGTTGCTGGTTCCATCCCTATGCTGTATTTAATTTTATTTTAATTAATTATTTATTTTTTGGACATCTTTATTGGAATATAATTGCTTTACAATTTTTTTATTGATATTTTTAAACTGAAATATAGTTGACGTACAATATTATGTTAGTTTCAGGTTTACAGCATAATGATTTGACATTTGCATGCCTTATGAAATTATGACTACAATGAGCCTAGTAACTACACGTAGTTATTACAATATTATTGACTACATTCCATATGCTATATAAATAACTCCCCATGATTTATTTATTTTATAACTGAAAGTTTGTACCTCTGAATCCCCTTCATCTATTTTACCTTCCCCCAACCCCTCCCTCTGGCAACTAGCCATTTGTTCTCTCTATCTATGAGCCTGTTTTTATTTTGTTTTGTATGTTTGTTCATTCCTTTTTTTTTTTTTTTTTTAGATTTCACATATAAGTGAGATCACAAGAGTATTTATCTTTCTCTGTCTGAGTTATTTCACTTAGCAAAGTACTCTGTAGATCCAAACATGTTCTTGCAAATGTCAAGATTTAATTTTTTATGGCTGAATAATATTCCAATGCATGTATAAATCCCACATCTTTTTTTTATCTATTCATTTGTTGATGGACACTTAGGTTGCTTCCATATTTTGGCTGTTGTAAATAATACTGCAGTGTACATAGAGGTGCATTTATTTATCTTTTCAAATTCGTGTTTTTGTTTTCTTTGGGTTAATACCCAGAAGTGGAATTATTTGATCATATGGTAGTTCTATTTTTAATTTTTTGAGAAATCTTCAGACTGTTTTCCATAGTGGCTGTACCAATTTCCATTCCCACCAACAGTGCATGAGGGTTCCCTTTTCGTCCACATAATCGCTAATACTTGTTGTTTGTTGTCTTTTTGATAATAGCCATTCTGACAGGTGTGAGTTGGTATCTCATTTTGATTTTGATTTGTATTTCACAGTTGATTAGTGATGTTCTGCCTCTTTTCATGGGTCTGTTGGCCATCTGTATGTCTTCTTTGGGAAAAAAATGTCTATTCAGATCCTCTGCACATTTTTTTAATTGTGTTGTTTGTTTTTTGATGTTGAGTTTATGAGTACTTTGTATATTTTGGATATTAACTCCTTATAGGATATACCATTTGCAAATGTCTTCTCCCATTCAGTATGCTGCCTTTTTCTTTTGTTGATAGTTTCCTTCAGTGTGCAAAACCTTTTTCTTTTGATGTAGTCCCATTGTTTATTTTGCTTTTCTTGCCCTTGCCTGAGAAGACAGATCCTCCAAAATATTGCTAAGACTGTTGTCAAAGAGGATACTGCCTATGTTTTCTTTTTCATTATCTATTAGTTTCTTTTCTTTCTTTTTTTTTTAATAGATCTTTATTGGAGTATAATTGCTTCACAGTACCATGTTAGTTTCTGTTGCACAACACAGTGAATCAGCCATATGCATACCCATGTACCCATATTCCCTCCCTCTTGAGCCTCCCTCCTATCCCACCCCTCTAGGTCTTCACAAAGCACTGAGCTGATCTCCCTGTGCTATGCTGCTGCTTCCCACCAGCCAACTATTTTACACTCGGTAGTGTATATATGTTGATGCTACTCTCACTTCGCCCCAGCTTTGCCCTCCCACCCCATGTCATCAAGTCCATTCTCTACATCTACCTCTTTATTCCTGCCCTGCAACTAGGTTCATCAGCACCATTTTTTTTTTTTTTTAGATTCCATATATATGCATTAGCATACAGTATTTGTTTTTCTCTTTCTGACTTATTTCACTCTGTATGACAGTCTCTAGGTCCATCCACCTCACTACAAATAACTCAGTTTTGTTTCTTTTTATGGCTGAGTAATAGTCCATTGTATATATGTGCCACATCTTCTTTATCCATTCATCTGTCGATGGACATTTAGGTTGGTTCCATGTCCTGGCTATTGTAAATCGTGCTGCAGTGAACATTGTGGTAAATGTCTCTTTTTGAATTATGATTTTCTCAGGGTATATGCCCAGTAGTGGGATTGCTGGATCATATGGTAGTTCTATTTTTAGTTTTTTAAGGAACCTCCTTACTGTTTTCCATGGTGGTTGTATCAATTTACATTCCCACCAACAGTGTAGGAGGGTTCCCTTTTCACCACACCCTTTCTAGCATTTATTGTTTCTAGATTTTTGATAATGACCATTCTGACCAGCATGAGGTGATACCTCATTGTAGTTCTGATTTGCATTTCTCAAATAATTAGTGATGTTGAGTATCCTTTCATGTGCCTCTTGGCCATCTGTATGTCTTACTTTGTGAAATGTCTATTTAAGTCTTCTGCCTATTTTTTAACTGGATTGTTTGTTTTTTTGATATTGAGCTCAATGAGCTGTTTGTATATTTTGGAGATTAATCCATTGACTGTTGTTTCATTTGCAAATATTTTCTCCCATTCTGAGGGTTGTCTTTTCGTCTTGTTTATGGTTTCCTTTGCTGTGCAAAAGCTTTTAAGTTTAATTAAGTCCCATTTGTTTATTTTTGTTTTTATTTCTGTTACTCTAGGAGACGGGTCAAAAAAGCTCTTGCTGTGGTTTATGTCAAAGAGTGTTTTTCCTATATTTTCCTCTAAAAGTTTTATAGTGTCTGGTCTTACATTTAAGTCTTTAATCCATTTGGAGTTTATTTTTGTGTATGGTGTTATGTAGTGTTCTAATTTCATTCTTTTACATGTAGCTGTCCAGTTTTCCCAGCATCACTTATTGAAGAGGCTGTCTTTTCTCCATTGTATGTTCTTGCCTCCTTTGTCATATGTTGGGTGCCCATATGTGCGTGGGTTTATCTCTGGGCATTCTATCATGTACCATTAATCTTTATTTCTGTTTTTGTGCCAGTACCATACTGTCTTGATTACTGTAGCTTATGCTATAGTTTGAAGTCAGGGAGCCTGATTCCTCCAACTCTGTTTTCCTTTCTCAAGATTGCTTTGGCTCTTCAGGGTCTTTTGTGCTTCCATACGAATTGTAAGATTTTTTTGTTCTAATTCTGTGAAGAATGCCATTGGTAGTTTGATAGGGATTGCATTGAATCTGTAGATTGCTTTGGGTAGTATAGTCGTTTTCACAATATTGATTCTTCCAATCCAAGAACATGGTATATTTCTCCATCTGTTTATGTCATCTCTGATTTCTCTCATCAGTGTTTTATAGTTTTCTGAGTACAAGTCTTTTGCCTCCTTAGGCAGGTTTATTCCTAGGTATTTTATTCTTTTTGTTGCAGTGGTAAATGGGAGTGTTTCCTTAATTTCTCTTTCTGATATTTTGTTGTTGGTGTATAGGAATGCCAGAGATTTCTGTGCATTAATTTTGTATCCTGCAACCTTACGAAATTCATTGATTAGTTCTAGTAGTCTTCTGGTGGCATCTTTAGGATTTTCTATGTATAGTATCATGTCATCGGCAATAGTGACAGTTTTACTTCTTCTTTTCCAATTTGTACTCCTGTTATTTCTTTTTCTTCTCTGATTGCTGTGCCTAGGACTTCCGAAACTATGTTGAATAAGAATGGTGAGAGTGGACATCCTTGTCTTGTTCCTGATCCTAGTGGAAATGGTTTCAGTTTTTCACCATTGAGTATGATGCTTGCTGTGAGATTGTCATATATGACCTTTATTATGTTGAGGTAGGTTCCCTCTATGCCCATTTTCTGGAGAGTTTTTATCATTAATATGTGTTGAATATTGTCAAAAGCTTTCACTGCATCTATTGAGATGATCATATGGTTTTTATTCCTTAATTTATTAATGTGGTGTATCACATTGATTGATTTGCATATATTGAGGAATTCTTCCATCCCTGGGATAAATCCCACTTGATCATGTTGTATGATCCTTTTAATATGCTGTTGGATTCTGTTTGCTAGTATTTTGTTCAGGATATTTGCATCTATGTTCATCAGTGGTATTGGTCTATAATTTTCTTTTTTTGTGATATCTTTTTCTGGTTTTGGTATCAGGGTGATGGTGGCTTCATAGAATGAATTTGGGGGTGTTTCTCCGTCTGCAATTTTTTGGAAGAGTTTGAGAAGAATAGGTGTTAGCTCTTCCCTAAATGTTTGATAGAATTTGCCTGTGAATCCATCTGTTCCTGGACATTTGTTTGTTGGAAGATTTTTAATTACTGTTTCAATTTCATTACTTGTGATAAGTCTGTTTATATTTTCTAATTCTTCCTGGTTCAGTCTTGGAAAATTGTACATTTCCAAGAATTTGTCCATTTCTTCGTGGTTGTCCATTTTATTGGCATGTAGTTGTTTTTAGTAGTCTCTTATAATCCTTTGAATTTCTGCAGTGTCAGTTGTAATTGCTCCTTTTTCATTTCTAATTTTATTGATTTGCATCCTCTCCCTTTTTTTCTTGATGCATCTGGCTAAGAGTTTATCAATTTTGTTTATCTTCTCAAAGAAGCAACTTTTAGTTTTATTGATCTTTGCTTTCGTTTTCTTCATTTCTATTTCATTTATTTCTGCTCTGATCTTTATGATTTCTTTCCTTCTACCGACTTTGGGTTTTCATTGTTCTTCTTTCTCTAGTTGTTTTAAGTGTAGGATTAGATTGTTTATTGAGATTTTTCTTGTTTCTGGAGGTGATATTGAATTGCTATAAACTTCCCTCTTAGAACTGCTTTTGCTGCATCCCATAGGTTTTGGGTGATCGTGTTTTTGTTGTCATTAGTTTCTATGTATTTTTTTATTTCTTCTTTGATTTATTCAGTGATCTCTTGGTTATTTAGTAGTGCACTGTTTAGCTTCTATGTATTTGTGTTTTTTACAGTTTTTTTCCTGTAATTGATTGCCAATCTCATAGCATTGTGGTCAGAAAAGATTCTTGATACGATTTCAATTTTCTTAAATTTTCTGAGGCTTGATTTGTGACCCCAGATGTGATCTATCCTGGAGAATGTTCCATGTGCACTTGAGAAGAAAGTGTATTCTGCTACTTTTGGGTGGAATGTTCTATAAATATCAGTTAGATCTATCTGGTCTAGTGTGTCATTTAAAGCTTGTGTTTGCTTATTTATTTTCTGTTTGGATGATCTGTCCATCGGTGTAAGTGGGGTGTTAAAGTCACCTACTATTATTGTGTTACTGTTGATTTCTCCTTTCATGGTTGTTAGCCTTTGCTTTATGTATTGAGGTGCTCCTATGTTGGGTGCATAAACATTTATAACTGTTACATCTTCTTCTTGGATTGATCCTTTGATCACTATGTTGTGTCCCTCCTTACCTCTTGTAACAGTCTTTATTTTAAAGTCTATTTTATCTGATATGAGTATTGCCACTCCAGCTTTCTTTTGCTTTCCATTTGCATGGAATATCTTTTTCCATCCCTTCACTTTCAGTCTGTATGTGTCCCTAGGTCTGAAATAGGTCTCTTGTAGACAGCATATATATGGGTCTTGTTTTTGTATCCCTTCAGCCAGTCTCTGTCCTTTGGTTGGGGCATTTAATCCATTTACATTCAAGGTTGTTGTCGATATGTATGTTCCTATTACCTTTTTCTTAATTGTTTTGGGTTTGTTTTTGTGGGCCTTTTTCTTCTCTTGTGTTTCCCTTTTAGAGAAATTTCTTTACCTTTTGTTGTAAAGCTGGTTTGGTGGTGCTGAATTCTCTTAGCTTTTTTTTTTGTCTGAAAAGCTTTTGACTTCTCCAATGAATCTGAATGAGATCCTTGCTGGGTAGAGTCATCTTGGTCGTAGGTTTTTCTCTTTCATCACTTAAAGTATATCCTGCCTCTCTCTGATGGCCTGCAGAGTTTCCACTGAAAAATCAGCTGATAACCTTCTGGGGATTCCTTTGTATGTTATTTTTTTGTTTTTCCCTTGCTTCTTTTAATATTTTTTTCTTTGAATTTAATTTTTGTTATTTTGATTAATATGTGTCTTGGTGTGTTTTTCCTAGGATTTATCCTGTATGGGACTGTCTGTGTTTCCTGGACTTGGGTGACTATTTCCTTTCCCATGTTAGGGAAGTTTTCCACTGTAATCTTTTCAAATATTTTCTCAGACCCTTTCTTTCTCTCTTCTTCTTCTGGGACACCTATGATTTGAATGTTGGTGCATTTAGTGTTGTTCCAGAGGTCTCTGAATTGTCTTCAATTCTTTTCATTCTTTTTTCTCTATTCTGCTCCTCAGCAGTTATTCCCACCATTTTGTCTTCCAGCTCACTTATTCTTTCTTCTGTCTCCATTATTCTGTTTTTGATTCCTTCCAGTGTAATTTTCATTTCAGTTATTGTGTTGTTCATCTGTTTGTTTGTTTTTTAGTTCTTCTATATCTTTGTTAAACATTTCTTGTATTTTCTCAATCCGTGCTTCCATTCTGTTTCCAAGATTCTGGATCATCTTTACTGTCATTACTCTGAATTCTTTTTCAGGTAGATTGCCTATTTCCTCTTCATTTGTTTGGTCTTGTAGGTTTTTACCTTGCTCCTTCACCTGTGACATAATTTTTTGCTGTCTCTTTTTTTTTTATTTTTATGAGTGGGATTGTGTTCCTGTTTTACTGGTTGTTTGGCCTGAGGCTTCCAGCAATGGAGTTTGTAGGCTATTGGGTAGAGCTGGGTCTTGGTGCTGAGATGAGGAACTCTGTGATACCTCACTCTGATGAATGTTCCCTGGGGTCTGAGGTTCTCTGTTAGTCCAGTGGTTTGGCCTCAGAGCTCCCATTTCAGGAGCTTCCACTTGACCCTGAGCTCACAAATCAAGATCCTGCAAGCCACATGGGGTGGCAAAAAATGAATAAATAAATAAGAAAGTAAGAAATAAAATTAGACTAGGAAGCTAACAGATATGTTAGGAGGAATGTAAAAATAAAATTATAGATGAATCAACAACCAAAAAGTACATCAGTACCACAATAGTAAAAAAGAGGAAGAGGGAAAAGAAGAAAAAAAAAAGGAGGAGGGGAAAGGCCTTGGCTGTGGAGAATGGGGCTTAAGCAAGGGTGAGATTTGGGTGGTGGGCGGGGCCAATGCTCAGGACCCACAGGGCCAGAAAAGGTCCTGGGGGCTGTGGGGGGTGGGGCTTAGGCTCAAGGAAGAGAAGGGACCCAGGCCTGCCCCCCACCCCTGGTCTGAGAGGGCAGGGGACCTCACCTGGGATCCTAGCAGGATTCCTGGGCTCGAGTGTGTGGGGCAAATGCCCTCCTCTCCTCTCCTGCTCCTCCCATCTGGGGTCTGGGAGGGCCCCTCCTGCCTGCATCATCTGATCTCCCTGGCCTCTCTCCGATGCCTGCGGGACCAATGAAGGGGTGGGGAGTGGGGGCCTTGGAGAGCAGGGGACCGGCCTGGGAGCTCAACAGGCTCCCCGTGTCCGAGTGGGCAGGGCAATCGCCCTCTGCTCCTGCAGGGCCCCTCTCGCCTGCCTCTCCTGATCTCCCCAACCTTCCTCCTATGCCCCCAATGACCCACGTAGCCTGGAGTGGGGTTTGGAGGGCAGGGGATTGGCCTTGGAGCACAGCAGGCTTCCCATGTGGGTGCGGCAATTGCCCTCTGCTCCTCTCCCACTCATCCTGAGGGCCCCTCCTGCTTGCCTCTCCTGATCTCCCCAGCCTCCCTCCAATGCCCCCAGGACCCATGTGGCCTGGATGGGGCTTTGGAAGGGGGGGGAACTGGATTGGGAACTCAACAGGCTCCATGACCTCAGTGGGCCAGGCGATCACCCTCCGCTCCTCTCCTGCTCTTCCTGGAGAGTCCCTCCCACCTGCCTCTCCTGATCTCCCTGGTCTCAGGGGCGCTGATCTTGTCTGGCCTCCACTTCTCCTCCCCCCTCGGTCTCCCTACATCCTACTGGTTCACTCTGGGGTTCCTCCCGTCTCCTTGGGGGTTAGAGTCCCCCACCAGTAGCCAGCAGGCACCCTAGTTGTGGGGAGACGCTAACTCCACGTCTTCCCACACTGCCATCTTGACTCCTCTGCCTGTGTTTTCTTTTAGGACTTTTATTATTTCAGTCTAATATTTAAGTCTTTAATACATTTTGAGTTTATTTTTGTATATGGTGTGAGAAAATAGTCCAGTGTGATTCTTTTGCATGTAGCTATCCAGTTTTCCCTACACTATTTATTGAAGAGGCTTTTTCCCATTGCACATTCTTGCCTCCTTTGTCATAGATTAATTGATCATATAGGTGTGGTTTTATTTCTGGGCTCTCTATGCTGTTCCATTGATCTATGTATCTCTTTTAGTGCCAGTACCATACTGTTTTGATTATTATAGCTTTCTAGTATAGTTTGAACCAGGGAGTGTGATACCTCCAGTTTTGTTCTTTCTCAAGATTGTTTTGTCTATTTGGGGTCTTTTGTGTTTTCATACAAATTTTAGAATTATTTGTCTTAGTTATGTGAAACATGCCTTTGACATTTTGGTAGGGGTTGCAATGAATCTGTAGATTGCCTTGGGCAGCATGTTAACTTTAACAATATTAATTGTTCCAATCTATGAGCAGATTATATCTTTCCATCTGCTGTCCAGACTTCTGTTTCTTTCATCAGTGTCTTATAGTTTTCAGAGTACAAGTCTTTTACCTATTTTATTCGATTTATTCCTAGGTATTTTATTCTTTTTGAAGCAATTGTAAATGGAATTGCTTTCTTAATTTCTCTTTCTAATAGTTTGTTATTAGTGTATAGAAATGTGACAGATTTCTGTATATTAATTTTGCATCCTACAACTTCAGTGAACTCATTTATTAGTTCTAATAGTTTTTTGATAGTGTCTTTAGGATTTTCTATATATAGTATCATGTCATCTGAAAATAGTGAGTTTTACTTCTTCCTTTCCGATTTGGATCCCTTCTATTTATTTTTTTTTTCACGTCTGATTACTATGGCTAGGACTTTCAATACTTCGTTGAATAAAAGTGGTGAGAATGGACATTCTTGTCTTGTTCCTGACCTTAGGGAAAATTCTTTCAGGTTTTCACTGTTCAGTATGATGTTGGCTGTGGGTTCGTCATATATGGTCTTTATTATATTGAGGTATGTTGCCTCTATACCTACTTTGTTGAGAGTTTTTATCATAAATGGATGTCGAATTTTGTCAAAAGATTTTCCCCCATCTATTGAGTGGATCAAGTGATTTTTATTCTTCAGTTTGTTAATGTGGTATATCACATGGATTGATTTGCCAGTATTGAACCATCCTTACATCCCTGGGATAAATCCTTCTTGTTCATGGTAGGATTGTTGCATTCAGTTTGCTAATACCTTATTGAAGAATCTACATCTACATCCATCAGTGACATTGGACTTTAATTTTTTTCCTGTGGTATCTTTATCAGGTCTTGGTATCAGTGTGATGCTGCCCTCATAGAATGAGTTTGGAAGCATTCCTCCTTCAATTTTTTGCAACAGTTTGAGAAGGATAGGTGTTAACTCTTCTTTAAATGTTTGGTAAAATTCACTTGTGAAGCCGTCTGGTCCTAGACTTTTATTTGTTGGAAGTTGTGTGCTTCTAATTGAATTTCATTGCTAGTAATTGGTCTGTTCATATTTTCTATCTCTTTCTGTTTCTGTCTTGGTAGAGTGTACATTTTTAGGAATTTGTTCCTTTCTTCTAGGTTTTCCATTTTACTGATGTATAATTGTTCATGGTAATCTCATGTGATCCTTTGCATTTCTGTGATGTCAGTTGCAACTTCTCCACTTTCACTTCTGATTATATTTGGGCCCTCTCTTTTTCTTGATGAATCTGGCTAAAGGTTTATCAATTTTATCTTTTCAAAGAAATAGCACTTAGTTTCACTGACCTTTTTAATTTATTTTATTTTTATTTTTTTGTCTCTATTTCACTTATTTCCACTCTGATCTTTATTATTACTTTCCTTCTACTAACTTTGGGTTTTGTTTGTCTTTTCCTAGTTCTTTTAGGTGTAAGGTTCAATTATTTACTTGAAATTTGTCTTGTTTTCTGGGGTAGGCTTGTAGTATTGCAAACTTTGCTATTCGCAGTGTTTTTGCTATGTACCATAGATTTTGGAACCTGGTGTTTTCATTTTCATTTGTCTCCAAATATTTTTTAATTTCTTCTTTGATTTCTTCAGTGACCCATTGATTGTTTAATAGCATATTGTTTTGTCTCTACGCGTTTGTGATTTTTCTCTTGTGCAGTATATCCCCTACATATGAATGAGTTCCATTCTGAGAGCATGTTTGTTAAGTCCAATTTGTTCGTAAGTCCAACAAAGTTAACCTAGGTACCCAATTAACACAATCGTCTATATAGTACTGTACTGTAATCGGTTTATAATTCATTTTTACACAAATAATACATAAAAAACCACAAAAAATAAAGAAAACATTTTTCATCTTACAGTACAGTACCTTGCAAAGTACAGTAGTACAGTACAACAGCTGGCATACAGGGGCTGGCATGAGTAAACAGGCAAGAAGAGTTACTGACTGGAGGAGGGAGAGGAGGTGGGAGATGGTAGAGCTGCAGGATCATCAGCAATAGGAGACGGAGGGCAAGCTGCCATTTCACTCATGCCTGAGGTTGATGGCACAGGTTCTGGCTCCTTGCTGCATTCAGTTCTATCTACTCTCTTTAAAGAACAATCCAGTGATGTCTGGGTAGGCTCTTTTTTTTTCATCATAGATAACACAGTAGCATGGGATTGCATTCTGAATGGTTGCTGCAACCTTCATGTACCATTTTATGTTTGGATCCTGTGCCTCAAAAACTAACAGTGCCTCCTCAGATAAAGAAAATCCCCTTGCCATTTCCTACATCATGAATCTTTTTGGTTCTTGTTACTTCTTCTTCCTCTTGTCGCTCCACTCTCTCAATTATTTTCACTTTTGTTTCCATTGTTATTGCTTGGCGCTTCTTAGCAGTACCAGCTATATCACCGCTGCTTTTACACTTGTTTCCAGACATCCTGGGCTTGAAATAAAGATACTGTACTACTGTACTCTATACAGTACTGTACGTACACAAAAGCACAACCACTTGTAGAGGATGCACACACATGACAATGTATGCCAGACATGTGAACTAACTTACATGATTGGACACGTGAATGCATGTTCTCATCTCTGAAGGTTTGCAACTTGAAGGTTCGTATGTAGAGGACTTACTGTAGTTAATTTCTAGTCTCATGCTGTTGTGGTTGGGACAGATGCTTGATATAATTTCAATCTTAAGTTTATTGAGACTTGCTTTATGGCCTAGCATGTGATCTATCCTGCAGAATGTTACATGAATGCTTGAAAAGGATTTATATTCTGCTGTTTTTGTGTGGAATATTCTATATATATATCTATTAAGTTCATCTGGTCTAATGTGTTATTTAAGACCAGTGTTTCCTTATTGATTTTCTGTCTGCATAATCTGTTCATTGATGTAAGTGGTGTGTTAAAGTACCCTACTATTACTGTGTTACTATCAGCTCCTCCTTTTTTTTTTCCAGCTCCTCCTTTTATGTTTTAATATTTGCTTTATATATTTACATGCTTCTATGTTGAGTGCACATATATTTGCAATCATATATTCCTGGATTGATTCTTTGGTTGTTACATAATGTTCTTCTTTGTCTCTTGTTATGGTCTTTGTTCTAAAGTCTATTTTGTTTGATATAAGTATTGCTACCCCAGCTTTATTTTCATTTTCATTGCATGGAATATCTCTTTCTATCCTCTCACTTTCTGTCTGTTTCCTTAGATCTGAAGTGAGTCTCTTGTAGGCAGCATATATATGGGTCCTTTTTTTTATTATTATTCATTCAACCACTCTATTTCTTTGATTAGAACATTTATTCCATTTAAAATAATCATTGATAGGTATGTACTTATTGCCATTTTGTTGATTGTTTTCTGGCTGTCATTGTCATTCTTTTTTGTTCTTTTCTTCTTCTTTTACACTTGCACTTTAAGAGTGGAGATTTTGCACATGCCCTTTAAGAGTGGAGTTTCTGTTTCCTATAATCCTCTGGCTTTCCCAAACATAAGCCCTGCTGGTTTTCAAAACCAGGTATTCTGGGGGCTCATCTTCCCAGGGCAGGATCCCTGGCCTGGGGAGTCCAATATGGAGCTCAGACCCCTTCCTCCTTGCTCCTTTGCAATTGATATTCTTCCTCTTTGTGGATTGCCAGCCTTGGGGTGTAGGTCCTGACTATATTCAATGTCTATCCCTCCTACTGCTCTCATTGTGGTTCTCTCTTTATGTCTTTAATTGTGGAAAATCTTTTCTGCTAGTCTTTAGATTGTTTTCATAGATAGTTGCTCTGTAAGTAATTGTAATTTTGGTTTGTCTGTGGGAGGAGATGAGTTCAGCGTCTTCTTACTCCACCATCTTGGCCACCTCCCCTATGCCGTATTTTAATATGTTCCTCTGTCAATTGTATTTCTTGTAACTTACAGTTGGATCTAAAGTTTTGATCAGGGGAAGCCATATTTTAAGAGTTGAGGAGTGAATGTGAGTTAAGAAAGTGAAGGCAGAAAACTTGACTAGTTTTCCAGAATGTTGTGCAGTGACATGAAGGAAGGAAATAGTTTAATATGGGAAGTTCATACATACTTATTGAATAAGGAGGGGAAAGATCCAGATGATAGAAGTTTAAGGTACAGGAAAGATAGACATTTATGAAGAGAAAGCTTGAAAGTTATGGAGTTAGAATTTAGTGGGTGATTTAGCATGTATTCATTTATTCACCTATTCCAGACTGTGTACCAGACATAGTGCTAGGTGCTGAGGAAATAAAGATAAAAGCAAAACAAACCAAAAAAGGCTTACCCTACATTCAAGGGCTTTATGTGCTAGGAGACAGAGATCACCATGTGAACTAGTAGGGAATTAAGTGTTGATAACAACTTTGTAGGCACCTTTCCTGGGAACAGTGGGTGGCTCAAAGGAGAAAGGGGTCCAGTCTTTAATTCTGACTGGTCCACATTCTGTGTGTTAAAGAGATGGCTACCCAGACAAAGGTTGGAGAGGAGAGGAGAAAGTGAGGAGGAAAGTGAGGATGAGAGTGGGGATGACTTAAGGAACCATTGTTCTAAATGGAATCTCTTGTTTAAAAAGAGAGAGACAGAGACAGAGAGAGACAGAGACAGAGACAGAGCTGGACTGGAATGGACCATGATTCAGAAAAGGGAATGCAATAATGAAAGAATAATAAGTCCTGGAACAGGGGGCCTATTTATAGCCATTTACCTTCTTGGAATGCCTGATATGATACTAGGTTGGCACGTCTATACTACTCTTATTTTTAATTGGCCTGGATCCTAATTTTGTTCTGGCATCTGGGAGTAGTTGTTAATTGAAGATATGGATTCCTGGAGGTGTCTATGGCCAAGTGAAATAAGATAGAGTATATTTTTCTTTCATTTTCTAAACTTCTGAACCTTAAACATCATTTGATTCTCTCTTCCTTTACTTCACAATCTATCAGTTGATGTGTTTTGTCATTTTTACCTCTAAAAGCAGTGACTTTTAAACTTTTTAAACTGCAAACCACAGTTGGAAATATTTCCCATCACAATCCAGTACAAACACATTTGTATGTGTGAACATCTATATGCCTGAAAAAAATTCATAGAGTGATGTTGACTCTTATTAGGGGTGATGCCCTCTGATATTTTATTTTCTACTTCATTTTTCAAAAATGTTAATAGCAAGCCATTTATGTCACTTCAACACCCATTAATAGGTTTTGACAGTGGTTTGAAAAACACTATTCCCATATTTCTCCTTCCTCTCCATACTGGTACTTTTTATTAGCTCTATGATCTGTACACCTCCAAAATCTCCTACTCTTTTTCCAAAATGTTATTGCTTTTTAAATGTACATTTCTTATTAGGTCACTTTCTTTAACACAGAAGATTCCTGAATAGAGCTAAGTATGTTAGTCCTTCATAATCTGAACCCCATCACCATTTTCAACCTAACTTCACAGTGCTTTCTTTCCCAATCACTGTGCTATAGCCAAATTAACTTATAATTTGTACCCCAACAAGAACAATTATTTTTAAAATTTCTTTAATGTTTGTTTTTAAAGTTAAAAAAGCCAAGTATGCAAGTTAAGAAGTGAAACAATCCAAATATATTTAAAGAAAGGGTGAATAACCTTCCCTCAATTCCCTTCCATTCCCATCCTCTTGAAGTGACCAGTTGCTAACAGCTTGGGTTGTATGCTTTCTTAACTTTCTCCATCCTTTTCTAAATATATATATTATTTATTAGGTTCTGGTTTTATTTTCAAAAAATGGTATAGTATACAAAAAAGCAAGTCTAACTTGCTTTTTTACTTGAAAATGCATATCCCTTCAGGTTTATAGATATAGCTCTATCTTATTCTTTTTAGAAGCAGCATGCAATTTTTTACAGTCCGTGATCTATCCATATATTCCTCAGATGATCAAGTAGATTCCATTTTACCTTTACCAAAAGGATGCAGTAGCAGTTCTCACGTAGTAATCTTTTTTTTCTTCTTCTTCTTCAATAGGATGCATTCTCAAAAGTGGAATTGTTGGTCACAGCATCTTCAAACTTCAGAGTTTGTTTTAATAAATACTACCAATTTATGCTTCCAAGATGTTGTGGCATTTTTCTTCTTCCACCATCATCATTTGTGAATTTTCATTTCTTTACAACTCTACCAGCACTGTCTGTTACACCTTGCACACCCATTTTTTTTTCAATTTCTTTGGTTTGCTGGTAATGATGCATTGCTTTTTGTAAGTTATTGGCCATTTGGATTCCCTTCTCTGCCAATTTCCCACTCATATTCTTTGAACAATTTTCTATTGGATTACTTGTCTTTTTCTAATCAATAAATGGTGCTTTGATTATTTAGGATTATTAACCCAATTTCTGTCCAACATTTTCCCAGTCTATTATCTTTGACTTTAGTTATGCTGTCTTTTGCTATACAATAATTTAAAACTTTTATGTAGTCAATTATGTTAATCTTTTCCTTTACACCTTTTGAGTTTCCTGTTTTGCCTAGGAAAATAATACTGAGTCAAAACTTGTACAATTTGTATCCTAGTTTTCTTTTTTAATATTTTTAAAATAAGTTATGCTTGAATTATTAATCCATCTGGAATTAATTTTTGTGTAGTGTACAAGCAAAATTGTACTTTTTTTCCAGCCAATTATACTTGCACTGTTTCTTAAGTAAACTCTGCTTTCTCCACTGAATTGAAATGTCACCTTTGTCATAAATTAATATCCATTTATACTTGGATTTATTTTTGGTCTTCCTTTTCTCTTTCACTAATTTCTGTGTTTATTCCTATGCCAAAAGCTCACCATTTTAATTAAAGTAATCTGATATTAGCTTTTATTATCTGGAAAATCAAGTCCTGCCTTAGTCTTCAATTCAAAATTTTGAGGGATATTCTTGAACGTTTTAAAATTTCATATGACTTCTGAAGTAATTTTACCTAGATCATCACTCCCATTCAAGATACCTTGCTTTGAATTACATTATTATATATGTTAGGATGTAAAATTTTTTTTTTTGCAGTATGTGGGCCTCTCACTGTTGTGGTCTCTCCCGTTGCGGAGCACAGGCTCCGGACACGCAGGCTCAGCGGCCATGGCTCACGGGCCCAGCTGCTCCACGGCATGTGGGATCCTCCCGGACCGGGGCACGAACCCGTGTCCCCTGCATTGGCAGGCGGACTCTCAGTATGTACATAGAGGGCTTCCCTGGTGGCACAGTGGTTGAGAGTCCGCCGCCGATGCAGGGGACACAGGTTCGTGCCCTGGTCTAGGAAGATCCCACATGCCGTGGAGCGGCTGGGCCCGTGAGCCATGGCCGCTGAGCCTGCGCATCCGGAGCCTGTGCTCCGCAATGGGAGAGACCACAGCAGTGAGAAGCCCGCGTACCACAAAAAAAAAAAAAGCAAATAAATATATCATGTGAATTAAATATAGTCTACAAGCATGAATTTATAGCTTTAAATTTATAGCTTTAAATGATTTTATTCTGAAAAAAGTAGGAAAATAAATTATTTAGTTGCAGTAATGAAAAAATAACAAAATAAACAGAAAATACTGGGATGATAGTAATTCATACAGACTGAAGTTAAAGAAATAAAAATAATGAAATTGAAGTCTGCTTTTTGAAAAGACTAATAAAACAGAGAAACTTTTGCTATGCCTGATTTTTTGAAAAGGGAGTTAAAACAAAGATATGCCACATTAGCTATGAAGAGATAGAACCACATATGTGGAAGAAATATGCTTACGAAAACATTTTTTTTTTTGGTAAATCTAAACTAATACATTTGAAAAATTAGAAGAAATGAATGATTTTCCAGCAAAATATGAACTGAAAACATGGACTAAAGAAGAAACTAAGACCCTGAGAAGACCAAAAACCATAAAGCAGTTAAAAAGATAAATAAAAGTTTGTATTTTAAAAAGCATTAGTACTTCCAAGGGCAACCAAGATGGAGTAAGCCCACTGTAGCCTGTCTCTGTCACTGATACAAGAGAAACTCTGCACAAAATACAACAAGTCACCATTTGGAACTCTGAAAAGTAAATAAAAGCAAGAAGGTTGGAAAGGAAGGTCAAAAGTTAAGAAGCGAATTACACAGGAGTGTGAGTCCCATTTTTTTTTTCTCTTTTCTCTCATGGCTTTAACTTGATGATCATCCCCCAGTCATGATTCTGTAGCTGCAGAGTTTTGGGAAGAAAGAATGGAACCATCTCACCTTCCTGACAATAAAACCAGGAAAAGGAACCAATGGCAGCCAAAGAGTGTGGAGGTAAATTTTTCAGGATTTTTTCCCTTTTTTCATCCCTCCCTCTCCTGACAGCAGCCCCAGTTGTGGAACTATGGGAATAGAAGGTACAGATCGCTAAAACTCAGAGAAACCCAGTCTTTCTGTCCATAGGAACTGGGGAAACAGACCCCTGTAGTCTGAAAAGTGTGGAGTAAAGTCCCGGTTATTTTTTTTTCCTATTTTAATCTTTCTGTTTTGACCACAGGCAGGCTCCAGTCAAGGAGCTGCAGCTGCAGTTCTGAGAGAAACTATCTTTTTAGTCAGAGGATAGATAAAAGAGGCCCCTGAGAGGTTTAGTGTGGTGGGATCCCAGAAAGGAAAAATTTGGAAAAGGGGACTCCCTAATTCTGTGTATAAATGCAAGCATTCTGGGCTCACATCTGAGCTCAACATGCTTGGAACAGATCCAAAAGAACAAAACAAAGTCTTTGAGGATTGCACTACTAGATATACCACTGTCCAATTCCCAGACTAGCCCCTGAGTGGCTCACACATGTACCAAAGCAGCATAGCAAAAGCTTTGAAACCTAAACTGACATTGGGACCAGCACCCAAAAAGGAGATAGAACTTGCAGTCTGAGACTAACCAGATTCATTGTCTCCTAAAACAAGAAAAAAACCAACATTCTCCCAGGACCCAGAGTTTCACAACATAATAATCAAAATGTCCAGGATAAAATTCAAAATTACCTGACATATAAAGAATAAGGAAAATGTGACCATTTCTCAAGTAAAAAACAACCAGTAAATGCCAACTCTAAGTTGAGATATTGGAATAGTCAAAGATTTTAGAGAAGCTATTATACCTATGCTAGATGGGGTAAAGACAGTTGAAATGAATGGAAAGATTCTAAGAAGGAGAGGGAAGAGAAATTGTGCAGGAAAAGAAAAAAAATTGAAGAGAAAAGACACCAGACTAGGTTGCTCTGTCTTTAAAGAAATAATAATTCCTAAAACTTTTAAATTGTTTCACATTATACAAAAAGTTAATTTCTTCTATTCATTTTATGATTTGGCTTAACATTAATATCAAAACCTAAATTTTAAAAAGGGAAAAATTGACCAATTTCATTTGTAAATGCAAGATTTTCAAATCTTTAAAGCAATTTCATTAGCAAATCAAATCTAATAGTGTACTAAAAGCATAATGCACCATTACAAAGTCAAGTTTATTCCAGTAATTTAAGAATTGTTTAACATAAGGAAATCTATTAACATATATGACACTACCTCAAAATTTTAAAGGAGAAAAACTGCTATGAATACATCACTAAATGCAAAAAAAATCATCTGGTAAATATAACAGCATTCAAATTATACATTCAATAATACTACAAAAAACTTAAGCATCTACTAGGGAAAAGATATATGTAAAATAATGCTAATTAAACAGAGGGATAGACTGGGAAATGCAGAGGATTGAATATTGACCTAGAGACCTTCACAGTTTCAAATTGAACTATTGGCATTACAATACAAAAGTCTGGTGGACACCACAAAGGAAAGAGACCAATTGAATAGAACCTTGTATCAAAGTCAGTTTCAAAAGAATTTTAATGTTAATCTTTCGCTCATACATGGACCATCAGATATTTTTGACATCAATTTTTCCTAGGTGTTAGTATCATTTGCTTGAGAACTTTTTCATAATTTTGATTTTTCTACCTTTAAAAGCCAAGCCCAACTGTTGATTTGAACAACACTGTAGCACAAATGGACCTAACAGATATATATAGAACTTTCCACCTAAGCAGAAGTTTACCCATTCTTCTCAAGCACATGAAGAACATTCTTCAGGATAGATCACATGTTAGGTTACAAAACAACTCTTAAGAAATTTAACAAGATCAAAATTATTCAAAGTATCTTTCCTGACCACAGTGGAATGAAACTAGAAGTTGATAACAGTAAGAAAATGGGAAGACTCACAAATACATGGAAACCAAACAATAACCTTTGGATCAATGAGGATATCTAAAGGAAAAGTATCTCAAGACAAAACAAAAACACTACATACGCAAAATTGTGGGATGCAGCAAAAGCAGTACTAAGAGGGAAATTTATAGCAATAAATACCTACATTTTAAAAAAGAAAGATCTCAAATAAACAACCCAACTTTACATTGCATCTGTTTGTAGATAACATGATATCATATGTAGAAAACCCTAAAGACTTCACCAAAAACTGTTAGAACTAATAAATTCAGTAAAGTTGAAGGATACCAAATCAACAGGCAAAAATCATTTGCATTCCTATACTCAAACAACAAGCTATCCAAAAAGGAAATTAAGAAGCAATCCATTCACAATAGCAACAAAAAGAATAAACTACTTAAGAGTAAGCTAAACCAAAGAAGTAAAAGACTTGTATGCTGAAAATTATAAAATATTGGTGAGGGAAATTAAAGAAGACAGATAAGTGGAAGCCATCCCATGTTCATGAATTGGAAACATTAATATTTTTAAAATGTCCATACTACTCAATGTGACCTACAGATTCAATGAAACCCCTATCAAAATCCCAATGGCGTTCTTTACAGAAATAGAAAAAACAATCCTAAAATTCATAGTTCATTTATATACTCAGTTTCAGTTATTCAAGATGAATAATTTCTGAAGAGCTAATGTACAGCAGTGTGACTATAGTTAACAATACTGACTATATGGTGTATTTGAAATTTGCTAAGAGGGAGCCCTTACTTGTTTTCATCACAAAATAAAAAAGAAAATGGTAACTGTGTGTGGTGATGGTGATCTTAATTAGCTTGATTGTGGTGATATTTCACAATGCATAAGTGTATGGAGACATCAAGTCATACACCTTAGATATTAAAAAAAATTGTCAGTTATACTTCAATAAAGATGGGGGGGGGGAGCCAAGCCCAGTAACAAAACATGAAATTTCTAGATTGACCCCTTTGACAAGAGCTGTTTAAGTAATACAGAATCTGCTTTGCCAATTCACTTTCTGAAAATCTTGCCAAGTGCTCCTGGTTATATGTAGTGTTTTTAATACATCTCATTAAGGGGGATTTCTGATATGTTTCAGATCTTAGTTAACCTGCATAACATGGAACTGTTTTTGTATTGTTGTTGTTAATAATTAATAGAAGAGAGAACACATAGCCTAACATGTTTGCTCTAAAGCAGAGATTTAATAATGTAAATATAATTTGCTATATTTTAAAATATTTATATGTTCAAATAAGTAAAGAAGAAGATAAACAAGTAAGCCCTGTACTGATTTACTGAATGTTAAATCCTATTAGAATAAAAAGAGTAAAAAGATCATTAGAGTTTCCTGGCAGAGATGTATCTTCCCCCATAAAAAAGGGCAGGGGAGGTAGGAGAAACTTTATTGTTTTTCTTCTCTCCCTTTTTTTTTTTTTTTTTTTTTGGTTGTTTGTTGTTGCTTTTGTTGCTTAATTGTCTTGGTAAAGTCCTGAGGTGAACCAGGTTGGCAGGCATCCTGGTGGAGAGGGGTGAGGGGAGCCCAGAAGAGAATGCTCTACATCTTTTCATCTACAGAGGGACTTGTGTGTAGGAACTGGCTGGCTTCCCAAATACCCAGGAACTAGCTGGATGCTGTGAAGTTGCCAGCATGATGTTTAATAACCAAGAGCAGTCTGCGTACGTCTTGACTTATATAATTCAGTTCATTTCCAAGATGATTTTGACTATAATTCTCATACTTATTAAGGTATACTTCCTCTGATCTGAGCTACAGTGCCAAGAAAGACCTGCTCACGTCCTCTCCCCGAACATGTGTGATAGGGCTTCAGTATCAGAGTGTCATAGGAGCTCTGTATCTTTTTTTTTTTGCGGTACGCGGGCCTCTCACTGTTGTGGCCTCTCCCGTTGCGGAGCACAGGCTCCGGACGCGCAGGCTCAGCGGCCATGGCTTACGAGCCCAGCCGCTCTGCGGCATGTGGGATCTTCCCGGACCAGGGCACGAACCCACGTCCCCTGCATCAACAGGCGGACTCCCAACCAGTGCGCCACCAGGGAAGCCCGGAACTCTGTATTTTTGTTTGTTTGTTTCATGTGGCATTATTAGAAGATTGGATAATATTATCATTCTCTTTAGCTCCTATTCCTAAATAGCTGGGATTGAAGCTAGCTAGAGATGATCAGTAGAGTCATCGTTCTAGAAAAGTCCTTTCACCATCTCTCTCTGTATTAAATGAAACATTAGCCATTATAATAGTGAACACCTTGTAAAATTCTTAATAGACAACTGAATAACTATGGTCACCCTCACTATCTAACTCATGTCCCCCTCCATTTTCTTTTTGCTATCATCATAGCCAAGCTCTTTTATAGGAGTTGTATGTATTTGCTAACTCCATTTCCTGACTTGCCAGTCATTCCAGATACTTAGAGATTCTAGCTGTGATTACCAGTGGCCTTTATATTGCAAATCTGGGACACTTTTCACCCTTGACCACTTCATTATATGACCTTGAGGATCACTGACATCATGATGAAGTAGAAATTTTTCAGTCTTTGAAATGTGGCAGGACTAGGTTTGAATTACAGGTGTCTTAATTCCAGAGTGACCTTGAACAAGATATTTTACCTTTTTTGGTAGTTCAGTTTCCTTGACTGGAAGATGAGTACAATATAATGATAACTAACTTTCGGGATTATGGACAGTGTGTGTAGGTTTAGCACAGTTCCTGACATGTACTAGCTGTACAATACTCTTTCTTCCCTTCTTGAAACCCTTGTCACATATTCTATTAGTTCTTCCACTTCTCGGATGATTCTTCATCTGTGTTAAGTAATGGTGTTGCCCTAGGCTTCTATGTTCTTCTCGTTACACACTCACACTAAATGTTCTCTCTGCTCTCATGCTTTAACCACCAACTTTGTTTCTAAGAATTCTCAAAAGTATGTTTCCAATTCCCATCTTATCCCCAAGATTTAGAACTGAAAATCTCCACCTGAATATCCCATAGGCACCTCTAACCTAGAGCATCCAAACTGAATGTATCACCTTCCGTGACACCTGTTCCTCTTTATTCTTGATCGCTTTGTAGGGTAGTGGACACGACCACTAGCTACACTATGAAACAAAGGTAGAAATTTGTAGGTCATTGGCATTGCTTCCCCTCAACTCTACCATCATATAAATCATTCAGTTCCAATAATACGTCTCCCCAATATTTTTCAGATCTCTCCCTTTCTCTTAAAAACGCTTATATCTTCTTTTCACTAGTCTAGGTCCTTATCCCTCAACTGGACCACAGCTATGGTCACTTTAATGGTGTTTCTACCCCATGTTTGTCTCTCTTAATTCTATCCTTTACAAAGTCCATCAGGATTATCTATCTAAAATAGATGGCCAAAGTTCCTCTTTTTCTTAAATGTTGTAAGTGGCTTTCTGCTTGTACATCGATACAGACACCATTTACTTCTATCTTGCATCCCTTTGCAAAGGCCGTTTTGTTTGTCATTCTCAGTTTACCTGAATGACTTCCATTCCTTCTTCAATATTTAATTCCATGATCACCTGAAGTAATTCATCATTGACTTTCGCAATCTGCTTCCTCTGTGCCTCCCAATCTTTTCTTATACTTCCCTAAAGGCCTTCAAATAAATCTATTGCATCATGCACCTGTTAGATGATGAGCTCTGTGAGGGCAGGGAACGTATCTCATTCATCTGTATTCTCAGCACTTGGCAGAATTTGGCCCACATGAGGGACCATAAGATGTTTATTGACACGAATTGAACTAACCCCATCTGTCCAATCCATGTCTAGAACCATTTCACAAAGCCATTAGTCAATAAGATGATACTAAGTAGTTTGACTCAGAATAAAAATTTCTGTTTCCAAGTATTTTTTGACTCCTTATATCAGATTATCATAAAATAGAAGGTTACATCTCTTCCTTTTTCAAGTTCCTTATTCTTGGCTTCTCATCAACATTCACTTATGCTGACGTGAGCAAGCAATTTCTTTCTCCATATTCATTCTGTCGCTCTCTAACATTCTAATTATGTGTATATCATCCTATTTTTCCTAAACTTGCCTAGGAATTGGATTGTAACCATGGAAGAAGACAGTCTTTCCTACTGAAATCTGACTTTGGGTCCACCATTCTGCACGTTGGAATAGAAAACTGAGTCAGCAATTGTAAACTCAAGGTCCACAAATGCCGATTGCTCTAGAAAATGTTGGTCCATACACTTTAAAAAATTATTTTTAATTGTAACCTTATGAAAAAAAATACAGATTTCTGGCTTCTCTCAAAAACTCTGAAGATCCAGTAACAGTAAATCCATATTCCTGTATGACACCAACCCACATGGGTTGAACAGCAAATGATCCATTCATAAGAGCTTGCACTGCACTGTGCCCTGTCCCCTCCTCATTTTTCTTTCACACAAACTGGTTCCTGAAGGCGTTGAAGCTTGCCACCTACATCATTAGTGTTGACCCAGGTCTTAGAGACATTGCTGATCTTAGATGCGTGGGAGTTTAAGACTTTTGAGGCCCAGAGATTCAGAAGATGGTAAAATTAAAGAAACTAAAAGAAGTGTGATGGAATAATTTGACCTAAATGAGAGAATTAGCGTTACTGGAAAGCAGCAACATCTTTCTAAGTGATGTGAGAGTAATACAAGTTAAGCGTATTTTTCACTACAAAACCAAAATAAGCAGGAGTGTGCTTTAGAGCTACCTAAATGGTAAAAAGTCGGGGACAGATTTTCGAAGCATCAGATGGGAATTTACCCACCTGATCTCTGTTAATCTAATAAGAACCACACCGCTCAGTGCTTTGAATATTCCTCTTAGGTGTTTATCTTTGAACATTTATGCAATTAGAAATAAACTATACAGCTAAGTTTAACCCAGACAGATATTATTCAATTATAGAAGAGTTTCAAATTTTTCTAAATTCCATTTCAACTATACTCACTTAGAAGCATTATTTTTTAAGTGGAGGGAAATTAACTGAGGGAGAATGACAGTACCACATTTTGAAAAGAGACTGGATTAAATATAAAAAATATTGGGTTTCAGTGTCACTTCTGACACTCCCTCTTTGTCCTTAGCCCCCCTGAGCCTCAGTTTCCTCATCTGTAGAACAGGTAATGTTACCTGATCTTTTTAATCTCAGGACTGTTGTGGCCTTTAATGAGATTACATGGGGAAAAGTACTTTATGAATAAAATAAAGCATATATAAAGTCAAGATCTGGCTGTATAATCAGTAGCTACTGTAACAGGTAAAATTTTTTTAAATTTTTATTGAAGTGTAGTTGATTTACAACATTGTGTTAGTTTCTGCTGTACAGCAAAGTGAATTAGTTTTATATATATATATATAGTGTATATATATATATATATATATATACACATATATCCACTCTTTTTTAGATTCTTTCCCATATAGGTTATTATAGACTATTAAGAAGAGTTCCCTGTGCTATACAGTAGGTCCTTTTTAGTTATCTACTTTTCATATAGTAGTGTGTATATGTCAATCCCAATCTCCCAATTTATTCCTCCCCCTGCCCCAGGTAAAATGCTTGTAATGCTCTTTTCTTAACTCTTTTCTCCCTCTGTACCTATATTTCTTCCAGTTCCTGTCTTCTGTGGTGGCTAGTATGAGATCGACCCTTATTCTCTTAGGGTTACAGGGTGTTCTGTCATACTGAGGCCTGGGCTCATCTGTTTTCACCACTGACCCACTGCCTGGCTGCTCCAGAATGTTTACAGTCATTTGGCTTTATGTTTGGGCTTTTTTGGCCACGAGGCATGTGGGACCTTAGTTCCCTGACCAGAGATCGAACCTGCATTGGAAGGTGAAGTCTTAACCACTGGACCACCAGGGAAGTCCCTGGATCATATTTTAATATTCTATGTCTATGGGGGTCTACTCACCACAATTTGGCATAAGAGTATTTAGTACTTACTTAAAAATCACTGCATATGCCATTCTGAGAACTATTCATTATCAGGTCAAAGCGTTGCAAACTATATGCCTTCATGCTCAGAACTTGGACTCAAGGATAAGTTGTATTTCTCCCTCTGGGGAGCATTGCCATTTCCTAAGAGAAGGATTCAACGATGATTTTGCCTTTCACCTTTGTAAAAAGCACCAGCTAAAGAATAATACTAGTGGGGAAAGATTGATACTGGTGTTTTTACAGCTTCTTTCTTTCATTTATTCATTCAGGAAACACTTATCAAGTAAATATAGGACTGCACTAAGATCTTGGAAAGGTAACAGCAGAACTTAGTTGCTGCTTTTAGGAAGCTTATATTTCAGAAGAGGAGATAGAGTTATCTACCAGACAGCAGGGTGAAAAATTCTCCAATCCAGATATTTGTGGGAACAAAGGAAATTCCAGGGAGGGGCCCCAACCTGGCCTCAGTTGGTCAGAGAAGGCAACCCAGGGTCGGCCCCACCTGAGGCAAGTCCTAAAGGATGAAAAGTACCACTGTGAATGGGCAGTGGGACATGGGGAGGGATAAATCAGCCCCACCCTGGATCTTACAATGCTTAGAAAAGAAGAAACCTGTCCAGAGAGGTTAAGCTATTTAAATAAACCTTCCTAAAAATGTTCAATGTGGAACAGACACACCAATTTAAAATATATGCAGAGTGATCACGTAAGCAACATGAAAACAACCAATTACCTTATCAGATAGTGTATCATCAGAGGTCTAAGCTTGTCTCTTAGCGAGGTTGGGAAATTCAATGCCCTCCTAAAGATCTGGAGAAGATTATGAAGTGGAAAACACTTAAAATTGTAGTTGCTATCTCTGAGATACAGTGAATTTTAAAAAGGTATATAAAAAGAGTAATAAATGTTCTAGTAATGTTTATTAGGGTGAAGAAGTAATTGTTTTGCTCTTAAAAATTGGAAATATATTATATACACAGAAAATTAGAAATAGTAATATAATTAATACCTGCATACATCTACCCAGATTGCCAAAATATAATAGTTTTGTATTGTTCAAATATCTTTTTCTCTTTTTCAAGATATGAAACATTATTTTTTTTTAATTTTTATTGCAGTATAGTTGATTTACAGTGTGTTAGTTTCAGGGGTACAGCAAAGTGAATCAGTCATACATATACATATATCCACTCTTTGTTTTTTTTTAGATTCTTTTCCAATATAAGCCATTACAGAGTATTGAGTAGAGCTCCCTGTGCTATACAACAGGTTCTTATTAGTTATCTGTTTTATATATAGTAGTGTGTATGTCAATCCCAACCTCCCAATTTATCCTTCCCCCCCTTATCCTCTAGTAACGATGTTTGTTTTCTACATCTGTGACTCTACTTCTATTTTGTAAATAAGTTCACTTGTACCCTTCTATTTAGATTCTACATATAAGCGATATCATATGATATTTGTCTTTCTGTGTCTGACTTAGTATGACAATCTCTAGGTCCATTCATGTTGTTGCAAATGGCATTATTTTGTTCCTTTTTATGGCTGAGTAATATTCCATTGTATATATGTACCACATCTTTATCCATTCATCTGTTGATGGACATTTAGGTTGCTTCCTTGTCCTGGCTTTTGTAAATAGTACTGCAGTGAACATTAGGGAGCATGTATCTTTTTGAAACATTAAAGAAGGCATTGAATCCCATGGTTCATTTTCTTCATTTTCTATCTCCTTCCTTTCTTCCCAGAGTTGATTACTATTCTGAATTTGGTGTTCATCATTCCCACTCATGTCTCTATAGTTTTACTACAAATCTGTATCTATAGGCACTTATTATTGCGTGTTTTAAAACTTAAGTAAAAAATAGCCTATTATCTATTATCATCCTTAAACTTGCTTTTTTGCTTCAAGTATATATATATATATATATACATATGTATTTTTAAAATATTTATTTGAAATAATGTTGTGGTGGTGTTTTGTGTATTTTTCTTTGTGTTCATGTATAGGAGTTTCTCTAGGAAATATGCCTAGAAATGAAATTGCTGGGTGTGAGAGTGTCTTTCCTTTTAACAAAATTGATATACTTTTTCATACTTCTAACAGCAGTGGATAAGAATTCCTGTCGCTTCAACTTTACCAACATTTAGAATTGTCAGAATTTATAATTTTGGTTGAGCTGAGAATGAAATGTTACGTCTTTTTAATTGGCATTTTCTTAAATGAGGTGATAAAAATTGGTATAAAAAAGGTAATCTTAGAAAACAATGTAACTACGGATATCATATATTCATTTAACTGACCCATGGAAGAAAAGTTACTTAAGCAAAGGTGCACCTCCCCACAAAACTGTGGCTTTAGAATTTTTTTTTAATTATGATTTTTTATTCACGTTGGTCTGACATGCCACGTCCATTTAGTTATGTCATTCTTCCAAAATGTGGAATGGTGCAAATTTTCTGTTCATACTAAAAATTAAAATTATTCTTTCATTATAGAATTTTCTTAAGAGCCTAGAAATTTACATGCTTTCTATGAGCTTTCAGTTTATTCTATATTATGACCTAATACAGATATTGAAGCACAGAATTGCTGAATTTAGAAAGCGGAGGCCACCAAATCATAGAATTCTGTAACTAAGTTTAACTTGGATATATTGGGTTAGCCAAAAAGGTTGTGTTTTTCTGTAACATCTTACAGATCATCTGACTTTGTGAGTAATCAGAGAAAACTTTTGTCTATACTTATCTAGTTTGACTGTCCTTGCTACGTAGATTCCTTAGTTTATCACCAGCTCTGCTTTATTTTGTGCAGTGATTTAAGAAACAAGCATGTATTTCCAGTACTAGTCAATGAGAAAATGCCAGGCCCTTTAAAACATAAACATGGCTTATCTGTTTCCTATTAATGCATACCTTTTAAGGAGATAAATTGCAACTTTACAAAATTAGAAGGAAATCTTTGTAGTATAAAATAATATTGTGTGCTGAAATACATGTGAAGTGAATATAAAATTAAATTTAATATACTTACTATTTAAGGTGGATACTTTACATCTAATATACCTTTAACCATTTGGACAACAGTTGGGACACTTGATCTTTTTAATTTAATTTATGTCTGTTAAGGTAGGAAATCTTGAGATATTTTTTATGTTACAAATTTATGTATATTTTAGCAACTAGTAATGCAAAGTAATACGATATTCTACATGGTAATTTGTTACCACTGTATAAGTACTAGTTCAATTCAGTATAATATAATTTTAATTATGAAAATAAAGCTTTTATCTACTTTCATCTGGTTTTGATTTCTTCATTTTTATTATAAGATCCCTTCATAAATATTATGTAATTCATCTGTGGTTCTACTAAAATGTCTAGTTTTACTCAAATGGGAGATCAGACGGTAGCCTTAACATATGTGTTCTGTTTCTTCTCATCTTGTATGTCATTAGTAAAAATAAGGATGGTTATGATGTATAATGAAAATGCAGATTCATAACATGATTAGCTTGATGTAAAACAAATTTTAAAGTGCCCCAGACTTTAAAGACATTACTTTGGATCTGTGCCCATGTTGTGTATACAAAGTGCTTTTTATATTATAAGAGTCTAGAATCAACCTGTTAGTGAAAATACCAGTAAATCCCAAATGACACACGGAGGGAGACAATTATAAATGGTGTCTGCTCACCAGAGTGTGTGTGATGGGGGCGGGGGCAGTGTGTGTATGTGTGTGTGTGTGTGTGAGTGAGCATTTGAGGATGAGTACGTTGTATGTTGGAATATCTTAGATTCCTCTAAGAGGATGAGAAAGGGGGAAATCTTCAAAGCAATTTTAGAACCAAAGCACTAATGTGTGTCTGCACGATTGGTACTCACATCTGTAGAACCCTGGCTTTAGAGATAACACCATGAGGATAAATTTAATAAAAGACGTTTACCTTAGCCCTGGTAAAAGTGAATACTAATTTTTCACTCTCTTTCAAAAAACCAAAACCTTACCAAACCACTTGCTCCAAAGTCATTGTCTGTGTGTGCCTTGTCCCTGGCTTCAACCTGGCCCCTGGTTATAGTCTGCTCTTTCCTCTTTCTCCCAGTTTCCCAATGTTCTCATGTACCAAGTTTCCAGATGAGTGAAAAGAAGTTACAGGCAGTTTCATATCACGTTGGCATGGAAAATACTTGAGCATGCCTGTTAGACTAGGCACAGGGTGGGGTTAGGGGTTAATACAGGGACAGGAAGTGCAAAAGGCTCTTTCCTTCTGTTTTTTTTTTCCTACTGAAACTTACCTGGAGGTCTACCATGGACCTAATTTGCTTGCTTTTAATTGGTATCTAACTGAAGGTTTCAAGGGCATTTCAAATGGTGGGGACAGTATGAGTAAAGGGGTCTTGAGGAAAAGCATATGTGTCCTGGGGGAACTATGGACGGTTTAGGGCTAGAGCAGAAAGGGCAAACAGGTCATCCTGGCGGCCAAACTGGAAAGGTGGACAGTGTCTAGACTGTGGAGAGCCTCCCAAGCTGTTTTATGGATTCAGTTTTAATCTCTGAGAATGGAGTCAGCTGTTAAAGGATTTTCAGCACTGCAGTGAAATCATCAGAGTCCCAGTGTCTGAAGTCGACGCCGCCTGCAGTGTGGATGGAAGAGAACACTGGACGCAGTGGGACCAGCTGGGAGGCTGCCTGATTGGGGCAGCGGAAACGGGGCAGAACCCGAGGAGACTGCACGCAGGATATGGAGAGGTGGCATCAGCTGACTTGGCACTGGCTCTGGATGTGGAGAAGGAAGAATCCAAGAAAACCTTAACATGTTCAGCTTGGCTCACTGGTTGTGTCCCCAAGTGAAAGAGAGAAATAGAGAAGCAGGTTTGGGGCTAAGAATATGAGTTTCCTTCAGTTCAGATTGCATCCCAAGTGTTTATGGGAAAGCTAGCTGGTGACACTACAGGGGGATAAGATTGTAAGGGAAGTATGTCCAGAGGGATGCTGAGCTGAACTCTGATATACAGTAGGGACTGGAAATTTCAGGCACAGGGAACAACACAAAGGCAGGAACCTGTGCGTCAGGTTTGAGAACTAGTTGTGTCTCAGAATGACTACAAGGAAGCAGGGGTGTGCAGCAGGGTGGGACTTCAGGCTGAGGAAGGAGGCTTGTGCCGGATTACCCAGGGCCCCTGTGATAAACTGGTGAGTTTGAACTTCACCTTCAAATCTATGAAGGATATTTTAAATCAGAGATATGATGAGATTCGTATTTTATAAAGAGAGTGTGGCAGTGTGGTCACCGTGTTTTGGATAGATGGGGTTTGGAGCTTAGAAGATGTCGTCTGTTAAGGCTGTGCTGTTACAGTTTATGCAGGACTCAGACGTGAAATCGAAGTTAATTTTATTTTCCACAATCAATGGCGTCCTGCTTCCAAGCACACACAGTAGCAAAACGAAACCTAACAACAATTACAACAGTAACAACAACAAAAATCCTTAAACGTGTCTATTTCAAGGTAACAGAATCTCTTAGGTGAGCAGGTGGTCCTTTCAGGATGTTACCCCTGGTAGCTCTGGATTCTCTGGGAGCGCCTTTCACCTTTCTCCCTGGGGTGACCTAAGTCCCCGGGGGACTCATTCATGTACCATCCTGGCCTTGGGGATGGCCTTGGGGTAGCTGTAGCTCTTGCATCTCTGGTACATGTGCTGTGCTGGGTGTTGCCTGTGGCTCACGGGGACATATCCTCTGGTTGCCGTGAACCCTGCCTGGTAGCAGGCACAGGTGTGGCTAGTCGTGTGTGGTCCTGTCCAGCACCATGCTGGTCGCTCTTCTTCAAGTCCTTGGTCCCCACAGTGGCCTCCAGGCTCAAGTGACCTACTAGTGGCCTCCTCATTTTCACAAAAGTGAAACTTTACTTAGTTGATCAAGTTTCTTAACACTTTTGTGTCCCCGCTGGAGACCCAGGAATTCTTGTCCGCCTTCTCTCTGCCATACTGGGATGGGTTTTCATGCCTGAAGAAGACTTTTGTGTATAGAAAGGAATTCACATATTCACCTGTGTTTTAATAAATAGTTGTTTAGCCCAGAGCTTAAAGAGTCAACTCACAGAACTTATTTTACTTATAAATCTGGTTATTTTTCACAAAATAAGAAAAGTTACTTTCACTTAGCTATCTAACCAATTGAAGCTTCTTTAAACTTTAACTCCATTTAATTAATCAAATTCCCTTAGCCATTTCAAATTATAATCACAAGTCTATGATTTCAAGATGCAGTAAAGATTTCCAATATCCTAAAAAGTTGACTAAGAATATACAGAACCCAATGAGTATAAAATATATTACCTTATTGATCCTCAAACTTTTAAGTATTAACAGTAAAAGTCTCTGCTTTCTTCATTCATGTCTTCACAATTTACATTTTTATTGTAAAATATAATGCATATATATACATTTTTTATTTTTATTTATTTTTTTAAAGAGTTTATTTATTTATTTTTGTTGTGTTGGGTCTTCGTTTCTGTGCAAGGGCTTTCTCTAGTTGTGGCAAGCGGGGGCCACTCTTCATCGCGGTGCGCGGGCCTCTCACTATCGCAGCCTTTCTTTTTGCGGAGCACAGGCTCCAGACGCGCAGGCTCAGTAGTTGTGGCTCACGGGCCTAGTTGCTCCGCGGCATGTGGGATCCTCCCAGACCAGGGCTTGAACCCGTGTCCCCTGCATTAGCAGGCAGATTCTCAACCACTGCACCACCAGGGAAGCCCCATTTTTTATTTTTTTAAACGTACTTCTGTGTATTCCTGGAGTTATATGATAAACTTATCAGATCCCAAGAGAATACCAGGTAAGGTTACTAGTTGTTGGTTATTGACCATTCAGTGAGACAGAAGCCAGCAGTGGATAAAGGGTAGACTAAGTAGAACGAGGGGTAAAGACATTAATATCAGGCTGGTGGGTATGGGGAAACATAAACAAATACATAGACACAGGAGTGAGCGTAGGGTATGGGTGACAGAAAACAGGATGGTGTGGACTAAGTGGGTGCGGGGGACGGGATGTGTTAGATAGTTCAACTAGATAGTCATGAAAAAACTTTCAGTTAACTTTCAACTATTTACATTCTGATTATTCATGTTCTTTGTGTTTATGTCATGTTATTGTATGAGCAAGAAAGCAGAAAGAAGAAACGAATGGAGATGAAAGTCAAATCAGGGGTGTTTATTGTTTGTGCGGAGAGACTGGAGTCATCCTTAATTTCTTTCTTTGCCTCAAACCCACATCCAATCTACAAATTCTGTTGGCTCTAGTTCCAAAATATGCCCTAAATCTGACTACGTTATCATCTCCCCATAAAACCCTGGTCTAGATTATCACCATTTCTCACCTGGACTACGGCAGTAGCCCCCTCATTTGCCTCCCTGCCTCTGTTCTTGGTCTCCTGTTGTCTATCCTACACCTACAGGCAGCAGCCAGAGTGCCCTCTCTTACATATAAGTCAGATCATGCATTTTTCTGCTCAAAAACAAAACAGAAGCAAGCAAACCAAAAAATACAAAATAAAATAGAAAGAGAAAAAAAAAACCTCTAGTAACTTTCCATAACACCTAGAGTAAGATCCCAACTCCTTACCTAGCCTACAATGCCCCGTGCTCCACACCAGCCCTGGTCCTGTTCTTTTCTTCATGTTCTCTGTCCTCCGGTTCTTTCTTTCTTCCCTCCTACTTGTCAAGCTGTTCACTTTGAACTTGCTGTTTCTTTTGTGTGGCCCACCTTCCTCTCCCCTGCCCACCCGCCCCAAGATTTTACAAGTCTATCACCTTTTCATCATTTGTGTCTCAACTCAAGTGACTCCTCTCCCAAGAGGCTTTCCTTGACTAGCTGACACAGCACCCACCACTTCCCTCATGTCCTTCTCTACCAAATTTTACCGGAATTCTTTTCTCTGCTTGTCGATAACCATTGTGTGCACACACACACACAGGAGCAGGAAAATGTCTATTTTTCTACAGTATATTGATTTTAATCAAAATTATATGTACATCATCTTACATGTCAAAGAATTCTATAAAAATAACACCACCTACATGTATGCGCTTTACAGCCACAGCATGTAGTATTCTACAACTCTTTTTAATAATTCAACTTCATACTCTCTCTGATTGTTTAACTCTCCTTTCCATATATTCAGATGTATCTACTCTTCTATCAATTTTTTCATCTTGATGAAAACTTTCCTGGTGCCTCCTGACCTTCTTCAATCTGGACGGCCATGCCTGGTTTAGAGCTATCCTCCTAGAAATTCTCTTTATCATCAACACCAGGGATAGGAGACTTCTCTCTCGTATTTCATTTACTTATTTCATAAAGGAACTTTGCTTCCATATTTGAACGGAACGTATCATCTCTTAGCTTCCTGAGAAAGGATGTTTGGAAAATAAATTTTTTGAGATTTGACACATTGGCAAATATCTTTAATTTAAATGTCTTCAATTTTCTTACTTGCTATAAAGTTTGTTAGGATACAAAATTCTAGGTTGAGAATTATTTTTCTTTAAGGAATTTGAAACATTGCTTTATTACCTTCTAGAAATACATGTTCCAATTAGGAAGTTTGAAGTCATGACCCATGCTTTGTATGTGATCTGTTTTTTCTTTCTAGAAGGTTATAGGCGCTACCCTCTCTCCTAGTGTTTTGAAATTTCTCAACAATATCAGTTGGTATGTTTTTTTTTTCAGTTGTTTTGTTTGGTATATATTAAGCTCTGAAAACTCATGTCCTAGGAAATATTTTAGAATTATTTATTTAAATTTTACCCTTTATTTTCTCTGCTCTGTTTTTGAAACTCCAGTTATTTGGATGTTGGACCACTAGGTTTTCTTACAGCTCCTCATTTTCTTATATTTTCTGTTCTTCTCTCCTATTTTCTGTCTCTTTCGCTCTATTCTCTGGGAAACTTCCTCAGTTTTATTTTCCAAACCTCATTGAATAACACATTTCTGTTATCCTACTTTTTATTTCTAAAGGCTCTTTTCTGTTGTTGGATGTTCTTCTTTTTTAAAAAATTATAATTATTATTATTTTCCTCTCTTGTTTCATGGTTACAGTATCTTATTTCTTGAGGGATATCAGTTTAGTGAGAGTTTGTTTTTGTTTTGCTTCCTTTTGCCTGATCTCTGTTTCCTGCAAGTTGCTTTTCTCTATTCATTTGGTTTCTGCATTTCTTGGTAGAGGCTCTCCTCAGACATAGATAATCCAAGTTGGTGGTGTAAATTGGGATGCTTTTCAGCTTTTCTCACTGCCAACACTAGATTCAGCTTTCTCAGATCTGCTAAGTCAGTTAGCAGTCAGTAGTGGTCTGCCTGTTTTTTCACTTATAAAATGTGTTACTGTTTTCTTATTACCTTCCCTTTTAGTTCTTTGGGATTTATGCTTTTAAAAAACTCTATTTAGTGTTGCTCTAGTGGGGCTTGTAGAGAAAGCAAAACATAAATGCTCATGTCCAGTTGGCCACCTTTTCATTTATCTCCTCTCTTTTATGCATACATGACAAGCGGGAATTCTGTCTGTCTTGTTTACTGCTTCATCTCCCAGTGCCCACATTTCTGGCACGTACTAAATGCATGATAAATTTGCTGAATGACTGACCGGCTGGCTGACTGGCTTGGTTAGTTAGATTTCTGAACAGTCTAAAAGACGCAAAATTTTAAAATGACAGCATTGTTGGGTACATCTACAATGAGGTGTTTCTGAAAGGCAGAGGATGCAGACTTTATTTAAAGATACTTTTACTCTATTGTGTATCCTTACATTTTTTTAAATTCATTTTTCTAGATTTTTTGGTTAAGAATTGAAAAAGGAAACATAAACTGATGTTGGAGTAACAGGGCACTTCAGGAGAAATATGTTGGGTGTAACTAAAATACAGCGTATGGTAGGTTTTTTAAAAAACTGAACATTAACTTTTTATTCCATTTTCCTGTCTCACCCAAACACATATACCAGGTGAATACAGTGATTTCAGTTCTCTTCTAATTTCTTAATTTCCTTAGAGTTTGGTTATTCCCCAATGTTAGGATGGCAAATTTCTAGCACATTTTCCATGACTCAGTTTTGTTCCATAAAGTATTTTAAGTATGTTTTGAACATGAGACCAACATTAACTCTCTTACGATGATAAGTCCAACTTTAGAGTTTCCAACGGGGGACAAATATAACAACATGTAAGGAAAACATAGAAGCAAAGAAAATTCAGGGAAATCATTTTTCTTTCACAGAGCCCTGGCATGTTCCCTCAAGTAGCCAAGTATGCATGTATTAATTAATTTGAATAAAACTTATCAAGTACCTATTATGTGTACCAAGCTGTGCTAAAACTGGAAACTCAACCATGCCCTGTCTGGGCACTCATTCTATACTTGTATAATTAAATAGATTTGAAATTCAGTTTTCTATTGCTATTTTACTATCCGTAGGAGCTTTCCCAAAGCAGTAAACATTTTAATCCCCATGTCATTTTGGAAAGTTGTGGAACCTTCCTGCATCCTTTTTATTGGTTAGCCTGTTTACAGATTATAAATTGACACTGTAAGTGATATGACCATGAAGGGCACAGAAAAAACCCATGCTGAAGCCAGAATTAGAACGTGAATCTGTCGTGCATTTGTTTTAGTCTAGTGAGTAGCACCCTCTGAACTGTAGATAGATTTTAATAATCCTACACATTTATGGAAAAGGGCACCATTTAAACCTTGAACAGTAATAGAAATACAATCAAAGAAGATGGAAACATAGGGGAAGGAAATCAAGATTATCATATGTTGCTTCCTGAGGTCTTCACATGAAATATCTCATTTAAAATATCTTTTTGGGGATTTCCCTGGTGGTGCAGTGGCTAAGAATCTGCCTGCCAGTGCAGGGGACACAGGTTTGAGCCCCGGTCCGGGAAGATCCCACATGCCACGAAGCAGCTAAGCTCGTGCGCCACAACTACTGAGCCTACGCTCTAGAGCCTGCAAGCCACAACTACTGAAGCCTGTGTGCCACAACTCCTGAAGCCCATGTGCCTAGAGCCCATGCTCCACAACAAGAGAAGCCACTGCAGTGAGAAGCCCAGGCACTGCAACGAAGAGTAGCCCCGGCTTGCTGCACCTAGAGAAAGCCTGCACGCAGCAATGAAGACCCAACGCAACCAAAAATAAATAAATTAAATAAATAAATAAATAAATAAATAAAATATCTTTTTTCAAATCTAGGTCATTCATTGGTTAGTAATAGGCCTGATTTTGGGAAATTGTAAACAGAAAGCTTAGAGATGTAGATTCCTCCTTTTAAATAATCTTCAGTAATTCATCATGAATTAATTTATCTGTGGAGAGTTAGGTCATTTTTTCTTAAATTTATCAAATGCAGTGCCTCCCCAAAGAGATGAGTATACTAGTAACAGTACTGTAAATGTAAAACATACAAAAATCTGCGTATCTAAAAATGTTATCTTTTTTCTCCTTTAGAATGTCTAAGTTACAGACACTCCTTCTTTAAAAAAGGCCTAGGATCCAGCTGGCTTTCTGATTATTGTCTTGAATAACTTCTTTCTTGTTTTTGTCCTGGCCCTCCCGCACCTCCTCCCTAGCCCTCTGCAGCCACTTTCTGCTGGTGAGGAAGAGCTGTCCTCTCAGGCAAGGACAGGAAGGAAAGTGAACAGCTCTCCCAGGAGGCCGGAGCTAATGGGGGTTTTGCGGATCTTTCAGCAGCGGCTGTCGATGCTAACCGTGCAGTAGAGGTCTCCTTTACTGGCTCTCTGACCTCTTGGTAAACTATTTGTTTTTCCTTATATTGATTAAAAAAACAAGCCACCAGCCTGTAACTCCCTATCAACCAGGTGTTGTTTTTAAGAATCATGCACATTTAAAATACACGATTTCAGGAAAAAACCCTGATCCTGGACTTGGTTTTACTTTGCAATTCAGGTAAACCAGATCATCGATGCTATTACAACAGAATCCCTGAAAGAAGCAGCAGATGCTTCCAGACTTCTGTTTTTTCAAAGAATATGAACTACAAATTTAAAGGATCAGCCTAATATACCCAACATTAGGCCCTCTGAAATCAGAATTCTTATTAATTATGAGCATCCAAAGACTAAAAACCTGGAAACTTTGTTTACATTTTGGCCATAAAAAGGTACTCTTACTATTCAAACAAACTGAAGCTATTGTTTTCCTTAGCATGTAATGCAGGCTACTTTTTCTTACTCTACAGCATTCTAAAGTCAAATTCAAAAACCCAAGGCAACTTGATCGCCTGCAAGTATGAATCTTTACAGTAGAGAAACCTCTAGATTGCATACCTATTGACATTGCTTCATAAAAACATCTAGAATAATGGTGCTTCTGGTTGTGTTTCCAATAGCAATGTGATTGCAGCACCCTGTGGATTAAGTTACCGATCCTTTGAATTCTGACCTTCTGTCTAAAACAGCTTTAGAGGTTACTCTTTTTCTCCGATTTGGGAGCCTAGAGGGGGGAAAAGTTAATGCTGTTTGAAGGAAGGAAAAATTTCTATAGGTTATTAGATTTGGGTTTTTTTATTTATCCCCTTCCTGGCAAATCCTTTGTAGCAATAATAGAGCCTCTTGATTCTGAGTACTTAAACTACACCTCCAAATACATAAGGAGAATTGGAGTGCCTTTTGAATGTAATGATTTCCTCGATGAATAAATCAAGTGCTTATGATGGAATAGCTATTAAGATCCAAGCAATATCACATTGGATAAATAAAATTAAGGACTACAACAGGGAAGAAATTGATAGAACTGTCCATACAATAGCTTGTAAACCCAGACCCTTAGCTGCTCTTTTTAATATAAAGAAAAAGTTGGGAATATTTATAACCCTGCTTTAGGAAGATAATTCACATTTTTTGGTGAATAATGAGAAAAAAATATATAGCTCCTGATTTGATCATTCCAGTTTAAGGATTCATCACATTTTTGCCCCAATTGACCATTTAATGTATGTACTTTTATTTTTGAACCAGCAAATTAACTTGCAATATGTGTTTGTAAATAATCAGATATTATTTAGTGATGATGTCTATTCTCTATTAAATATATCATTTCCATATATCACACACCTTTCTGGATTTATTAACTTTATGAGGTGTCACCTTGCTCCAAAATGATGATACAACCAGGACACAGTGATGTCTCAGTGCCCCATCTACTGTTTAGCGGTAACTTTGATGGTGCTAGAGAAAGAAGGCAGATTCCAGAACAAATAGTTGGAGGCGGGGGGAAGCATATTTTTAAAAAACAGGATTCATACAGATAAGCTGTTACATTATGTATTAAAAATGAACGAAGAGGACTTCCCTGGTGGCGCAGTGGTTGAGGGTCCGCCTGCCGATGGAGGGGACACGGGTTCGTGCCCCAGTCCGGGAAGATCCCACATGCCGCACAGCGGCTGGGCCCGTGAGCCATGGCCGCTGAGCCTGAGCGTCTGGAGCCTGTGCTCCACAACCGGAGAGGCCACAACAGTGAGAGGCCCGCGTACCGCAAAAAAAAAAAAAAAAAAAAAATGAAGAATGTATATAGAATGCCGGCACAGAGTAAGCACTCAATAAACGCTAATTCCCTTCCTTCTTCCGTGAGAAAGTCATCATTTCCGAAGAATTTAAAAACTGTGAACTCAGCTGTCATGAAACCTGGAAAACACAGAGCAAATTTCCAGATCCTCTTAAAGGTATTGGGAGGTGCTGACAAGATGGGTTTTGCCCATGGCTTAGAGAAAAAAAGGTTGAAGAGACAACCTGGGTTTTCTAGGTTGCTTCATGTCAACAGAAATCCATTTTTTAGCTTGAGAAAGCAAAATAGCTTATTGCTCAGATTAAGCATATGATCCCAAGACCAATTGTTTACATATTTTTGGCAGAAGGAAGAAAAAGTAACTCTCTTTGCCATTTTGGGAAATCAGTTGATTTTAAAAGAGAAAATCCAATATGTCCTATTTTGTTTTTAGATTAAGTACCTCTATCATCCCATTCCCTCTTCTTTAAAACCTACTGCTGCCTTTGTTATCATTATTAGTTTCAAGAAGTGCTGCTCAAACTTTCTATTAAGAATAATAATTAAAAAAAAAAACATCCTATAGGCAGTCATTACTACATATGATAACAAGTCTCCCACTCTACATAAATAAATGGGTATTATTCATATGTAATAACCAATGTGCTTATTAGGGAGCCAGGAAATAGGTTATATTTCCATATTGTGTTGGTATAAAGGATCTAATTTTTATTACAATAATGTTCCATGGTACAGTGAATAGTTAGTAATTGCCTCCTTAAATTTGCTGTTAAAAGCTATTCATCTTGGAATTTGAATGGGAAACATTTAGCAAAATACCGGTAGACATTCAGTTTGGCGGATTTAATATCATTCTTAAAATAAATAGAGGATGTTTTACTTGGTTACGTTTCCGCAGAAGGCTACTGGGAGCAGGGCCCTCATTGCAGGTCTCGTGCCACTGGGAAAGAGTAGGTCGTGGAAGTGACCACTCCACATGCCAGCAAGGATGGTAATGTCAGCCATCTAGACACTGTTCCAAAGGTTCCATTAAAAGCCAGGAATGTAGAGCCGTGGCATGGACCACGAGAAAAAGAGTTATCTGGAAGCAGAGGCACTGGAAGTACAGTATTTTGGAATATTTGCTGTTCTACTTTGAGCAGTTTAAATCACAAAATGTTGACTATTTCCAGGTATTACTGATTTTAAGAATGTGGAAGAAATAATAACTAGGATTTCGCTTTTGAAGAAAAAGCACTGATCTTTAAGTGCTAATTCTATTTTGCAACTTACTGTACCATTATTCTTGAGTAAGAATCTTCAAAAAAATGGTAGAAACAGAGAGGTAAGAGATAGTGGGCATCAGACCAGGTAATTGCATGCATGCTTAATTCTAAAATGATTTAAAGGTAAACAAAACTAGAAGAAAAAAACTTCTGAGTCTGTCTTTTATTGGAAACTTCACAACTGCTCAAGAACTGTATTATCGTTCCTGGAATGGAAAAAGGGAAAGGGAGACATGTTTTAGCTTTTGCTTTCTCAGTGTTTGTTATATTTAATTGGATTAATCAACTGTATATTCATGTCATTTTAGAAAAGTTCCAACTTACCTTTTCAATTGTTCTAATGGATCCCTTATATCTACCCATGTCTTTTTTCTTTTTTAATTAGGCACATTTATTTTTGTAATCGTGCCTTTATTTAAACTTCTCTGTTCATTGAACAGCACTAACAACTGCTGTCAAAATTGCAGACTTCTATATAACCAGGCACATATCTAGACAACAGTTTGCTCTGTATGATAAAACTTGTTTGGAGATACATGAAAGATATCATCCTTTTTGAGGGTATTCAAACATTTTGTTACAGTTGACTATTCCAAGCGTTTTCCTTTTCCAGATAAAATTTATTTTTGTTTTAGTGTGGAAAAGGCATATTAGAAATTTTTTCCTCCTATTCGTATGTTTATGTGTTGAAATTTTTCCAGGAAATATCAGATAGTAATGTTTTCTACTATCACCTGTTTTTACTAATGGCGGATTTTCAGCAAGTTTTCCTAATTTCTGTTGTAATGGGTATGACTTTATTTAGGAACACCTTGGTCCTTAAAGTATATGGTTAATTCATGTAATTATAGTTGTGAAAATTTAGAAATAGGAAGTTAACAGTACACTACAAACTGGGTCTTCTTAGTAATGGCTTACATTTTTGCTGTTTATCAGAGGATAACTTATTTTGGTGTGAGCTGTATGGTATTTATTACATATTTGATATTCAGAAGTAGTAACCAGACAAAATTTATGGATATGCATGTGATTGTTTTTAGGCCATCTAATTTTGCTTTAGGAAAAGAAAAGCATTTAATAGTGATACACACTTTTGAAAAGTTAAAAAATAAATAAGTGGTATACATGGATATTTCTTGTAGCCAATGACTAAGCTCTTTGTGACGTAACTATGCCGCATGACCTATATCATATCAATTAGTGCTCACATTACATTCATCATGCTTTTCATCATTTTCTTCATAATGACATGCATCATTTCTTTAATGGTTCTTGTTTGGTTATATAAATAAAAATAATTGAATTTCAATATAAAAACTAATATAATGTGGTAAATTTGATTATATAAAAGTCAGATATGTTACATGATATTCCTGCTGACTTCATATGGTTTGTGTCTTCTAGATTCATCAGTATAATCTTTCATGGATCAGAAAAATAATATTTTATCTTATTATACCTAAAATAATTTTTAAACTATGGGAAACATGGCCACAATAGCTTAAAGTTTCAAATACGGTTGAATTCTCCAAACAGCATCTCAAATTTTATATTTTATGGAGCTTAGAAATAAATATGATAGCAAAAGCAGTTACTGTGCAGGTCTTTGATATCACAGATTGAATTATTTTATGTCACGGCACTAGAGACCTCCATTACATGCTGTATTTTATTTTCTGCATATATATTCTAGTATACTGAATAACCGATACTTCTGGTCTGGGAAAGAGCCGTAGGTGGTAACGTAATTCTATTTCGGCTGCATGAACAGATCCAATAGCAAACAACTGATTTTTGACCTTGCTTCCCAAATATGGTAGGTGGCTAGCCCATGATTCCTTGCCAGTACCATACAAAATGAAATCCTAGGTGAGTTTGCAGTTTAAGCAGTCTCTTAGGTTTGACAAAGTGTTCTCTTCTGAGGAATTTAGATTGGCATCCTTGGTGGGGGGTAGGGGGTGGGGAGCCATATTGAATTTTGGTCATTAGAAGTTTCTTCTTTGTTTGCATTGGAATGGTGCTTTCATTTACAAATTAGTAAAGTAAAGGTAAGACTGTCTGTTTTATGAGTTGATGATCTGAAATGTATTATAAAATCATTTAACAAGTAACTGTGATTTTTAAAATGTTTTTCCATACCAAGGCAGGAGGCTTAACGAAGAAGATGCTTATTATTACTAATAAAAAGACTAGATCCGTAGAGTAGTATTACTGTTAATGACGAAACAGTTTTAAGGAAAATCCAACGGGTATAAAGATTCTATTTTAGAGTACAAAATTGGTTATGATGAGTAAAAATAAACATTTGTATTTGAACTATGGTAAAAGGCTGGCAAAAAGCAGTATAATAATTAGTCATGTAAGTGATGCCTTCTTTAAATGTTTGAAATCAATATAATGGTTAAGTTATTGATTTAATAACTGAAGTCATTTATTTGCCTAAAACATGATAGTAAGTAAATATTTTAAACTGTAATTTAGTCATAATCTGAATAGTTCAACTACCTAGGTGAGCATTGTAGACTTTCATGCATAGATTGAGTTTAGTTAGAATTTTTTAAAAGAACAGACTGTAAGGAAAGAGTTCTAGGTAAAATAAATCTTTTCCCCCAAAATCATTTTAAAATATCAACACTGAAATATTATCTGGTTCATATCCAAAAGAATTGCTCCTGTAAAACTTGCCATTCTAGAAATCACTGCATAATTAACATTCAGGCTTTCATTGTTAAACTGATAATAGCTTACACGTTTGCTTTTTCTCTCCCTCTGCTTACTTAATATGGAAATGGCCATTCTAATTTTCATTTTCCCCAGACCTGTTAGTTGTTACATTCGGAAAAAAAATTTTTTTTGGGGGGGGAAGTATCGATTCCCTAAGTTTCAGGGCCTGAAAACAAGTTTTGGAAAAGTATGAAAGATAACGTGTAACTACTCCCCAAAGCTCGTAATTGGTAGCTGCTGTAGCAAGAGATGTGTATTGACAGTGTCTCTGAGAAGCGATTCTCACACAGCTGTTTATTCAGATAGCATGGGGCGCGTTCATTTACATAATAAATTTTTTCGGAGCAGCAAGGTTGAGTCAGAGAGAGCAGTGCTCCTCTCAATTGTTGCATTTAAACCAATAAGGATAGGACAAGAGAATAACTGTGGTTTGCGTTGCAAAAACAAAAAAAGCCCCGAGGCTCCACGGGCAGACCTACAAGGCTGCGCCAACAAATCGAGGGATGAGATGGTGCTGTTTCTTTGTCTGGGCTTCTCAGATGCTATCAGCTGCTGCTGTTTAGAGGGAAAGAGCGCGGGGCTCAAAGCGGTGACTAAACAGAACGGTGGGAGCTGATGGCTGCGAGTTTGGGGCGAGGTAGAAACTCTCCAGTGCCACTTCCGACTCTGAGCCTTCCTGTTGCCGTCCAGTGTGGCGGTTTTCTCGCCGGGGCCAGCGTGTGCGCTCAGTCGCTCGGCAGCCCGAGCCTGCAGCGGCGCCCAGGCGGCGGTCCTCGCGGCCCCGCTTCCCCCCGCGGACGCGCTCCGCTTCCCGAAGCGCCGGGCTCCGACGAGAGCCCCTAAGAGCCCTCCCGCGTCCTTATCCAGGAGCAAAACTATGTCAGGAATGGAGGTTTGCTAAACCAGAAAATTCGAAGGAGCCCAGGAAACTGGTGGATGCAGCAGATGTAAGCGCTGTAAGTACAAGCTGACTGTTTGAAAAACTGTTCTGAATGACAACAGCTGTCCTGTGGGCAAAGCCGAAGATAACAAGAGCGCTTTGAGTTATTGTTTTGATTTGTTTTAAAAGAAAAACATTAGGGCGTGGGGAAGATTATGACACTTTGTACCCAGTGCTTTATGGGCCACTGGGTTCCATCGTAAAAGTATAAGTTTTAACCCCCAAATTAGCTGAGCGATTAGAATCATTAAGAGGTAATTAGAAATTAATTGTTAACGATGACTTTTGTTGTGCTCTATGTAAATAAGTATATTGCATGGCTATATTCTTGTAGGGAGATCACTTCATATCTCTTTTCTGCACAAACCTCAACTATTACTGTGTGATATTGATTAAAGCGGTATCTGTCTATATCCATTGCAACACACAGATAACTTTTCCTATACATTTTAGTGGGATTGGAGAAAAGGAGGAAGGAATTAACATTTTCAAAGGACAACAGATAACAAAAATAAATTGAAACCACTTTTTAAGGAAGGAAATCCTTTCATTTCAATAAATAAATTTCCCAAACATTATATTAAAGGGCTCATCTTCAAAAGGTGAAATAATAAACATTTGCCAAATTAATATATTTCTCACTTATTGACATTTAACAGGACTTGAATGGACCTTGAAATTAAAAACAAGGTTCTTAAACTTTTGAATTACCACTTAAAATATTTGTCATTCAAAATCAGTATATGAATTGCTAATGACTCATGGGGTTATATTTCTTGGGAGGAGTTTTTGAAACATTTAAGCACAGCTTTTGCACGAATTCAGTAAATTCAGAGCTGTCACTGAATGTAGACAAGTGTTTTTATGTTTCATTTCTTAAAATGACAAGGGATACAAAAAGTCGCTAGTTAAGCACATAGTGTAGTTTTATAGGCTGGGGGTTGTTTTCTTGATGTGTCTCTCCTAGTAGGTTTTATTTTAGGCGTGTGAGTCTTTTCGCCCACCGTTTGGGATTTGAAGACATGCACACACGAATAGTCATGCTTTTTTGCATTATCAAATATTTGATATTTGACTTTCTCGCTGCTTGAGTTCTCCTAAGGCCCAAAGTGTTCAGTAAGTGAGCAAACAGCCATGGATTTTCAATCCTGAAAATTCTTCGCGGTGACAGACAGAGCAGCCTAACTGAGCCACTGTTCAGTTTTAGAATGCCAAAGGGAAGTCAACAGCTCTGGGAGTTTGGTAGACATAATAAATGATTTTCTCAAAAGAAAATTTCCTCTTGAATTCGAAAATTTATTTTGTAAGAATACCTTGGGGAGAAAAACACTCTCAGTGAGAATAAAGCCCCTTCCATTTCATCAGCTATCGAAAGTATTACATTCAACATCTTAAATAAATGCTAATTTTGAAAGCAATTCGTCAAGTCTATAGGTAGAATCAGTGTCCTTCACATACTTGTTTTTGTTTTCCTGGGGACTCTATTTTGTCATTTTCTTTAAACAAGATACTTTAAAAAGTGATACAGTCTATTACGTTTAAAATCAGTAAGGGTATTAAAGAATTCATTTTATGGAGTCTGATAAAGAAGGAGGTAAGTGTTAACACTGAAACGACATCTACCTCTTCCTGGAAGTTCATTTTAATTTTAGGTTTAGATTTTTATTACATCACTGACACCATCGTTGGAAATGTTGATTGAGGAACATTTTAGCAAGGATATATTGTGATTTAAAAGCAGCCTTCTGCCTAAGGCACATTTTCTTTCCTATAAAATACACTCTGATTAGAAAATTGCCATTGTCTTTCAAATTTGGGAGTACTCAGGTTGATCTGTGGTTGGGCAAAACTAGCTCGCCTGCCAACTCTATTTATTTAGATAAGTTCAGTACTTTCACTTTGAAAATTTCTTTTGAATTTGAAAAAAAAGTTTAAAATTATAGTCATTTTATAAAAATTGCTTCTAGCAAGCAAAAAAGCCAATGGAAAACCCATAATTTAAACAAGTACCTACATTTTATTTGCTCTCTGCTGCTGAGATTTAGAATCCCTTTCCATTTACAGTTTACTTTTCACAGAACATTATTAACTTTTTGGCTTCATACATGATCTTCTGTCAGATGCTTTTGATTTGTAATTTAGCAAAGTATAATAAACAGTGCAAAAGTCATGAAGTTTGCTCTGCATCCTGAGCTCTGTGGTAGGGAAAAATGTGATAAAATGTGTACCTTAAGTCTTGTTTGATGATCTCTCAAAGCAAGTTTGCCTTCTGGAAATAATTTCTGGGGTTGAAGAGCATGGTATTAACAGATTTAATGTGGCTATTCAATGGATTGGCGAAGTACTATGTGAGGTTTAACAAAATGAGAGAGACAAATTGAACATCAACAAAAGTTACATCTGTGAAGAATTAGAAATTTAATTAGAAAAAAGGCAAACTTAAAAGACCTCATTAACTAATCAGAAGTCAAAGTTACTAGTTGCGGATCCTTGAATTGAAATTCTAAGAAGTTCTGCTCTCTTTTTCTCTGTATTTTCACAACTCTGTCAGTACGCTACACTGGGTATTCTCTACAAAGAGTTTTAAAAAGCATTAAAGTGAAATGACTTCATTGTAATCTAAGATGACCATTTATAATGTTATGGGAAATATTTTTGCACTCCTAGGAGCATTTGAATTAAAAATACCAGATAAGGAGGAGACAAGAACCATACTAGGTTTATGGATGTAAGGCAGAGAATATGAGCTTACTGAATGCCTAACAGCATTTTTCTGAAAACCATGAAATATTTTGTTTTCTCTTTGAATGGAAAGGCGCCTAATTAATTATTTTTGCAGCACATTAGGTTTTTAGACCTTGAAAACCTAGAACCTTCCAGAGATATTGGCAAACATAAGAGAAAACTAACGCCAATCAGAAATAGGTGTTCTTTTTAGATAAGTCATTACAAGAGTATGTTTTCTTACTGCACTGTAATCTTGTACTACACATAAAAAACTAAAAGCATGTGAAGTGTAGCATTTTGTAAACTGTAACTAATTTTGCTCACATCTGTGTCTAATTGTTGTCTGCATTCGCATTCTTGAGAGTAGATTTATTTTTCCTGGACCACGATGTGGATTCAGCTGACCAGCCTAAGTGAGGATTAGTTGTTTTAAAGTTATTTTGATTAAAGAGTCATTTTTAAAAACAGTAACACACAACACATGGTTTAACTAATCCTTGAGACACAAAAGAATATATCTGATGTATACTTAATGAAATGAAGATCATGGATACGGGTTCAAAAATTGTAGTGTACGAAGTACAGTAGAGACTGAGTCCAGCCAGCCTAAAAAAAAAAGTACGTTGTTGTGAAAATGCATTTTTTTCAGTGAGAAAGCGTGTTAGAATGATTCTTATTTTGAAGTTCATTTTTTTAATTAACAGATTGACTTTGCAATTAAATAGGATAGGTTAAACCTCAAATATAAATATAATCAAACTTTCAAAGTATACAAGGAAACTAAAATTAGGTTTTTAAGATGATACTATCTAGCCAAGGTTAAAATAGGAATGTATTTTAATATGTAACAGAAAGTATGTTTTACATAGTCTTTCACATAATTAAGCCAAGAGAGTTCTTAAAATTAAGTTAGTTCTCACCTATAATTTATTCCAGGTGTATAAAAGTGGAAAAAAAGAAAAAAAAGGAAATTTATCCTTGAGGTATATCGCTGCAGTTTCCAAAGGAAAACATTTCATCTTGTGTGAGAACATTAATTTCAAAAAAAAATCAGAAGCCAGTTATCACAAAGTGACCTATCTGTAGGCATTAAAATGAAACTTTTATTGAGTACTCAGGCATCTCTTTAAAATTATTTTTCATCCCGCACATATTTTAGAAAAGTATACCTAGAAATTTCGTGTAACATTATACCAAGATATTTAGACTTTAACGATGCTTTATTCTTGCCAAAAAGGTAGTACTTTTTAATTTCATAAATCATAATTAAAAAATAACAGGACTCAACAGAAGATGCTTGGCTGGATAACTTTAATGCCATTTGAGATGCTTCAGTTTTTTCATCTTTGTTCTGTAACCCTAATTGATGTCTGTTCCGGTTGAATGAAAATACACATCAAAGATTTGGAATTCTGAGTCATTTTAAACGTTATGCAGAATTCCCTTTACCTCCGAGGCAGGCGTTAGCCCGAGCTTGTGGGCCAGCAGCCCACCCTCACCTGAGCTTATCACCTGCTGGCAGTTTTGCTGTCTCTGGACGAAGGGCAGTGACCAGCAAAGCCTGCAAGCTAAGTTAGCTGTTCAGTGAAATGCCAAATACAGATTCATCTGGAGACAAAAGAGACCAGAACTCTGGCCAGCTGAGACACTGAATTGATTATTCAACTATCCATTCTCTCTCCTGGTTTAAAATGGGGAAAATTAAACCAAAAGCGAACGGCTTTTGCTATTTCACCAGGCAGTGACGGATTTCCCTGAATTTAAACATTCACTGAATTTTCAGTTTGCTGGGGTACATGAGCACATTGCTCCACGATGGGACTTTGGGGAGGAGAACTTGCCTTTGCTATTTCTCGTTGAGTCCGGCACTGCCTGAAAAGTGGCCGAGAAGCCGTTTTGGTGAATGTTCAATAGTAAATATAGGAGAAAACCATCCCGATAAGGATAAGAACTGTCAGGTGTCAAAGGCATGGGTGGGAACTCTATTTCAGCTGGTGATAGCAGAAGATGAAAGATCTTCTGAGGATGCTGGAGGGTTAATGCTTGAACTACTGCTGTGAAACACACTCATTTTGCTAATAGCTATTTTTTTTTTCCAAGCACCTTGTCCAAGCTGCCTGAATAAGGCTGCTTTGCATGTTGATTGGGGGAGGGGTAATCCCGTTTGCAGCTGTCATAGGCCAGTGATGAATCACTATCCCGTCATTTGGCTGCCTTCCCCCCCTAACAAGGGGAGGAGGAGGGCAGACCTGGAGGAGGAAACAACAGTGGAGACCTCAACTTAAAGACAATATGCCTTTCACCGCTGCAGTATCCTCCTTTTTCTCTTTTGGTTAAAAGAGAGCATTGTAGTCCTGAGCCACGTGCTCTGTATAATTAAGAACTGACACTGAAGCAGAGTAACAACAGCTTCTAATTTTTTACCCCTGATCACAGGTGCAAACATCTCAAACCAGTTCAGATGTTGCTGTTTCCTCAAGTTGCAGGTAAGGATATCGTTGATATTTGACATTTGGGGAGATTACCTTTCTGTGACCCCCCCCCATCTATTTTTGTCTAGTATTTCTTAATTATTTCTATTAATAGCCTTGGTTGGAAATTACTTAACCATTTGTGTGTGTGCCTGTAAAAAATTGTTAAATATGTAGAAAGGGAAGAGGATCCTGGGTTTGAAAATGATTAGGGGTTCTAGTTTCTGGGGTTAGGAAAACTGTGAATGTGTCATGAGAATTAGGGGAGAAAAATTGGATTTTAAGCCATTTCCCATTTGAATCCAGAAGACTTGGGGAAGTCAAAACTCACTTTGGAAGTAAAACGGTTCATGTTAAGCCGTTTTAAACACTGACGTTTACAGTCAGTTTAAGTGCAGCCTCCAAATTAAAACGACTGGAGCTTTTATTGGCCTGGCAGGATGAGCAGACAGTCTTAGCTTCATACATATTAACCCCCTTCCTTTTTTTTTTTTTTTTTTTTTTAGAAAAACACAAAGTTTAAAACAAAGTGAATAGGTCTTAGACTTTCAAACACTTGGCTGTCAGAAAACAGAACGGTATCTAGGTGTGTTTTTAGTCACTTTAAACAAATGCTCGCCTCTCTTCATTAGGAAAAGATGCAATATAAGTGAATGGCTCTGAAATTGTGAACATGAGTAGTGGCTTCTGTACCCTGTAGGGCATACGCAACTGCCGAGTGGAAGAACTTTCGGGGGGATTTCGCTGGTTTTGTGTTGTAAAAATGCCCAATTTGAGCAGGGAAGTGGCATTGTTCTTATTTCCCTGAGTGGGTGACAGCTGAGGTATTCTGACTACTCATGTTGCTGGGGACTCACTGTATGCTGGCCTGCTCCCTCCTCACTTGGGCAGGCTGTATGTAATCCACAAAGCAAACAAGTGAGCCGACATCAGGATGTTTTAATGCTGCATTTGTTTCAAGGGAGACAGAGGAACAATTAAGCAGTTTACCAGAGTAAACACATGCATCAGGGACAACTCATTCCCTGTCACTGGACTATAGGCTTCAAGTGTGGTATTTGGTTTGGAGACCCATTAAATTACAATTGGGCGGTAAATTATAAAGGAGTACCTAGTGCTAATTTATCAGATGAAAGAGATTCCATAGAAAAGTGATTTTTTTTTTTCAATTTTACACTTTCGTCTTTTAGAAAAATAATGCCTTGGGGTTTTTTTCCCACCTAAAAAGAAAAGCATGATGGTCTGTTTTCTTTGATAATAAAAATAGATGGAATTGTCTCAATAGATCTTGGGACTTGATGAGCTATCGGAGGAGAGAAAAAGAGATTAAAAAAAAAACTCTATATGAATGTTTGGCTGAATAGGTAAGGCCAGTGACATCTTGTAATAGTACACGTTACATTTTCACTTCAGCCATCCTTTCATAACGTAAGACAAACTATTTTGAGTCGAAGAAGATAGATGCAATGGGACTTTTGTGCGAATGTGTTTCAAAGAAGGTGTCAAGTCGTTAGCGCATTAAATAGTGGGGTTATGAATTTGGTACATCTGTCAAACGGAAGGCTTCTTGTCTTTAGGTCTATGGAAATGCAGGATCTAACCAGCCCGCATAGCCGTCTGAGTGGTAGTAGTGAATCCCCCAAACTCGATAACTCTCATATAAATAGTAATTCCATGACTCCCAATGGCACCGAAGGTGAGTGTCTGCCTTCTCACTGTTTACTTTGCACCTTGTTTCTTCATCAGTATACACTGTGTTACTAGGTGGTTATGACTTCAGTTGTCAAATCCATGAAACCACTGTTTTATTTCTTGTTTAGGTAATTTGACTTACGAATCAGTATCCACCCTTACTTAGGGACTGCATGTTACCAGGTTATTATGACATTACACAGACTGGTTTTATTTCACATAGATGCATATGTATGCATGACATATTTAAGCTTTGAGTGTGTTTTTTCTTCTTGTTGATCGTTCTCCACAGCACAGTATCAATCTGCAATCGTTTTGCTCTATGAGCCATGAAAATTTGGATTATTTCCTTTATTTTACTTTCCCTTTGTTACTAAATATAACCAAATTTGTTTCAAGGCAACATTAGACTGGATTGTCTCTAAATATCAATAAAATAATTTGTGTGCCTAATGTTCTTGGGGCTTTGGCCATTGAAATATAAAGAAGTAAAAAAATACTTATTGTTTACAAATATACGACCTTACTTGGAAGATAACATGAAATTCATTTACTTTCTTAAAGATTAAGTATATACTTCAAACATAGTACTGTTACAATGATTTTTGTGTAATTAATACATGTGAATATTTATGTAAATTTCATGTAAATAGGAACGCCTACTTTAATCCATATATACCTAAGTCTAAACATAGAGGTAAAGCTATTTGTATCGTTAGCTGTCGTGCACGTTTATTTAGGTACTATACATATTTTTAAAACTTCATAGAAGGGTGTGTTACATATTGCATTGTATTTATTTCTACTTTAGCCTACTGAAATATTCCTTCTTCACAGATGATATTTTTGCTTATTTATTCCTTACTAAGCCTTAGGACCTTGATGAACTTAGAACCTAAGTTTCACTAGAATTATCTACATTAGAGTTCCATCCATAAGCAAAACCCTTAACCATCATTTCTCAATCACCATGATGATCTTTCATCATAGTTCTTAAAAACGACAACAAAAAAAATCCCAAATGCCATAAACTTGTTCGTTTGGTGCAATATTCCCGTATGTGTGAGGGAAGCCTTTTGAAACTGATAATGATGTGAAATTTCTGGTAATGGATACAATGTAAAATCAGTTGTTTCTGATAGGAGATAACTTTTACAGCCTCCGTGATTGTTTTTACATGTAAGTCGTCTGTATTTTCCTTTTTGAGTAAATACCTTCATTTATGGAAAATGGTCCCTGTCAAAAGTAGAAACTTTGCTGACGTAGCAAAAAAAAATCTCTGAAAAGGGTTCCTTTACATGGGAAACTCTTTTCTGCCCATTTCGATAGGCAATCAAAAAGAAATTTCAGTTATGTATAGGAAAGTCATTCTAGCATTTAGGAAGATTTTATAGAGCAGATGAAATAAACACCAGCAGTCCTTTTTTCCTCTCCTTTGGAATTTGGCTTCAGGTGTGAGCATGACAGCTGCTGCAGTGTGGACTGGACCGGGTGTGTGCACAGACACACAGACCACTGCAGGGCCCTGGACCGGTAGGCCCCATGCCAGTGTCAGCGTGCAGGGCGGCCGCTGAGGGCAGCATCAGGGGACCAGAGGTGGAAACCTGTAACAGTCATTCTCATCACTGTGAAGTCCAAATAAGACAATCATTTAAAGTAACTTAAAAAAAAAAAAAGAAGCTCTAAGTATGTTATATTGTTTTGATTTATAAAATAGACCAATACATATTGGTAGGAGTAATTATGAGTTAATTTTCTTATATGAAGACATGAAATAGGGGTAAGATGTTTTCATTTTGTCATCGTTTTACTGGCAAATCAACTCCTACAAAAGAAGAACCAGGCAATATTGAAACAGGGTACGTGTTGGAGACTGCCCCCTTGGATGGCTTTGTGTGAGTGATGCGTGGTTTGCTTTTTAAGGACATGTGAAATGATACTATTTCTGAATATTTATATTTCATAGCTTGATGTCATGTTTGTATTCAGTAATATGTACTTGATCAGATTTTTGCATAACTAAAATAAATCCAAACTAAGAAAATGTTTTAGATAACTGCGTAATCTGCTGAACTATCAATTTGGGAAATACTTAGAAATTATTTCTCTCCTAAAAAAAAAACCTCTTAGTTATCTTATGGCTTAGAAATGGATTTTTTTTAGACCTATTTCAGACAGGTACCCAGTTACTCACCTCACTCTGTTTTCGGGCATTCTTTACTGGTATACTTTGCAAAGGTTATGGTAGAAAGTGAAGTGAGAAGATATCAGTATAAATTATCCAAAGAATACATGAAATTTTAGTCAGTCGACTGGGGCATCAGTTTTACTTTAGTGTAGTTTGAAAACATGGACCCAAACTTTCTTCACCACCTATGCTACATGTCTGTTCAGATGCAAACGATATCAGAAAGTTCTGGGTTATTATTAAGTTTGTGAATCGATTTATCATGCTGCTTACATGTTGCATAAGGCATTTGTGTCTTTTCTCTCAGTCACCACTAGAGGAGTTCAGCTTAAAAATCAGTGAATTCACAGTGGCTGACAAGCTTTCCTGGAATAGAATCATTATAGATTTTCCTATTCCTTCTTTGAAATCTTATTTATTTTGAAACCAGCAGTATTTACCAATGAATTAGAGGAATGAAAAAAACAAGAAATCCCTTAACTTTTTAAAGAGTGTTTAAAATATCAATCACCTCCCCTAGGTCCATAACAAGTATTTCTAGCTATCCCTGCCATGATGGATATTTAAGTGACTTTATTGCAGCCCAGTTGCAATGAGTCTCCTTAATTAGGTCAACAAAACTTCCATTGAGTTTACATAGTTGTTGGCCCTCCACCCACTTAGATAGGTTGTCTTCTCTCACCAGAGCCATTTTTTATTTCCTGCAGCCACTTGTTCCTATCATGAGGCTAAGAAAACATGAAAATCTCCTGTATCAAAAACCATAACTTCATCTGCAGAACAAACAAGAAGGGAATGGAGTGGAGAGGCAGAGAATATTAAGTTTCTTCTTAAGTTGGCTGCCAAATTATCATAAGACTCAGTGTTTGTAGGTTCTGTCCTCACAGGCTAGTGCCTATTTTCATGGTTCATCTAAGGGATAAAGACAGAAAGACACTGAGCTGCAGCCTCACATATTGTGCTTTTCTCCTTCCTAGTTGAAATGTTCTTTAGTGAGATTCGTTGTTTGAATGTTTCAGATTTCAAAAGTTTCAACTCTTCATATTTGTATATTCTATTCCAACCTCTCTGGGAGTTGTTATTGTTGCAGTGAACTGTGGGTTTCACCCAGTTTATACATCTTTGAACTAGAAAACATAAAGAGGCAAAAATACAAAATAGTATAAATGAATGCTTGACTTGCATTAAGAAAAGCACTGTTAGAAGTGATATGTCTCCAGATGAGTTAATAACTATTTTAGATTACTGTTCAATAATTAAAGCTTGACCTGGAGAGACTGATGGAATGGTTATGGAAACATCAGTGGTGGCTTTCCTTTTATAACTGTTTTCTTCTAGTCTTTTCGTCTTTCGGGACAGAATGGAAGAGGAATTTCTTATTAGATTATTAAAGCTTAATTTTTAAGACATAGGCTCTTGGGTGGTGATACTCCTATTAGATAAATATGAGCGTCGGACCTGAGAGGATTTCCAGTGTGTAGGTATACGTTCCGGCCTCTCTTTGGTAGAGGCTGCGTGTTGACGTTTGTGTTGTGTCAGTGTGAGACGTAGTTGGGAAACGTTTCTTCAGAAGGACCTAGGGCTCCAGCAGTAAAAGGATTTTTATTTACGTACCTAATTAAGGCCTTGTTTGCAAAGCAGTGATTCTTTCCATCTTTGTTTTTTCTGCTTGTCTTAAATCCACGGGAGCATAAGATTGGTCGGTTCGTATATTGCTGGTGTGAGTGTTTATTTTTGGTTGTCTAGGGGTGAGGAGTGGTGAAGGGCAAAAAGGAGTTGTGAGCAAGCAGAACTCAAAGCTCTCATTCTGAGTTTTCTTGATTGTAAATTTAGAGGCAAACTCAAGAAGAGGCTAAACTTGTCTTAAAGCAGAGGAATTTGTCTTGAAGTGACATAAAACCAGATGCAACTGGAATCTTCACTACAAATAGGGTTTCAGGGATTCTGATGGTAATTCAAGTAGTAATTTTGAATTGGTATATCAGATTTCCCAGATGATAAGAGATGCAATCTTGGATTAGGTGGTTAAATTTTCTGCATTTTAAGACTGATTTAGTTGTGTATTTCATATTTTAGGCTGATAGGTTAATTCAATTTTACAAATTTCTATTATCAGAAGTTATTTGAAAGTTGCTTTATCCTTTCTACAAAGCTTAGAATGCAAACAAATTGTCAGTATCTTGAATTTGTTTTCCTCACTGTAATTTTAATTTCGTAAAATACAGTTATATCCAACTAGAGTATTTTTAAGAACTCTTACTTATGAAAAATATGTAAACTGGAGTGAATGTGTATAACATTATGGTTTGAGGCTACATTTTAAAAGCTATATTTATATATTTGTGGTCAAATTTTCTGTTGTCAGTAGAAAAAACGGTAATCTAATTTTATTGTTGTTTACATTCTGCACATGATTTAGTTTCTGGAAGATGAAGGGACATTGTGAGTAAAGGAGTTTCTAAGTGACATTTTTAGAGTCTGTCTGTAGCCACAGAATTGGCCTCTTTTAAATTGTTCTTTAGCAAAAGCTGTGAAAGGATGAAAAAAATAATTTGTTAGGATTTAATGTTTGCGTATACAGTGTATGAGAATAATTTTCACATGCCTGTTGGTAGTTAATGAAAATAATAGCTAATTTTTAAGAATAACTTATTATTAGTCACTAAGCTGACCATTCTCTATGATTCATTTCTTTAGTCTTCAGAAAATCCTTTGAGATCGCCAGCATAGTGGTTGAGACCCTGGGTTTGAATCCCAGCTCCTTTTGCTGGCTGTGTGAGCTGAGGCACGTTAACTTCTGTGTGGCTCAGTCTCATCTGTGCAGGGGGGATAACAGCAGGTCTCATATCAGGCTTGCTGTGAGGATGATAAGTAAAACTTGTAACACACTAGGAACTTACTAAGTGCTCTGTGAATTTCTAGACCATATGTAGATAATATCCCCTTCCAGAGTACCATTATTGTTTCATGTACAATAAAACTGAGTCTCCGAAAGTTAAATGCCAAGTTGAAAGACACATGATTTGTAATTGGTACCACTGGTATCTGACCTGATATTTGAATCAAGTTCTATTTATGTCCAGAGCCTGGGTTTTCCAATCACTGTATCACTCTAGGGAGAGAATACATGATTCCACCATCTGCCAATACCTTTTCTAATACCTTCGTACTAAACATTGGTACCTCCACTGTCCTCGTGACTGGAGAACACTATTCTCTAGCAAACAGCAGAGCTGTAAAAGGACCAATGGCAAAGGCTTTGATGACAAAAGGACTTCATTATAAGGACAACTCCCCAGGGTAGTCATACTCTGGTTTTTAAGTTCTTTTGTGCATGAGTGTGTGAGATTTCTTCCTTGTGTCGTGTGCACATAGCATATTGCATCAATAGGTTAACTTCTAGGGGATTGTCTCTTACTAGTTTTCATTTTCAAAGCTTTAGACTTAATTATAATTCCACCAGCCGTCCATCTATGTTAAGCCTCTCTGGGATCAAACGGAGTTGGGAAGTCATCTCTGCTTTTCATTATAATAGTCATTATTATATGCACATTTGGATTGAAGCAGTATTACTGTGAAATTTTAAAAGTGGTTGCAGTTTTGCTACTGCTCAGAGTAAGTCTTTTCGGCCTCAGAAAATATTTTGAAGTGGGTGATGAATTTGGTCACATTTCTCTTGACTTTAAGAACCAGGTTATAGTAACCAAGCAAAACTCAAAGAAGAAGCTTAAATGGCATTTGTTGGGGGCTCCATAGGAAGAGCAGTTTCCAAAGCCATAAGTTGGGAACATGCGTGCTACATTCTAGGAACAGGAGGAGAGAGAATGACAGGGAGTGGAAGAGGTCAAGTGGGAGGAATAGAGGGTTGGCGTGTGTAGGGCTTGCAGGTTGGCAAACATACTCTAGCCAATTACATATCACTAACTGTATCTTTCATAGTAAGAATAGGAACTATAATACTGCCTGAAACTAGGCTCAGAGTTTCTAGAGGGCCAGGCTTCTTGATAAACTAATGATTCGATGTAGACAGTTTTCATCTACTCCCAATATCTAATAGTTCAGAGAATTACAGTTCTGGGGCACCTCCCCCCTAGCTGGGCCAGAACTTTCATTGGAACAGAAGTATGTATAACTTCCTAAGGACATCCTATCTCTGGGAGAAACTTTGGTTTCCCCCAGAGGGACGTGCAGACCTTTAGTGAGTGCCAGTATTTAGGCCAATCCTTATCGCTTTGGTCATGAATTCCCTGATTTAAGTAATTTCTAATTTCTTAGGATGCCCAAGGATGTTTTGGGGTGAGCAGTATATAGATAAAAGTGGTGTGTGTGTGCGTGCACGCGTGCGCGCTTATTCTCACCTTGCTTACTTGGAATAAGGTCCAAGAATAATTCATTCTCTTCTTTTTGCCTCCAAACTTACAATATAATAGAAAGAATATATACATAATTGTAAATTTTCTATTTTTCCCTTTTCACTTTAGGTAGGAAGAAGTCATCTGTCACACAGACATCCTCAAAGACTGCTAAAATATTGCCTTTACTAAAAGAGAACATAAATTTTGAGAAGCTAATCGAGGATTTACGTTAAGCTTTAGGACGGCCAAGTAGTTTATAACTAAAAGCTTACTATGATTATGTACAAGGTAGTTTGCTGGGTTTGCAGGTTTTTCAGTTCTATTTCATGCCTCCAGTATCCCATTACACTGAAAAAGGTGGGTGAACTCTACCAGACACATTCCAAGGAGTATTTTAAAGTGCTCCCTGTAATATAGGACAGAGACATTTTTTCTTTCATAAGATTAATCTGAATCAAAATCTAAAATATTTCCTTGTTTTATCACTGCATCTATTACTGATAAGGGGAATTTTGTGTGGGGAGAATACTGTTTTAGCAAAATAAGGACTATGAACTGAATAGACTAAGTTCTTACTATCTATTTAAGGATGTCTTTTATTCCCCCCACCTACCTTATTTTATTTTATCCTAACAAAAGTTAGGGTAGCTTTTCTGCACCTCATTTTAAAGAGTTTAAGTGATGATTCTTTGCTTCCACAGCATATTATCTGTGTTGGAAAAGAGATTCAAAGGCATGTCAGGCTAATTCAAAAAAAAAAAAAAAGGACTTCCTAATAGCCTAAAAACTTAGCACTTACTGAAATACTTAACCTGCCTTAAGAAGTTTTTATGTTACTTTATCTAAGATTATTACCCGTTGAAGGAAATACAGCTTCCATTTATATGTGTATTTCACCTAGTAGAGGCTCAAGGGTCCCTAAGGCAGGGATAAGTCTGTTCACTGTCGTGTCCTTAGCAGATGGCAGAAGGCTTGGCCCTGAAAACAGTCAACAAATATTTGTTATTGCGTATTACTAGGTAAATAATGCAGGTGAATGATTCTAAGAGGAGGCTCACTAATTTTATTTACAAAGCATTAACAGATTCAATAAGTAGCTAAAGCCCATTTTGCAAATTTTTGAAAATGATCATTGTACAGACCAATTCCTACAGTAGCCATAGGCCGTCCATCCAGAGAACATCCGCAGTCAGCATTGCTGCTGAGTTTGAATTTGCTCCACAGGAACTAACTTGCATTTGATATGTACTAATTAACTGTTTTATAAATGGAAACTTCCACTTGGACTCAGTATTATTCAGCAACGATGAATTAACTTTCACATAGTCCAAGAAACAGCTGAATGATAAAAAGATCAAGCAGTTAGCACACTTAGGTTTAGTATCCTTACATAGATGGTAAGGAGTCATGATTGGAGGTCAACATTTTTAAGGTGGAGAAAAATTGCAGGAGCAAGGATGTATACACACCGCAGTGAAAAGAATATACATATCATGTAAGAATATATATCGTGCTATATATCCACTATTGCCTTGTTAATTCAAGAAATAGTTATTGATTGTGTCTAGAAATTTACCAAATACCATTCTTGCCAAGGAGAAGTTCACGGTCTACTGTGATTGGCAGACCAATAATCAGATGACCACCATACTTGTTGCTCAGGGCTGTATTCTCCAGAGGAGGAGGAATGCCTAATCATGACTGAGGTGATCTAGGGATGGTTTCTGCACACTGGTAATGCTTAAACTGAATCTTGAAGGAGAGGTAGAAAACCACTGGATGCCAAGCCAGAAAGGCAGAAAGGGAGGCCATGGATTATTCAGGTGTAGCAAAGCCATCCCTAATCCCGGGGGCTGTGGGGGGGGGGGGGGCGCGGGCAGGGGGGTGTTGAGAGACATGGCAGACAGATGATGAATGGCCTCATGTACCAGGTTCAGGAGTTTGGATTCAATCCTGTAGGAACTGGGTGACCTGAAGGCTTGCAAATAGGAGAGTGATGTGATAGAGTCTGTGTCTTGCAAATACACTTAGGTAGTACTTTGAAACTCTATTCAGCAGGTGGTAGATGGGGAGAAAAGACTCCAGGTGAGAAGTTATGAGGGCATATTTATCTAAAATCATGTACTTATTTATATATTTTTATTTCTTTCAGCACAAATTTCTATTTGATACTTGCCTTAAGGAAAGCAGAGAATGGATAATATTTAAAATATATCAGAGCAGTATTGCATGATCATGAGAGGGTGGATTTTGCAGTCAGACTAACCTGGGCTTAAAAAGGTCAGTTTAGGGCTTCCCTGGTGGCGCAGTGGTTGAGAGTCCGCCTGCCGATGCAGGGGACATGGGTTCGTGCCCCGATCCAGGAAGATCCCACATGCCACGGAGCGGCTGGGCCCGTGAGCCATGGCCGTTGAGCCTGCGCGTCCGGAGCCTGTGCTCCGCAACGGGAGAGGCCACAACAGTGAGAGGCCTGCGTACTGCAAAAAAAAAAAAAAAAAAAAAGGTCAGTTTAACAATGTAACTGACATGTGGGTTTTGAGAGACACAAGAGCAGGGGATTGGGGGAAGGCTGGGAAGCCAGGATGCTAGCCCTGCCCCTTACCACTTAGCAAGTGTGATGCCCTTTATCTCTGCTTCCTGGTCTGTAAAATGAAGAGAATAATAGTACTGACCTGTAGGGGTGTGAGGATAGTTAAATGAGTGGGTAAAGCACTTACAACAGTCTGACTCCTAGGAATTACTTAACCATTGGCTGTTTTTGTTGTTACTGTTATTATCGTATATGATCTCTGAGCCTCTGCTTTCCCCACTGTAAAAATGGGGGTTATACCTTTTTCACTGGGTGTATTTCACCTAGTAGAGGCTCAAGGTTCTTTAACGGCAGAGACAGACCTAAAATGCTACGCACAGTCACTGCCATACTATATGCTCAAAGAATAGCAGCTATTATTAAAGAATAATACATGTTATATATTTTTAAGCAAACAGATGGCTACTGCATGCTGGCTGGCTACTGCAGTGTTTCCATGGAAAGAGAAGATGTTTCCTTCCCTTGTGAGATCTGCACATCTCTTAATAGCCTTTGCAGGTACTCTGAGTACCTGTGGTACTCAGTAAGTACTTTCTCAATTAATACACAGAGGGTAGGATTTAGTTCTGGGTGCTCCTGTGATTCGGTGAAGAATGGGAAAAGGTATGATCTGAGATGTAAATTTGGTAGGTTGATTACATTTTAGGCAAGTAAACCATTTTTCCAGATTGATATGATTGAGGTTATGAACCCAAGCCAGCTCATCTGCTTCCAATCTTCATACACTAGTTTATTTTACCATCCGCTAATTTGCAACATACAGTGATACACTTTTGTTCAATGCCCTGCTCTTCTGGGACTTTTCTATTGCTGTGCCCTTCACTGATTGTTCAGATCTCCATCAGAGGAATGATTAAGGATGATAAAACCCTAATTGGACAACGTTTGATTTTTCAGTGGTTTCATAAAAGGTATGGTAATCAAAGAAATTTGAAACCTAATTGTGTGACCTTAGGCTAGTTTTTAAACGTCTTTAAGCTGCAGTTTCCTCATCTTTCAAATGTGACAATTATAATAAATATCTCATGATGTTGCCACGAGAAGCAAATAAGCTATTGCGTATAAAGTGCTTAGCACAATGCCTGGCATGTGGTAAACGCTCAATGTATATAAGCTATTTTTAAAGTGACTACTCTTCCACATGAAAATTCTATGTAAATATTGCCTATGCCATAAATTGAGACTGTTATATTGCTAACTCAATTCTTAAAATTGGAACAACCTTTTCAGACCGTTGTGCCATGTTTCCATTCTTATAACACATTAAAAATGTTTAGATCCCACTTTGGCATCTAAATGTAGGTATCTGTTAAACGTTATCAAATGGCACATTTAAGATTTGTGTGTTTCATTATGTATATTTTACTTAAAAGAAAAAAGGACCATAAACAAATATGAACTCTAATGATACGAGCGCTGAAGTGTTTTGGGGAACTATATTATGTCTGCAGCTTATTTTTAATGCGTGTAGAATAAGGTGGTTTTATGAGGAATAGATGTGGGAAAGTAAATAGATTAAAATGTTAATGGTGAAATCCTGGTGGTAGGTTTCTGGCTGTTCACTGTATAATTCTTTCAACTTTTCAGTATGTATGAAAATTTTTTGTAATAAAATATTGGTGAAAAAAATGAACCTCAGATACTTAAAGTGTCCCAGGAAGGAAACATTTATTTTAGTTTTCACTGCGTACAAAGCACTCTGCCAGGTTCCAGCACATATACAATGAAGTATGACACTACCTCTGCCTTTAAAACCTCACAGTCTGGTTGGGGGAGATAAGACTTTTTAAAAATTTTGGCAAAAACTGAAAGATCATGTTGTGTCAATTAAATTATGAAGGCAGAGATTTCCAGTCCGTGGCTTAGAGATCCCCAGGAGTTGCAGAGCTAGTACTGAAAGTCAGCAAGTTCTGTGCAAAGAGCTCTGTCGGAAGGATGAGGAAATTAATAGGTCACATCCATCTTTAACTCTTTTTCACGTACGGACGTTCTGTTATGTTTATGAAAATATAAATTTTCTTGTCCGAAAATTCACAGTAGGTTTTTGTCATCGGGTACTTTCTCCATCAACAGATTAAAAATAGGCTATCATTTGGGTTCTGAAATGTTTTGGTGTTAGAAAGAGGGCTTCATTCTCAAGAAGGTTAGAAGCCACTGATCTAAACAAAAGTGCTCTCAGAGTTCAGAGAAAAGAGCTCTTCAGCTTGCTGAGGTCTGGCCAGGCTTCAAGAAGGAGATGGAATCTGAGCTGAGTGTTTAGGAAATGGGTAGAATTTGAATAGGTTGAGAAGGGATGGAATGCATTCTAAATGAGGGACCAATACGAACAAAGGTAGGATCGTTTGGGACACTGGGAGGAGACCAGTTGAGCTGAAGAGGAACTGATAGTAGATAAGGTTGGAAGAATCATCTAGAGCCAAACTAGGAGGTGGAGGACCCTGAATACTAGGCTAAGGAATTTGGACTTTATCCTGGAGCCAGTAGAGAAGCCACTGAATATTTTGAGTGAGGGATTGATAGGGTGCAAGTGTTTTAGGTATGAATCTGGCAGCAGTTTCAAGGATAGATTGGATTGAGGGAGAGATGTGCAGCAAAATGGAGGCTCATCTGATCTGCCAAGATTTCGTGTGTTAGAAACCTGAGCTTGTGTGGCAAGAATGAGAATTGCCAAAAAAAAAAAAAAAAGTAAAAAGAAAGTGAAATCGCAGGAGACATTTTACTGGAGCAGCTGTCACTTACCAAGTATCACTTCTTTTACCAAAAAAAGTCAACTAGTCCAGACCTCGACGTAAATCATTGCACAGGGCTACTCCAATATGCTATACTTTCTGTGAATAATGAGTTTTGAAACTGAATAACATTTCTTGTTGGCTGTGTATACCCTTAAGTTCCAGTTTAGTCTAGGTATGTTGGTTTGGTTTTCATAAGGTTGTATTGCTATTTTGTAGAGTTAATATTTTTCTACTCTCTTTTAAGAGAAAGAGGATGACTTTAAATTTTTAGAGGAATAATAATCATATTCCAGACTGTGATACCTCATTTTCCAAATGGGTATTAACCAAAGGTAGATATATACACTTTTAGATAAGAAAGAGTTGAATGGCTGCTTATAATCTTTAATTTATTAATTCAATTATATGTCTAAAATAAGATCTATAAAATATATACATTTGGGAATATCGCTATCTTGCACTTTCATATTTCATGTAACGATTTTATTCTGTTTACATATGCATTTGGTATCCCTTGATGCCACTTTTTGAGTCATTTGACACATTTTTAAAAAACATACATTTCCGGGCTTCCCTGGTGGCGCAGTGGTTGAGAGTCCGCCTGCCGATGCAGGGGACACGGGTTCGTGCCCCGGTCCGGGAAGATCCCACATGCCGCCGAGCGGCTGGGCCCGTGAGCCGTGGCCGCTGAGCCTGCGCGTCCGGAGCCTGTGCTCCGCAACGGGAGAGGCCACAGCAGTGAGAGGCCTGCGTACCGCAAACAAAACAAAACAAAAACAACCCGCATTCATTTCCATTTTGGCCTCATGATTTGAGCAGTCATTAAATCTGTGAGTGATACTGTCATTGAATCCAAACTATAACTTAATATTATGATGGTTATACTTTTGTCTTGTAGGTTATTTGTCATCTGTACAGCATAATTGTATCTCTTTAAAGGGCTTTTTAAGGCTTACTTACAGCAATATCTAACATTTGTCTTGGGCTGATCATGCCCCACAAATTATTATTAAATCTCTGTGACTTATTTACCTCTCTTTTTACTGATTCAGGAAGGGTTCTCTCTAAACACACAAAAATTCCAATGATTGATATTCCTTTATGCGAAGGTATCTTCTCCAAAGAGTACTTTGCTCAAAATAACGTGAGGGGCATGTGTCCTGTAAGTGAGAGGCTTTACAAGAACCTGCCCATACGTTGACAGAGTGATAATTTGGGAAGAATAAAATGTAATCTTCTGTGTGATCATACACAGTGTGTTTAATTGCCTTATGCAGTATGCCTAGTGGTATGAAGTCAGTTGTAATCTGTTTTTTAAAGTCAGTTGTACATTTTTACCTTCATCCATACCTTCAATGAATATTGTGTTCCAACTCTGTGTCAAGCATGGTGCTATGTTCTGTAGAGATATAAAAAGCTGGAGTTCCTCTCATGAAGAAATTTATAATATATTCAAACGGATAAGACTGTGAAATGTAAAATGAGGTTGAGTAGGATATGTGTTCTGAATGAGGTACAAGCTCAAGGAAAAGAAGAATCACCCCTGAGTAGTAGATTAGGCAAGACTTCACACAGCAGGTGGGACATTGGTTGACGGGAATTTGTAGAACCTTTAATGTCAGAAGGAAAGGCACTAGCCATACTGTGGATTTGAGGAAGCATTAAACATTCAGTAGACCAGTTTGGTTTAAATGTTGACTGTATATATGGACATGTGGTTCTTTGTAAAAGGGAGATAATAAGTGTCACACAGGAAAGTTAGGACAATTAGATGTGACCTTATATTTTGTAATATTCTTATATTCTTGTAAGTTACCGTTTGTTATACAAATGTAAAATGTGTATGGAAGAACTGGCAAGGAAAGGAAAAAATAAAAGTATAAAAAGCTTGGTCTTAGAGTATAGAGGGCCTTATGAATACGATAAAGGAATGGTAACTTAATTTGGGAGAAAATGGAGAGCCTGCTCTTAGACCTCAGAGCCAGGAGTGACTCGCTCAAATCTCGGCTAAGGAAAGATAAGTATCTCTGCTCAAAATAGAGTAGAGACTGAAAAGCAAATTGGTCAGCTTTTCCAAGAGAAGAGGTATAAGGTAATTAGGTTAGTGGCTGTGAAATTGGGGGGGAAATGGTTGTAAAGAGTGGAATGGTAGAAATGATAGACTTGGCAATGGAGTGTGAGGAAAGAGTTGCTGGGAGGAATCAGGGTGGAAAGGAAACTTTCTGTCTAGGTGGCATGACCATTACAAAGGGATAGAATGAGGAGTTTGCGTTTGAGCAGGTTGATTTGACCTTGATCCAGGCAAGGGCCTTGCATAATTGGAATGTGAAGATTGATCTCTGTGAAAAAGTTGTGCATGTAGATAGAGATTTGAGGGTTGTCTACGTGAAGGAGATTTTTTTTTAATTGTGGAAAGACATAACTGTGAGGGACAATTTAGATAGATGAGGAAGTAGAATTATAGAACCACAGAGTAGGAAAAGGAAGAAAATCCAGAGAAGAAAACATATACAGGTTAAAAAAGGGAAACACTGCTGTGTTGTGTTGGTCAATGATGAGAAAAGTGTCAGAGGAAGGCCCACTCCACAGAAGAATTAAGGAAAATCAGGATGGAAAAAGTTTGCATCGGGCAATTAGGAAAATCCTTTTAGTAAAATAGTAGCTATAAAGGGATGATACAAAGGATTAAAGACAAAGTAGATATTAAGGACTTGAAGGCAAACTTTCAGAAACCTTAGTGATGAAAGAAGGGAGAGAGGTAGATCATGCTTGAGAGAAGTTTTTTTAAAATCAGGGCAGACCTGCCTTATTTATTTATTGGATTTTTAAAAAATTTTTTATTGGAGTCTAGTTGATTTGCAATGTTGTGTTAGTTTCAGGTGTACAGCAAAGTGATTCAGTTATACATATATCCACTCTTCTTTAGATTTTCTTCCTGTATAGGTCATTACAGAATATTGAGTAGAGTTCCCTGTGCTATGTAGTAGGTCCTTATTAGTTATCTATTTTATATATATGTCAATCTCAATCTCTTAATTTATCCCTCTCCCCTCTTTCCCCCTGGTAACCATAAGTTTGTTTTCTACATCTGTGACTCAATTTCTGGTTTGTAAAAAAGCTCATCTTTACCCTTTTTTTAGATTCCACATATAAGCAATATCATATATTTGTCTTTCTCATGCTGACTTACTTCACTCAGTATGACAATCTCTGGGTCCATCCATGTTGCTGCAAATGGCATTATTTTGTTCTTTTTTTATGGCTGAGTTATATTCTGTTGTATATATATCCCACATCTTCTTTATCCATTCCTCTGTTGATGGACAGTTAGGTTGCTTCCATGTCCTGGCTATTGTAAATAGTGCTGCTGCCTGTTTTTAAAATTAGGGGAAGTAGAAGGAAGTAGTCCCTCGAGATGGAACGATTGAAGATGTTGAGACCAAACAATCAAATATTGGAGCATTGTTGCAAAGAAGGTATGGACGTGGCGTAAGAATAAAGGTATAAAATTTAAACGCTGCTAGAGGAAAGAAAACCTCTATTGAGATTCATCAGTGGGAAAATGGGAAATGTTGTAGAAAGATCATTGAAAGATTTAATGCAGCTTCTACATTCTTTATAAAATAGTTGACGAGGACATGTGCTAAAGAGGATGGGGGATAAGGTGCGGTTTGGAGTGTTGAGTAAAGTAGAAAAGACTTGATGGAAACTTTCAGGCAGTAGAAATGGAAAGGTGGGATTGTCAAGCAACAGGATGACTCAGAAGAATACAGAAAGCATACATTTTAGTGGATTCAGTTAGCGGGTGAATTGTGGTCTCCTCTCTTATGCTCAGTCAGCCAGAACAGAGCCGAAGAGTGAACAGTAAGAGATTGCCAATCCCGAGAATGGAGTTTGGCAAAAAAGATGCTTGGAAAAATGAGGTGACACTTGGGATTCTAGGGTGGGAGTTCTGGGTTCCAGACTGGGCTGGTGTGGTTGGAGTGGGAGAATGGATAGGGGTTTAGAAAGACGGGATATTCTGAGGAGCATTAAGAGCTAGTCCAGCAGAAGTGAGCAAATGAAAAAGGTAAAAGGTGGCGTTATTTAGAGGCAGTGCGGTTCTAGGAAGTGGTGTAGCTGAAGTATTTAATTACCAAAGTGGAATGAAAGTAAATCTCATTGAAATAGAAGAGAGAAAGGAATCATAAAGAGTAGTAGAGGGATAATGAACAGAGTTTGTAAAGTCCTGGAGCATTGAAGTAGGAAACAAAATAGAGAGGAAGACCAAGCGTGTGCCAAGCAAAGGCAAGCTGTACTGTCACAGTTAGAAGAAAAGTTATGAGATGAGCTTAGATACTACCTGGGGAGGATCTACGGCTTACCCAGGCTGGTGCCTTTGCTGCAATCCTGGGCAAATTCTTTTTTTTTTTTTTTTTTTTAAGAAGATGTTGGGAGTAGGAGTTTAATTTATTTATTAATTTTTGCTGTGTTGGGTCTTCGTTTCTGTGCGAGGGCTTTCTCTAGTTGTGGCAAGCGGGGGCCACTCTTCATTGCGGTGCGCGGGCCTCTCACTACCGCGGCCTCTCGTTGCGGAGCACAGGCTCCAGATGCGCAGGATCAGTAGCTGTGGCTCACGGGCCTAGTTGCTCTGCGGCATGTGGGACCCTCCCAGACCAGGGCTCGAACCCGTGTCCCCTACATTAGCAGGCGGATTCTCAACCACTGCGCCACCAGGGAAGCCCCTGGGCAAATTCTTAACACAGAGGCCGGCTCCCAGTCCATCCGGCACAGCTGTCCTCTGGGGGAGAACGTGCTTTAACTGCCCTCTTAATTTATAGTGAGAAATATAGCTAAACAAATGGACTGGGTACTTATCTCCTCTGATCAGCCTGTCATCTTCCTGGAGATTATGTGACTGCAACATTCAGATTATAATGAGAAGTTGCTTGATAGCAAGGAATCATGGTATGATGGGTTCGTTGGATGATCTTTATAGCTAAAGTCCCCAAGCTCCAATGATCTGATAGCTCTGTCTCCAGTTAAATTTATGGTGAACAAATACAGGGTTCTCTTTTCCATGGGCCACTAAGCAGTGCTGGAGAGAAATGCCCACATTTTCTCCTGGAATCCTCTATCACAATTGCCATGTTCACCATCCTCCCACTAGCTTGTTTCTTCAGAAAGATTGTAATGACTGAGGTGTATGTCTTCTTTTTTTTTTTTAATTTTTAAAGGTTACTTTCCATTTACAGTTATTACAAAATATTGCCTATATTCCTCATGTTGCACAATACATCCTTGAGCCTATCTTATACCCAGTTGTTTGTATCTCCCACTTACCCACTCCTATATTGCCCCCCCCAGTGGTACCCACTAGTTTGTTCTCTATATCTGTAAGTCTGCTTCTTTTTTGATATATTCATTAGTTTGTTGTATTTTTTAGATTCCATATATAAGTGATATAGTATTTGTCTTTCTCCAACTTATTTCACGTAGCATAATGTCCTCCAAGTTCATCCATGTTGCAGCAAATGGCAAAATTTTATTCTTTTTAAGACTGAGTAACATTCTATTGTGTGTATATATATATATCACATCTTCTTTATCCGTTCCTCCATTGATGGACTCTTAGGTTACTTCCATATCTTGGCAACTATAAATAATGCTGCTGTGAACATTGGGGTGCATGATCTTTTCAAATTAGTGTTTTCATTTTTTTCGGGTACATACCCAGGAGTGGAATTGCTGGATCATATGGCAGTTCTATTTTTAGTTTTTTGAGAAACCTCCATACTGTTTTCCACAGTGGCTGCACCAATTTATATTCCCACCAACAGTCTACAAGGCGTCCCTTTTCTCTCCATCTTCTCCGTTTGTTATTTGTGTCCTTTTTGATGATAGCCATTCTGACAGGTGTGAGGTGATATCTCATTGTGGTTTTGACTTGCATTTCCCTGATGATTAGCAGTGTTGAGCATCTTTTCATGTGCTTGTTGGTCATCTGCATTTCCTCGTTGGAAAAATGTCTAGTTCTCCTGACCATTTTTTAAAAATTGAAATATAGTTGATTTACAATGTTGCGTTAGTTTCTGCTGTACAGAAAAGTGATTCAGTTATACATATATACGTATTCTTTGTCATATTCTTTTCCCTTATGGTTTATTACAGGATATTGAATACAGTACCTTGTGCTGTACAGTAGGACCTTGTTGTTTATCTATTTTATATATATAGTAGGAAGTGGATGGACCTAGAGTCTGTCATACAGAGTGAAGTAAGTCAGAAAGAGAAAAACAAATACCATATGCTAACGCACATATATGGAATCTAAAAAAACAGTACTGATGAACCTAATAGCAGGGCAGGAATAAAGACACAGGTGTAGAGAATGGACTTGAGGACACAATGGGGGAAGGGGAAGCTGGGATGAAGTGAGAGAGTAGCACTGATATATATACACTACCAAATGTAAAATCGATGGCTAGTGGGAAGCTGCTGCATAGCACAGGGAGATCAGCTTGATGCTTTATGACGATCTAGAGGGGTGGGATAGGGAGGGTGGGAGGGAGGCTCAAGAGGGAGGAGATATGGGGATATATGTATACATATAGCTGATTCACTTTGTTGTACAGCAGAAACTAACACAACATTGTAAAGCAATTATACTCCAATAAAGATATAAAAATAAAAGAATAAACAAATGGTACCTAATTAAACTAAAAAGCTTTTGCACACCAAAGGAAGCCATTGACAAAATGAAGACAACCTACTGAATGGGAGAAAATATTTGCAAATGATATGACCCATAAGGGATTAATAGCCAACATATATAAACAGCTCATACAACTCAACATCAAAAAAACAAACAACCCAATTAAAAAATGGGCAGAATTTGCAGCAACATGGATGGACCTAGAGATTATCATACTAAGTGAAGTAAGTCAGAAAGAGACAAATACCATATGATATCGCTTACACATGGAATCTAAAATATGACACAAATGAACTTATTTACAAAACAAAAGCAGACTCACAGACATAGAAAACAAACTTATGGTTACCAAAGCGGAAAGGGAGTTGGAGGAGAGGGATAAATTAGGACTCTGGGATTAGCAGATATGTTTACTTAATATAATCATGATTTAGTCCTTCCTCTTGAGTTACCGCCAAGTTACCTTGATTTGATTTTGGCTGTCCTGAGGCAGTTGCCCTAATGGTTGATCTTAGACAAGTCAGTTAGCTTTAGATTATTCTAATTTACTTTTCAAAGGGTAAACTTAACTTTAATGTGAAGTTTGTAACAGATTCTGTCCCAGAAGAAACACTTTGATTTCTCATAATTACTTTAATAAAGACACTCTAATGATAGAAGTAACTATAAAAACATGGCCTCTGGACCTAGCACAGTGCTGAATGATTTTTAAGCATTTATCTTTTTTAATCTTCTCGTGAGCATGTTATCCCCACTTATAGAGCAGGAAGCTGAGGCACACAGAAGTTGAGTAATTTTTCCAGGTTCATACTGTTAATAGCAAAGCTAGATTGAACTTCAACTGATAATTCCAAAGCTGGTGCTTTTAACTCTTTATTCCTTCCCTTATTCACTCATTCATTTATTTATTATATATTTTAACTCTGTTCCCTATTGCTCCCTGGTACTATTCCCCAGGAGAAAGGCATTCAGGGTAGGTAGGTATAATACTGCTGCTACTAATGATGATGATAAATATAGTTTCAGTTCCTTATTTGTATCAGGTACTTTACGTACGTTTTTATGGATCCTTATTGCATTTCTATAATATAGATATTTTCTTTGCTTGTGATGAGAACTTTCAAGATGCACCCTTCTAGCAACTCTCAAATATGCAGGACAATATTATTGACTGTAGCCCCCATGCTGTACATTACATCCCCATGGCTTGTTTATTTTATAACTGGAAGTTTGTATTTCTTGACCCCCTTCACCCATCTCACCCACCCACAACACTCCTCTGGCGACCACCGATCTGTTCTTTGTATCTATGAGTGTCTGTTCTCTTTATGAGTTTTGCTTTGTTTGTTCGTTTGTTTTGTAGATTCCACATAAAAGTGAAAGCGTATGGCATCTTTCTCTTCTGACTTGTTTCACTTAGCATAATACCCTCAAGGTCTATCCATGTTGTCACAAATGGAAAGATTTTATTTGTTTTATGGCTGAGTAGTGTTCCATTGTGTGTGTGTGTGTGTGTGTATGTAGGTGTGTATATATATATATACACACACACCTACACACACACACATATGTGTGTGTATGTATATATCACTGTAGATATCACTTTTAAAATATTTTATATGAGATTATTAAGGTTGAAGAGATCATATAACTTTTACAAAGTCTTATAGCAGGTAGCTGGATTATTTGCCTCCAAAACCAAAGTGCAAAGAAATTGCTAGATGGAAGTTTGTGGCACTTCTGGAAGGTAGCAAGTTGCCCAGGATAACTCAGGCCTAAAGTACATGGACAGGTGAAGCTGTTGAGGGGATCAGGGAGATTAAAGGGGTAAAGGAGAATTTCTGAATATTTTTAAAGGATGAGTAGGTCCTTAAGTATCAGATGGAAGATTGGAAATTTGGAGTGGTAGGAAAAAGAGAGACTCTTGAGTGGTGGCAAAAGAGACTAAAAGTTGTTATTTTCTGATAGACTGAAGTCACGTAATGCAGGAAAAAGTATGGCAGAGATAAAAGAATTCTACCATTATTTAGAGGAGAACACGTCACTCAGATTTTTCTTTTCAGATAAATAGCTCAGATGGGATCATTGTTCTCAGACATGACAGCATTTGAAATCTCTCAAACTTACAGAAAAGAATTCAGCATGTTGTGTTTTTAAATTCAGAGCCTTAGAAAGGTGCTCTATTATATCACCTGTGGCATATTTAAAAATGTCACGGCGCTAGTGAGGATGGGTAAAGTTCTGGTGGCCAGAGAGGATTCTTTTTAACTTTCTGGTGGATGTATGCTTGGCAACCACAAAGCCAGCAGTGGTCTCCGTTTATTTGGCTTTCATTCAGAAACTCTTTTCCATCACAATAAATCACCAGTCTCTTTAGCATCAGGTAGCTGGTGATCACAGATTCAATTACAGTGCCTGATAAAATCGCGAATATCCTGGTAGTTCCTTTATATACTGCCTCTTCTCTTCAACAGTGAGCCTTTTAAAAACTTGGGTTCATCAGGAAAAGGGAGTCTTTATTCTTTAGTGTATAGATGAGTATATTTGAACAATGGCAAAAAGCAATGGGCTGGGGGCCTAAAAGAAAAAGTATCCTCTTCGTTTCCTTCCTATTCTTTTTGCCTAGTTTTAATGGCATTGCAAGTATAAGTGAATGCGCCTCTTGGGAGTGAAAGCTGTACTTGATTAAGCTAATTATGGAGAGTAGCTGGGGTAGGTCTTGGGGTACAGGAGTAGGAGTGGTTTGGCGTAGTCAAGCTTTCGTGAATTTTATAGTCCAGTCTACAGATTCATAGACCTTAGATTTGGCCAAGACTTAGAAGTCATCTGGGCTAACATCTCACACTGTAAATTTCTTCTTCACCATCTTTCCCAGGCAGACGGGTAGGCGTGGACTTTCTGCTTGAGATCTTCCAGCAAGTTCACTAGCCTGGAAGCGTGAACGCTCTAGGAAGACAAGGACTGCAGGGGTTTTGCTTTGCACCGTGTCCACCAGGTGTGGCAGTGCCTTGCTCTGTTGTCGAGTAGCTCTAATTATTGGGAAGTGCCGCTTACTGCTAGTTTTCAAGACTAGGAATAAAATATATCCAACATGAAATCCCATTTCTGCCACTTACTGTGTAACTTTGGGCAATTTCCTAACCCCTCTGATTTCAGTTTTTGCCTGTGAAACAAGAAGGCAGTACGTAACTAGTGAGTTTGTGTGTTGTGTTCCGAGGCCTACTTGTAGAATTGTTTAAAGAGATTAATCAAAATGTCTACAAAGAATCTGACACGTAGGAGGTACTTTGTAGGACCCATTCCCCTTGGGCCTAATTCTGATCTTTTTCTGGGTGTGTGGTATTTGATACTGAGTTCAGATCCCATGGTAATTTGTCCAGTATAGAGTGAAATAGAACCATTGTTTTTTATGTACAGGGCGTTATATGAGTTCTTTTTAAAGATGTAAAATAAGGATGTGGACAATTGGGTATGAAACCGTGCACCAGCAGTGGTGTCCCTGCCTTCCTAAATCTGTAACTATATAATGGTTATGAAGAGCAAAATCATTAGGTTTCCTGGAGGCGTGAAGAGAGGAGGGAAATACAGGCTTATATCAGAATTTATTAGCATCAACTAAGACTTCTAATCTGAAACAACTGGTGGAAAAGAGAAAATTTCAGTTACACTATTGTTTGGTCTACATTAAAACAATCAATTGAAGTGATTCCCTTTGGACTCACTGGTTTTATTTTTCAACTTGGTTTAGAGACAGTCTAAATAATTTTTTTTTTGAAACTGACTACCTGCTGCAACTATTTATAATGTGAATTTTCGAATTACTCATTATGCACTCGTAAAAGATTTGAAGGCCCAAGAGGGTGAATTTGTCCTTTGTCTGATGTTTATAAGAGATTGGCAGTGTTGAGAGAAGGAAAAGCTTCATTTTCTCCATCATCCTTTCCCATTCCAGAATGTGCTTACTTGGTGAGAGAAGCCACCCCAAATATTCTCTTGTTAGGGCCTTCGTTTTGGGAAACATGTTATTGATTTTTAAGTAGCCTCTAAAGTATTATTACACTCTTCTTGAAAACCTGTTCATAGGGATGTATAACTTCCACAAAGTAGGCTAGGCAAATTCCAGTGACAGAACTTCACTAGTAGTTTCTAGGGAAACAAGAACTTCACTAGTAGTTTCTAGGGAAAACAATGATGCTATTTTTTTTTTATTATTTTAAAAAAGCTAAAACTAGGGGAAATAGGGTTCTGAGGTGTTCTGCCTTATCTGTAGGGATGCAATAATCCCCTCACTATATCAGTATAGTAGATTTCCTTTGGAGAACCTATAGCATAAAGAGAAATGTTTTTAGTTTACAGACCCAAGGGACTTTACTGAAGGTTATGCTTTCCACAAACTGTCTGCTATTGTTATTTTGAAATGGAAAATTTTATTTCTGCTTCATTTATATTTAGTGTGGTTTGGGTACTAAGTGTACATCAGACCTTGATGAATTGTCATGGCTGGGTGGTAATAACAGTCCATTAAAGTGAGCACTCTGTTTTTTAGCCATGCTGGATAACTGAGAAAGTGTGTGTGTGCGTGCACCTGTCCTTGAGCATCATGAAAGCTGGTGTTATTTCCCACTTCTTCAAGTCTTTCTCTTCTATCCTTTGGACTCTATTTGGCCGAATGGCTACAAACCCAAGGAAATAATTTCACATCCACATTTTGTAAATTTTGAGACATAAGTTATTTATTTTAGTAAGCAATTTAGTAAACATTTAAGACAACAATGAATTGAACTACTTTTAAAGTGTTTCTATTAAAAGGTAACTTGCCACAATAGATTGTTTCCTTAGGAGGAAAAACTTAACATGGGAATTTCTTTTAAAAAGACTCTATTAGGAATATTAATCTGATTTATATTCAAATATGAAAAGATTGATTTTTAAATGATTTTCTTATAATTATTTTGAATGTTATATCTTCTCTACTGTGCCTTTATAAATATTAATTGGGTATATGATATATGTTGTTTATTTTTGTAGTTAAAACAGAGCCAATGAGCAGCAGTGAAATAGTTTCAACAACAGCAGACGGGTCTTTAGACAATTTCTCAGGTTCAGGTAAGGAATAAATATTAGATTTTCACAGTAATATGAAACATTATATTTCCTAGTTTACATATACAAATATATGTGTGTATATGTATGTGTGTGTGTGCATGTGTATGTGTATATATGTGGATATCATCTGTGTAATACTGTATAGTTTTTCTCAGCGTCACATATTCGCAATTCTGATGTTTTTGTTTGGTGTGATGAAGTGTTTGCTGAAAATGTTGGTATTCTGTAAAGGAGAAAAAAATCAAAAGGGGAATTGTTCTCCGTCTTCTCTAAATTATCTTTATTATGTTGATGACTCCTTCCCTCTGTCTCTCATCTGTGTGATTTTTCTTTCTTTTTTAACAAATTTATTTATTTATTTATGGCTGTGTTGGGTCGTCGTTGCCACATGCGTGCTTTCTCTGGTTGCAGGGAGCAGGGGCTACTCTTCGTTGCGGTGCGCGGGCTTCTCACTGCAGTGGCTTCTCTTGTTGCGGACCACGGGCTCCAGGCGCGCAGGCTCAGTAGTTGTGGCATGCGGTCTCAGTAGCTGTGGCTCGCGGGCTCTAGAGCGCAGGCTCAGTAGTTGTGGCGCACGTGCTTAGTTGCTCCGCGGCATGTGGGATCCTCCCAGATCAGGGCTCGAACCCGTGTCTCCTGCATTGGCAGGCAGATTCTTAACCACTGTGCCACCAAGGAAGTCCCTATGTGATTTTTCTAATCACGCACAATTTGGCTTCTGATAGCCCCTAAACAGACTTGCCATGGCATCTTCCTAACTAACTGTCATGTCAACTAGAGATCAGACTTTGTCAAGCAGCTTTAGATCCTTAATTAATTTTTTAATCTCTTTCATTTTGAGAAAGCCTGCCTTCAACAAACAAAACATACAAGTTTCACCTCCATGATGATGAAATTGCTGATAAGAAAGTGACTGTGATAATAAATTCACTGTGCGGATCTGATTGTATCTTTTCCAAATTACCCAGCTTGGACTCTTTCAATTAAAACTCATTCTTAGCAGAAGTAATTCTTCAATTTTTTAATTAACCCTTTTCAAGTGATTTGCTGTGTTTATCAGACCTCTCCATCGGAAATGCTGTACTTTTCTAAGTTTGTGATTGATTTCGTCTAGCTCTTGGGATCATTTCACATACACTCCAATTAGAAGGAGTTATAAATAGATATAAAATGAAATGCAGATGCACAACTTTTATGCTGATGATACCAGCTGGAGGCAATAAGGAGATAACAACAGGTGTTACACCCATAGTTCTTTCATAAAGCATTTACTAGAATTTGACTTATGTCGGGCAGTGTGCTTGGTGCTGTTATGGATTCAAAGGTGTACAAGAACGGTCCTGCCTTGCGACTTAATAGGGCGAAGTAATCACCAGGCCATCATAGCACAGCTGGATAATGCCGAGGGAGGCCCAGGGACCCCTAAGAATACCCAGGAAGGACCCAACAGAGACCGAGTTGGGGTGGGGTGGTCAGGGAGGGTTTCCTGGAGAGGATGCCTGCACTCAGCCTTAAAGAATGTGTAGGAATAAAGCACATGTAGAATTGAGGATGGGGAAGCTGGACGGGTGGAGTGTTCCGTGGGAGGAGACCAAGGCACGGAGGTGTGGAACTGGGAGGCACCACTGATGGTTCAGCATTCTTGGTGTGTCTGGTGTGAGCAGTGCGGGGTGTGCTGCACGGAGAGGAAGGGACCAGCGTCTAAACAGGCAGGTGTGTTCCACGTGGCATGTGTGTTTTATCCTGAGTGCCACGGAAGGCATCAGGTTGCGTGATCACTTTCCCTTATGGAAGGACTCAGGCAGGATGGAGGGGAGGCTGGGGAACTGAAGGGGAGAGAACAGTTAGGGGTTTTTGCAATCATTTTCACAGGAAATGCTGAAGACCTGAGATAGGGTGCTGGCAATGGCTGTGAAAAGGTGATGGATTAAGATGTATTTATGAAATAGAATTTATGGTCATAGTGCCCAATGAGCATGGTGGGGATGAGTGAAGCAGAGAGAAAAGGGAGGAGTGAGGGAATCTGAGAGGTATGACTGAGGAAGAAAGGTGGTAGCTTCTGTTTCGGGCTTGTTAGTGGTGATTTAACATGCACCTGAAGATGTTGGAGCTCAGGAAAGATCTGGAATGGAAATTCTGAAAGTGTACAGAGAGTTGACGCTAGCAGGGTATAACAAGGTTGAAGACAGAACCCAGGGAAAACCAATACATAAGAGATGGGTAGAGGATAAGATGAAAGCACAGGTGATTGGGGAAGAAGAAAAAGAGTATTGAAATGGAAGTAAAGGCAGGAAAGAAACTTCAAGGAAGCACTTCTATATGATAGATTCAGATACAGGTTTTAAAAATGGTTTTTTAAAAAAACTTAATGACATGAGAAAATGTTTACTTATATTAAGTGTAAAGCAGATTATAAAAGAGTAATATGTTCCGTATAATCACGGTTTTGTTTAAAAAGACATTTATTTGTATGTATTTGTGTCTGTGTGTATAAAAATTAATGGTTGGCTCTCTCTGAATGGTGGAATATAATTTGAATTTTATTCCTTCTGCCTTCTTCATTTTTTTTTGCAGAGCATATGTATAACATTCATACTTTTAAAAAGTAATCATTTTAAAGTACAAGTTAAAAATCACATACTAAACTGCAAAGAGATAATTTTTTGAAAGTATCTGAATAATAGTATTGCATCATGGTTTCTCCTGATTTTTATCACAGTACTGTGGGGAAGAAATTCCTCGTTTTTAAGAAATACATATAGAAGTATTTATGAGTAAAGGGGCATCATATTTGCAACTCCAAAAAAATGTGAGTTATACATGTGCAGAATACACACATATAGAGAGAGAAAGAGAATAAAGGATAAAGTTAATCTCATAAAACATTACCATTTGTGGAATTTGGGTGAAAGAGATCTGGGAAGTTTTTCTACTATTCTTGCAACTTTTCTCCAGTTGTCAAATTATTTCAAAATAAGAAAATAAAAAATGAGGAGCATGAATGAATTTAACCTATGGCAGTTTCAGTGGACAAGCGGGCTTCATCTCCCCCTGTGCCCGCTGGCCTACATGCCCTACTTCTGTGTCTCCAGCATAGTTCCTAGCAGATAGTATGTGCTCATAAAGTTTATTGAGTGGATGAATGACTTAATGAATACGATGAGGAAGTGGAGACAGGAAAGAGAAAAATGTCTCTCACGTCGATAAGTGGTAAAGGGAGAAGAAGAGAAAGTAGTCTGTTAGAAAGAGGGCTGGAGGGTTGGGGATGGCATTTAGGTCAGGGTGTTTTGGGCTGCCAGCACGAACTTTATAGAGGCAGGGGTGAAAGGTAGAGGTGACCCTGATGGGGCAGCAATGGCTTAAATTCAGAACAGAAGTGGGTCAGCCTAGAAAAGGAATAACTTTTCCACAGAAATATCAGGGAAGATTGATGGAAAGTAACACAGATGAGTTTGAAGTGGAGGAGGAGGAGACAAGACTTTGAGGGAATTCCTGCCTGATTCCTCTGTTCGAACCTTCCAGTGGCTCCCATTCATCTCTGAATAAAAGCCGATTCATTACAATTAGCCTGCAAGCCCCATCAGACCTTATTGCCTGCTTCCCTTGCCTCCTGCTGGTCCTCTAATAAGGGCCTCTGCAGGGGCAGTGCCTCTGCCTGGAACACGTCTCTGTGCACCTGCCTGACTGCTTCACCACCTTCAAATCCCACCATTGAGGCTCACCCTGACCACCTTACTCAGTGTTACAAAACTCTTACTATAGACTTCCAGAATCCCCCACCCACCCAATAACACTTCGAACCTTTTACAAACTACATCATCCACTTGTGTATTAGGTTTATTGCTGGTCTCTCACCCCCACCAGAATGTAAGCTTGAGATGGCAGGGATTTGGTCTTCTTTTGTTCATTTGTATCCCTGACACCTGAAAACGTATCCAGCTTGTGTTAGGCACTCAGATATTTACTAGATAAATTATTGAATACATGAATGAATGATGGCTTCTACTTTTCTCTCTGAAGTGACTCAATATGAGAAGAAAATTGAGGATGCCAGTAAAAGACGAGTTTCAAATAACTTCATGTATCTAGGCTAGATAGAAAAAAGTGAAGGAAGGGGATAATAAATTGAGAGAGGATAAGGATGTCAGGGGGCCTGCCTCTCTTGATGGGTTGGAGAATAGATGAGATGGGAATAAAGGAATGAAAATTCTGGAAGAAGAGGATGTTCCTTCCTTAATCTCAGAACTCAGTGAGGCCTCCACCTGATGCTTCTGGAGTTGGTTCTCTGTACTTCCCTTCCTCAGCCTTTATCACTCCTTTAAAAATTACTGGATCATCTTTCCTTCTGCTAAACTGTGCATCATCTTTGCATCATCTTTCCTCCTGCTAAACTGTAGCCCTATGAGAACAGATACTGTTTGTCTTGTTCACACTTACAATCCCAGTGGCCATCATAGAATGGAGCTCATACGCAGTGGTCAGTACATGTTTGTAAATAAACAAATGAAATCAGTCAGTGCTGTTGTGGTTTAAGACTGGAATGGAGAAAGAGGTCCAGGATGTGGTCTTGAGCTTGATGGTTGACGTAGAAGGCCAGAGTTGAGGCCAAGACAGAAATGAGAAAAGCGCTGGATGCATGACCCAAGATGATGTTGGGATGTGTCAGGGGACACAGTCAAATACTAAAGTTTTTGATAAATGCAGGGAAGTGCTTAGGAGGTGGGTCATTCATGGAAGTGTTAAAGAGTTGTCAGGAACCTCAGAGAAGGGAGGGTTTCGTGGGAGAGCAGAAAAACAATGATTTGGAAGAAACAACAAGGAGGATGTGTTTGTAGGTCTGGAATCTGAGAGAATGAGCAGCCTCTACTGGGAAAAGATACGCAGGAGAAGTAAGGGCCTTGGAGGAGGGCTTAGCGGAGGGTGGAGGAATAGTTTGGTGAAGAGACTGAAGCTGTAGAGAATCTCATTTGCCATAGATTGATGGTCTGTGTTGGACGCAGAGGAAAGGATCAGGTGACCTGGGGAACTGGGTCAAGGCATAGGAAGCACAGAGCACCATGGGGATGGACCTTCATTTACTGTTGTCTTTTACTTTTTCTCTTCCCTTCTCTCCTCCTCTTCTCCTCCTCTTTCTTTTTCTCCTCTTTCTCCTTCCCCCTCCTCTTCCATCCCCTTCACCCACATCTCCTTCTCTCCCCCCACCTTTCATAAGTAAAGATGTGAAAACCATGGCATGCTGGAGTGGCTGTGAATAGGACTTAGGGTTTATAAGAGGAAGAGGAGGCTGGAGAAAGCAATCTCCAAGAATTAACTCCAAGATGGTCTTTACCTCTGTGGTCACTATGCCTACCTTCCTTCTCTATGATAACTTAAAAATTCACATCCCTAATATTCTGGGTATCTTAAGGAAATAGCAAGGATAAAGAAGATATGGAGTCATCCTGACACTGGTAATAGCTGTTTCCACCTTTGTCCTTCAAGGAACCCTAGCATCTTAAAGCATTAAGGAGGCAGTGAGGCTCACTCTTCTCCAGTGAAATCTCCAGGTATCCTGGTGTGGGGAAACTGGAGGAGAGAGGTTGATTTTCCAAGGCATGTGGCTGAATTGAAAAATGCAAGGTTGTTTATTGTGTTTTTAAAACACAGTGACGTTCTGCTCATTTACTATTGACCAATGAAAAGCAATATTTTAATGATTAAAATGTTAAGAACAATTGGAGTTGAAAATAATGTGCTTTGAGGGATTACAAAATGTCTTTGCCTGCTGCTGCTTCCACTTCCACAAAGCCCAAATTTGTTATTCATTTGTTAAATAAAATGTCAGTTGATATGCATTCATTCAACATTGATGTTTGGGGGTATTTGAAAATCGGAAATTTCTAGAGGAGAAAAGAATCACATCTGACAAATATGATTTCTTGTTTTCGTAATTGTTCATGAAAAGATCTACCTTTTGGGATCTGATTCATTCATTCAACAATTCTGTATTGAGCACCTACTGTGGGCCAGGCAATGTTCTAGACAGTGGGACTATAGAGGTGAAAAAGTAGACAGGTCCCTGCTCTCATGGAGCTTTCATTCTTGTGGGAGAGACAAATGATAAATAGGTAAGTGGTAATATAAGTAAATAGGCAGTGAAAAGTGCTCTGAAGAAAACGAAAGCAGATCAAAGACTATGGTAAAGAGTGGGTAGGGGTGTCTTTTAGAAGGAAGGCTTCTCTCAGGAAAGGGCATCTGAGCAGAGGTCTTAGTGAAGTGAGGGAATAAGTTTGGGTTAATCAAAATGAAACAGGATAACAGGGTTTGGCGTTGAGGGCAAGGAGGGGTTTGACATGATGATCTAATTTATGTTTTTAAGAGATCACTGTTTGTCATGTGGAAAATTCTCTTTGGGAGAAGGGTGGGAAGAAGGTAAGGAGAAGCAGGGAGACCAGCATTTCCTGGTGCAGAAGAAGAGGACTGTGTTAGCCCACGTGTTTCCTGGAGGAACCACTGAAGCAGGATGCAGTGTGCCGGTATCCTGTCTGGGAGGGGAGGGAAGGTGAGGTCAGGGGGCAGTGCCCTGGCTGCCCTCTCTGATGGCCACGGCCAACGTTGGTGACTGGAACAGAGTGGCAGACAAGAGAGAGTGAGAAGTTGTCATTTTTAGCCTATATTTGGAAGGGAGAGCTGACTGGACTTAGGATAAAAGGGTATGAGGAAAGGAGAAGAATCAAAACTTAACTTTTAGGCTTTTGACCTGTGTGTCCAGCTGAATGATGTTGACATGGACGAGATGGGAGCCCAGGGGAGCCGTGAACTGAGGACTTGCTAATTTTTAGATTTCTATCGACTTTCTCAGTGGCTTCTCTAGCTTGTGAATATTAGTTCACCATGGGTCCTTCTCTCCCTTCCTGCAGTAAGATTTGGGGAGCTTCTTTAACTTACATGTGAGAGGTAGGAGAAAGAATGCAATGATAGGAAACAAGAGTGCTAAAACAAAGAAGGACCTGTTGTCCCTACATCCCCAGGGCTCTGCCATGTGGCCTTTGGAGTTTACTAATGGTAAGAGAACCAATTTATTTACCTTGATAAATGGCCTGGGAGCATTCTTTTTGCCTTAGGTTATTCTGGTCTCATGAAATTAAAAATAATCTGAATTCTTAGATTATTATTAAAAAGTTTAAAGTGTTTTAGGCAATTAAGGAAAAACGTACTTGAGGTAGAAGGTGGAAGATTCTTGACTTTAGGCTACACAGAGATCACAGGGGTTTGAATTTAGAGAAAGCCCTAAGGGTATGGCTGTTTACATGGCATTACATAGACAGTAATTTTAGGTGCACACAGGTAAGTAGCAGCAAATACTCGGGCAGCATCTGGGTTCTTATTCACATCTATTTCATAAGGAAAACTATCGACCCATTTATATTGCCAAAGATCAGGTTTATTGTTGTGTGTTTATAAATAACTTAAAATAATTTAACCATCTTTCAAGTTATTATGGTTTAAAAATATCTACTTTGCTTATGACCTAAACCTCACAGTCTCATTAAACAAATGTTATTTATTGATCACCTACCACATGCCAGGCCCTACCAGGTGCCAAGGAAACAAAGGAGAGTAGGAGGTCCTTGGCCCTGGAAGCTCACGGGTAGCCGAGGAAACTAACATCTATACACTACATAAACTAACCATCATGTAGTGTGGCGAGTGCAACTTTGCGTGTGTTTACAACATTCCAAAAAGTACAGAGAAAGAAGATACTATCCTAAAGAGAAGATAATGTTTTAGTCCCAGTGGAAGAGTGTTTGACAGGCAGAGGAAAGAAGAGCATTAACATGGCAGTAGGCTCTGACATGAAGACCAACCAAGACAGACAGGAAAATGCATGGCATGCACGGGCAGTCCTCAAGTCCAGGGATGCTGTGTAACTCTAAACCCACAGGAGGGTGGATGCTTGAATATCTTTATATAATCTTCCAAGGAATTTGGAATTTTTTTCTAGGGATAGTATAAGTGCAGGTGAGAGGTTGTAAACTGGGGAATGGACGTGAAGAAGTTTCCGGGTAAGGAAGATCAGTGTGGTGGCAGAAGTGAGAGTCAAAGGGCAGTGGGTGGAATGCAGGGTGAGTAGCTAGATGGCCATTTCTCTAGTCCAGGTGAGACATAATGAGGACCCGCCCCCAGACAGGAGGGTAGGGCTGGAGAATGCAGCACAGCTCAATGGGTGTTTCTGAATTGGAGATGGGTGACTTGAGAGTCACAGAGGGAGAAAAAAATGAGATGATTCTGAGGTTTCTAGTTTCTGTGAAGGGGGGTCAGGGGATAGTATGTTTTGGTGGAAAGAGTGAGCAGATGTGGGTTCAGATACCAGCTTTCCTATTTATTTGCTTGGACATGTTACTTAATTTCTAGCCCCATATATAAAATGGGGATAAAGAATCCTGTTTTTAAGCATTTTGCTGGATAGATGGTGATGCTGTCCATCGAGTAGAATTAAAAATACAGAAAAAGGGCAAATGTGGGGGCAAAGATAGTGGGAATTTGGGAATCTGAGATGTTAAACATTTCTTACACAAACACAGTATTATTTGCTTTATGTCATTACTTCATTTACTCCTCACAACCATCCTATGAGGTGTAGGTAGTATTACTGCCATCATTTTACATGAGAACATGTCAGGGCTTAGAGGGATCAAATAACTTGACCAAGACCACGTAGAAGAGTTGGATCTTGAATCTGAGCTGAAATTAAATTCTAATTCCAGAAACTGTGTTTGTATGACCACACTCTGCAACCTCCCAAATCTTTCTTCATGTGTACACACATATACTATGCATATAATCTAAATCAGAGCTTCATGGAACCCACCTTATGCTGTACAATCACCCTGATATCTTCTATTCTTTTATTCTATTTGTTTATAAAAAATTGCTGAGCAGAACCTATGAAGTTGAGTTTACAATCTTTTCATGGGTTGTGACCCATAATTTGAAAAACACAGGGACAGAGCAAGAAAAGAATAAAAGGGATTTCTGCGGCTTCCATCCTCAGATGGCTTTGGGGTTTTTTGTGTGGTAGTACATATTTGTGTTGTGGTTTCATTTTTTAAAAACTTCTTTCTATCTATGATGATCCAGGGAAGATATTACCCCTCCAGCAGCTCTGCTGGATAAATCTTCTCTGCCCTTGGTCTCTTTCCAGGCCTAGAAGAGGGGATTAGAAAGGTTGTAATTGCAGGTGGCCTGGGCAAGTGGCAGCGCTTGTGGTCCAGGCATTCTCTCCCTTTTATAAATTGTATTTAATCCTCGCGTAGCTATTTGTATGTTGGCCTCCCCACGTGTGACGACAGGACTTGTCTTTGCATGTTTGCATCTGCAGCATGGAGTGCAATGCCTGGAACAGAGTAGTGACCCAACATGTGCCAAGAGATGGGGGACACCAGCCAAGCTGGCCTGCCTTCTCTCATTAATATGGCCTCCGTCTCTGCCAGACCAACAGCCAGAGGGTTGAAGTCTGGCAGGTCTCATGAGTACTGCTGACCTTCATCTATTCTCTTGTCACTGGGTTAGGCCTATTTGCTTTACCGGGAAAGGATTAGTCATAGGTTTTGAGATTCTAACCCAAAACCACCATTGTTTTCCCAAACACAAGCTAGAAAATTACATTTGAGAAACATAACTGTACTGATGTGATATCATGAAAATGTATAAAACCCGGAGTTCATGGAAGCTTATGAAAGGTTTTAATGTAGAATATAATGAATAAATAATAGAGCCTCTGCAGACAGTGATTATTCGTAGAAGAAAATAAACATATTACATCTTATAATAATTGTACCCAAAGCATATGCATCTTAGCCAGGAAAAGCATAGGATGAGTTTGAAGGGAAAAGGGGAAATACATATATATATGTATATATATATATGTGTGTGTGTGTATGTATATATTTATGTAAATGTGTATATATGTAAATGTGTGTAGATATTTATGTACATAAATAGATGGCCCATATTAGCAATGAAAGAAGCTGAGAATTACCATTTTAAGGCCTCATGTTGGAAAAAAACACGTTTTTTTTTTTGCTTCTTTAGTTCAGAATGATTGTAGAAGAATATTTGATAGAAGAGTTTCGTGCATTTCTGAGACTTTTTTTTTTTTTTTTTTTTTTTTTTTTTTTTTTTTGCGGTACACGGGCCTCTCACTGCTGTGGCCTCTCCCGCCGCGGAGCACAGGCTCCGGACGCGCAGTCTCAGCGGCCATGGCTCACGGGCCCAGCCGCTCCGCGGCATGTGGGATCTTCCCGGACCGGGGCACGAACCCGTGTCCCCTGCATCGGCAGGCGGACTCTCAACCACTGCGCCACCAGGGAAGCCCCTCTGAGACTTATTGAATCAAGTATATGTGATTAAAAAGAAATGAGATTCTGCTTGAATGCTTAAATAATCTCTTTAAAAAAAAACTTTGTGACTTGAATGCTGAAGTGGAGCATATATAACTGAAAGGCAAAGGAACATCCATCTCCATGCAAGAAAAAACGGGCTTAGTTTGCAACTTGAGAAATTTTAGATGGTTGTAGGAATGCATTCTTATTTTTAAAAAATTGCTGAATCAATGCAGGCAAATGAGGATCTGTCCTATTTCTACTTCCCCGAGCGGAGATTAGACTGCATTTCTCAGTAACACAGTCTCAGGGGCGTGTGTCCCCTTGAACACAAACAATAGACCAGAGGACCTTCCGGTCCCGCCTAGCCCTGTAATTCAAGTTCATCCCTCCCCTTTCAGCGCGGTGGTTCCAACCAGTGGCCGGGACTCCCTGTGCTCTTAAAGTATTGCCACTGTAAAAGCCACTGACAGGTATTTAAGAATATTATGACTATGTTTTCTAAGAGTTGATTTAAAATTCGAATCACTTGATCAGTTCCTATAGGTTCCTTAATATAGTTTAACTTTCTGTTAGGTTGACTTATGAAATTGCCATTTCTGCGGGTCCAAAAGGTCTACGGTTTCATGTGGCCACAACCTATGGTTGAAACTATATCAGTGCTTTATACATATTTTGTATTTTGCTTGGATTATTGTGCATTATTTTTCTTTTTCCAGCCATTGGGAGCAGTAGCTTCAGCCCAAGACCGTCTCACCAATTCTCCCCACCACAGATTTATCCTTCCAAGTAAGATATATTTTCTCTTAATCAATAAATAACTTTTCTGAGTAGTCTTTTACCTTATTTCAAGTCGTGTCTGGTGCCCACGTGTTACATCTTAATTTAAACTAAAGCGTGTTTCGTAGAGACCTGAATGTATTTACGCAAATTTATTTGGGGCATCACCTAGGAGGGACGCTGTAGTATTTTGGTTCTTTGTGTATTACACTTGAAAGTTATACATTAAGAAACAGTCTTAACTGGAATTTGTGATTTGGTTGTTAATCAGTTACCTTGCATGTTTCCATCTAATGCATGGGCTTTCTATTTTCTGTCATTTCTGACAAATAGCAGACCATACCCACATATTCTCCCTACCCCTTCCTCACAAACTATGGCTGCATATGGGCAAACACAGTTTACCACAGGAATGCAACAAGCTACAGCCTATGCCACGTACCCACAGCCGGGACAGCCCTATGGAATTTCCTCCTATGGTGAGTAATCCCTCGGCTTTAGCACTGATGTTGCCTAGTGGGCACACCTGTACGTGTGAAAGTTTCACAGGAGTGGTACTTAAAGACGGTCCTCTTGGGCCACTTGAGAAAGGGTGGTCACCTTTTGTGTCTAAATTCTTAAAATGATCGTTTCTAATGAGCATTGGAAGAGCTGGTAGTTACTTATCTTGAGGTCAGAGGTGGCAAATACCATGGTTCATATGCCCTCTTGCTCTCGTTTTGTTTTGTTTTGTTTTGTTTCCATTTATATCTCAATTCTTAATTTGCCACTTGAGCGCTTGGCTCTGGAATCCAAAGTATTTTGGTGCATATTTCTGATAAAACTTCTGTGAATGGAGTCTTTTGGGGTGAAGATTCATTTCCTATTTATCAGATGCTGAGCTATGATTAGAGAAGTACAAGCAGAGTTCAACAAACCCTGGCTCTAAACTTGCGGGGGGGTAGTAGACTCAAATTTCAGCATTATCAACCATTAGGAAAAGTGATCTATATCATGGCTTGGGCTGCACTTTAAAGAGGCCAATCAGGAAACATTTAAAGCTCACATCCCTATTTGTTCCTTCCCACCTGGAGATTATCTTTATCTTAGTGTAATTTAACTCAATTGTTACAGGGTCAATACCTGTAAATTAAAAATAAATCCAGCCAAACCTCAAAGTTTAATTTTTTAAAAGCTTAGGATTCCAGAATACCTTCACTTCCATTGAATGGTAGCTGTAATTTTAAACAAACTGCAACTTGTTGGAAGAGAAACATATGGATTATTGGCATTTTATTTTTATTTATTTTTTTTTTTTGTGGTACGCGGGCCTCTCACTGTTCTGGCCTCTCCCGTATGCAGAGCACAGGCTCCAGAGGCGCAGGCTCCGCGGCACGTGGGATCTTCCCGGACCGGGGCACGAACCCGCATCCCCTGCATCGGCAGGCGGACTCTCAACCACTGCGCCACCAGGGAAGCCCTGGCATTTTATTAAGAAATAAATAAAACTTAGTGATCCAGAAAAAAATACATGAAAGTTTGGAAGCAAGACTGATAGAAAAAACTGGTGGAGTATTTTGTGATCAATATTCTAATTATGCTTCTGCTGCTATCGTTATTTCATAATAATCTTTTCTCAGTCTGAAAGAAATGATGTTCTTCTTTAAGCATTTCATTAATCATTAGAAGGTAAATTATTTTTTGCTTTTTTGTTCTGTCTTTACCCCAAATTGGCCATATATATAAATTTCTTATAAAATATATAGAAATTAAAATCTAAATTATGTATGACTTCAACATTCATAGTTTTATTTTAAAAAGATCACAACTGAATGTGATCTAGGGAGGCGTTTTTCAACCAGACTTTAAAAACAGCCATAAAATGGACTTTCTAGAATTATCTTTCATTTCCATGACTTTTAGTCATTTCTCAAAATAACGTTAAATATAGATTAAATTTGTCTGTAATTTACTTTTAAACTATTCTTATGCTAAAAGAGGGAAAAGAGTCTATGGTTTGAATTGTGTAACTTCAATTCTATAATGTGAGTTAAGGCAGTCCCCAATTTATATCCTCAAAATTTATTTGTAAGCTGATTATTTGAAGTAGAAATGTATTTTCCAGTACAAGCAATACTCAAGTACTGTAGACCTATCAGTGCTGCCGGGGGAAGGTACCATTCCTGTTACCGCCTTGGCTGCCACTCACACAACTCTCTTGTTTTTCTTTCTCTTCCCCATTCAGTCATGGAAGGGCCCTTTGCCAATTTCTGGGCTGCGGGGTAAGGACTTCTCTAGTTCTGAACCATCAACAGATGGCCCTGTTGTCTGAAATAGTTGTTCCAGTAGAGTGAGATGAGCAGAGGTTCGGAGGTTAGGCTCAGAACTAGTAGGATGAAGATGGGGATTTTCATGTGGTAGGTGGGGATAGGGGAGGTGGTGAGAGTGAGTCTCAGTGTAGAGGGCTTTGATCCCAGGACCTTCCATGCTTATAAATCTCCTGGGAATAATTCTCAGTCCTTAGTATTTTTCTGATCACCTCCTTTCTTCTCTTTTCGTACCTTGAGGACAAGGAGATGCCCCAGTGCTTCTGACCAGCCATTCTCTTTTTCTTGGGCGAGTGCATGGAAAAATATGGCAGCCTTCTCCCTATTGCTTGCTCTGAAGGAAGAGCACATCGTTTAGGGGTTTTAACTGCTGATAGTTAAGGTCCTGATAGTTCTAGAAGACTTTCTCCAAGGACTTGTGTCCCCTGACTTTTCACCTAGACCCAATAAGAAAAGATAGGCAAATCTTTTCATAGTAAGAGCAAGGGGTCCACGAGGAGGAAGAGGTCGTGCCATTCTTCACTGGATCTGCGTGGAGTCAACCAGTGAGATGAGTTTGACAGCTTGTGGATAGAAGCTATGGACACAGGTGTGGCTATGGGTGTTTTCTACCTCTTCCTGCTTTTCCTTACCTGTTCTTATCACAAAGATTCCCATCCTGAGCCTCCAGGCTAAAAACAGAGGTGGCACAGGTGAAGACTGAAAGCAGATCATTATAGCATCAAATGGAGAGAGAAGGGGGAAAATCTCTATTGTGACACCCTGAAAAGGAAGGGAGTTTTCTAGAGCCATCTAACCACCTGTCTTGGGCACTTGTTTTTCCAGGGACCATTTATAAGTTTGGGTTATTCATTGGTTTGGGATTGCCTGTACAGGGAAAGTCACATTTTTAAAAAATGCTAAGGTTGTGTTAAGACTGAAATGTAAGGCCATTATGAGGTTACTTAGAGATACTTCAGGAATTAGAGTAGGCTCTCTTCGCCAAGAGTCAGATTCTTCCACTGCCTTAGGAAAGTTACCTAACTTCATTCTACTGATGAAATTCCCCTAAAATGGAAATAAACAGTGAGACTACTGTGTATTCTAGATCCCAAAGATATTATTTATCTTAAGTGAAAAGTAAAATTATTCCAAAATGTGAATTCCCTTGGCAGAAATTTTCATCCCCTCCCTCTGTGGGAATTAAGGACAGTTGTTAACTTTCATGAGTGTCTTTAATTATGATCCAGGGCTGAGCCCTGTACAACGATACCGCCAAACCCAAGTCCCGAAATTAGGATGTCAGCTTGGCACTTTGGGAAGTGTTGCGGGGCCACAAATACACTATTTTTACATTATGTGATGAAAAGAAAGTGTACTTTATGTTACACTTAAAACAATTATATTTGAATAAAAACCTGAAACTATAAGGGACAGAAGGAGAACTACTTGTCAATTTCTCTGTGCTGTTTATAAAGCACTGTGCTGTTCTATAGGATTGAGTTCTTCTTCTTCTTCTCTTGTGCTTACTGCCTGTAGGATCTGGATATCTGGGAGAAGGCTTCCCCCTGTGTTGCTTAGTTCTATGCCCAATATTGCTACCTCTGACCTCAAACTGTGATGTGTACTAAAATCAGCTTTGTGGTAGAAAGAGTAAAGAAAAAAAATGTTTTTAATGTTATGAGGCTAGAGACTCTAATTAATCACTTTTTAGAAAAAATATTTTGATTCTGATGTTAATGCAACAACATTTAGAATAATGTTCAAGTTTAATTATGGCCATTTCTGGACTGTAAAGATGATCTTAAACTCTTGTAAAGCAATACAACTAATTATAGAAATGATATCACTGGAGTTAAATTTTATAGAAAATGGAATTCAGGAAAACAAAAGAAAAGAATAGTGCAGATACGCATTGAAATCTGTAATAATCCTGGTTTTATTCTTTTTAATTGAAGTTACAGTGAAGGGTATTTCACTCTATGGCCTTGGTTATTGAGATAACACTGCGGGGGGGAAGCGTTTGTAATTGGATAGTTGTGGGAGTGTTTTTGTATATGGACCAGCTTTTGAAAATGAACAGATAGATAAGCTATCACTAACTGATTTAGGTGCATTGTGGGCAGGCATCAAGACTGAAGGTGGATTGTCACAGTCTCAGTCACCTGGACAGACAGGATTTCTCAGCTACGGTACAAGCTTTGGGACCCCTCAACCTGGACAGGCACCGTACAGCTACCAGATGCAAGGTCTGTATACACACTGGCATTGCTCTTTTCATTAATCCTGTGGGACAATAATTGCTTTCTAAAGTGGCACCTGATATTCTGTGTAAGTAGCGGATGATGGTGAAAGTGGGCTGGGCTTGGAGGCAAGATACCTGGTTCTAGTCTGGTTCTTTACTTCCCTGCTCTCCAGGCCTAAATTTCCATATTTATAACATCCAGGGGTTAGACTGGATGATCACTCAGGTTCTTTTACAAAAAGCTCTAAAATTCTTTGTGTCATTGAAGTTTTCTGCCTTTGCTTCTATCAACTAAAAAAAGAGTGAAAAAAAAAAAAAGCAAAGTCAAGGATGTAAGAGGTTGTAGTATGATACATGCTAAAAACCCTGGCACTTGGTGTCGCCAATCAACCTGTCTCAAAGGGGTATGTTTTCTTCATTTTCATTATCACGGCTCTGGAAATAGAGCATGTGATAGGTGTTGACCAAATGATCTGCCAAAGACCAGGAGATCAAATTGACAGCCACTAAATGCATCTACAAGCTATTGCTTCCAACCACGCATCCCTGGGTTCTGATTTTTCAAACTATAGACAAAACATAATGTAAGTGCAAGTCACATGGATGACAGCTGAAAGCTTACAGTTGTCAGAGCTGTTTCAAGAGTAGGCATTACTGTAATTAGCAGATTATTATCATGCAGATGTGTTTAAAACACTTGAAAATTGTTCTCACCTAATTTAAACATTCTCCTAATATTTTGTTTTTACTGCTAATCAGTTTAACGAATGATATGCATCCTTTCAATAGTGCCAAGCTATAGTAGATTTAAATACCTGCTATTTTTAAAAAAATTATTTGTTTATTTATTGAAGTGTAGTTGATATACAATATTACATAAGTTAGAGAAGTACAACATAATGATTCACAATTTTTAAAGGTTATATTTCGTTTATAGTTACTACAAAATACTGGCTATATTCCCTGTGTTGTATAATACATACTTGTAGCTCATTTATTTTATACATAACAGTTTGTACCCCTCAATCCCCTCCCCCTATCTTGTCCCTCCCCGCTTTCCTCTCCCCACTGGTAACCACTAGTTTGTTCTCTGTATCTGTGAGTCTGTTTCTTTTGTGTTATAGTCACTAATTTGTTTTATTTTTTGGATTCCACATATAAGTGATATGATACAGTATTTGTCCACCTTTGTCTGACATTTTTCACTTAGCATAATACCCTCCAAGTCCATCCTTGTTGCTGCAAATAGCAAAATTTCTTTCTTTTCTTATGGCTGAGTAGTATTCCATTGTGTGTGTGTGTATACCACATCTTTATCCATTCATCCGCTGGTAGACTTAGCAACCTGCTCTTTTAAGTAACAGCTATGTTATAGACATCTTTTCACATCAATAAAATCTATTTTATGGCATCATTTTAATGGCTGCATGGTTTCACAAATATATCTTATTTAACTAACCCCCCTATTATTGGACATCTGGAGCAATGCCACGAATATCTTAAGTGCATGCTTAATTATTTCCTTTGAGTAAACTTAAGTGTGGAATTGCTAGGTAAACTGTTTTCAACTCTTTTAAGGATTTGTTATATATTTCCACAAGGAAGGGCTGTGAATTAGCGTGAACACGTTAAATATTTTACTTTAAAAAAAAATTGTCATTTTGGAAGATCCGAGATTTTATTGTTGTTTTCATGTGTATTTTTAGAAAATTGAGCTGATAAACCAGTTTTTCTTTTCTTGCATGGTGGTGTTTGTCTTTTCTTATTATTTCTTATATTACGTCTCTTAAACTTTAGTAATGTTTTATAGATGTATTTCCGGTTTATCATTTTTAAGAGCTTTTTTTCCTGCACGGGAAGCTAAAATTTTGTGGGACCAGATTCATTAATCCTTTCATACTTGGTTTTGCCTTTGGTATAAAAAGGCGTGGATTGTAAAGTTTTGATATATTTGATGGCTACAAAATTAAAATTACCTTATGACAGATAGCATTTAGTGTTAGAAGGATATTACTCATGTGCTTGATTCCAAAACTTGAAAGCTGCTCTTGGAAAAGAGCTATGTTTCTCCACATGCTGAATATCAGTTAAGTAAAGGGATAGAAAGAACAAACATCGATGAGACTTCATTAAAGAATCGAATAGTCTTAGGCTTTGGTAATGAAACGGATCATAAGGCAAGCAAAGTCTGTTCGCTCGTAAATCTTTCATTGGTGTCAAGGAGAGAGACAGTAGACAAACAGACAAATACATTATGCAATTGCAGAGTCTTAGGAGAGTTATGGGGAAAAAAATCTGGCACTGTGGTCGGTTCCGTTCTACTCTGGGCATCCAGTCTCTTTAAGGAGAAGTGGATCCTAAAGGTCAGAATGAAACAGGTGAAGCGCCTTCCGGAGAGGAGAGGTAACTACATGTGTGATTCCTGGGCTTGAGCCCATGTGCGGCCCTTTGGGTACCATCCACAATGGGCTGAGTACAGAAATTGCGAGTTAAGTGTTTAGAAACTTTCATGGTACGTCCGTAGTAAATCTTATGGTGGTGAAATCAGACATGCACTCTGTGTCTTTTCTTTTTTCATCTCATTCTTTTAGTCATACATAACTATTATATTTTGCTAAATTGTCAGCCTGGGAAGGATTAGGAGAAGAGAAGCGTGCTGTGGGTCTCAGAGAGTTCGAGAAATATTGCCCTTGACTTAGCTTTATCTTTCTGTCCTCGCAGATCCAAAGCTTATGTGGCAAGAAAGTTCCTAAGAGGACTAACTAGCTGTCAGAGTTGTAAGCATAGCGTCAGTGTAGAGAGCAGAGTGGACATGAAAGAGGAGAAAAGAACGTTAATTTGGAGGTGGAAAAAAGTATATTTTAAAGCAAAAATAAGGACATGTGTAGCACCAAATATAGCATTGCTTTTCTAGTTATAGGTTTCATTGCATCTGGGATGTTGCATTACAACTATCTGTGTTTTTAGGCGTCCCCTGGTTGAATGGCCTTTCCAGTGGGATTTTAGAGCCCTTTTTCCATGACTGAGGTATTATTTCATAGGGATATTTCTATAACGGCACCTCACTCATTTTCAGAATAATCTAAAATATGACTTTCACACACCAAGCCAAAGAATAATATGCTATTAACTTGAAAGTTGCCAGTCTGATGATGGATAATGATATGTAATATGCTATAAACTCCTATGGTCAAATGTGGATAAATAAGTAAACTCTGATTAATATGTATTTCTTAAATATTAAGTGCATTGTAGAAAATGAAGTGGATGAAATGATTTTATGTGCCCAGTCATGGGAGTCTATAGACCTTTGTCTTTTCAATACTTCTTTTTAATATAAAACTTTCTATAATGTCTGAAATTATTGTCAAAATTCTCTAAATTCTATTATCCTTAATGAATAACAGTGATTTTTGCTTGTATCAATCTTATATCTGTTAAAAGATCTTAGAATCTTGGATGACAGTATATGTTTTTTAGTGATTTGGGAGTGTTTTACCTAGTACTTTCTCCAATATCCTTTGAACTTTTAAATATATACCTTTTAAATATAAGGTATGATGATGAGTTATTCAGAGATTTAGTTACTAAGATTTCATAATGTTAGGATTTCACGATACTAGAAGGAATATTCTAGTAACCCAGATGACTCAGTGAGTGTTATGCTGATTCACTTCAGGAAAATTTTTGATGATCACCTGTTTGGTTCTGTGAGATTTAGAAGGTTGGACTTAAAGGTACAGTGAAATCTTGCACTGTGGCTAACAGCGTAAATTCTAGAGTCAGGCTGCCTGTGCAACAGCCCTGCCCTTACTCTCCGTGGGACTTCAGCATGGGGCTTGACGTCTCATGTCTCCATTTCTTCGTCTCAAATGTGGGGATAATATTATCTGTTCCCACAGTAGCATTGTGAGGTTTCATTGAGATTATCCGTGTATATCACTGACCAACATCTGGCACGTAGTCCGCATTCAAAGGCTTATTTTTCTTTACTGTGTTCATTGTGGCAGTGATGTGGTAGTGGTGGGGGAGGGGTGATTATTATTATTATTGTTATCATCATCATCATCATCATCATCATAATCCAGGCTTCTGAAATAGTTCCAGATTAGGAAGCATTACCTAAATTCTCCTTCTCTCCCCTTCCCCAGGAGGAAAAAAAATTCTCTCTATATGAAATAAATATAAAAAATTTAATATGTATACTATTATATATGTGTCTGTACACATATATATGTATATATATATAACCAGCAAAGAGAGCTCCAAGAACCCAGTAACCAAACAGGCGTAGCAAAGAAAGAGCCAGATCTAACTCATGTGCTGGCAAGGAAGGAGAATCACTATCAGAAGGGTCAGGCTTTGTGTACACGATACAAACGTACAGAAGAAACAAGAGAGAACAGCCGAGAACGTGAAGAAGAAAATCAGAAGAGAGAAATGGCTGTGTTGGCAGCAGCGGTGGTGGGCGCTGGAAAGCAGGAGCAGTGGGTAACACAGAAGGGCCACACGGACAAAGAAAGAAACTCAGCTCTGCAGTGATGGGAAAGAAAGCGGCATCAACCAGGTCCTTACGCCCCAGGAATCCCTGCAGCCACAGTGCGACTTGAATGCGAGGAACTGGTGGGGAAAAGGGAGGTAATAGCCGTGTAAACACCAAATTATTTAGTTCGGAAACCAAGATTAGGGAGGAAGATGGGAACGTGACAAGCTATGCTCTATCGAGATGGAAAACTCTGCTGCCCATAACACAAAAAAACAGCTACTGTTTATCATATGCACTTATCATATGCCCAGCACTTTTCTAATTACCTTACATATATTATTTCATCCCTGCAACGACCCTGAACAATGGCTTTGAAGGTTAAGAATCTGAAAATGCTGATGAATACATCAAAATGGAGAATGGTTTAGAACTGTCAGACCCTGCCCTGTTTTCTATACGCTTAAATGACCGCACCTATAGGGGAGGCACTTACAGAAAACGACAAAAACAACGAAATGTAGTTGCCTGTAGTATGTTTCCTGAAGGGTGGATTTGCTCTTTTGGGAACTGAGATACTGCATTACACGGCTAGCTATGTAAGTAGTAAAAAAAAAAAAAACCAGCTCGTGAAGCTTAGAAAACTTTTTTTAGAGAGCTCATTTCCGAGCACTGTCTGTGTTTTAACATTTTCATGGCACTTAAGGAAAAGATCGAACTGGTAATTTGTGGGCATTTTGGCACTGCCTTATCTTGTGAACTAGGCCAGCTTTGGTGCCCTCGTTTAGTCCAGGTGAACCTTCTGGATCCTTCCAGCTCCAATGTTCAACACTCATGTCCGTGGCAGGCTTCAGTGAATCTGGCGCATGCCGCTTTAAGGCAAACAAGGATCAGAGTTTTAAATGCACTAGTTTTTAAATGCACTAATACTAAAAGCCCACAGAGTAAAACCTCAGGGACTGGAAAATCTGATTGCTTTTACCTTTGCTGCAAGATTCTGGAAAATTCTATCTCTGCTTTTATTGGATCTCTTTTGTACATCCAGTGAAAGATTAGAAACTTAAGTTTAACAGAGAAAGACAAGATGTTTCTGTTCGTGGACAACTGTAGAGTTCACCCTGAGGAAGTGAAATCCTTGCTGGTAGTTTTTGACATCTGCCTGCTCCCCAGGGTCAGCTTCAGTGTTTCTGGAAGAAGTTTTGGATGGTGTGAGATTTTTCTTCACACGCCATTGACAAACATGCAAATGAGTGAGTTGAATGAGGGAGTGTGGACGGACAGAGGGTGCCTGGAGACCCCTGGGTCAACCGTGCAGATCCTGTAGATAGTGTTTTCAATGCTGCCAATCAAAGGGCACTGACAACAGGAATGAAGGGGGGGGCGTGTGAGTTTATGTGTATGTCTGTGTGTGTGCACACGTGCGTGCGTACATGTACCAAGGGCAAGAAACTTAGGAGAAACTGCTTTAGCCTATGATTCACTGACCCGTTTCACAGAATATCTGCTAAGCTTGTCATAAGCAAATTTTATTCTCCTTTTATGTAAAAGAGGCATCTGACTTGAAATCAAGCTTTTAGTTATAATTTCTTAAAAACACAAGTTCCAGACCTATTGCTGGCATCCCCATTCATTCATTTACCCACCCCCCGCCCCCGTCCTGTACACTATAGACTTAAGAGTACCATCAACCACAGAAAACAAGAAACTGTTCAAAATTTTGAGGCTGAGTCATAGGAAGAAAATGACATTTTGTTTAGCAATCTGTTTGAGATAAGGAAGTGCAAACAATTTTCACA